>NC_090661.1:47549028-48187064 GCF_013368605.1 Nyctibius grandis
TCATCCTTCACTAAAATCCGGATAACTGAATCAACAGCAGAGCTCCTTTTCAGCAACGTAACCAAATGGAGGGTGTTTCATTTCTGTTTTCAAGTGAAAGAATCTCTCAATGGAGCAGTGTTTCCAGCAAAACTCTCCCCTCTCCCTCCTGCCCCCATCCCTGCTTCCAGACCATGTGTTCTCAAAAAGATATTTGATTTCAGTGAAAGCTCAGCTGACATCCCCGCAATATGCTCAGGTTCTTGCTTTGTGCTTCCTGGGAAGGGTGAGGGCTCCTCCGGGGATCCTGGGTAATTGGGTTAGTGGCCAGCTCATGTCAGGAAATTAAAAGGCAGCCCCGATCAGGTTGCTGCTGCATGCAATTTAATGGCTTTGTATTTATAGAGTATTCTGCCTCCAGCCGGTGCCAGAAATATCACTATTGGAGGCATCCAAATGAAAAAAAGAGAATGAAAAATTATTTTTCTTTCTCTAAAATACCCCTGTGTTTAAAAACAGACAGGCAACCCGCTGTCCTTTGAAACAGGATCTCCAGGTGCAATGAGTGGCATCTTGATGTCTATATCATCCACATCCAACTATTTTCCAAGGCATGAACTGAGCATTTGTGATGTGGCTGGAGCTGGGCTGGGTGATGGCGTGACACAGATCATGTGTTGCCTTTGGCAGGGTGATGGTATTTCTCCAAAGAGGAGGCTTCCAGTGGATGGGCTGTCCACAAAGTGCACATTGGGCTGATGGCACTTAGTATCTGTTTTCTGGCTGTAAGACTGGTGTATCCAGGACCCTCCCCACACCTTCTGCCATATCTAATGGATTATGAATCTGTTTAGTTCTGTTCCTCTCATTCATTTTGAATTATTAATCTGCCTAGGTTCTTGCCATACCTAACTAAATCTCCATTCTATCAAACATGAAGTCCAGGCTCCATCAATATACGTCTTTATGGATTCAGAGAAGTATCACCTCTACACAGGTTTATGATAAACACTTTGTGCATTCTGTCACCAGAAATTGTGTTTAGTGTTCTTGTAGCACGTACAGAATAGAGGAAGCTGATAAAAGCTGCAACCATCCAAGGATGTTTAGACCCCAGCCATTGTGCTACAAGCTTCTAGGCAGTTCTGACAACATGGTAGCTAAGATCCTCTGAGATGAGCAAGAGTAGGGACTGAATGTATGTGCCAGTGCCTTACAGTAATTTAAGGCATGTGCATCAACATTTTCACAGCCTCTGGTGACCTACGTTCACCAGTGACTCAGCTCTGCTGAGATTCTCAATCCCTTTTCCTGACTCACCTTCAAAGACTGTGCCAGCCCTTGGGCTGCAGGGTATCCTGAGAGGGTCTTTACTCAGAATTGCCTGGCACAGCTGTTCTAATTTAAGAATTAAATAATAAGTGTACACTAGTTCTCAGTGTTAGAAAAGCCACTGCTGAGGTGAGGACTTCAGGAGAGACTTCAAGGCTGCAAGGCCCAAGCAGGTTGCTCTAAGAGGCTGGCCAAAGCAGCAGCATGCTGTCTGGTGGGTCTAACTCCCTCACCTCTGTGGATCTCTGTCACAAGTCGGCCTCTCTCCCTGCAGTGGTGGGGGCCTCTCCATTGTATCATGTGTCTAAAAATTTGGTTCTTGGTCCATGCTTATGCTTCTCTACCTGTTCCAAAAAGCTCATACACTCTACCTAAATAGGCTGAGACAGAAAACTGGGCTAGAGAAAGCATTGATTTGACCCTGCAGGGGTTCCCTTGGTAGTCAATGGAGAGAACTGTCATCACTCCTCCTCAGGTAAGTGTCTGGCTGGTGAGATGAATGTGGAGGTGCCTGCTTCTCTCTGTTGCCTATCAAGAGAGCCCATATGCACAGAAAGGAGCTATCAAAGTCTAAAGTGAGGTGAGTTAAATCACACCCAGGGCTGCAGGTTCCTGTAGGCAGCAAACACCCCGTCAAGGATTTTGCACTCAGCACTACCTCTTGGAAAGTCAGTGGGGCTGGGGCTTTGTCATCTTTTGGGTCCTCTTGTGAAAGGCATCCTTGGTCTTTTCCTGGGAGGCACGTGCATGCATCTGTTCCTTTCTCACAGTGCCCCTCAGCCTGCTGCTATGCAGGCATTGCTGCCGTGGGTGACATAGCCCATAGACCTGCTGTCCTGCTTCAGACTGTTTGAAGGGTTGGGAAGGGAAGCAATCAAAAGAGAACATTTGCATGGACCATGAACACAGGGTGAGTGTGTGGGTGTGGGGGTTATTACAGAGGGCTGAACAAGGTACAGAGGTATTCTTTATTCACAACTGCCCTTGAAGCTCTTGTTAATTCCTGACTTTCCAGGGTGATTGGGTGGCAAGGTGAGAGGGGCTCAGCACGGGAAGGACGCTGTACATTTGAGACAACAATGGCTAATGCTGCAAAGACACCTCTGCAGAGCTGGCAGCCATGCAGCTGACGTTGGTGGAAGAGAAGGGTTAGTTTGCAAGCTGTGTGGCTTACACCTGATCCAGTATGATTTGGACCAGCCACCTGGGACATGCTGCTTGTGTTTCAGTGTGTGAGGAGCAAGGACACCTTGTGTCACTGCTCCAAGATGTGTGACAGCCTCTGGTAGCAGGTATCATCAGGTATCACAGGGCTACTCTGTCCCTCTGAGTCCAGGAACTCTTTAGCCAGACAGACAGCAAAGGAGCTTTCCTACCCGACTAACATACCGTGAAAACATCAAAGGTGGAGCAAGCCGCAACATCCTGCTTGAACTGATCTAAGCTCTCTGTAGGCCCTTGTAACACAGGAGATGGATTTTTCAACTCCACTGCCCCCGTCCCCAGGCTATTTCCCCACCCTCCCGTTGCAAGTGTCACTCCGAGGCTTGCTGACCTGCACCATGCTAGTCACTGAGCTTTTCTGGCCGTGCTGATCTGCAACCCTCAAGTTGCTTTCCTGTCTTTCAAACGAGTGGGGTAATTGCACCAGTCATCTACCAGGAGATTTTCCAGGGGCTGGCCTCTTTTTGCAGCAGTATAAGAGCCTAATGGTATGAAGGGGTCTTTTCTCCTTTCCATGCTGCAATCTCAGAGTAACAAAAGAGATCCTAGTCAGGTTGCAGCCTCTCCACTGTCATTAGACAGAGATGCCTTTCACTGTAGTCTTATTTCTTTCCCCATCTTGGCAAGCCCAACTTTTGTGGTCATCACTGCTCTCTGTTTCCTTGATACGCGTCCTCCTGGCTTACTCATCCCATCGCCACATCCTGTTGTCTCTCCTGAAGTTCATAGCAAAAAGGGAGAGGGAAATTCTGTAAGAGATATCTTGGGCACAACCCTTCTCCCTTGCCGCCTTCTCTGCTCTTAGCCTACGCCTTCCAGCTTCCTTGGGCAGTGCCAATCCATGTACTTTAGACTGCACCTGCTGGGAACAGGGGCATCTCTTAGCTGCAGAGCACAACCTTAGCTCAGACCCTGGGAGAGCAAGCAGGCTGCACTGATGCAGAAACTGCAGCTCAAGGATTAGGTGGGCAGTGGGCACAGGACCTGGCTGGTGTAATGGGGAAGCTCAGCAAAAGCAGCCCCGTGGGCATTGCTCCCTGGCCAGCACTTGCCCTGTGTTCCCTTTGGTTGTGTCCTTCTTGGTCTAGACACATACTGTACTGCGCAAACCCTGTAGCTTGGCTCCTCTGTTAGCTCTTTTGGCAAGATAGATCTTTCTGTTCCTATCAACTCATGGGCATGTGATAGGACTCGATGGAAAGTGAGGTGAGGCTAGTAATTTGACGCGACAGCTGATATTGGGCCTAGGCTGCATTTCCCACTGTCCAGGGCTTAGCTTCATGGAGCTTTTAAGAGTATTTTTAGTACCCAGAAAATAAAAGAGAAACTAAACCTGACGCTGTGTGCTGTCACCTCTGCATACTCGGCTATTTTTACTTCCGACAGACTCGGCCTGGGTCCAGCTTTTAAAAAAAGCTGGATTTATTTTACTTCCATTAAGAAAAAAGCCCCAAAGCCTGATGTTATCAAGTCAGCAAGGGGACATCTGATCCCAAAGTTGTTGGGCAGACGTCTCTTCGAGGGGCATGTCAGAGAAATGCAGGGAGCTTGAACAGATCAGCAGATCGGCTCTCTCCCACTGCAGAGGCTTGGTGCTGGCACAGACCTCTCTGCGAGAGCACTTGGAACACGAGTGGCACCCACAGGACGCTTAGAAAACTGACATCCCTACCTCAGGCAGCATGCTGAGCCAAAAAGTCCTGCAGAAGTCCTGGCCCTGCCCTCCTCTCTGCTAGGTCAGAGGGGGCTCAGGCAGGCTGGGCAGCTGAGGGTGTGGTGCCGGTGAGCTGGGACTCAGTCCCTGTGGTGGACAGCCTGGTCAGCTCCACACCTAGGTCAGACAGGGTGGCAGGACTATTATGCAGGGTCCCTCAAAACGTAACAAGATTCAATGAACAGCAGCACTTCCTTGCAACACAGGGGAATGGGAGGAGAGGGGATGTTTCCAGCACAGGTAGCCTTCATTTGTGAAGAAGCAGCTGCCAGAAAGGGAGATTATCAAGAGGTGGTACTTCCCAAACTTTGTCCTATACTGTTGTATGTCACATTGTGTATGTAGGCCCTCTCTTTGATGCTCTAGCAGCCCCTCTTTGCTGATACTGTCAAGAAGGGGCATCCAGGAGTGCCTATGGTGGTAACAGTTTTGTAGGATGATGCCTTCTGCATGTGACAAAAGGGTTTGTGCAGGAGCTGGAAGGCAACTGCTTTCTCTTGCTGCTGTCTTGTTGTTAGGTTGTGGTACCAAATGCTATGTAGGATTCGTCAGTACGGACCAGCTGCATCTCATAAGAGGCCGCTGCACCTTGCAGTTAAAGCTCAGGTGGCTGCACGTTTGCTGTGAAATTTGCCCTTGTGTGTGTACCACTCAGCCTTACTCCAGCCCTCTCTCTCTCATATCCCCTCTCTCCTTAGACTGTCTCACTTCCATTCATATCTCAGTTTACATCCCCCTCCATTTCTTCTCCGCTCAGTTCTTTCCTTCATGCTGCTTCTCTGAGCTCACCTGCTGCACCTCCTCACTCAATTTTAATGTCCTTTAGTGTCCCTCTCAGAGCTGCATTGTAACCAGCCTGCCTATCTTAAAATCAGCCACCGAGGAAATCAAAGTAGAACAGCAGGCATTAACAAGCCACATGAATACCACAGCTCAATACCAGGTCCTGATTTTTGGCCATGCCCTTTCCTTCCATCTAGGCTGTCAGATCTTTGGGGAAGGGATTTTGCCATGATGCTTATGTCTGGAGTGTCACAGTCAGGGACTCGGGGGTTGAAACGCTCTTGTTTGCCATAGCACCTGCAGGTCGCTGCACTCAGCAACGGGCACTGGGATGCGCTACGTAGGGGTCAGCCTGTTCACCGGCTCTGCAGCTGGAGCAATGACGACAGGGTAGCAGAGCGGGTCTGCAAATGCTGATTGAAACCATTTGCCTCAAGGAGTGTCACACAGGATGGGGAACAAGAGGAGGACAAACACTTGTTCAAAATTAACAAGCCAAAGTCCTTGGGCAAACAGACCTCTATCTGCTCAGTGAGGGAAGGAGGGATGGAGGGTAAATCTCTCTGCTTCTCTTTTATCTTTTTTTAATGCACTTAAGTCCTTTGTGTCCTTATAATCTGATTGAGGGTCCCTAATACTGCTGCAACCTGTGCAGCCAACCCTCTGCCAAGCACTGGAGGATGGCACGCTTCTCCTTGGAAGAAGGAAACAAGCTCCTTCCCTCATTTCCTCCCTACCCCTCCCAGTGCCCCCTCCCCGCTGCTTATCAAACTGCACAGTGAAAGCACCCTGGAGGGCTGTGTGTTGTTTTCTCCTGGACTGAGAATGGCATCTCCCTGAACCAACGGCATCCTGCCCACTGGGGTGAGGGAATGGACCCCCACGTGTCCCTTCTTCTGCGATGGTCCTGGGGAGCTGCGATTCAAGTGTGAAGTCCTGCAGCCTGTTCTGGATTCCTCCATCTTTGAACAGTATATTCCTGACCCTTTTAATTTTCACACCTGGTTACTTGGCTTATTGACAGTTCCTGAAATTTGTGTCTCTCCCTTATCTCCTGGCTTATAGGCAGGTGTCATTCATTCAGCAGAGCATGGAATAGAGGTCTTCTTTCTTAGGAAACCAGGGCACATTTATAGAGGGAAAGAAATCATGGATGGAAATGAAAGTTTCCTGCTTCATCCACAACTTTATTGGTACTGTTCCTCAGGGATCTCCCTAGATAATCTCAGGTTTGGGATTCCCTGGCTGCCCTTTCTGAAATCACTCTCTAGAATGTGTTGGGACTCCCAGGCTGCTGGGAATGGAGGTAAAAGAAGCAGTGGACAACATTTTCAGAAACACTACCATGTAGTGGAGGAGAAAGGTGGTACTTATGCTTAGGGATGTCAGTGAATTCTCCACGCAGAGTCAGAAATAGAAAATCGGGCAGGGGAAGGAAACTACTTATTTTGATCTGAGTTCACCTATTTGCCTTCATGTCTTTTCCTCCATCTTCCAATGTCTGCCACCCTCCCATAGCAGCCACTTGCAGCAGCAATTCCTTTGCTCTGGAGAGCTCCAGGCCTGCTCCGTCCTGCTTCTCCTGCTCAATGGGAGCAGCAGGACTCTTAAAAAGAAGCAGCTGTATAGCATTAGTAACATTGTGCCTATGAGCCTCTGTCCCCACACACCATGGCTTACAGGTAATGCCACCTAGACCTCCATGGGGGTGTTGCTACTGCCAAGAGAGATTTTGCTGTCAGACTGTACAACGGAGTGCTGTTGGCCTGGTTGGTGTTGGTTATTCTTTCTCTTGTGGGGCTGTTGGTACTGTCTGTCAGTCAAACTGGTTTGGGTGCTCCAGCCGTGAAGAGTATCAGGATCTGGATGTGGCAAGTAACGGTTTCATGTGGGGCAAGTGGGGCTGGTGTGAGCATTCCAGTAAAAGCTTTCTCTTTTCCATGACACAGTAAGCAAATGTGGCATTGAAATGCACAGTGTAAGTGACAGACATGTGCCTCTTTCTAGGGTAAAATATTTGTCAGCAGACTGCAGGTTTTTTCAGGTGTACAAGTTGTTCAAAAAAGCATCACTTCAAAACTGATTTGGAGTGTTTGCTTTTATTTGTTTGTATTTATACAGGGGATTGATTGCAAAATATTAATGGCTTAATGTGATTAGTAAGTGTATCACATAATTGGTTCCTGTGATCAGACTAGATAAACTCACATGTGTGTTTCTAAGGAAGTACTTGTATAGTGTAAATTCAAGTTTTTATTCTATTTGAATGCTCCTACGTTTACCTTGAAAGATTTGGGTTTTTTTGCAATAGCTGTTTCTCCTAGCAAGACTGAATTACCCCAATTTCACAAGAACTAATTACCAGAGACCATATGGCTGGCCAGAAATAACTGACAGTTGGACAAATATCTATGGCTCTTTCCACAATTTGTTTTTAACATTGTATTTTGTACTGATACAGCAGTTCAGCTGCTGTTCCTGGACTATTGATGCTGCTGTGGTTTTTTGCATGGTGACAGTCACTGATGTTTCCCGTTCACTGGGAACTGTTTTCAATGTGCTATTTGCAGTTTGATTCGCTGTATTTTGAAAGAGCTGCAACAAATTCTTCAGTGTCTCCCTACTTCAGCTTTATCATTGCTTTAGTGTAGCAGAGGTTGTTTCTATTTATTTGGGTTCTACTTTTATTACAGTTGCCTTACTTGATCAAGGCTGAATCATCTTTGTTGAATTCATAGTTCATAATCTATTTGCTATAGGTCACTTTTTTCAAATATAAACAGTGGGAGGTCACAGAACATTTAACTTCTCATTTTTAAGAACAATCTAAAAGCTTATTTTTATAACTGCAGGTTTGATTGACATTTAAAGTCTTTCTTTTTAAAAGCAAGATCATCTAGAGGGCATTGAGGTCTGAAGCTTTTCATTTTCCCCTCAGATTGATGGTGATTCAAGAGTTTGAATGGGTTAATTTCTGTCTTCATTAATGTTTTGAATAAAAGTAAAGCTCACAGTAGCATGGTTAGAGCTGGAGGCAGTCTAGCTGGTGTTATTGGGATTGCTGGGTTCAGCTGAGATCTCAAGTGTTTGGGAGAGAGAAGCTCCCTGGAGTGTGGGGAACGTCTTGCTTAGCAAATTGTAGCATCTGCATGTCAAGGTTCCCTGTGGCACTAAGGAATCATAAGGATTTATCTTGTTTTACCTGCAGGTGTTCGTCTGGATCGAGTCCGTGGAGGCCGTCAGAAATACAAGAGGAGACTGGATTCTGAGAGTAGCACTTACCTGAGCCTACAGATCCCTCCCCCAGCTAAAAAGCCACGTATGTATTGGTCTTGAATTGTGGTCCTCTGAGGAACCACTATGTTTCTTTTTATTGGTGTCCCAAAACATACAATGGAGTAGTTGTCACTACTGATTCCCATATCAGTCACCAGCACTAGGATTTTTTTCTTATAATGATAGTGTATAGGTAGATTAGGTACACCTAAGGTACAGCTCAGGTGCTGTATTCATTGTACCTAGGGTTAAATACCAGAGGTTTTCTAGGAGATTTATGTAAATCAATTTAGTGATATTCTGATCTTTTCCTGTATCCAAGCTGTTAACAAAACTGGTCCCATGCTGATTTCTCTCTTCCATACAGTTCTCTAAACTTTTCCACATCCCACGAACTGATTATTGATGCCTCCTCCTCCCATTGTTGGACCTACCTGAAACAATGGCTGACAACCTTACAGAAGCTTCCTGCTTTTGTCATCCCTGTACAGAGCTGGTTTGGCATTGGCAGATTGCTATAGCTTGTGTAGCTACAGTGTAGTCTTCTCCTCTTGTGACCAAAACCATTTCTGAGCCTCTATAGTCATGTCTAATCCCAGGAAGGTCCTTCTAGAAAGGGGTGTTATGACTCTTTACTGTTATGTGTCATGAGAGGTACAACAACAACTTCCCCTTTGAAATGTGCAGTGACTAAGATCGTCTCCCACTTGCTGGTGGCTGAGCCAGAGAAGATTTATGCTATGCCTGATCCAACCATGCCAGAGAGTGACATCAAAGCCCTGACGACCCTCTGTGACCTGGCAGACAGGGAACTGGTGGTGATCATTGGCTGGGCAAAGCACATCCCAGGTAAGCAGGAGGAATTACAAGGATATAAACTTGAACAGCAAAGGGAGCTATTATTTATCCCTGTGCTTATCAGTTTTGCCTTCAACCAGGAATTTTACATATAGTGATGGGTTGAAATCACTGTTACAGAAAACTGCTTGTGGTGGGTTCTCATTGGTAACAAACTCTAATAGAGCGTATGGTGTAGGTGCATAAATTGACGACTGTATGTGTGCGTGCCCTGGGATTATGCAGAAGGCTTCAAAATGACGCAGTAAAGTTCTCGGTTGTACCTGGCATTGAGTGACACAGTGAAAGTGCTTCGGAAACAGCCCTTGGGATGGTACAGTGGGCTTTAGTGATTTTGCACTGCATCAACATGACCTGGGTCTGTTGTGTGTATAGATGAATAAACGTTACGGCAGTGACTGGACTTTACTGCTAATGACAAGGCAGGTTCGCACCCAGTCTGTAGTGGGCATTCTTGCCCAGACTCAGGAAAGCTTTTGTCAAACTGGATTCATCACAGAACAAGTCCCACTGGGATGGAGGACATACTGTTGTCAGTGAATCTTCAGGCTTCTATGCTGACAAATAATGAGGATACCTTATTGGCAACATGACTAGTTTCTGAAGGCTCACTGACTATAACCGATGTGGGTGCCTGTGCAACTGAGTGACATAGCAATTGTCTCACACCTGCAGGTAGGATGGGCCCAGGCTGAAGGAGCAGACATGGCCCTCAAGGGGGTTCTGGGGACAAAGATTTGGACTGAGAAGGGAAAACGCCCCCCTCTCTAGTTCCCCGCACGCCCACCCCCCCAAAAGAGGGGTTGGATTTGGGTGTGGAGAAGGTTGGCCAAGGAACTTAGGGGATGTCCTTGGGGTTTACATGGCTGCTTTCCAAAGAATGATGCAGTCGCTCACTATGAGCAGCCCTCTACAGCTATGAACAGCTCTTTACAGCTATCTCCTGCCTTCTGTCTCCCTTCCTTGTGTCAGGAGAATATCTGCGGTTCAGCCACAGGATCACAGGATTTAACCCATATTGCACGTTGTCTGTCTTCCACTGCATGGGTCTGTGTTCTCTTGCTTTGCTTCCTGGCTTTAAGTTCTTCCTTGTTTGGTGAGGCATCTTAGCATGAGTGATCAGACAGTTTAGTTTTCCCATGTATTTTGCCTCTCTTTGTAGCTCCTCTTTTGGCTTTTTGGTGGCTGCTTCTCTTTTTTCAGAGGGAGTATTTCTCCTGTGACTCAAGAGTTAGTGGTTTTCTGGGCTATATTGAGTATGGACTGTTATGTGGTGGGACTATAAAGTCTGGAGAAACTTTTTCAGGACAGTGTTTCTGAGTAGAGGTTAATCTCAGTGGTGCCCTTCTTATATGAGATCTGCAGTACCTGCAGGGATTACACACTAGGGCTGGAATCCATCTGGGGCTGATTCATCACAAGTAGGGTTACACTGGTGATTAGGGAACTCAGCCTGGATTGCTCTACTAACCCAGTACTTGGTGTGTTAACAGGAATGGTTTTAATGCAATGCAATTAGCTGCTACAGCTGCCCAGTGATGTGCTGTTGTATGTTCTTCTAACCTTGGCTATTTCTGTTTGTGCAGGGTGCCTTGCTGTAGTTCCCTAGCTTATGGCTGTGGGATGAGCATGGGATGCTCAGCTCCAAGTTCCTACAGAGTTTTCCAGCGTGCCATGGTGATATTATCCCAGAACAGGAGTATAGTAGAGATTACTCCTCCACTGTGAAAGGATCTCTTCCTCTCCTTTCTGACAGGCAGGACATATCTGCCATCCTCTCAATTTTCTCTGTGTATTTTCCTTTCCTATTAAAGGCCTTGCAACATGGTAACAGCCATCAGCCTGGCACAGTTCAGACCAGCAGCAGTATTACAACAGGACTGCGTGTACAGGAGAGAGCTCAGGGATTGTTATACAACAGAGCAGTACTGAGAAACAAACATAATAAAAGACAGTTCATAAAAATGGAACAAAATACCCTGTAATTCTGAAACAAGAAACATACTGAGTTAGGCAGCAAGGGGGCAGAGCAGGGCAGGGCCAGGAGGCTGCCAGGTGTCTAGATTATCCATGCCCTGTATTTCTGCCTTCCAAGGATTTTGAGCAAAACAGGACATTGCTTCATGTGTGCATGAACTCTTGGGCAGAGAGAAATGGAGAAAGCAGCAAAAGTCATATATTCCTGCCTTGTGTTCACACTGGAATTGGTAAAGAGCAGAGTGATGTTAAAGTTATATCAACCCTTCAGGATCCCAGGTATCGGCACAAACTTCTACCCCACAGTGTTAGTAAATAAAATCAGTTAAGCTTAAAGACACTGTCTTATGATAACAAGAAAGCATGATTTAATGGTGTTTAGCAAATGTTATTAGCTCAGTAGCCTTATTAGCCATTAGCTCAAAAGCCACGCTTAGCCATTGTAGAGTTGTCCCCTTCTGTATGAGGCCCCCTCACCACCACTCACCCTCCCCGCTGTGCTAATTGTCTTTGAACAACATCTACCTTTTCTGCATGCCTTGATGCAGGGAGACAAGACTTCTCTCGAGGGGTGACGACGAAGGCTCTCCCAGGGTAGCTGTTGTGCTGTTCTCACTAGGAAGACTATAGTACTAGCACAGAATGAAATATGGCATGTGGAGTGACAGCAGCTGTGTCTGGAGTGGCCTCAGATCCTATAATTACATCTCCCTTTATTACCTCTGCTAATGGCCCTCCAGGATGACAGAAATGATAATAAATTAACAGATTATGAACTCCACTTGCCACAAATTATATGACTTTTTTTTTTTTTTTTTTTTTTTTTAATACTGGGAGCTTCCACTGCCAAACCACTGAAATAAAAAAAAAAATATCACAAAAAATGAAAAACCTGAATGTCACATCAGGTATTGCAAATAAAGCAGCTTTTCTCAACCTGCACCTGGGAAGGAGGGAAACATGCACGCAGCTCTGTGCTAGAGGCAGAGGCTCCTCTTTTGGGAGCCTAGGGATGGCGGTGGAGCATTCAGCACCTTTCAGGGTAAGACCTGAGAAAAGCAGCAAGAAACAGATCACTAAGGGGACTTTCTGGATGCTGTGCCATCAGACAGCTCAGAAATGCAAAAGGACTGGATTCTAGCAGTTCCTGGGAGCTGTAAGATGGCGAGGCAATTGAATTTCACAACTAAAGGTTCTCCAGGATTATAAACCTATAATAGCAAGCCTGTGATTTTGGCCAGGTGAAATTAGCATTTACCTTTCCTGATCTCAAGTTTTATAGCATGGGAGATCCCAGGTTATACGATCTTCCCTTGACTGTGCAGACTGCAATGATACAGGCACAGTCCTCCAGCCCTTCCATTCTACATGTGTAAACACTGGAAAAAAAGGGTCCCAATTCTGTCAGACGTTTCAAGTCCAGGCTTGGCACTGCAGCACTCCCTCCCTCACGCCCGCCTGCCGAAGCTGGAGTCATTGACTACCTTGCAGTGCTTCTGGCAGGGGGCTTTCCCAGGTGGGTAGGGCAATTGCAGCTGGCTCTTCTGTTCTCCTTGGCACAGAGTAAAGCATAGTCTCTCCTGTGCAATTCCCACTTGCCATAACTGCCTCTGGGAAAGAGTGATTAACAGAGATGCTGGATGTACAGGCTGCTGCTAGGGTTAAGTCAATTTTTCTACTTTATTCTCTAGCAGAAAAGTTTGAGCCATGTCTGTCCTGAATCCTCTCACTCTACTCCATGACTGTTTCTCAATCTTTAACAAATTTCATTGGCAAGCCACAGTGAGGCGATGGCATAACCCCTTTTGTAATCCAGATGGGGAATGAAGATGCAAAAAGGCCACATGACTGACCCAGAAACAGGACTTAAGGCAGCAGCCTAAATGCTGAGCTGTTCTCCATAGTCAGAACTAGGAGAGGGGTGACCAAAGGAGAGATTCCAGGTGCTAGAGACTGTGGCCGTGGATGTGCACAGCACCATTACCCCTGCCTAAGGGCTAATCTCATCAGTTCCCTGTGCAGCGAGCAGGAGACCTGGGGAGACAAGATCCCAGGCCTTCAAGCTGCATCAGCCTGCACCTGGACTCAGTCAGGAGGGCTGCATTCAGGAGCAGCACAGTAGTGACTGCAGGAGGTAAGGGGAAGAAGGGTGAGGCAAAGGATGAGGCACCCCTGAAGTACTCATAGCCTGAGCAAGGGGTAGGATACACCAGGTGCAGGGCTATGTGGAGCACAGGCTGTGCTGTACAGGAATCAATCAGAGCTGGATTTGCAACTCTTCTTCCTAGTAGCCTGGACTCCTCTTTAGCTGTTCCCTCTGGCACTCCTCCCCAATGGTTTATTGATTCTTCCCTCCCACCCACTGCTCCCCTCAGACCTTCCACACACAACACGTGACTGCTGATTGGTATCTGTTAATTAATGTGGCCTGGGGCCTCTTTTCTATTCAGTGGCCTGATAAGGGAAATTGGATGTCCAAGGGCTGCCAGGCCATTATCACCCTTTGCTTCCCCTGGCAACACAAACACAAAACATGGCATAGTGATAAATAAATACCTCTAACCCACCTTTCTGCGTTCCCTTCCCCAGCTGAGATAGTGCAGATAGAAAAAGAGAACCCTCAGTCAGTCAATATAGCAATCATCAGCTCTTTTGTTAATTGCCAACTTGATAACAAGAGAAATCAAATGATCATCATGGTGGCTGCTACCTAGGCCTGATGTGGGGCTAAGAACTGTGGCAGGGAGGGCTGTGGGATAAAGGAGTCTGGCTGAGCCTAGCACACAGCCAGCGGGACTGGGAGGCTCCTGGACAGAGGCTAATGAGCTCACAGGCCTCTTGAGGAGCCCCGAGGCTTAATAACTGGCAAGGGAGGCTGGTGGAGCATTGTCCGTCCCCCCCAAGCTGAGGGGTTCCTGGATGTCCCATTCTTTCACAGCCCTGGGAACTTTTAGACACAAGGAGCTGCCAAAAAGCACAATCTCTGCCTGTCAGTGGTGGACAGGAGCTACCTAGATGGGACCAACACACTGTGCTTGGCAACCTTGTCTGTAATGGCTGTTGCACAGTGCCTGTCTCCCAGGATCTTTCATGGTCTGGCCTTCAGGGGTACTTGGTACAGATGACATAACAGACACAGCTTTCCTTCCCATGCACTTTTTTTTTCCCCTCAGGGCAGACAGTGCCTCTGTTTCTGTCTCTCCACTTTCTCAGGTGGGCTCTGGGGCTGTCAGGGGGGTCTCTTTCCAGATGGTGATTGCTCTTTCCGTATTCGAGGAGGATGACTTGGTTCACTGCTGGGTGCTGGTTCCATTGCTACTGGGTTTGGCTGTGATGTAGGTACTTGTATGGCACCATAAAGGTGTTTTTGACACTGGGTAGGGTTGTTGGCTGTGAGGTGCGGAAAGCTGATGGTGTGAAGCTCAGGGAGTGATGAGGAATAAAAGAGGATTCCGTTCACAAATGTATTCAGCTTTTGAATACATTTCGGTGCTCTGTGGTGGCAGGACCTTTTCTCATGTTGGCCAAAATGAGAGATTGCATGTAATTCAGCCCTTTGTCGTTGCCTCCTATCCCATCAGAAGCCCTCTTTTCTGCCATCATTTGGTCAGCTAGGGCAGACTAAATAGGCTGCAGTACAAAACTACAGAGGAACAGTGAGCAGGACGATGTGGTACAAAACAGTTGCTGCTCTAGAAGAAGCAGAGATCATTGAAAAGAGGTTATCATTAACCCCGGGTTGCCATAAATGCAATCAGAGCATCAGGACTCGTGTTTGAGGCTGTGGGTGGGCATGGGAGCAAAGAAAAGGGTGAGGTCCATGTGTGCTGATTGCCAGAGACAGGGTCACTTTAGTAAGCTTTGTTTTTTTTGAAAGCAGCAGGCCAAAGGGGAAGAGTGCTTGTGGTGAATCCTAGGGAAACTAAGGACCCCAGGCTCCTGGAGGCTTTGCTGCACACCCATTTGACCCTTGCTTGCCTTTTGCCCTGTCAGGGTTCTCCAACCTCTCCCTTGGGGACCAGATGAGCCTTCTGCAGAGCGCCTGGATGGAAATCCTCATACTGGGCATTGTGTACCGCTCCTTGCCATATGAGGACAAGCTCGTCTATGCTGAGGACTACATCATGGATGAAGAGCACTCTCGTCTGACGGGGTTGCTGGAGCTCTACCTGGCCATCCTACAACTGGTGCGCCGCTACAAGAAACTCAAGGTGGAAAAGGAGGAGTTTGTCACGCTCAAAGCTCTGGCCCTCGCCAACTCAGGTACAGCCCTGGCCCAGCCAGCCTCACAATCAGGGAGTCAAGGCCCACGCTGTTATCTGGCCTGGCAGGAAACTAGAGCCTGCTGCCTGAGACTGTGCTCTGCCTGTGTCATGCAACATCCTCAAAGCTCCTCTCTGTCCACAGAGCAGGACCTAAGCTGGGGAGCAAGGGAGAAATGAGGCTTGCTGCTGCTAGAGCCCCAGCGGTGCTCTGGCCCTGTATTAGGGAGTGGAGCCAGGTGGACATGGGCTGGCTCCTGGTGTCTGGCAGTAAAAGAAAGGCTGTGGAGCCCTTCTCCACTAGTAAGCTGACTGCAGTGCCATGAGTTCAGAAAAGGGGATGGGGGCCACACCTGCATCCACCTCAGTAGTGTTGGTCAGTTACAGCAAACAGGGAAACCCTGGTCCCAATTTCAAATCCCACAAAAAGTTGTGGGATTGGGGCTGCCTGGTCCTGTCCTGGAGATGTTCAGTGGCCACAGACGCTGAATCCCCCTTTAACTGGGAGACAGTGTGGATCTGGATGGTAGAGAGTAAGACGCTGGGAGAAGCTTGATGTTGCCTGTTTTGTTTCTTCTTGTGAAGAGGATGAGAAAGGCCAGGCCCCTCAGCCCAGCACCTTCCATCTCGGTCTGGGGAGGGCTGCAGCCCTCAGTCCAACAGGCTGTGGGAGACACAAGAGGTGCTGTGTGCTGCACTGAAGTTGCACAAAAGCCAGACACGTATTTGTTCACTAGTTCCTTCTGAAAGGGAAACTGCTGAAGCTACTGTGTGACGAGGGCTCCCTCTACATCCCTTGAGTCTCATTGTCTCACATCAGATCTCCTTGCCAAACTGCATCGTGCAGGTCACAGAATTCACCCTTGCAGCCCAGCAGTGAGTCCAATATCTGTGTTTGGCTAAAGCCACCTTCCAGAAAGACACCCAGTGTGAAGCTGAAGGGATTAAAAGAAGGAGAATCTACATATTTAGTGGTAGCTGACTCTAATATAAAAAAAAAAGTCACCATATCTTTAACGTCATTTTGCTTGAGTTCAGCCTCTAGATACTGGTCTTTGTTGAGCTGTGTCCTATCATCCCAGGTCTTTTTATGCCTGACAGCTTGACACGATAAAGTTCGTGTTCCACAGTTGCATTCCTTGGCTATAATTACATTACTTCAAGTGTGAGCAAGTGGTCCAGAATGCTGTGAGGCTGCCCTATCCCCACCATTTTACACCATTCTGTTCCTCTTTGCCATCCATGCATCTTAGCAGCAGCAATTTAAAAGAAAAAAAGAAATTACTTAGCTCACTGATAAAAATGTTGAGTAGCATCTGTTTTTTTTACTTATCCCTGTGGATTTCCACTAGAAAACTCCTCCTTCAGGGATGATTCACCACTGATAGCTACTTTGAGATCTGTCATCTAGCCAGTTACTAATCAATTGAAAGTGTGCTTTATTGATATTGCACAGTGCTAATTTTTTAATGAGAATGTCCTGTGGTGCTAAGCCAAGTACCTTATAAAAGCCTAAGTCTATTATATCTACGCAGTTAACTTTATCAACCAAACTTGTAATCTCATCAGAGAATGAAATCAGGTTTGTTTGACAAGCCCTCTATTCCAAAGTATCGTGTTGACTGGAGTAATTGTAATACCGTCTTATAATTCTTAATTGAATGTCACTTTTTTTTTTTTTTCCTTTATTTTGCCCTGGTTCACATCAGGCTAGCACGGAAATTGTCAGATAAAGCCTAGGAAAATACATGCATCATTAGAACTTTTCCAGTCATCTTGAATTTCCTAAAAATACCAAGATTTGTTAATCATTAATCTGCCCTAGGTGGGCCTCAGCCAGCAATTTTAGAACTCTTAAAGCCACGTTATCCAGCTCTGATGATTTCTGTAAAGTTTATCCCTAACACATGTCTAACATCTTCTTGCACAAACAACAGATTAGGAAGTCTTCGTCATCTTCATATAACACAGGTACATAATGCTTCTTTTTCCTAAACAGAACAGAAATACTGTCTCCTCTGCACTGCTATTAATAGTTTGATTATCTCCAGGTGAAAAGAGCCCCCCTACAAATGGTCATTTTTCTTCTATTTCTTAAATATTTATAAAACTTCTTTATTGTCCTTAGACCTTCCAGCCATGGATTTTCCTCCAATGTCCTTCACTTCCCTTATCGATTTTCTGCACTTCATAACTTCTGATTCATATAAATTGCTATCTAGTTCCCTTTTTCAATTTCTCATATATTGCTTTTTTAGCTCTAATTGCTGCCTTCACTTTGCCACTGAACCAGGATGGGCAGATGGCCAAGGCTGGCCTCTCTCGATTGTGGGACAGTGGCTTTTGGAGATATAATCAACTCTTGTTAAAGAACCTGCCTTCTGTCTGCGAGGAAGGTCACAGGATTGAACAGGGAGAAGGGCTCCTCAGAGAGGCTGAAGTTCTAAGGTAGTGGTTGTGACAGGGTGACAGGGTAAGTGCCATACTGGAACATTTACCTGTCCCATGCTATGAGCAGAGGCACTGCAGGATCTGAGCCCTTGTGCTGTTAAATTCTTCACAGTGCAACAGAAGCAGTCTCTGCTGATGTTGCTCACTGTGCTGTGAGGACTAAGCCATTCTGACTTCACTGGTTTCTCCTAGTGCAGCTAGAAGTGTAGCTATGTAGGAGCATAATACACAGAAATCCTGCTTTGTTATTCGTATTGAAACATATGAAAGTAAAGCACAAGATCTTTTTTTTCATGTAATTAAAGCCTCTCACAATGCACACATAAGGAAGCGAGAATAGGGCAAGGGTATTTTTCTAATGTAACTTTCACAGTCAACCTTGACATTCTTTTAATAAAAGTTATTTTTCTTAGTGTATTTTTGACATGGAGTAAACATGCAGAGCCTGCATGTATGTGCCTGCATGCATGTGCCTGCATGCAAACAGCTGATTCCTAAAACGGTAGGAATGCAGACTACCTCTGGGCCAGGCTCCCTTGGGTCAGAGACAGGGTTCAAAGCTGAGCACTTAGATTAGCACCTGTGCTGCCTAGACCTGCTCTCTGCCTTGCCTCCCATATAGATAGATACATTCCTCAGTTTCCCCTATCCCTGCTGGGTGTAATTGCTCATGCAGCCCAGCTTCTAGGGACTTCCCTCTCTTCCATGCAGCCCTGTGTATACTGACCCTTTGTTTCTAGGAATTAAAACAAATGAAAACAGAACTGGGAGCTCACTCACTTCTCACTAGAGAAGCCGACAATAGGCCAACCTTGCCAGAGCTGTGGCTGAGCTCAGAGTCCTCAGTGTAACGCACCAAGGACACACCTGCTGGGACTGGCAAAGATAATTCAAATGAACTCTGTCTTTAGTAAGTGCGTTTTACAAAGCTGAGAAATGAATTCTTAATGCCCAGAGCAGCAGGCAAGTCCCAACAATATGATCAGCCATTTTTTGACAGAGCAGTGGTGCTGTAGACTTAACTTGTTACCCTTCAGAGCCAGCAGTCCCTTCTTAGGCATTCCTAGGTCCCCTTTCCTCAGGAACACAAATTGATCAACCTGTGTATTGAAGAGCCCTCCAGGTTAGCATACAGTTTGTGTTCAGTTAAGGGCATCCCAAACTGGCCAAACGTTATTCTCCCTTTTTTCCCCTCAATGCATTTTACTGCTGAGATGAAGTGAACAACATCTGAATCTAGCAAGGGGATGTGTAGCAAATTCTGTACTAATGGGTCCTGTGAGGTCCCTGCTCCTCCTGCTACTGCCAGAGCTGCAAGGAAAGAGTTAGGTGAGGAGGCAGTGGGCCTTGTCCATTCTCGCACCCGCCCTGTACCCCATACCAGCAGTGCTGGAGAAGGGCTCCTGACATGAAGCCTGACTTCTAGGCCAGCTGACCCTCAGGGACATGGTCAGGCAGCCTCCCTCCACCTCAGTGCTCTGACAGCTGTAAAAATTCATAGCTATTGATTTTGTAATTAACAGTTTATCAATGCCATCAACACCGGCTCACTGATGGACTGCAAGGAAATTAATCCTGCAATGTTATTTTATTTTTTGCAGTCAGCTGCCAATTTTGAGCTTCTTTCAGCAAAGAGTGGGGGGGTGGGGTAGGCTTTGATCTTTATTTCCCCAATTTCTCTCCCTGTATACATCTAATTATTTAGTACTGTTAAGTCTCATCACCTTACAGAAGTGAAGTGGCAGAAGGGCACAGCTTTGGCATGCTGTCTACTGTACCACAGCATCAGTACCCAAACACAGAGCACCCACTTTGACCTGAAGCATGGCTCATTGCCTGATGTTTCTAGCCCCCGCTGTGATCTGCAAACTCTGATGGGCTGTGATTACTTCTCCACCTTCTGCCCCTAACCAGGAGGACATTAAACAGAAAGGCTGGAGGATGTTTCTTTCCAAGCACCAGCTCTTGATGCTTGCGGTCTCTGAAATGACCTCTGCAACTTGGCAGGAAACAGGTCCCACTCACTTCTCCTGGATGGTGCATGGAAATTTTCCAGAGGTGCTACCTGGCTGAGAGAAGTTGCCAGACTGACTTGGCAACATGCTTCTCCCTCCTTGCTTTTCAGAATCAGCCTCTGTGCCTAGCTCAGGTCACTGTGATGACCCACCAGCCCTTCTCTGAGCTTCTTTGCCTGGTCTCTTGGATACAGAAAGCAAATGCAGCAAGAACAATCCTTCCTCAGTAGGCTTCTTGGAAATACAACCCTTTAATATCCCCTCATTAGTGCGTTCCCTCTAAACAGCTTCTGAAACAGCTTTCTTGCTAGATGTAATATTTTCCCAACTGTTGTAATACTTTATAATTCATATATCGTAAATAACATTTACTGTACATGTATCTTATGAAATTCACAGTCTCTAATTTGTGTTGTGCTCTCCATAGAGATGACACATATTTCTAGAGAGATTTTTGGCGCTTCAGCCAGCTTTCCTCCCCTTCACTACTGTCACACTGAGGAACCCATGTCCTGCATTTGTGCTGTATGTGCGTGGGCTGAGCGAGAGCACTGCCACACTGCAAAGCCCAGCTGCAGTGATATACAGTGCAACTACATGTGTGCATGTGTGCTTGCCATAGTGTCTCTTTGCTGCTGCTTCTAGATTCATTGCCCTGTGGCAGGAATCTTTATTAATAGGTACAGTATTGATTAAAAGTCTCTGAACAATGAAGACGAGAGAACAGTGTCTCCAGCTCTGTCAGGGTTGTGAGGAAGCAGCAAGTATCAGCAAGATGAAAGGGAGAAAAACCTTCAGTGATGCTGTGCCTGGTTAGCTTCTCTAATCTAACCTCTCTGCTCTTTGGTGCTGCCCTCTGTCACCGTGACTTACCCACAAGTTTAGCAGCCTGTGTTCAGCTCAGGTTTCCCAGCTCAGCCCTGGACGGGGTTGCTACCAGCTACCTTTGCCTCAAAGACACACCAAGGACCTGTGCTAGCCTCGCAAAGCCTGCTAGCCCCTCCGGCAGCTTGTAGAAATCTAACTGCCTAAGGGAAGAGGCCTTACAGGAGATGCAGGTTTCCTTTACTGAAGCAGGAAGTTCCCTGAGCAGCTGCTGGCAGCCTCTGAAAACAGGGGCATATGCACAAAGGTGGGGCTGGCATCACCCGTGGGCACACTGGTTGTGACCTACTGGGGCTTTTCTGTCTTGCTGACACCCTGAGCAGCTGCATGGCAATTAGGCAGTTTAGACAGATGAAGCGCTATAGCAGTATTAATTATTCTTAATGAGATTGCTCCCAAGCGGCAGCACAGCAGCTGCTGCCCCTTGCAGGGTGACTCTCCCCATAAGGAGCAAGGAGGGCAAGTGAATGTGTAAGTCACAGAGGCCCCCTGCTGAGCCCTGCACAGCCTTGGGGTGGCTGGCAAAATGGGCAGCACCCAGGGCACAATGTGTCACCTACCCCTGGCAACCTTACTGTCACTGCGCTGCTAGGGCAAATTTGTTGGGCTGATGCTGAACTTCACAGCAGCACCAACACCTGCCAGCAAGGTGTTTTTTTCCCCCTTAAGAAACAAAACAGAACAACACAACAACACTCCCCCTTGTCCTTCCCCCCCAAAAAAAAACCCCTGACAAACAGGAAAAAAAGAAAAGGAAAGAAAGCGTCTTTAGCTTCAGGACCATAAAGGATTTCCTTCCTCAGGTCTGACTTCTCTGTTTGCTGTCTTTTCTCCCTCCCCCCAGACTCCATGCACATAGAGGACGTGGATGCAGTGCAGAAACTCCAGGACCTTCTCCACGAAGCCCTGCAGGACTACGAGCTGAGTCAGCGCAACGAGGAGCCCCGACGAGCAGGCAAGCTGCTCCTGACCTTGCCCCTCCTGCGGCAGACGGCCGCCAAAGCTGTGCAGCACTTCTACAGCATCAAACTGCAGGGCAAGGTTCCCATGCATAAACTCTTCCTAGAAATGCTAGAGGCAAAGGTCTGACAGCCCCAGTGCCAGCCGACAGTGGCCGGGGAACAAACTAGAATCAAAGATGCAGACAACGGAGCAATCCAAACAGCAGCAGCAGTCACCACCGGCTTTTATCTCCAATCATTTATTATGGAAGAATTATTTAATGTCTGTCGGCGTGACTGCAGAATCTCATGTACAGGAGGGGGGAAATTTTAATCAGTCACCTGTTTCTCTTTTTTTCATTCGTTTTCTCTGTGGGAAATACCAGAATATGCTCTTGCACTTGTTGAGGCGGTCATCGGGGCTCAGCCCCTCCGAGCAGTGATGCTCTCAGTGCTGTCAAGGCCGCCTGCTCCCCAGCTCCCTCCACCAGTGCTGGAGGGGGAGTGGGGACAGAAGCAGGAAGAGAGGAAGAATAGAGTCAATACAAACTTCATCTGCTGGTGTTGTGAGGGGTCAGATAGAAAGGGAAGCAGCCAGGGTCCTTCTTTTTGTCACCTTTCTGGCTTTAACCACAAGAGCAGATGCTCTTTTGGAGAAGAGCGCTGCTGGACCTCTCCTGATCAAAAAGGCTGCCTCCCAGGTTCCTCTGGCGACAGCAAACACTTATACATACAGGCCCCACTTCTTACTCGGAAAGATGCTCCTAACTGTGTAAGATATTCTGCGACCTTGTACAGTGTGTCATTACGCCTGGCTAGTCCCTCCCATGTACAATCCCCGCTGGCCCCTGAAGAGGTAGGATGTATGACCCTGAGTGAATGCAAGTCTCCTTTCCCAGATGGCAAGAAAAAGAGAAAGGAGCCTGACATTATGCTTCAGTGCTGGGTTGACTTGATAATCTCTGCATCCTCTCCTATGTGGTGCTAACTACAGTTCTTCCACACTTTTCACCTCGTAGTGTATCAAACCTGCCTCTTCAGCTCAGCTGAGTGCCATTCCCCACTCGTTCCTTGTGGCAGAGAAGACAAGGCTTTGTCTGCATGGTTACTGCCCGAGTATAAATACACCCCAAAACAGGGCTTTCCTAGACTTCATTAAAGTGACAGCTCTTTGCTTCCACAGAGACTTAGGCTTATTGCCAAATGCTAGTTAGGAGTCAAGGGCACTGCTTTTTGGAGGAGGCAGCTCTTGAGCCTGAGAGATTGCTTATTTTGGGGCAGCCTAGGGAAATAAATTAGAGGGTGGCATGAAACCCCTGATATCCCAACTACTGTCTTCCCCTGCCTCATCTCATTATCCTCAACAGCAGCAAAAGAGCAGCATAGATTATACCTGGACCTGGTAAGAGGTTCTCTCGCTGATGGGAAAGCAAATGCCTGATGTTGAGGTGGTGGGAGGAGAAGTGGGGGAATGTTTATTTACTCCTCTCATGTAACCATGTTCCTGCTGTCTCCAAGCTCTGGTTTAGATCTGCTGCCTAAGCCACAACTGCTGCATTCCCAGCAGCCAGAGAGGGGTGACTGACAAAACTGGCTGTTGGCATTCTCTGAGATTTTATTTTCTAGGTCACTTAGTTTTGAGCCAGCCTGAGCTGATGAAACCTGAATGTATTGTCTGTTTTGTGGTCAGCGGCATGGCAGTAGAGGTGAGAAAAAGCCTCTCATCTACATTTGAGATACTACTCGCTCTACTGCCTCTGTTCCCTCAAGCTTCTATCCCTTGCTGGCTAGCCCAAGAGAAATGTGGCGTGGCAGAGGAGTAACTTGCCCCCAGCAGGAAGCCTTCTAAACCAGAGTTGAGGCGTGTGATCAGGGAGACACTGGGTGCTTGTTTTCTACTGGTGGAGAATGTGTCACAGCAGGGCTGTCCATGCTGCAGAGCAACGCCCAGGCTAGCTCAGAGACTGGGGGTGATAACTGGTGCTGACCTCTCAGCTGTTGTAGCCAGCCCACTCCTGGTACTTGAGTGAGTTCAGTTCCATCACCTTTGAGTTTTCCCTACACTACACAGTCATAGCTACTCTCACTCATTTTGTACTCACCTGATAAAGGAATTTAGTCTTGCTTCAGGCACATGAGTAAACCAACCTAAGGGGCAAGAAGGCACATGGAAGCTGGGACTGCTTCTGTGCTCACAGTGGTAGCAATTACGCAGTGGCCTTGTGCTTTGAACAGATACTTGTGCTTCTCTCCCCAGCTCCCTCCCAGAGGCAGCTAGGGAGAAAATGAGAGGCTTTTGGTTGCGCTCACGATCCCTGTACCCATCTGTGACTGAGAGGGACCAAAGTGAAATGCACACCACCATTATAGAGCCAGCTTGCCACGTGCTGCACCCTGGCAACTCTTTCTGGCTGTGGCATAAATGCTCTCACAAATGAGCTGGGTTGCACTATCCCCTGTAAGTGTGACTCACTTGACCACTGTTGCTTCCATGCCAAGTCCCACTGAGCTCAGCCACAGCACATCGTGTTCTGACCTGCTGTGCAAAGGTAGCTGTCCCAAAATGGGCTGAAAAGATCCTAAGAAGCAGTTCTTACTCTGTTGGGCCCTGGCTGGAAAGGTCATTTACCAAAAAAAAAAAAACCAAACCAAAGGCTCTTCCAGCTTTGTTGTATTTGGACTGGGGCCTGCTTTCCAGAACAGAGGGGAAGAACTTTCTACAAAACATGATTATGGAGAGCTGCCGAGTTAGCTTCTAGCCCACAGAGTCTGCTGGCTATTTAGAGTAGGGCTACGGTATGGAGGCAACTCCTGCCTTGGCAGAACAATATAAAGATACCAAATGTGTTTTTTCCCAGGACCTTCTTTCTTCATTACAGCTGCATAACCTTGGAGCCCATCTGGGTATCCCCCATTGCTTGAAGATAATATGCCTGGAAATGTTTGCATTGCTTCTGAAATAGGATGGGAACTGAACCAGACAGCAATTAGCATATATTAATCTCTTTAAGCAAGGAATGCAAACTCTTCCCCAGGAACTGGGACAGAAACACCTGTCTAGATTTAACCCTTAAAAGGCTTGTACCATCTTAAATTGGGAACCAGGTGAGGTCTCTTGGGCCCTTCAGACCAGTGCAGGAATCACACACACCTCTTCCCAGTTATTCTGATCTGCTGTGCGTCACTAGTACTATAACGCTGCCACAACGGAGGAACGTGTCCAGCTACACAGTGAGCTGGGCTTGAGAGAAGGGTAACATCTTAGTGTAGTCCTCTCAGTGCACTTGAAGTAGGAAATGGGGCTTCAGCAACTGCTTAGATCTTTGTATGCTCACAGTCTCGTAGAAAAAGGTCTGGGGATGTGGAAGTTGAGACATGAACTAGGAGATGGGTTCTGGGTCAGTGCTCTTTATGCCATTCATTTGTAATATAGGAGTCACAGTGTCAGCACTGTACAGCTGTCCTACATGGGGCAAAAGATGATGCAGCTTGAGCCTCGGGACACATGGGCTCTATGACTTAAAGAAAAGCAAAGCAAAGCTGTAGAGGTAAGTGTTTCAGTGATAGTGAATAAGCATGAAGTCCACATCCAGCAACTATGGTAAAAGCAGCACCAGCCCCCGATTTGCATGTGCAGATAACAGAAACCACATACCCGTCAACTAATACAAAAGGCAATTCTTCCCAAGTGACCAGCTCTTCTATTTTGGGCACGTTCTTCTCTGGGAACAGCAGAGTCTGGCCTGTAATGCAAAATAAATTTCATGGGGATCAATTAAAAGAAAAGGTAAAATACCACACAGAATTAGGTTTCTGGGGAAACTTGGGCATTACACCTTGCAGCAAAACTGTGAAGCTATAAGAAACTCCCCCACAACAATCAGAACCTTGCAGTATTGCTCATGCTAAGGGGGCATTATTTTTCTCTTTGTAAGCTATCTTTTCTTTTTTAAACTATTACAAATATATAAAATATATTTCATGCTGCACCAGAAACATGTAAGCAGCTATTACAGCGGAAAGTCATTGAGAAAGACCCTAGAATGTAACTTGTTGAGCTTTTATTACCAATCAGAGCTGAGAAAAAGAGCTTCCACTTTGTATCCGCAAGCTATAATCCATCCTATGGCTGAAGGCCACTCTGTTTTTCTTGTGGCTGGGTTATATGGAGAAGCCATCGAGACAGAGGCTGTGAGAATGATGCAGGGAGTTACAGACAGTGAAATAAACAGTATCTACTTAACTATTATCTGCTCCTAAAAAGGGAAAAAAAAAAAAAAGAAAAAACTGTTAAATAAATTGTATTCTTGTGGTACAGGTCATTTCAAACAAAATGAGAAATAAAACACAGACATGTAAAAACTAACCCAGACAGAGTAATATTTATTGTGTTTAGGAGCTGCTCCGTTCTGTCCTTTGGGATGCACGTAGTCTCATGGAAGAGGCTGAGATGCGGGAAGGCATGATTTGTGCATGCTGCAGAAGGGGAGTAGAGCCCCAGCCCTCTCACTTAGAAATGCTCATTTGGTGTTTTCCCATAGCTAGAAAAAAATTCTCATCAAGCTTCTGCGTGTTTGAGAGCTTGGCTTTGCTGAGGATCAGTTAGACAGGCACTTTTAGTCTCTGCCATGCACTGGGCTGTCTCTTCCACTCACCCATTTTCTCTCCACATTCTGCATGTTACTGGTGCAAGGAATAAACACGACCTAGCAATGAAAAAGCCTTGAAGTTGTTCCAATGAAAAACAGATCTCTAATCATGAAATAGACCACTGGCTTAAACCCAACAGTGACATCATGAGTGTTGCAAGCATTACAGCAGCTGTGCACGGTTTATAATGTGGGTGCAAGTGCTGAAGTCATGGCATTTGCATTGATCTGGTGGTCAGGCGGTGCAGGAGGGCAAGCTCCTGTCTACTTGAGAAAGCAGAAGGAAACGTGCTGTGGTAATTGGGGCAGAGACATGAGAGCCAAAGACCCCCAGGTTTTTATTCTACCTCTGACTATTGAGCACAGACAGCATCACACCCTGAGTAAGCACCGCCGGCTCCACACGCCTCAGTCAGCCAACACTGCTATGTCCTTCCTCCAGGCAATAGCACTCAGTGGGATGATGCATCTAAACCAGGCAACCAAGAGGCCTCTCAGCCTGCCCTCAGGAGGACAAGGAGGTGTCTGAATTAGTGATGGCCAGTAGCCATGGGCTAGAAATGGGTTTGAATGAAAAACCAAGATGAGCACACAGAGTTACAGAGGGAGGTGAAGCACAAGAAGATTTTTATACACTTAAAACAGCTGCCCCCCAGCCCCACAGTCACCACGACTGATGGTGACGGGCTCAATCTTTGAACCACCACAATCCCTTTCCAAGGTCACACAGGCACCTTACAGCCTCCCCATAGCCCACCTGCATCAAGTGCTTAGGCCCACTGAATGTTGTATCTATCTGTTCACAGAAGGTTTGGATTTGGCCACCACAGCAGCCCTATAAAACAGACTTTACTTTGGGTTAAATATAGCACTGAAATGGCCAATCTGTGGCTTTGCAAAAGGCAGTAGTTTTGGGGTTCTGAAAAGTTTGTGTGGCACCTGGAGCTGCCAGTGTCAAGAGGTCAGTAAGGGTAGCCAGAGGACTACAGAGCCTGGGCCCCACTGGTCTCTTCAAACACCATTCAAGGGACATAAGCTTTCCTCAGTCTCTTACCTCTAAAGTCGCAACTGCCTTCCTTACATCTCCTGGGCACCCTTCTGCTTTGTCTAGGTTTCTCTAGGCTTTCCTTACTATTGTTCAGTCACACTGGAATTAAAAAAAAGGGAGGCATTGTCCTTGTAGTAAGCACACTGAGCATTGGGAGAAACTGTGGACAACCTGAAATTTCCCCTTACAGAAAAGCTTCACAGGAAACATTAGAAAAATATTCTATTTTCCTTGATTAGCTGGGAGGGAAGGAGGTTTCTTTACTAATCAATGTTGAGTTCTCTAAACACGCTTCTCTCCTCCAAGTTAAAGGCATGTTTAACTGCTGGGATATGTTCTTAAGATCCAAATGTTAAAACATGATTGCAGTAGTTGCTTGTGGCTACTTGCACAAAAAATAAAATGAAAACCAACAAGATCTTCCTCTTTCGGGCTAAGATTTCACACAGGGAATCAAAGCAAACACTAGCTGATGTACAGAAAACTCCAGTATTCAACTTTCCACTAACAGAAAGCGGGAGAGGTTGTGCTGTGCACCTGGCTTTCCTTACAAAGACATTCTGTTCCATTGCAACCAATTTGAAATGACACCATGGCAAAACCTGAACACCTGCACCTGAGGAGCAGGAGGACTGGCCTAGCAGTGTGCTGGGGTGGCTGGAAGAGACAGAGGCTGAGAAGCGACTAATGAAAGTTGGGTTTAGAAAGCATAGAGATGGTTCAAAAACACAACAGCCCTGATCCAAAACACTGCTGCCAGCCAGCCAAAACCAGCAGCCTTGCTCCAAAGGAACTGTAGCCGGCAAGTCTCTTTACATTAGTGTTAATCAGCTTTGAGGGGCCCATCATACTTCTGGTCTTCGTGTGCTTCCTTCCACAGTGCTTGGGTGAGGCTGGAAAAATCTTCAGCTCTGGGAATAGCAGCATTCAAATAATTATGAGTGAAGTCACAGGAGAGATCAGAACTGGCCAAAGGCTCAAAGCAGCTTTTGTGAGAAAAACAGAGAAGATGGACAACAGCTACCACTGACACATCACAGAGTTGCTAAAGATTTCAGTGCTTCACTGAGCCCTTCATAAATCTAACCAGTCACACACTGACAGCAACTGTGTCTTCGCAGCACGCACAGCATGTGCGGAAACAGCGCTATTCGTTCAGACCACAGGCCCATTTAGGACAGTGCGTCCTCTCTGCTAAAGTGGCCAGCAGCAGATGACCTGAGAAGAACATAAAAACAGGGCAAGGAGGTACAATTAAGTCTCCCAGTGATTTAAGGATCAACGACTACCTGAGCTAGAGATGAGGTCTTTGCATTTAACAACCCCCCCCAGTGATTTTTCTTACATTAATTTCTCCAGTCCTGTTTTCAACCACCACAAGCATTCAGCCTCCGCAGCACCCTGCAGCAATGAATTCCATGGACCAGTGCTCAAAGAAGTATCATCTCCTTTGCCTCTTCTGAACATGCCATCAGCTCATCCCATCTCATGCTTCTACAGCTTGTATTAGAAGACAAAACAAACAGTCCACCATTCACAATCTTCTAGGTCTCTGGATTTCACCCACAGTCATTTCTTCTCAGGGAAGAAGTAGAGCTGCCAACCTTACCCCTTCACTGGGTACACACTCCATCAATTAAGTTAGGAAAATGTAGTAATGAGAAAGGCAAATGGCTGCCTTCCACCATTCGATCTTGATGCTTTAAAGACAAGTACAAAACCCTACTCTTTCTGTAGCTATCTACATCTCTACTTCTGTAGCTATCGTTGTATCTCTTAGCTATGCTTTCATTCACAGCACTACTGGAGCTCACATTTACCTTCAAAATAGCTTAGAAACAAGATTAGCCTTTTTAAACCATGTTTTCCTAACAATAACAGATTGGAATCCTTCCTCCTTCACATGGATGCAGCGTTTTCCCCAGTAGATCTTTTTTCTCTTTTTCATCCATCTGAAACAAACAGAGGAAACTAAAAAGGCACCTTGGCCTTTCTCTGATAGAATCCTTTTATTATAACACAAATGAGTGTTTTAAAAACAAGATTTTAATGCACACCTTGATGTACTGAATAAGATTTTTAAAAAATTTATTCCTTCCAATTGCACAATAAGAAAAAAGCTGATTTCTGTTTAGAAATCCCAGCTTGCTTAGTTTAGAAATACGAAACTCTTGCTTTTCTAAATGCTTAAAATCAGCACACTGACCATTCTATAAAAAGTCTCAGAATCACGTGCATTATTTTGATGAATGAAATTATTATACATTTTTGTTTTCTGATTTTGAGAAACTGGCATTACATTTTCAATAAGCTTTATCACAGATCCCCAGTGTAACTGCAATTGTTGAATAATAAATGCAGGGCAGTGATCAAATAAGGAGAATCCAGGACAGAGCAAACTGAAATAACTTTGCCTAAATTGGCAAGAATCAACACAAAACAAGGCTGCATTTAATAGATCAGTTAGAAGAAAGCACATAAATCATGTTTTTGAGAGGGGTTAATTTACACCATATTCCAATTAAGTCAAGTGCAATACATAAGTTATGAATAATCTCATTGGAGTGAAGAGTGTTATATTTGGAAGGAAAATGATTTAACTGAAGCCAAAATTACAATCACCTTCAATAATTACATTTCCAGCATTGTAAATTTTTTCCATCACATCACTGAAAGCAGTCAATGCTGCAAGTAATTTTCTATTATAGAATCACAGAGTGGTTAGAGTCGGAAGGCACCTCTGGAGATCATCTAGTCCAACCCCCTGCCAAAGCAGGTTCACCTAGAGCATGTTGCACAGGGTCGCATCCAGGCGGGTTTTGAATATCTCCAGAGAAGGAGACTCCACAGCCTCCCTGTGCAGCCTGTTCCAGTGCTCTGTCACCCTCAAAGTAAAGAAGTTGGTTTTTTTTTTCTCATATTTAGATGGAACTTCACATGTTTCAGTTTGTGTCCATTGCCCCTCATCCTGTCACTGGGTACCACTGAGAAGACTCTGACCCCATCCTCTTGACACCCGCCCCTAAGGTATTTGTAAGTAAGTATTGATAAGATTCCCCCCTCAATCTTCTCTTCTCCAGGCTAAACAGACCCAGCTCCCTTCAGTCTTTCCTCGTAAGAGAGATGTAAATTACCATTTACACTATTAAACTCAAACATATTAACCAAACTCTTGTTTATATTTTTTGTCAGTGGTTAATGCTACTACAAATCAATGATCCTTTGGGTCAGTCATAGGAAGCACAATTTCATCAGGTGTTTTTCAATCTAATGAACCCTTGTAACCAAGCCCGGGGTAATCACTTATTTCCATCGGTTTTGTCATCACATCATAAAAATTCAGCAGCGTCCTAAGGGAGTGATGATAACGGGAACAGCATTAACACAGGCATCAGCTTTTTGGGGTGCTATCCCCAGCTCTGACACTGCCTTGAGCACTTCTAGCTCAGACTCACTTTTTCTAGCTGCAGAAAATCCTAAATCGCTACTGTTGCTCCTACGCATGTCTTCTTTCCACCCCAGCTCTATGATTCTCACCGTCAGGCACCTGCTGTGATCCAGCCTGTTGCCCTGGCTAATCTTTGATACGTTTTGGTTTCTTCACTACTGTGATAGCCTCTCCTTCTCCTGCCTCCCTGCTCCTGTCCTGTTTCTGGCACACTGCCCATGCGGGTGAGGATGCCACCAGGGAATATTCAGTCCCCTGTGGCAGCTGACCACACTGAGCTGCTCCAAACCCCTTGTGGTTCCAGCTCCCTTGAGAACAAGGCCCCCATGGCTAGCAGCCAGCTCACTGGCCTGGATACCTTCCACTTGGAAGGAGAGTCACCCCAGTGAACAATATGTTTACTGTTTCCCATTGCTGAGGCCTGCTAAGATGTCCTGGCTTTCCAGCTCTGCTGGGAATGCAATGCAACTGAAGCGACACTCACCAAACCAAGGGGAGGGCTACAGGAGGGCATTTGCAAAATGACACTGTTACTGCCATTTGGGCCAGGTTATGCTTCCCTTTCATTCTCAAGCTTGTATTTGCAGACAGGAATGATGTACAGGCCTGAGACACAGTCCACAGTCAGACTAGATCACGGCAGCTTCTGTAGCAGCTCTAGTGAATTAGACAAACTATGCCAAACCAGTGAAATAACACGCTCACATCAGGCTCCACTGCACAACTCAAGAGAACCTCAAAATTCTGCCTGCATAAGCCAGCAAGGCCATGCAGCGGGGTAGCACATAGCAACACTATGAAGAATCAAGAGGCCACCTTGCCTTTTCAGAAGAAAAAGAAAATGCCTGGACTACCTTAGGACCCGTGTACTCTGTCAGCTGTAAATGAGCAAGGGATAAACAAAAGCTCAGTAGACAGGCAAATAAAATATTTTGGAGTTACAAAAATGATAAGGCTATTGTCATAACTATGAAAATCTTATGTAAAATTTTAGTTGATAGAAAAGCAAATGTGACCCCATTTTGCAGATCCCCCCTGAGCCTGCCAGTCTGTGCTGCAGGCAGAGTAAAACTGCATGAGAGGAAAAGATTCATACCCTGAGTGCATCCAGAACTCTGCAAGAGAGGCTGTAGCTGGATAACCCTGCTGCCCAGCACGCTGAGCCGTACTAGTGCAGCAGCACTTCCTTCTGCCACCCATTGCCCACCGCAAGCATTTCGGGCAGGAGTCTCGTTTTTGTTCTGTGGTTGCTCAGTGCACATAAAGCAGGGCCCTGGCTCACCTCTTCTTCCCCAGGACATGTTGCTTGCAAATAAATATATCCTAAAAAGTGGCTGAACCTCAGATAAGTGATGCCTGGGACCTCCCAAATTCTGGGAGATGTAATCACTGCATTGGCTGAATCAGCTTGGACTGGAACTTGAGAACTGCCTTTGTTTCTTGCTTTTCACATGGAACACGTCCACAAAAGGGGGCATCAATGGCTCATTCTGGAGTTTGTGATTGCCATGTGTCCCAGAGCATGTTGCTAAAAGTTGCTCTTGTCAATTCTCTCGACATTCTCACAAACAAAGATGATAGCACTAGGCTACCTACAGCTGCCTGACTGCTGTGCGTGTTATTTATCCCACTACAAGGAATAAATAAATTACCCCTGAGTTGTCAGTGAGATACCGTGCTAAGTACAAGTGCTGTCATCTCCTTGGTACCAGGTTCCATACTTTGCTGGTTACATTTATTCTCATACAAGTCATCACAGCAAATGCCCTTTTCACTGAGTCTGGCCGTGCACCCTCCACAGCATGAATTGCTCATCTGGCAGATAAACATTACTCTTTTCAAAGATCAAAAGAGTCAAAGAACAGAAACTGAAACAGAAACTATCTGGGCTATGTCCATGAGTAGTCGCAGTTCAGCTGTGATATGCCAAGGGAGAGGGTCTAAGCTGCACTGGGACAATGCTTCACAAGGTGAGCAGAGCTGGCTAGATGTCCTTCACAAAAGTGTCCTGGTGACTTCCCAGTCGTGACTGAGAAATGAGATAATCATCTCTTCCATGAGTACTCATCAGGTAACTAGCTACCCAGAAAGCTGGGAACACGTAGTACCTCCAAAACAAAAAGGAGAGAAAAAAATACGATATAATGATAACACAGCAAGAACATTAAGCATTATCTCAGCATCTCTGTGCTTCAGACTTGGTCAAACAAACACCCTTTGCAGTTAGCTTTATGCTTCACAGTTACTGCTGCTAAGCAGGTTAAAAAAATAATCTCTCTTCTGTTACTCCTCTCCCTTCATAGTCCCCAGCCTCCACTTCTTCATGGGAGGGAAGAGACATGGGCATAATATTATTGCCCTGCCAGTCCACACCATAGGTACCACTTATTTCTGCTGCATCATTTCTCATGCCTAGGAAGGCTCCCACCTTTGTGCTCAGATGTATTTTGAGCCTTCAAGGAGAAAAGAGTGAGAGAAGCAGGACAAAGATAAGAAAACATGATACAGTTTGTTCCTTAACTAGTTGGCACAACTAGCTTTACTGCCTGTTTCCCATTCATCAGCCTCTCAAGAAACCATGATATAGACATGAAGATTTTTGCCCTGCCTTCATCATCAACCCTTGCATCAGTGAGAGTGCAGTTCGCAAATGGGAGGCCAACATGCTCCTGGCAAAGAAGGAGAGAAGCAACCATTAACAATGGAGAACACTAATGTCACTTTGCTCCTCACCCTAGCCCTCAATACTACTGTTCTGTTCCTTCTCTTCCTAGAGTGAACCTTGGATGATTTCTCCTGGTTTGCAAGTAGATGCAGGAAAGGAAAGGGAAGAAAAAATACATAGCCAAAGGGAGAATGTGTCAATTCAGAGCTTCACTTCCTGAAGACATCAATAAGCTTAATCAGACTCCCACATATGGGAGGGGTGACAGGCGGCTATTATGTGTTTTTACTGCATATTCCGTATTTCCAGATGAAACAATAATATTGAGCAGGATGAGAAAAGTCCATCTTAGTATGGCAGGCAGAGCCCAGCACTCTTCAAAGCCAACAGAAAAGATGAAAGATATTTTTCCCATCAGCAAGGGATTTTCCCATACCCTCATCACATGCTCTGTTCTCTGGGGATCATCATCTCTGGCTGAGAAGCAGAATTCAATCTACTGCCCCAAATCTGGGTTTTGATAGCCAGGATCAAAGAATCCAAAGCTGAGGGAACAAGGGGCGTTAGATGCAGAGTAAGGAAGTTCTGGGACTGCTTTCCAGCAGGAGGTAGCGCAGCAAAAACTATGGTTACCTTTGAAATGTGGCTCAACCTGTATACACTTGTGTGAGCAACAGGGTCCCTCCTGCTCCCATGTTCATGTGTTCCTAGTACTCTTCTTTATGGAGAAGGGACAGCTATGTGTGTCGCTGCATCACACAAGAAAGTCTCTCTTGGAGAAGGTCGTAAGGGCAAGTACTTACCCAGACATCAAAAGATAGTGCTTCTCTGTGCCAGACTGCACCAGAGAGAGACCTGCTGGAGAGACCTCTCTCCTAGAATTACCCTTTCCAAGTAATGAAGATGAGACACCTTCTGAGACTGAAGTGTCAGGAGAGCAGATGCTGGAATGAACTGCTAAAGAATAACAAATCACCAGCACAGTGTACCAGGTACATCCAAGACATCTGTAGGGGTTTGGGGTGGAAGTGGCTGAGCTGCTAAAACCATGAATTCTCTCATTAAAATCAGCTGTTCTACTGGAGTAATGAAGGGTAACAAATGCTGTAAGTTGTTCTAAAAAAGGCATATGGGGTGATCTGGGAAGTCACAGACCACTGAGCTTTACTTTGAATCAGGTAAATGGGTTGAATTATCAAGCAAAATTACAATCACAGGAAAGGACTGGCACAAAGAATTCTTTTAGTTTTGCTCCAGTGTCCTTGCCCTCTTTCCACTACTTCTCAGCACCTTGAAAGTCCTGTTCATTCCTCTGAAGTCTCTTGCTTAGATCATTCCTCATTCATTATTTTTAGCGCATTTGGCTATGATGTCCTACAGAAAAACTGCTTTTCATCCTCCCCCATTCCACCTAATTCTGTCCTAGGAAAAACTACATAAGCAAAATATTTGTATTTATTCATGTAATAACGGTATTGCCATTGTGGGTACTACAGAGAAAAGCAGCAATAGCAGAAATCATACCTAATGTCCTAGTGATCCAGCACTGGTCACTCACTTGTCCCAGTCTTAACAGACAAGAACTATATATTCTAGGAGGCTACTGACACAAAACTGGGAGGAGTGGCTGACGCGCAGGAAGGCTGCGCAGCCATTCAGAGAGACCTGGACAGGCTAGAGAGTTGGGCGGGGAGAAATTTAATGAAATATAACAAGGGCAAGTGTAGAGTCCTGCATCTGGGCAAGAATAACCCCACGTACCAGTACAAGTTGGGGACAGACCTGTTGGAGACCAGCGTAGGGGAAAGGGACCTGGGAGTCCTAGTGGACAGCAGGATGACCATGAGCCAGCAGTGTGCCCTTGTGGCCAAGAAGGCCAATGGCATCCTGGGGTGTATTAGAAGGGGTGTGGTTAGCAGGTCGAGAGAGGTTCTCCTCCCCCTCTACTCTGCCCTGGTGAGGCCGCATCTGGAATATTGTGTCCAGTTGTGGGCCCCTCAGTTCAAGAAGGACAGGGAACTGCTAGAGAGAGTCCAGCGCAGAGCCATGAAGATGATTAAGGGAGTGGAACATCTCCCTTATGAGGAGAGGCTGAGGGAGCTGGGTCTCTTTAGCTTGGAGAAGAGGAGACTGAGGGGTGACCTCATTAATGTTTATAAATATGTAAAGGGCAAGTGTCATGAGGATGGAGCCAGGCTCTTCTCAGTGACATCCCTTGACAGGACAAGGGGCAATGGGTGCAAGCTGGAACACAGGAGGTTCCACATAAATATGAGGAAAAACTTCTTTACGGTGAGGGTGACCGAACACTGGAACAGGCTGCCCAGAGAGGTTGTGGAGTCTCCTTCTCTGGAGACATTCAAAACCCACCTGGACGCGTTCCTGTGTGATATGGTCTAGGCAATCCTGCTCCGGCAGGGGGATTGGACTAGATGATCTTTCGAGGTCCCTTCCAATCCCTAACATTCTGTGATTCTGTGATTCTGTGATACTTAAACTACTGCAAACTGGGCTTTACCATGTGATGACCATGCAACAGCCTGTAAGAACATTTTAGCAAAGAGTTTTCTATATGAACCCTTATATGATGCCTGACCCAAGTGGAGCCTTAGGATGGAACGAAAGGCCAGATGATCTCTTCAGTTTCCTTGGCAAGGTACACAGAAAAGAATGATCCAGCAGGTGTCTTGGTTCTGTGCCTGGAACCTCTTTCCCTGGACTAAGCTTTCCCATCGACACCCCCCACCCTCCCCACTGATTCAGGATTTTCTTTTATATTGCAGCACAACCCCTTTTTCTGAACAAGTAGTGGGGAGGAAGCAGCGACCTATGAAAGATGCTGGCCAAGGTATGGCCAGGCTATTGAGGACACAGCCAGGATGTGACAAGCCAGGAGCAGAACAGGTGATAAATACCGAGTAAGCTCCACTCAAGGAACTGGGAGCAGGGGAGCTTGAAGCAGAAGACAGAAACCAGCATGGGTTTCTTCTGGGACAGACAGGCAATGTGTCTTGGTTCCTACCTGTGGGGAAACATCAGAGGCTAAAGGTGGAGGGACTCCAATCAGAAAACCCAGAAGCTCTGGTGTGTGTCCTGCGAAAACCTATGCTGGAGGCACAGAGGCACCCAGCCTGCAGCTGACATGCCCTAAGGGCCCACAGACAGACACTATTACAGTTTCACTTCTTCTGTTTAGATCATTGCACCATGAGTGTTTGCAAACCTACCCTTTCTTGCCTAGTAATTATTGACTTAGATTAATTTAAGATTACATAGAGCCTAATTAACACTCATTAGTTTGGCAGGTTTGCTTCTGGTACTGTAATTACTACAGAAAATCACTTTTACTTAAGTAGAAACTTAACAAGTGACCAGTTGTAACAATTTTTGTTGTTCAAGCAGAGCAGATATAGGATTTTACCTAATACCTCTTTGTGCAGTCCAGTGTCTGGAAACACCACCCTGAAGAAGGCACCAAAGAATCATGCTGATCCTGTACTACTTTATCTATTTTGCATATTCATTTTCTAAGTACTTAATGTTTCTAACACTTAATTCTGTAAACACCAAGTGTCACTAAGTAGTGACATCAATGAACACATTAGACTATAATTCATACTGATTACCCATATGACTTTGATCAAACTAACTTCAGTGTTTACTTGGACCCTACCATAGTTAAATTGGTACTGTAATTTCACTCCACATTTTGACACACATTCTGACTTAACAACTTTCATAACTATCATGACTTTGTTTTCTTTTCTAATGAAGAAACTAGGGTCCCAGAATTTTTGTGAGTAGACATTAGCTTCCATGCATCCACACGATGGCAATGCAATTCACTTTCAAACTCCTAAGGTCTAAATTTCCCTGTTTGGATTTGGGGAAAATTAGAACACCCTCTGCAAGGTCACTGCAACGCTTCCTTTTCACTTTAGTCCCAAGTCCAAGTGGATATTAGGATTTATAAAGCTTATGGCCTTTATGGCCTGGGAACTGGAGCATCTCTGTTCTTACCTCTGAGTCACCATGCACCTGATGCCCCGCTAATCCCCAAGAGGTTTGGTATACCACAGCACTGAACAGCTATAATTACTTCTGGAAACCAGCTGCCAGTCAAATGACAAAGAAGTCTGCCGTTTCCCCCAGCCCACGTCACTGAGCACTTGGACCGTTTGAATACAATATTAAATAGAACAAGACGTGGGCAATATGTTATTTTTGCAAAGCTGAGCTTGTCACATTTGCAAAATTAATATGGTGTGGCAGGAGATGAAAGGGCCACCTTCTCCATGGAGCTCCCACATCCATGGAGCCAGAGAGCGTGAGCCCAATAATGAAGTGCGTAGCTTTGCAAAACCACAAAGTTTTCAGACACGAAATGGGCAACCAACAGTACATTGCAAGTCCTCCGAGGAAAGCACAAAGATGAGAAAGTAATGACAGGAATGGGTGAAAACAGGTATTTCCTACTAAGCCTAAGCAAAACTTTTCTGGGTCTCACTGGAGCACTGTGCCAACAGGCCTCTGAATTTTGTTGAAAGAGTTAAACCCTCACAGTGCAGCAAGCCATGAGCATTTGGAAGGCAAAGAGCACTGGCAGCCTCTAGGAGACATTCTTTCTGGGACCTCTGGACAGTGTCATGTAAATCATTTTTATTTATTTAGCCTCCTCAGTGATCCCTGCACTCCATAGACGAAGGGGAGGACTGAGTGCCTGCTCCAAGGAACCCTGCAGCCTAAATTACAGAGAAGTCCCTGCTGCTGTTCAAAGAGGGTTTCTTTACGGGCAAATTTCCTTTTGTTTTGAAAGGAAGGAAACACTTAGGACATAATAAAGAAGATAAAACAACTCCTGCCTTTGCAAAGCAAGCTGCGTTTCCTTGGTAAATACCAGCAGAAACACCACAGATTTAATTTGTTCCTTTTGCCTGTCCTTCAAACAGAAGTTAAACTCACCCATTTCCTCCCTTGCACACTGTCCCCTTCAGAGGAAGACATGGCTCAGGACATCACCCCCAAATCAGAACTCCACTTGGACACGTCCTGCCGATAAAATCCCCAGTAGAAACGGGAAGAAAGTGTGGCATCTTTTGCTTCTTTGGACAATTTGCAAGGTGGATTTTTTTTTTTATATACATATGTGTGTGTGTGTATACATGCATAATATATACATATAATACATACATATAATATATACATATAATATATCACAGAATCACAGAATCACAGAATGTTAGGGATTGGAAGGGACCTCGAAAGATCATCTAGTCCAATCCCCCTGCCGGAGCAGGATTACCTAGACCATATCACACAGGAACGCGTCCAGGCGGGTTTTGAATGTCTCCAGAGAAGGAGACTCCACAACCTCTCTGGGCAGCCTGTTCCAGTGTTCGGAACACATATATTGTACCTATGCATAATACATGTGGATAATTCACACATATATGCAGTGCTGCATGGGTGCCAGCCAGCTCATGTATTCCCAAGACAGAGGGACACTAGTGAATGAGAGGGGAGCCTACCCCGAGCCTGAAATCTGACCAGAAGGACTGTTTGAAGGAAACACAGGATGCTTCAGACTATGTGTCCCAATCAAGCTTGACCTTCTTGGTGGAAAGCCCATTGACTGTGTGACACTGCCCACACAGCCCAGAACTGTCCACAAGCAACTTCACAAGCCAAGACACACAGCAGGGTTTTGTCTCTTCCCCGCCAAACATGAGGTGGAGTCAGTGACCTTCACTTGATCCCACTTGAGAGTCCTCTTTGGGAAAGAGAGAGGCCATTTCAGAAAGGGCAGGTACATCCTATGCTGGCACTGGGAATCCCACTGAGTGACAGGAAGCGGTTCTACAGCAATTGCTTTGTTTAAAATGCAAAATGTGGATGTGTTTAGAGGACATATCAGCATCAATCACTGTATGCAAATACCGCCTGTGGAGAAGAGCTTCCCCTGTAAGTCACTCCTCACTGTCCTAATCAAGTTAACGCTGGTGACTGAGGGCATGTTGAACGTGGGTGGGCCACTGATAGTGCTGTCCCCGGAGAAGATTAATAAAAGGCAGCAGAAATGCTTAGCCCTGAGCAGGGCACAAAGTCAGAGAGGAAGGCGAGGGGGGAGGACAAGGGTGTCTTTCTGTATAGCAGACGTTGCCCATTACCACAGACACAAAAAAAAAGCAAAACCGTTCAGCCCTCTTCCACACTCACCAGCACGCTTGTGGAGGAAGGTCAGCACAGTGACATGCACTGACTTGGACAGGAGACATTGCTGACTTGCAGTCTGTTACTCCCTTCACCAGGAAACATGGCTCCATAAAAGCCCACAGGTTGACACTGGAAACTAGAGTTGCAGAGAGAAACAATGCAAGGATTCACTTAGCACATCATGAAGGAGGAGAGAGATGCATTACACACAGGCCCAGACAGTCACCGAGGAAAAAGCACCACAATTTTTGTGCCAGCTCTGCGAGGCTGATGGTGGCAACCCTGCAATGCCCATAGCCAGTGTCTGGCGAGGTGACAGCACGAATCCCAGCACTGGGCTACCTGTGACTGCACAGGAATGCTTTTCAGGCGCCAGTGATCTCTATCTAAGCCACAAAGGCAAGGCCCTGGCTGGACTGAGTAGAACCAACTACAAGGTAACCTCTCTGGCAAATGGAGCCCTTGTCCCTTCCTGACAGATGAACTGTGAGTACTGCTAATGATAGTCATTAACATCATTCCCTCTCTTTCTCGGCAGCCAGAGCAGTAGGAGAAGGAGAGCGAGGAGGGTGCAGATGTTCTCTATTATTTTCTCAGTTCTGGGAGCAGGAAAGGAATGGAGCACTACTGGTTAGGTTGCTTTTCATCCATCCATTGATAGCAGTTTTACTGCCAACACTTCCCCCTTCTCTTCCTAGTCAACTCCTAAGCTTTCTACCTTGCCACCTTCTCTTAGCTTCTCCCATCATCACCTTGGCCACATTACCCACACCTGCTTCCTGCACCAAATTGTTGTCAAGAGTTTCTCTCCTCACATAGCCTCCTGTTGCAGACTTCTGCCCTGAGCTCCTCTTCCACCATGTCTGTCCTCCTCAGAACTTGAGTTATTGTCCCATGACTCCTGTACATCTGAGTTACTGTCAGCTCCTTGCAGAATGGGAATCTTCTCTTTTATGTATCTGTAAAGTGCCCAGAACATTTATATTGCTCTATAAATAAGGATATTAAGAGCCTAATGCTGGCAGCTCCGGCAGATGCATAGGAAAAGGATGATGGCCTGCCCATGGAGTGACATCATTCTGCTTACTGGAAGATTTCATACCAAAACAGGCTTCTGCCTGGAGTCCAATACCTATCAAAATCCTCCTAACCCTAGCAAGAGCAAAGCTAGTGCTGTGGTAGGGAGCTGACTTAATGCAACAGTTCTCAGCACTGCACTTCCAACTGGCAAACAATACAGAGTTATGAAGAGTTTGTATGAATAAGTACTGTCCAGATATGTCAGTGAAGTGTAACTTTTGCTCTCCTAGCGCCCTAATAGTGTAGGGCCAACCTGGCCCATGAGGAGCTTGAAATCAGAGATGGTGCCACCAACTCAGCTGCAGATTTGTAATGCATGCCCTTCTAAACCACTAAGAGGACATCAGACCCAGTCCTGCCAGAAAAGGAGCTCACGTCATTAAAAGCCTCAGAAAGCTGGTCCTTCTGCAAGCAGTCTTACCATTATAGCCTGCCTCTCCAAGGCAGGCTGAGGAGTCCCATACTGGGTGTGCACAATATTTCTAGAAACACAGTACAATGCTTTTAGGCTTCTAGGGATGAGACTCATTATTACTGCTGAACCAAGAGTCAGACGGGGAAGGGAGGAGAAACAATTCCTTTGGCACAGTTCATGTTTACACCACAAATGTAGCAGCATGCTGCATACCTCCAGCTCCAAACTACATTTTTGCAAGCTTCAGGTTGTTGTTATCTGAAATCATTGCCAGAGCGGGAAGGAAGGGGTGAATGCTAAGTCTCCTTTCTTCATCCTCTCATCTCCAAGTCCCAACAGATATTTCTGCTTGCCTCTGAGTTATTTCAGCTTGTCCACAGAAACTGAGGGACCACTGATCTGCAGTTAGAGGGCTGCTTGTAGATTATTTTGGGACATGGATGCAAGACAGAAGATGGCAGGATGCTCTTTCAATTATGTTCTAGCCCCACATATTCCGCAGCTCTGACACAGGCATGCTATCGCCCAAGCAGCTTTGTGGGGCTTAGGCTGAGCTGAAGGATAGGGATTTTGCACACTGTATCCCTTTCTCCATGTCTAGCATTTAAATGCTTATGAGTTCTCCAGATTCATGACCAGCTACCATCTCTATGGGATAAAGATCAGCTATCAAATAAGCTTACTATTAGCTCTCCACTGCATGATTGGAGTTGCTCCTCCAAAGCCCAAGAGCTGAAACCCAGTCAAACCATCACCCTTGGTCACAGCAGTCGCTTCAGGGAGCAGAAAGGATGCTGCGTCTTTTCTAGTACCCACTAGAAAGACAGTTTGTTTCTGACATACAAGATGTTTCCCTATCAAGGCAGGAGTGGAGGGGGAGCAGAAAACCTGGCATAGAGGGAGGGCGGGTGAGCAGCGGGTTCTGGCTTTACAAGAGGATGATAAATGATAACAGCATTAGGAACAAAACCAAACATCTTTCATGCTGTCAGAGCAATGAAGCCAGCATATTACAAGACGTGGGCACAGGGCAGTACGGTTGCTTCCCAGAGAAGCATACAACTATCAGGTTACTTCTGCTCTGAGTCAACAGACCAATTCATCTTCCCTGGGTTCCTGCAGAAGAGGGCAGGGGACAAAGGGGTAGTGATTTCTCTCCAGTTAGCTAAGAGCTTCAGCTGCTCCACAGTGCATTGAATTCAATAGACAGGGCCAGGTCAGCACTGGATGCCAGTGCAGAAGAGCTGTAAGAGGATGTGGATTGGAGAGCTCTAGATGATCATAGACTTCTTCCCACACTGCCCTAGTAGTTACCAAAGGGTAGTGCGGGACACTGCCTTAACACAGAAGGGAAAGAGCAGTCCAGAAGATGAGGACCACAGCATCCAATACTCTTCACAGTGTTCCTGCAGATTCAGCCTCCACAGAAAGCTTTGCCATCCTGCAGATGAGAATAAAAATCCCTTCCTGGGGCTTAACTCATCTTCACAGGGGGACATCACCAGGGCAATGTCAGTAGCTGGTGAAGGCAGGGCTGCAAAAGCAATCACCTCTGTCAGGCTTTGTGAGGAGCAGGTTCAATGAATTAGTGTTCTGCTCAGTGCAGCTGCCCTCCTGCCTTTGTTGTAGTCCAAAGCTTGGCAGTGAGGAAAAGATTAATGGCCAGCATAGAATTAAGAATGGGATGGGGTGTCATGCACGGTTTTGCTTTTACCAGCTCCCTGTTGTCTCCTTCTATGTCCAAAGCTTGCCCTGTTCCCACATTGAATCAAACAGAAAACATGAACATATGTGCATGTAGCCAGGAAGGACTTTCAAGGACTACTGGCCTGACAGACCATTCCTCTCAATATTAGGTGGTGTTAAAATCTCATTCCTGTTAAACTCCAGTTCTCTTTGACAGAACAGTAACAATACTTGGTGATTCTTCCCCTGACAACCACATCTCATCTTCCTCCACTAATGGCAAGAGACACAGATAGCTGTTACTGTTCTCAGCTTGCATCTGAGAAAACTGAGACACTGTAAGGGAAGTGAGCTTTCAAGGTCAAACACAGCAAGGATTCAAACATAGGCTTTCAGAACTCCCTACTCTCCATATTGTTTACAATCTCTTTGTTTTGCAAATGCTTTCTCTCAGGATGATTTAAAACCTCTAGCAACCCACATACTTAACCACCGGACTGTCCATGAACTAGGTAGGCATCCTCCTCATCCCACTGGAGACAACAACTCTGTAAGGACCCATCAAGCAAGAAAGCTCTGCAATACCAGCTTGGGCTTGTCTTCTGGCTCTGAGGTCCGCTGGCTACTTTCCCTCCTGCTGTGAGGGGTGGCCATGGACATGGAAACTTGAACAGAATGAATTGCTTTGCTAAAGACACCCTGTGCTCAAGAACACAAGCAAAATGGGGAAAAGTGTGAACATTCAGTGGAAAACGTCTTTGGAGTCAGGCATGAATCAGATATGTCATGTGACAAAATGCAACAGAAAATGCAAATCCAGCCTGGAAGAGAGCAATAGAAAGGAATATACAAATTCACACACCAGGTAGAACTGAGCATGTCTGGGGAATCCTGAAACCACCTACTGAACCCATTAAAAGTAGCTTTATGAGCAATGGGATGAATGAACCCCAGCTTCCTATGGATTTGTGTCTTGGGCTGAATTTACTATGCTGCATATAAAAACAGGTGAACTCAAATCAGAGTTTTCCCCACAACTAGGACAATCATGCAACACTTTTGCAGGACTGTCTTTTGTCCATCTAACAAGGGGTGCTGTTAGGAAACTTTCACTCAGTGCAGACACTGAAAAATTGTCTTATCTGTCCAGGGAAATTGTTGAGACCTAGCACATTTAAGATCTCTGCATCTCTTGGAGGTAAATTAATTTGGGGGTGAGAAGTTCAGTTCAAAAGCTATTGTGAGGAATGAGTGAAAAAATACAGACAGATAAAGACAGTCACAGACAGACAGTGTGACCACTTAAGCCTTGTTTCATTTGGAAATGAGGCTTGAAGGAATTAAAATCTTTTCTATATCTATTGGAAATAGAAAGTTTACCAGAAAATTGGTGGGTCTTTGAATTATGAGAAGATTTGCATTATAAGAGGAGATTAAGGAAGACAATGACACTGTGAGAAAACAGCACTACTTCTCTGGCACCAAAAATTTTGAGCAGAGATCGAACTTGGAATTATTCTTTTCAGATGATAAGGATGAAGTTTGGAAACAGCAAGACTCACAGGAGGAAGAACTGGAAAAAATAATAAATTGAAAAGGAACAATGTCTCAGGATTTTATGTCATTTGTTTGGGACCCCTGAAAAAAAATGAAGAATAGAGCAGCCTTGCTGCTGAAACAAAGCACATTATAGAAATAGAATTTGCTGCTCTACAGAGTGAATTCCAGCCACCTATCCAGCCTCTACAGCACAGCAAAATGGCTGAGATCACTGGAATTAGTGGGGGTAAAATCAAGTCCACCCAAAGAGAGAAGAGCTTCCTCCGTCAGCCTAGCTGGTGATGTTCAGCATGCCTATGCATTTCCCCACTGTTGGATACATGCCCATTTCTCAACCACTCTTGGCCTTGTTATTCCAGCTAAGGAGGAGGAATAATGAAGACAACTTCTCTGCCAGAGACCTGAAGCTTTGAATTGCTTGTTTCATGCTGGGCTTGGCCCTTTTTTCCCTCACACACCAGCTGTCTTTTCTGCATCCTGCGTAGCTTAGTCTAGCTCCTGTTCTGGGGACCTGCTTTCTCCCCAAGTCAAAGTGGATGACTCAAGCCCTGTGCCTGACATGGAAAGCCATGTAAGTGTTACTGCACTACTGCTAACATTAGTTCCCAATAAGGTCACACACTGAAGAGCTTAGCAAGCTCCTGAACTGGAAAAGGGGCAGCAAGAGAGGAGTTGGAGAGTAAGCAATACTGGTCCTGTTGAAGGATGAGGTGACCCACTGGGACCCTTACTGTGACTGGAAATAAAACATCACCTTTGATGGGAGTCAAAGTCTGGGGTGAAACAGTTGTTTGGGGAAGTAAGAAAAATCATCCAGCTGTGTCAGAGCAAAATCTAGGATGCATAAAAGACTAAGCCATAAGCCAAAATCTTATGCCGTAAACCATAAAGCTGTCTTATCTCTCAATAATGACCTTATGGAAGCATCTTCTATCCAAGCGCCCGTGCTTCTCCACAGGGAATGTAGTCAGTCCTGGTCCACCATCCCCACTGCTATTCCCATGTCATTCCAGCCTAGATGGCTGTGCAACACCCCATCCTCTCTGTGGCCAAGCACTCAGATCCTGTAGTACCTGCCTACCTCTCAGTCCAATTCTGGACCTTTCTTGTCACAGAGAATGGATTTTTAAAATGCATATTTAACTTCATAGAATTTATATGCCACTGAGGAGAAATTCACACCCTCCCCCCAAATGAAAGAAGGAAGAAATAAAATCCTGTCCTTGACTTAACCTTTTACATACACGGTCTCAGCAAGGATGGAATTCATTCAGCAACGGTTCATTGTAGCTTTATTTCTAAACTACAAGTGACCCATGCCTGAACCACAGGCCAATTATAGCCTCCAGACCTGTACAGCAGTATGGGATAGCCTGGTGACTCTTTTATCACTCAAATAGTTTCCAGTGGTTCTTTCTAAAGCTCCCAATGTACAATGCTCAACTCAGACCATTTGTTTGAGTTCTGTGGAGCACCACATGGTTTGCTACATCGTTTTCCTGGGTTGTACCTCTTTGTCCAGACATGGAAGACCTTTAAGTTGTTGCACTGGACCCTATCATCAATGTGTTCACGAGGAAAGAAGTGGGTTACAGTTCCAGCTATCTGCAAGGCAGCTTGCTCCACGTCTTCATTAAGCATCGTTCCCACAGGAGGTGCTGCGTACCCCACAGGAGCACACACAGGGTTAACATTCTTGAATTTCTTCCCAGAGACAAATGGTTTGTGTTGAGGAACTGCTGCTGGGAAGGAAGAAAAAAAAAAGCCCCTTTTTTATTATTCCGAGGTGCATTTTAATTTGCACAAGCGACATTGTGTCTGTGATGGATTACACAAAGGGAAACATTATAGCCCAGCAAGCTCGGCAAGGAAAAAAATAAGGGAGATATGGGGAGGATTAAAAACAACCTATTGCAATGCAGAATTCTGATAAGGGGTCCATGGTGCTTTCAGAGTGGGAGCAGGTGGAGCTCAGAGTACCAAGAAAGAGAAGGGTCATGGTATAGGGTGAGGGAAGGGGAGCAGGGTGGGAGCACAGACTGCAAGAGACTCCTTGGTCATGTAGTCCACTCTCTTCTGCTACCAGCACCATCACAGAAGCCCTTTCATAAAAGATCAGGCTCCATCTTAAAATTCATTCTGTTTCTTTTCCCTTGGAAGGATGTTACAGAATCTCACTTCTCTTTCTGATGGTTAGAAACCTTCATCTAATATCCAGACTAATTTATTCTCAGCCAGTTTATACCCATTTGTTCTTGTGCCAACATTGTCCTTAAGCTTAAATAGCTGTTCTCTCTCTTGAGGGTTTTGTGGTTTGATGTATTTATAGACAGAAATCATATTCCCTCTTTCCTCATTTTGCCTGACTGAACTAGCAAAGCTCTTAATATCCTGTAAAACAGATTCCCCATATCACTGGTCATCCTAAGTACCTTTCTGTGCTCTGTTCCACTTCATACTCATCTTTCTGGGATATTGGTGATTGGAATTGTACATGCTATTTCAGGAGTGGTCATAACAGGCTCTTGGACAATTGCACAACAGGTCCATTTCTCTACTAGAAGCATCTCTATGCTGAAAATGCCTCCTAGCTTTTGACCTTTCATCAGCACCATGCTGATCATTTGGCCAAGGCCATTAATGGTCAAGACAAGATCAGTCCTGAGAAAAGCTTCTTGTCAGCAAAATATTTTGACTTTCAGCACCACCTGTTGCTGGCCCCCGCTTCAGTCACCCTTATGATTCCTCCAGTAATCACCATGCAGCACCTTATCTAATGATTTTCTGAACTCGTGATAAACAAGCTCTAGCCAGTTATCTTATCAAAGCCAGCTATCTCATTACTTTTTATCCCATCTTCTCTTTTGCTCTTGTGGCGGTCTTTTTCCTTTAAGAGTACAAAACTACTGTACAAGCTAGAGAAAAATCCCTTTTGCCTGCTAATGGTATATGGTTTACGGCACGAAGGTAGGTAATTCTGTCCCCTTGTTGGGGGAACGATGGTGATATGCAGTGTCTCTTTACTACACTCTTACATTTTCTTACACACTCTTTGGGGTTGCAGCAACATAACCAGACTCTTTGTACTCCTCCATTTTTTTATCCAGCTTCTTCTTGTTTTGAACTAATATAAAAAAGCATTTCTCCAGAGATGCTAGTGCCTGGAATTAAATAAGATATTTGCTGATATTTGCTGGGAGGCCTACTCAGCCAGCCATCCTCAGCCCAGGAGGTTCCTGCAGTGCACTGATGATAACTTTCTGATGCAAATGGTGGATGAGCCAACTAGGAGAGGAGCGCTGCTGGATCTTACCCTCACTAACAAGGAAGGTCTGGTTGAAGCAGTGAAGGTCGAGGGCAGCCTTGGTTGTAGTGACCATGAGATGGTAGAGTTCAGGATCTCATGTGGCAGGAACAGAATAGCTAGCAGAATCACAACCCTGGACTTCAGGAGGGCCAACTTTGGCCTTTTCAAGCAATTGCTAGGGGAAATCCCATGGGACAGGGTACTAGAAGGTAAGGGGGCCCAAGATAGTTGGTTAGCATTCAAGGACTGCTTCTTCCGAGCTCGAGATCAGAGCATCCCAGCAGGTAGGAAGTCAAGAAAGGGTACCAGGAGACCTGCATGGTTAAACAGGGAACTGCTGGGCAAACTCAAGTGGAAGAAGAGGGTGTACAGATCATGGAAGGAGGGGCTGGCCACTTGGGAGGAATATAAGTCTGTTGTCAGAGGATGTAGGGAGGCAACTAGGAAAGCTAAGGCCTCCTTGGAATTAAACCTTGCAAGAGAGGTCAAGGACAACAGAAAGGGCTTCTTCAAATACATTGCAGGTAAAGCCAACACTAGAGGCAATGTAGGCCCACTGATGAATGAGGTGGGGGCCCTGGAGACAGAGGATAAAAAGAAGGCGGAGTTGCTGAATGCCTTCTTTGCCTCTGTCTATACTGCTGGAGGCTGTCCTGAGGAGCCCCGGACCCCTGAGGCCTCAGAAGAAGTCAGGATAGAGGAGGAATCTGTCTTGGTAGATGAGGGCTGGGTCAGGGACCAATTAAACAATCTGGACGTCCATAAATCCATGGGCCCTGATGGGATGCACCCGCGGGTGCTGAGGGAGCTGGCGGAAGTCATTGCTAGGCCACTCTCCATCATCTTTGCTAAGTCGTGGGCAATGGGAGAGGTGCCTGAGGACTGGAGGAAAGCGAATGTCACTCCAGTCTTCAAAAAGGGCAAGAAGGAGGACCCGGGTACCTATAGACCGGTCAGCCTCACCTCCATCCCCGGAAATGTAATGGAACAACTTGTCCTTGGTGCTGTCTCTAGGCACATCAGGGATAGGGGGATCATTAGGGGCACTCAGCATGGCTTCACCAAGGGGAAGTCATGCTTAACCAACTTGATAGCCTTTTATGAGGACGTAACCCGGTGGATAGATGGTGGTAAAGCTGTGGATGTGGTCTATCTCGATTTCAGTAAAGCGTTTGACACGGTCTCCCACAGCATCCTCGCAGCTAAACTGAGGAAGTGTGGTCTGGATGATCGGATAGTGAGGTGGATTGTAAACTGGCTGAAGGAAAGAAGCCAGAGAGTGGTGGTCAATGGGACAGAGTCCAGTTGGAGGCCTGTGTCTAGTGGAGTCCCTCAAGGGTCGGTACTGGGACCGGTTCTATTCAATATATTCATTAATGACTTGGATGAGGGATTAGAGTGCACTGTCAGTAAGTTCGCTGATGACACAAAACTGGGAGGAATGGCTGACACAACGGAAGGCTGCGCAGCCATTCAGAGGGACCTAGACAGGCTGGAGAGTTGGGCAGGGAGAAACCTAATGAAATATAACAAGGGCAAGTGTAGAGTCCTGCATCTGGGCAAGAATAACCCCATGTACCAGTACAAGTTGGGGACAGACCTGTTGGAGACCAGCGTAGGGGAAAGGGACCTGGGAGTCCTAGTGGACAGCAGGATGACCATGAGCCAGCAGTGTGCCCTTGTGGCCAAGAAGGCCAATGGCATCCTGGGGTGTATTAGAAGGGGTGTGGTTAGCAGGTCGAGAGAGGTTCTCCTCCCCCTCTACTCTGCCCTGGTGAGGTCGCATCTGGAATATTGTGTCCAGTTGTGGGCCCCTCAGTTCAAGAAGGACAGGGAACTGCTAGAGAGAGTCCAGCGCAGAGCCACGAAGATGATTAAGGGAGTGGAACATCTCCCTTATGAGGAGAGGCTGAGGGAGCTGGGTCTCTTTAGCTTGGAGAAGAGGAGACTGAGGGGTGACCTCATTAATGTTTATAAATATGTAAAGGGCAAGTGTCATGAGGATGGAGCCAGGCTCTTCTCAGTGACATCCCTTGACAGGACAAGGGGCAATGGGTGCAAGCTGGAACACAGGAGGTTCCACATAAATATGAGGAAAAACTTCTTTACGGTGAGGGTGACCGAACACTGGAACAGGCTGTCCAGAGAGGTTGTGGAGTCTCCTTCTCTGGAGACATTCAAAACCCACCTGGACGCGTTCCTGTGTGATATGGTCTAGGCAATCCTGCTCCGGCAGGGGGATTGGACTAGATGATCTTTCGAGGTCCCTTCCAATCCCTAACATTCTGTGATTCTGTGATTCTGTGAAGATAGATTTCTAGCACTTAGGGATGGAGGCATTTAATAACAATAAAAATGAAGCTTGGTAGGTGGTTTGAGAAATGCCCTAACACAGCAGAAGAGACTCAAAAAAGCAAGCTGAATTAAGGAGCCTGTTGGTAAACGAAAGCACCACATTTTTGTACTGTGAATCACAGGGACTATTTGAAGTGACCGCAATAAAGATTTATCTGTTAATTTATAGGTTGCGTTTTATTATAAAAATCCAGGCATGTCCATAAAAATAAATTAAAAAAACCCCACCCAGAACATCCTCATTACTAAGCACATAAATAAAAAAGAGACAGGCTACTCCAAAGTCTACTTAGGCTCCAATTCAGAATAGTAGTGAAACACCAGCTGGAAACACCAGCTACTTCCCTGGAAGTTACACAGGCTCAAAATCTTTCCTAATTAGAAGCTACAAGCCTATTGCCATAAACGTTGGAGTTTTTCCTGCAGGGGAAATAGATGAGCCTTGTAGGACCCCTAAGGTCATGATAGCTGGGCTCTGATGCACCACAGGAATGGTTTCTGTTGAAAACATTTGGCCATCAGTGCATGTATATATGTGCATACTGCAATGTAAACACGTATCTATTTGTCTTTCCTGTATTTCCATAAATGAAATGGTGGCTAAAACAATAGGGGAAAGTGTGAGTACTTGAAGCCTAATGACTCCAAACATAATGTGCTTATTTTCATAAGGCTATATCATTACTTCTCATGAGTAATCTCACCCAGGTCTCACAAAATCATGCTATATTCTGATTCCTTACGCCTTGTCAGTAAGAAATGCTGTCTGGCCCTGACTAATGCTACAGGCACAATGCAATTGTGCCCCTGCCTCCCTCCGCATGTCTTCTGGGAAGTCACAGATTGGAGCCACTCAGTTGGTAAGGGAGGAACAGAATCCTGCCTCGTTCCCGATGGCCCTGCTGCCTCAATCGAACTACAAAGTAAAAGATCACAAATGCTTCTTTTTGATTCCAGAGTCAGTAAGGTTAACTCTACATAACTGTTAACAAGAAGGTAACATATTCAAAGACAGTTTTCAGAAATGTATTTTCCATTTTCCCCATTATCTGGGGCATCCCAGTACTCTCTATTAATGAAAAGTTGACTGTGATCACTTTTCAGAGTAGAGCTAAACTCTGCTACTCTAAGACTCTAGAAAGATCAGTGTTACACTTGTACTTGTCATGTCACAAAAGTGAGAAATCCCAGAGTTAACTTCCAGAAAATGCTAAGTGAAAAATTGTAATAAAATAGAGTATTACTTCTGAAATCCTCTCTCTGTGCCTCACTGTCCTGGCTGAACATTAAATCACTTGCACAGAGTTTTTCAACAATGAGACAGCAAAGCAAGGTAGTGGATCTGTCATGCCAGTATTCGGTATATGCCAGGTGCTTGGGAGGAGCCAGCTGGAAGATTAATCTACTATTGAACAACCATTTTTAAATTATGTTCAAAAAATATAGGTCAAGCTTCAAGGATCTTTACCTAAAAGAGACAGTCAGTGTCACCAGCCCACTGATGTGTCAGATGCTAACCTCGTGCCCATATGTCTGGGTACAGAGTGACTCTCAGTTACCCTACAATTCATGAAACAAGTTATGGGTTAATTCCACATGTAATGAGTGGCTTTGCCAAGGTTCACTCAAATCCTTTACATTATTAAAAACAACAGTGTCAGGTTACAATTACTAAAGAAGTCTCAAGTCACACAAGGCTTTAGAGATTATACCCAAAACTTTGATGGGACAAAGTTTATGTATCCGTGGACTACAGTCCTCCTGAAAAAATGAGTTCAAAGACTTTCTCTCACTAACTCTTTGGGGGCTCCCAGCCCCTCCCCAGTCTCCTAGAAAGCTGGACAAACTCTACTTTTGCTGTACATTTCAGGAAATACGCCATGTTGGAAACACCTAGCACAAGCACCATTTGTGTAGGTTCCCCTTCTGATTCCTTGATGGCAACTTCCCTCCACAGCTCTGACAAAAGAGGATCACCGTTGTCATCTTCATGCCTACACAGGCAGTGGGAACTGGGATACGCCCAAGTCAGGAATCATTCAAGTTTAGTTTATAGTAGAGTTTCCACTGCAATGTCAGACCATTGCTGGACACCTGACAACATGGTATCCTTCTTTATGGCACAGATTTTTCTCTCTTTAGTGAAGATGGATTTATAAATAACAGTATCAACAACTCTTTTCTCTGTTATGCTTTTAATGATAATAAAGTGACAGGAAAACAGAACACACTTCATCATGACAAGTCTTGACTTTGAGCCAGCAGCTTTCCCTGTATGTCAGAAGCATGGCTCTCTTTTTAGCCTCTATTTTCACATGCGCAGTCAATAGCAGAATTAAGAATTACCTTGTATTACTCTTCATGGAAAAAGATTTCAAATTTAGAGTGCACCACTGCACACTTTTTGGATGCACTTAACAGTGCCCAACATAATATTGGGTTTTGGCCCACAGGAAGATGCTGTAGGATGAAGCCAAATTTCCACCATCTCCAAGTAACTCTTTCTTATGCATGGAGAGCCCAGCCCAGAGTGCTCAGAGCTTAGAGTATCATTGGTCTTTAGGGTGATGTGGAGCAGTATTATTGATTACTGAGTTACATAGTGAGTGCTAGCAACCATTCTTTGCCTGACAGGACGGAGGAAGAGTATATGAATCACATGGGATAAGAATGACTTGAGTCATGCTCAGTTAGCTCCTTTATTTCTTTATTGAAAGACGCTTGTGGTACTCCTTGGTCAGAAAATAACACTAGGGGCTTTAAAGAATGAGAATAAAGAGAAAATGAGAATTAAATGGGAAAATGAGAACACAGAGGATTTCCCCTACTCTTTCCCCCGAAGAAAAAAAAGATAAACCGCCAGATAAACATGAACTGACATATTCCCTTTGCCAGCCTTGTTTTGCTGTAAAGGCCTTATGTCAAGAAGTTGCACTGTAATTAACTTCTGTTTTGTTTTACTGTTTATGTATAAAGGCTACAGCTCCTCAGATGGAGATGGCAATCCCCACTGCAGAGGATGCCACCTATCTTCTTGCTCATGGATTCTGGCACCAGTCAATTCCTTTGTGTGATTTATCACCTGGTAATCCATCTCCTCCATCCATTATCCTGCAGAAAAATCAGCTCTGGACAGACGCTTTCTCTGCAGCATAGCAGGCAGAGCCATCACTTTGCCTCCCCTGTTCTCAGCAGGGCAAGGGAATTTTGTGTTTTGAGATTCAGTAAGCCTCGTGGCAATTTGGTTAAGTGCCTTATAGGTGGAAATAACAGCTCTGTGCGCCCTAGGCTCGACTGATGACCTGCATAAACATTTCTCTTAAGTTGGGATGGCTCTTCCAACTTAGGGCTTGCCAGCATCTATAAGTTTCATGCAAGTTAGCCCTCGTGAACCTTTTTTATTTTCCACAGCATCCATTTAAGTATCAATTAATGAAGCCTCCAAAAACTATTTTACTGGAATCAAACAGATCTGCTGCCTCTATGCTGAACTGACAAACATGACACACCGTGATTTCAAATGCTCCAGCTGTAGCTTGTGCAAACATTCAGTAAGCAATAATTTGTGTTGTGAAACAATATGTATAAGCAAAACAGTGCTTCATTGCTTGCCAATTCTTCGATGTTTGAAGTCTGTTTCTAGGATTTTTATGTATGGAATCCATGTGCATATTCATCTAGCATCTAAATAGTGCACCAGACTTATGGTACACTGGAATACCATTCATAAACAGTATCAAAGGTTTTTATGTTAGAAAGGTATAGCTTTCTATAAATTAACACATTCTCCTAAAGCAGACATTTGCTTATTAGTAAAAGCCTGGTTTAAGTTGATTTCATGTATGGAATCAGTGAAGCCAACAAAAGTTTCTTGTGTGGACCTAGTCTAACATAGTCAACATGCTGGAGAGAAGGGGTGACATCCAGAGGGACCTTGACAGGCTTGAGAGCTGGGCCTGTGCGAACCACGTGAAGTTCAACAAGGCCAAGTGCAAGGTCCTGCATGTGGGTCGGGGCAATCCCAAGCACAAATACAGACTGGGTGGAGAGTGGATTAAGAGCAGCCCTGAGGAGAAGGACTTGGGGGTGATGGTTGACAAGAAGCTCAACATGAGCCGGCAGTGCATGCTTGCAGCCCAGAAGGCCAACCGTATCCTGGGCTGCATCACAAGCAGCGTGGCCAGCAGGTCAAGGGAGGTGATTCTGCCCCTCTACTCCGCTCTCATGAGACCCCATCTGGAGTACTGCATCCAGCTCTGGGGCCCCCAATGTAAGAAGGACATGGGGGCCACAAAGATGATCAGAGGGCTGGAGCACCTCTCCTATGAAGACAGGCTGAGAGAGTTGGGGCTGTTCAGCCTGAAGAAGAGAAGGCTCCAGGGAGACCTTATAGCAGCCTTCCAGTACCTGGAGGGGGCCTACAGGAAAGTGGGAGAGGGGCTTTTTACAAGGGCATGTAGTGATGGGATGAGGGGGAATGGTTTTAAACTGAAAGAGGGTAGATTTAGATTAGGTATTAGGAAGAAATTCTTTACTGTGCGGGTAGGGAGACACTGGAGCAGGTTACCCAGAGAAGTCGTGGCTGCCCCTCGCTGGCAGGTTTAAGGCCAGATTGGATGAGGCTTTGAGCAACCTGGTCTAGTGGAAAGGTGTCCCTGTCCATGGCAGGGGGGTTGGAACTAGAAGATCTTTAAGGTTCCTTCCAACTGAAACCATTCTATGATTCTAGTCTAAATTATCAGGTTTTGGGTTCAGATTAGCACCTTCATATTTGTATGACAACTAGCTAGGAACTGCTCCAGTGCAAACATTAGCACTGGTGAAGCATATGCAGAAAAATAACACACTGCAATAGAAATTAAAATTCTCCTGCCTGCAGCTGTGCAGCTCACAAAATATCTCTATTCTGCAAAAAGCTCTCTGTACAATAAAGAAAAAGGGGAAAAGAAAAAAACTATGTTTTCCTTCAAAGGCTCAACAAAAAGCAACACATCCTTTCAAGAACAAGGCTTTCACCTTTGATACGGCTGTACTGGATCTAGAATTTGTCATGTGCTTAGGGAGAGGACTCACAAACCCAAAGAGAGTTCAGGCTGGGGAAAATAATTAATTTCTATTTCTCTCCTTCAGCTCAGTCAGCCTCATGGGGGGAGGTGCCAGAAAACATTACTGCCCTCCCTTTCTTCAAATTAAAAAAAAAAAAAAGTAGATGAGGAGGGAGAGGGAAAGGGGAAACAAAGATACAGAAAGAAACTGGGAATGGGAGGAGTTGGGATGGAGAGCTGAGAAGCAAGAAGGAAAAAGCATTTGTAAAATTAAAAGGCAGGACCCCATCAGATTGTGTCGGGCAGGGGAAAGCGTGTCGTAGGCAGGAGTAATTGGTAATCGGAGCAGAAGTGAAGAAGGGGATGATTTATGGGAGCATGGAGACAGGGGTGGAATAATTTTTGGAGCAGAACGGGGAACTTACTGAACGCCTGAAACTCAGCTACTTATCCACTCGTTCTCGTGATAAATTAGCTCTTGTTTAAAGTAACCGGAGCTCCATTTTTCATTCTGATTACTACACTTGATATCTCTCTCTCTCCTTCTGTTTCTTTCTGACCACTGCCCCTTAGCAGGTTCTCTGAGCTAAGGCAATGGGTTTATGGAAACTCTTCACCCCTCCATTGCACTGTTTCCCCACCACCACCTTCCAATTACTGTAGGGTTAACTCTTTAAGTTGCTGTGTGTTTCTCTGTGCTGCTTAACGTTTCTCAGTGTTGACCTGGGAGTGTATGGAACATGACCCTCCATTTATGCTATGGTGGGGGGAAGGTGGGTCTGGGGGTGTGCAATGCTTGCACACATACATAGCAAGCACAGTGGTCTGTCATGGCTTCCAGCATTTGTGTGTGTGCTTGCCATGTTTGGAAAGCAGCAACATGCCTGGCACATCAGGTTATTACTAGGAATGATTTATTTCATGGTACCACCCAAAGCCACCACGCCTTCCTCAGGCTCAAGGTCTCACTGTTCAGTTTACCACCTAAATCCATATGAAGACTCAGGTGAGACACAACAGGCAAGACTGAAAGAAGTGGCAGAAAAAAGGAGTTGACATACAGTGACAGACTCACTACAAGCAAGAGTAGAAGACTTTAAGACAAACTCATTTAAAAATATGCTTTTAATTAAAAATTGTAAAACAAATAAATAGGAATAAACATCAAGTTTCTTACTGTCCTGGTTTGGCCCAAACCAGGCCAATTAGTCTTGGAGAAACCAAGGTCACTGCTAAATTCCTCACTGCTTATGAGTGAAGAGCCGAAGGGGGGTCGCACCTGCAGGGAGGAGCAGACAGGGCAGGTGACCCAAGATTGACCAACGAGGTATTCCATCCCATACACATCATTCTCACTTTCCTATTTATCACTAACCCACTGCCTCCTGGAGGTGGGGCCCAGGAGGGAGGGGCCCTCCTGTCTCCCACTGATTGGTACCAGCTTTGCCAATTCTCCAGTTAAAAGCCTGCAGGTGTGATGGCAGAGGAGCTACTGCATTTTCCCCTCTGCCCGTGCTGGGGGGAGCAACTCTGCCTGAGGAGGATTTCCAAGCTCTTGATCTTGGTTTTGTACATATTTGTATATATTTGGTTATTTCTATTATTATTGTTATTATACTCTTTTTCATTATTATAGTTTATTAAAACTGTTTTAACTTTCCAACCCATAAGTCTCTCTCCCTTTTCCCTTTCCCTTTCCCTTGGAGGGGGGGAGAGGGTTAACAGAGAGCATCTGCCACCTGGTTAATAGCTGGCCCAGCTTTAAACCGTGACACTTACTGACATCAGAACCAGCTGTTTCCTAAAAGCATCAAAAGACTGAAGTGAATCACAAGGAAAGATTCGAAGGGTGAAATGGTTTTGCCAGTCAGTTCAGGGAATACAAAAGACAAAGTATAAAGGGTACCATCGGAGACAGACCAGCTAGGTTTCTGCTACCTTCCCTTATAAGTGAAAAAGATATGAAAAGCAAATTGCTGAGAATACTGAGGAATAAAGTACAAGAACAGACAAGCCAGGAGTGGGCTTCTTATTGCCATTAGACTAGAACTAGTATATAAAAAGAAGAAGAGGTTATTCACTGAAATTGAAAGATGACAAAGTAATTGTTCCACACACAAATAATTAGCTGGTGCAATTTTCACCTCAGCTGCTATTAATGCCAGGAGCTTGGCACAATCAAAGAGGATAAGGTTGGTGGTGTAAGGACACAGGAATCTAGAACTATGTTGGTTGGTGTGGACATCAACAGCTGAGCCCTTGAACAGGAAGCTGATTTCTACATATACAGTCTCAGCAGATGTGACCCCACAGTCCAACTGTTCCTTAACTGCCCCCTGCCTGGAGTCCTTGCAGCTTCTCAACTCATTTTGTGTCTAGTTACAGCAAAAGACAAGGTATCAGGTTAGCAAAGGACACCAGATCTGACACATCACATCAGCACACAACCTCCCATATAGCACAGCACGGCCATAAAGCCTTGCTGAACAAATACGCTGCCTGCCTGACGCAGCTTACACTCCGTGAAAACTCTATCACATATGACAGGACACAACATCCGTTAAACTGCACAGTCAGTTCCAGCTCTTGTGAGGAGCCATATTCTGATGAGTGTTTGGCTGATTTGCCGCTACTGCCTGCCCTGTGGCACCTCCTGTACTGCCAGCCTGAATACACTCTCCTAGGTACAGGTCAAGTTAAATCACACCGAACCACATTCAAAATTGAGATAATTCTAGTAAAGCTAGCATAAACTTAACTCAGGTTTCTCTTATATTTCTGTAGCCATCAGGTAGTATAATCATGCGTCATCATCCTTATGCCAGAAAATATTAATATTATGGATAGATACTTTTCCAAATGAGAAGATGCACCCCAACAAAATGTATTCATACTACTGTCTCTCAACACAGGCCTTTTTCTTATGGGCTTTCAATGCTTATTCTATAAACATAAAGATCTTCAAGTTCAAGCAGAGCAATCCCATCTCGATCACCTCCTTATACATACTCCTATAGAACTCTGTTACATGAACAACCTGGTAGCACTGAACTCCTGCTATTACATATGTTAGTGCGAGAGGCATTCTTTGAATAAGTAATTACAGCTTGAGTTATGAGGCATTTAGGAGGAAAGTCAAGGTAAATGAAAAAATTAGAAAAAAGCTATAAGCATTGTCATTACCAAATCCAGCAGGTGGGCATGTTGCTTGGAAACAATGATGGCGTCTCTGCCTTGAAGGAGTCACGGACAGCCTAAGAGCCCAGCCCTCCTGAACACACGCTTACAAGTCCACAGCCCAATGTGGTTCTCACAAAACTCACCAGAAAGTTATCTTTGGAAGATAAATGGGACCACCAGGTATTACACCATTACTATTTTACCAGTGATGTCAACACAGCTACGTTGTGCAGGCAGGGACTTCAGACCAAGGTCCAGAGTAAAAAGCAGCTGCAAAAGAGACAACAGGCAAGGACAAGGTGTACAATAAAAGGGTGAAGATAATGAACGTGCATTTTCTTTGATGTGAGTATACTGCACATCCTCTAACCTTGGAGGTTCCCAAGTGATTTTGGAAAGGGGATGAGGGTGGTTCACAGTTGTTAATACATTTTTATTATATATTTTATTATATTAAGTAGAGGGCAAACTGATCACTAGGACCAGACAAGGACAGGGAGATTAGCCTTACTGCAGTGATGGGCAGTTTCTTACTTGGAGTCCGGACAGCTAATCTACCCACCACGTTTCAGACAGTGCTCGCTTTATCTGTACATGGGAGCCCAATCCCATCTCTCCTTCTCATACCTTTGATAGCAAGCAGCTAGATTTTCGGAGATTTCAGAAAGCCAAAGTGTATGAAGCAAATGAAGACTCTGAAAGTTTTGCTTTTATACACAGCAATTTCAATGCAAGAGCACCTAGCATACTCTCAGAGAGGAAGAGTTACACCTGAGAATACAAATCAATATGCGCTTTTTTTTTAAGTGTACTTAAACTTCCTCAGTTTGAGGCAAAGAAGTAGAAATCTGTATTTTCAAAGAGATTCCTCAAAGCTGTGGAATAGGAAATGCAGCTGATTTAAACAAAGAAATAATAATATCAGATTAAAAAAGGGATCTTTCATAATTAGCCCAGAACTGGAACTGTCAGATTTCATAGGAAAAGACAAAAATCAGTGAAAAAAAAGTCGGCTCCTGAAACTCCAGTATAAGGCACTAATCAAGGGAACAGAATTGGTGGATTTCAAAGAATAGTACTCAGTTTTCCCTTACCCTGCTCAGTGCTGCTGCACAGGAACAGATGTTCTACACCAAAAGAACAGAGATATTTGTCCAGCAGCTTTCACAAGTTTTGGAATACTTGAAGTTGAAAAGCATAAAGAAAGCATGTAAAAATTTTCTCTGGGAAGACCAGTTTGTTGCAGAAACACCAGGTAGTAATCTGGCATCCCTTACCACAGCCCATAAGAAGACAACTAGGAAAATAGCCTTTTTTTTTTTTTAATCCCAGAGGAGATCTCATGTTTTTACTCTTGGATCCCAGCTGACAGACTTGGCATTTGAGATGAGGCACTTGAAAACACAAGCAGGACAAAAGCAGAAGCTTCATTTTATGGAAAATTTCAAAGGTAACAGGCCACAATACTGAAGTAATAATCTTATGCTTTCTTCAAGGAAGTGAAGTAGATGGGGCCTAAATTAGCTACATGGTTCAAATCCAGCCTGCATGAAATTTGGCACACCTGTAGTTTTAAACTGGCATCTAGAGCACCTTGGGCTTTGAAAAATAAACGCTCACTTATTTTTTCCTGAAGGATTCTCAATTGGTGAAAACTTACTAGCCAGGTCTTGCTGTAGACCATAGGGAGGGAATGATTCCTTTGTTTGACTGTGATATTTTCCCTTGTGGTTATTTTCTAAATGACCACTGTCATGGAGTCTGACAGCGGCGGCTCCTTTCTTCTAGAACTACCTGACCAATACAATGCTAAGATAGCTTATGGACAAACCAGAAGCAGCTCAGCATAAAATGCTGTACTAGTTACCTCTGCCATCCAACTGCCTTTTTACTGCCTTGGCTCCACCCTAGTCAACAAACTGCAGAATTAGAGTCAGAGAGTCGTTTGCACCTCAGCCTTTCCTGCCAACAGGAAAACTTCCCAGTGCAACTCTCGGCCATTTTCTCTGCAAAATGAGTAAGACACTAGTTCAGCTGGGACACTAACTCCTAGTACACAGCCATGAGGTAGTACTGACTGCTTGTGTCACTGCAAGGTGTACGCTGCAGACTGAAGGACTACTCAATCCATGGCCAATCAACTGAGCAACTCTTATTTATTATACCTCAGTGTATCTGCTACTATAACCCAAAGGTTCACATGTAGCAGCTGTCTCCATCAGTGACCGAGAATATCAGGATGCAAATATGACACAGTTGTTCATGTGTTGGCAAACTCATCCTATTTAGCCTCGGAGCTCAGATGAGCAAGCAAGAAAGCAATCATTATCTTTGCAGCCATCGCCTTCCTGCCTCTGGCCTGCAAAACTAGCTAGCCTTCAGGCGGACATCCAGCACTCAGTGGAAAGGAATAGCTGAAATATTCAGAGGATGTCAGGATATCCCTTCCTTACAAAGAAAGCAAGCATTCATTTATGGCACAGAATCAAAATTCTGTGGCTCTGCTTTCTGGCCCTCTCAAGAGTTAGAGAAGTCATTGTTACTTAGTGGACAGTGAAAATTTCTCCTCACTTATCTCCAATGCCAAGCCAATGGAGAAAAACTTTTGTGGAAACTTTTTTTGAACAAGACCTAAGTTCTTAGAGATTCTTCCATTTCTGTTGGCCTTCTAGACCATACTGGAATTCAAATAATCTATCTGATTTATTTGGGGAGTTGTAAAATACCACAGGGAGAAGAGAGAAGAAGGTGGAGAGAAGAATCCTAAAATACAATGGATATATTTATTTTTTTAAGAACTATTGTTGCTCTCTTCTATGCCCCCTCCCCTGGCAAAGGTGAACTGCATATCTTTAGTTAATAATTAACTTGTCATGAGCTCCATCAATATCCCATCACCTAAGTGACAGAGGGAAGGGAGGCGATGGGGGAGGTGATCAGCACGACGTGCCAGCTCTGCCCGCAGCCTGCGATCTCGTCTCGGCCATAATAAATAGGATGAAATGCACTCCTGATAAATGCCCATGTCATGGAGAGATTTTACCTTCACTCAGAAACAATGTAATATCTCAGCTATTACCCAAAATAATTTATCAATGTGTAATAGCTTTGTGCAGAGCTCAGATAGGAGGGGAGCAGCGCTGCCCGAGATGGATGGATCCTACCTTCTGCTTTTAATTTTTAATGCTCGTAGGCAGCTTCACATTAAAGGCCAGGTGTCATATATAGACTTAATGTAAGAATGGAGTTCATGAATTCTAATCAGGAGAGAATCTCCCTCTCTCTTCCCTTGCTTTAGTCACTTCTCTTTTTTTTATTTATCAATTTTCCTTTCTTTCCATACTCCCATCTTCTTTGCCTCTCTCTTTTTGTCCATTTCTCCCCCCCTCCAATTCTGCATATACATTTTACCCCCCCGTCTCTGTAACAAAACCATTTGGGTAGCTATTTGCCACTTCCAAAAACTGTCCCATCACTTAAGGACAAAACAGAAGACCAGATATACTTCTGCCTTGGTCCTGGTGTCATCATTTGCACCTACAAGCACAAACCCAACCCAGGCTAGAATATTTATATCCAGGCAAAAAAGACCAGCACAGTAGTGACCAAGAGTGGAAAAATCTGGACTGTGGCCTTCAAAATTCATAGTAGAATTAAGTTAATTAAAAGATCCGAGCTGTAAAGGGCCAGTGGAGAAGCCCCATCCCATATCCCAGCCAAATCACATATCCCTGCAAAGAAACATGCTCCTTTAATTGGCAAGACTACAGCACTGGGATGTGTGGATCCAAAAAATGCTCTATCCTGCGGTCTCATTTTCTTAAGATTTCTAGTCTCCTTATAGCCATGTCAGCCACATAAATGTTCTCCTCTTCACTTTCAACATTATGCATGAAAACCCATTTGGGGCCCATCTCATCTGGTGGGCTGCATCAGAGGAACCTATTCAAGGACCTCTGTATCAGTATGTAAAATCTCCAATATGGACAACAGGACAATGCCAGGAAGTTCTATTATTAAAAACACACCATTAGCGCTCACATTAGAAATACCATTGTTTTATCAATACACTACATCAAAGTATGACGTACCGTCTGGGTTAGACATGCCTGAAAGCAACAGCAATATATGACAGCATTTCTTAGCTCTGTGCAAAGGACGGAGCTGTAGGAAGGAAGCGGGGAGCACCACTTACTGGCCAGAATGTGCAGCAAGGGACAAGACAACAATTAATACAAGCAGCAGACACAAAGATCAAGGAGGAATCACAGGCTGCAAAAAAAGAAAAGATCGCCTGTTTGGACAACAGCTTTTTTTTGCACTCCGATGTGAAGGAACGTAAGAGCACACCAAGGCAATAATGCCCACAGGAGGAGCACTGCCAGAGCTGCAAACCCTTTTACAACCACTTTGCTAACTTGCAAGTTATGAGGACACCAGTGCTGAGAGGAGCTTGGGCTTGATTTCCTGCTTTCTGTTAACAAAAGTCCACTTGTTAGTTGATAATGCAGGGACCACGGACTGAATGACTTTCTGGAATTCTTTCAAAAGAAAAGACTCCTCTTGTGCCTAAAGACCAGGATGTCAGAAAAAGGCTCTGCTGGTGCTGCTCACAAAGTTCCCTTTTAGCAGACAAACAGAGGACAACCACCTTTAGGGCTTGCATTGTCAGTTAATTATTTCTCTTTTCCTTACCACTCAGACATCTTCTTTCCAGAACATACAGAACTTAAGACACAGGCCATTTATTCCCATGTGGTGTTTAGCATATTCCTCAGCCTACCAGAACACAGCAGAGTTCTGTTCCCAAGCACCAAATTCACTACAGAAACAGTCTGTAGGACACTTTCCTTTCTTATTTCTTACCTTCTACAAGGATTGCTCTGAGAACATTTCTCTATTTTCACCTTGCTCCTTCCCACCTCTGCATGTCACACAGTTCTGGAGGTCAGATCTGTCCCAGCTAAAACAAGTAGCATGCCCAAAACTTCATTGGCTTGGCATTGCTTCGCACTGGGTGGCTGATCAAGTGAAGAGAAAGGCTGGTGTCCCACTGTGACAAATCCACTCTGCACATTAAGAAGCCATCTCTGTAAAATACATTAAAAACAAGTTTTAAGGAAAAGTCATTGCATAATTGATTTTAAAAAAGACTTAACTTTGTATTCAGCTGTGTGAATATCAGAATAAGAGACTGCAAAACTTTGGAAAGCAGACCTGAACAACAGGAGGGTGGAAAGCCAAAGTTGTATTGCTGGACCATAGCGTGGTACCTCAAGGTACAGGGAATGCGTGGCTGTTTGTGGGCAGAAGCTCTGGTAACTTCGTGCCATCTATGAAGATTCCCAGGTTTTCTAGGAACATTTTACAAAGACCGCCTGCATGTTCCTGCCTTACCGAGCATATTTTGCTCCTTTATGTCTGTGTATAAATGTAGCACTGCAAAGGCAAGACGATAGCATCCCCTGGTCCAGCAGCCTTAGGATACCCTCTGTGATATACAGTTATCTGAACTAATAAGGAAGAGAGATGTTGTTTGAAGACAGACAGAAACATATCCTTACCTCCCCTGAATACCACTTACTTAGCGGCTTTGGCCTGGCTCCATGCCAGGAGGAGACCAGCATGCCCTTGTCTGTGTTGAATGAAAGCCCGTTGCTGGCTGCCAAATAGCCTCAGGCAGACAGTGACTCCAAGGACCAAACTAAGAGCTCTAAACTCCTTCACTTGTGGTCCAAGTTCCTTCCTAACCCTAGGGGTTGTGATAGAGAAAAAAGAAAGACGTCCCCCAGGTAACAGTCTCTTGCATCACACAGCCTGAGTCTAATAAGGGTCTGTTGCTGTCTCATTCCATTGCTAACACTGTGACTCTAACTGCCGTGTACTACAAATTAATTCATTCCTTCAGGCCTTGCTGTTCAGTAACTGGCTGTCACAGCAATCTCCTGAGGAGCTAATTGAGAGTTGTGATCCGTGCAGTATTTCCATTAGTGCTGTAATGACAGGCAGCCAGATACACACACATGCATGCTCACACACACAGAGCACAGGTTCCTCTGCCCCCACAAAGGGAAGCAGGTAACAAGCCAGAGCCATCTCAAGTGTTAAGCAGCTGCTGGGAGAAAGGGAAAACAGGAGGAACCATTTCCATGATTCAGACTGACGTCACTCAAACTTTGCCTGAATGAGAGCAACTTGCTGGGAGCTCAAGACAAGTTCCTAATTCACATTAGTGGAGTAAAATCCTTGACACACTCCTCTTCTGTATGCTGGCACTGTTCCCAGAGACTACAAATCCCACCCAACAAGTCACCTCTATTTGAATGGCCTTCCCCATTGCATGGTGGGACCAGTAGTCTCCATAGAGATGCTTCTTGAATAAGGATGATTACAGTTGTAGTTGTGTGCAGCACTGTAGAAGCTACTAATATTAGACTCTTAGAGGTTTTGCTTAGCAAACTAGAAGAAGTGTTAATTTGGGAAGAATGTATTTGATCAGTTATGATGTGGTTCATTCGGGAACCTGGATAGCTCGGGTATGAAGTCTGTTTACGAACTTAGTCTCTTTTTTATTTGTTTTTTCTTTCCTGCCTAGTTTCCAGAGGATTAGCAGGAAAACATTAAATACACACCTCCTGTAGCTGTGCCACCTGCTGGTAAAGACTTAGCCATCTTAAAGGACACATTTTATGTCCTACCTGGACTACATCCTCATGGTTCTCATCCAGAAAGCAGAGAACAAGCAATTCTCTGTTGCCACTGATAGTTATTTAGCAGAATCAGTTAAAAGGTGAGAAACCTGTGTTCTCTTGGGGGTTTGTCAACTTTTTTGAACTAACTCTAGAATTACCTCTACCATATCTGAGGCCTCGTCTATGTACAGACAAACATATATTCATTTAACTTAATTGTCTTAGAAGTTGGTCAAATTGATGCAGTTGGTCAAATTGGTGCCTACCAGTTCAGTAGGCACTTCTCTCACTGAGTGCTTTATTAATTCCAAAGCTGTGGCCAGTTTCTTTATAGATTAAAGATAGTTTCAAAGCCCATTATTAATGGGAAACCAAATCACAACAATTATTTTGAATGACAATGAATGAATCCTTTAAAAATTTAGTTTTGGTGTTGGTCTTTCGAGCCTTAAAAAAAAAAAAAAAAGGCTATTTAAAGTTTCCCTAGTGATTAAAATTCTGTGACATTTTAAGTATCTGAGGAAACCAGGATGCATTTGCAAGTGAATTATTTTAAAGTGATCTGTGTGACTAACACAGCAGTCAAACAGATCGAAGTCAACAGCTCTAGTCACCCACAAGTCAAGATTGTTGCAATGGCAGAGGTAACTCAGATAGCCGTGCATAAGGAGGTAGCTCATGCTGGGGTAGCTCTCAGAGGGTGAAGATATCCTCGCTTGGGCCTGGACTGCTCTTACATAGTCCCAGGTTTCCAAAGGCAACTTTTTAGCAAAGGAACAAGCTGCAGGTTCTTCAGAGCACTCCAGAGGGCACAGCACAACATGCTACTCTGACTATCAGTGCAGTCTAGCTTTATAAAAATACCTAGGGAAGATACCTATTCAAGGTACACAAACAGCCTTTAGGGTTTAGATAGAGGATTAAGTTATTGAACCTTAAGTAGTCATGGCATATAATCCTAGCTTGATAATTGAACATGTTCATGCTCCTGGCATGTGGTAAATGCAAGGTCATTTAACTTAACCTAGGAGAAGACAGCGTTAAGTGGAATTACCCCATGTCTGCTGCAGGCTAGTTGTCCACACAGCACTGTTACCACAGCTTAGCTGATACACAGCAATTTGTGCAGTTGTGCTAAATGTTACTGCATCTACAAACCCCGATTCTGACCTCTTGTGACAATATCACAGGAAAATGAGATTCTTTTAAAAGTCATACGAATTTTATAAAGGAAACACAGTTTCAAAAACTTTCACAACAGTGAAGTGCCCCTGGAAAGTGGGTTAATGGAGGGTGTTCTGAGATATCCATGTACACCCATACTATAATGTGTTTGGCTTTCCTGTATATAACCATAGTTACAATTTTCAATTGAACATAGCTGCAATAGATATAAAATAATCTCAGAGGGACACAGCAGAAGACAACAAATTGTCTGCAGAAGAGGCAGATGCACCCAAGCAACCTGAAAGCTCACGCCACACCAAGAACGGACCATACCATCACTCATGGCAAGCTTCTCAAAAAAGGCAAGAGGATGTCAGAGAAGAAAGTTCCAAAAGCCCAGGGGCAGAGCAGATCCTGGAACAGGCCACACAGCCCAATACGGTATGGTGTGTCCTGGATCATTCAGGGTATGCCCAAGGAATATACAAAGTGGGCATAAAGCTTCTCTCTGTTATCGATGTTGGGAAAGCTGTGGTATAAATGGAAAAGGTCACGAGTCACGAGTTCTGACCAATAACTTTATTGTTACAGGAATACTACATGCCACAGAATAGCTTTGGCTTATGTACAAAGTCTAAGTCATGGCTCTTCCCTTAAAATGTGATACAAGATGGTTTCCAGATGAGGGGTGGGAGTGGATTGTGGACATACAGGTGGTGATTTATTCCAGACTATTTTGAACTGATTACTTGGAGGGAGCTTCCAAAATGTGGTTACTGATTTAGTGAGCATGGCATGTATTTCAACACAAATTGATCTCTTCATAACTCTGCCATGCCAGCACACATATAGTTACATAGCAAGGCAGGATCACCCCAAACAATCTGAATCAAATCCTGTGGCTGTAATACGTGAAAGGAGCCCCTGTTCATGTCAGCATTTGACATGTTCATGGTCTCCATGCACACCACAATTTTGAGGTCTGACTGTTTTGCTGCCAGCAAGCCTCAGTGTCTGTGTTTCCTACGACATAATCCCGTCAACATTTGCACAAGTTTTTTCCCATGGCTCACCAATGCTTGAATTTCTTTTTTTTTTAATAGAGGAAGACCTCAAGTCTGTCAAACTTTCAGTGCTCACTGCACTGTTCTGTTCAATCATTCAGTCACATTTCCATAGCCTTTATTTGAATGTTCTTGCAATAAGCAATACAATCACAAGCAGAGCAGCTCTTGCACATGTGCTGTTCCACAGCTTGGTCATGGGCTGCGGTGGGCAGAGGGGAAGCACACTTGGACTCATTTGGTACATTGGCAAACAAAGAGCCCTTGTGCACATAGGCTCAGCGAAGTCTGGTAAGTTCTTGCAAGATGCAGTGAAAACCAATTCCTAAAAAGATTTTTTTGTCAAGTTAGGGCAACACAGAGAACTCTGGGCTGTACCTCCAGAGATCCTACCGTGAAACCTGGGTAAGTACTCAGCCAGTGCATGCACAGCTACTGTATGTGAGTAATGGAGCGTGTGGCTCTACAGAACTGCCGTGCTCCCTCCTGGAAAGGTTTGGCATATCCTATACTGACAGAATACCTGAGGGGCAGCTGTATAATGTAACAATGTGGAAATGTCCAAAAGCAAAACAACAAAACAGGTCTGTGATGCAGTAATTGGTCTCATATTCACTGGTCTGTACTGGGTTGGGTACAGCAACACGAGGTGAGACAGTCTCCTTGCTTTTATCTAGCAAACCCAAGAAGAGAAGCGGAACACAAGTCCACTTGCAGCCTTGACAATACACCACTGCAGTGAAGCTCATCCTACCAATTAAGATTTGATAAGCCAGGCAGTGGCTGGTGAAACTTTTTCATCCATATAAACCTAGCAGTAAAGTCCTGAAAATAATACACAATCACTTGTATACATGAGAAAGCTTTAGCAGTTCAACCTAAATCTCATTTTAAACCTGTTCTCTACCTTCACCAGCCAAAATACAAGGATCTGCTTTCATAGTGAAACAAGGATGTTGTAGTGGAACCAACACCAATTTGACTAAGCAGGTTCAGAGATCACCTATCAGCTTAATTAATTCAGTTGTCTCCAACAAACAGGCCTTAGAAGTCTTCCCATTAGATCTTACATCTTCAGTGCAGCAGGGCTAGACCTACAGTTCGGCAAGCATCTTCAATTCTCTGTTAGGTTGGATGAACCATGGTTCCTTCATATTCTTCCTGCTCACCAGCAGGAAATATGTTATTGCTCCCCACTACAGTTTGATCTTCACAGGGTGGTTCTAAGCTGGAGGCACAAAACTCCAGTGTGAAGTGGAAGAAATGGCTGAACTGCACAGGTTCATGAGATACACACACCGACTTCTCTAGCAATGCCCAAGTCTGCCGCTGACTCCATACATCTGACACACAGAGCTGAGAAACTGGAGACAGGCTAATGTGGAGATGCACCAAGTCATCAGCTTCACAGCAGAAAGCAGATATGGCAACTAAAGCCCCTTCACACAACACCTTCTCCAGCAAACCCAGGGCAGCCCCAGTGTGCAGTACACTGCACCTGTCTCAGCTCAAGACGTCCTTGCAGCTTGTGCTTGATGGAAGACACCTGTTTACCCTGTGAATAAAGCTGCTGTTCCTCTGAGAACAGGGATCTTGAGAGAGGAGGAGTTGTCCTGATGCAGTGAGCTCATAAAATCATTTGGAAGGAACCTTTGGCGGACATCTAATCCAGTCATGAAGTGGGACTACTACCACCACTAGAACATGTCAGCTGTGCCTTTGTCTAGCTGAGTCTTAGAAACTTACAAGGATGGACGTTCCACCATGTCTATGGGTAACATGTTTCACTGCAGCACAGGCCCCCTAGGGAAGTTTTACCTATGCCTCATGTGAATATCCCAAGACACAGTATGTTCTGCTGGCCATAGCTGGCAGAAGACCAAGTCCTATCTAGACTATTCTAAAAATGGTAAGCATAAAATGAACACAAATAAGCAAACATTTGGAAACAGGCTCACAAAAACAGTGTACAAATGCATTTCTCATGCTACCTGAAACTCAGCACTAACTACAGGAACTCGTTCAGGATTTCTGTTTTCAAAAGGTCTCTCGGTCAGCAGAACTGGAGAAAGATTATGGTACTCTGATACTCCCTCTGACAGAATAAAGCTGCATGAAAACAATCAATCATGAAGACATTAAACAATGTCTGACTGCAAGCCCAGCTTCCACAACATTCTCTGTTCAGTAGGGTGGTTTACTGACCAGGGACTTCAGTCTCTGATTATGGCCCCCTATTTATGCTGCTCGGTTCTCCAAGGTAGTTACCAAGTGCAAATAAACTCACAGGGGGAACCTTGCCTCCTCAAGTTCTAATTAATGCCACTGAAACTCATCATTAGGTAGGTGTATGAGGGCAGCTCATACACATGTAACCATCTATCAAGACATACCTATTGTATAATACCAAACAAAGGGGCTGTTGAATGAAGGGAGCCTTTTCTACAGGAGATGCTTCTGATTAAGTTCAAGAGAAGGCTAAAGCACCAAAACTCATGTACCTCATTTGTCTCTTTGCCCAGTTTCTTGCTAAAGCAAGGAACTAGTTTTATTCTGGTCTGCCATGCTCCAAGTTAAGTCACTGCACAATTTAGTGTAGCTGTCTTACAAATCACACTTAGAATCACAGAATTAGGATTGGAAAGGACCCGTGGAGGTCATCTGGTCTAAACCTCTGCTCAAAGCAGGCCCAGCTTTGAACTTAGATCAGGCTGCTCAGGGCAAATTGTGACCGTCTCTGAAGAAGACAGCCTCTCTGCAACCACTCCCATTATAAAGAACTTTTTTCTTATAGTTATTGTCATTGCCTCTCAACCTTTTGCTGTGCTCCTCCAAGTAGGAAGTGTCTCTGTCTTCTCTTTACCCATTAGGCAGATGAAGGCTACAATTAGATCTCCCTTAGCTTTTTCTTCCCCAGATGAACAAACTCAGGTCTTTCAGTCTCTCCTTTTATCTCAAGTGCTCCAGTCCTCTGACCATCTTTGTCACCATTGGCTGGACTTGCTCCAGTTTGTCAACATCTTCCCTATACTGGCCATCCCAAAAATGGACACAGGACTCCAGGTACAGTCCTGCAATTGCTAACTAGGGGGGAATAATCACTCCTCTCGACTTGGTGGATACAATCCTATTAATGCAACCTGGTATGTGCTCAGCCTTCACTACCACAAACTCATGCTGCTGATTGATCTTCAACTTCTCTGTCAGAAGCCCCAGGTCCTTTTCTGCAGAGCTTCTCTCTAGCCACATGGATTCTAGCCCACACTTTGAAAAACAACATTCACTTTCCAACGTGCCTTAGCAACATCACAAAATCAGCATGCAGTTTGTAATTCAAGGGCAGTAAATACACCTCGTGAGCAGAACAGAAAATAGATGGTTTGTGGGGGCACCTGAATTTGCTTGCAACTGACAATTTAGGGGGTATTTAGGCATAATTTACAAATTGTATGCCCCCACCTCTGACTTTACTTCTTTTCCCAACACAGTATCTGTGCCTTACACATTTGTGTAAGATGTCACAACTTTTGCCTTCCCTGAGGCCTCATGCACCAGATGTAGCAGGGCAGCCTGATCATCTGGTTCAGGCAGGTCCTACTTGACCAACTTGATCTCCTTCTGTGACCAAGTGACCCGCTTAGTAGATGAGGGCAGGGCTGTGGATGTAGTCTATCTAGACTTCAGTAAGGCATTCGACACTGTCTCCCACAGCATCCTCCTAGATAAACTGGCTGCCCGGGACTTGGACGGGTGGACTCTTCGATGGATTAAAAACTGGCTGGATGGCCGAGCCCAGAGAGTGGTGGTGAATGGGGCAAAGTCCAACTGGCGGCCGGTCACTAGCGGTGTTCCCCAGGGCTCAGTTCTGGGGCTGGTGCTGTTCATTATCTTTATAGATGATCTAGACGTAGGGATTGAGTGCACCCTCAGTAAATTTGCAGATGACACCAAGCTGGGTGGGAGTGTCGATCTGCTGGAGGGTAGGAAGGCCCTACAGAGGGATCTGGACAGGTTAGATAGATGAGTTGAGACCAACGGCATGAGGTTCAACAAGAACAAGTGTCGGGTCTTACACTTCGGCCACAACAACCCCATGCAGCTCTACAGGCTGGGGGAAGAGTGGTTAGAAAGCGGCCCAGCGGAAAGAGACCTGGGGGTGCTGATCGACAGCCGGCTAAACATGAGCCAGCAGTGTGCCCAGGTGGCCAAGAAGGCCAATGGCATCCTGGCCTCTATTAGGAATAGTGTAGCCAGCCGGTCTAGGGAAGTGATCGTCCCTCTGTACTCGGCACTGGTGAGGCCGCATCTTGAGTACTGTGTTCAGTTCTGGGCCCCGCACTTCAAGAAACATGTTGAGGTGTTGGAGCGAGTCCAAAGGAGGGCGACCAAGCTGGTGAAGGGTCTGGAGGGTCTGACCTACGAGGAACGGCTGAGGGAGCTGGGGTTGTTTAGCCTGGAGAAGAGGAGGCTCAGAGGACCTTATTGCAGTCTACAACTACCTGAAGGGAGGTTGTAGCGGAGTGGGAGTCGGCCTCTTCTCCTGGGCAACTAGTGATAGGACAAGAGGACATAGCCTCAAGCTTCGCCAGGGGAGGTTCAGGTTGGACATTAGGAAGAATTTCTTTTCAGAAAGGGTTATTAGACATTGGAACGGGCAGCCCAGGGAGGTGGTGGAGTCACCATCCCTGGATGTGTTTAAGAAAAGACTGGACATGGCACTTAGTGCCATGATCTAGTTGACATGGTCGTGTCAGGGCAATGGTTAGACTCGATGATCCCTGAGGTCTCTTCCAACCTGGCTGATTCTGTGATTCTGTGTGATCTGGGGTCCACTGGGGAGAGTGAGCAAGAAGCAAATACCTACTACCAGAGTTAAAGGAAGGGTCAGATCCTTGCACCACAATCTCTAACCTGTGGGCAGGAGAAAGTTCTCTGGTTCAGAGTATCTGGTTCAGAGCAGAGGCCAGGGAGTGAGGGGTGGGGAAAGACCAGGAGTTAATCACTCACCCTCATCTTCTCACTCTGAGTTTGAATGAACAGAGGGAGAAGGAGAAGAAACAGGACCTATCTGGTCAAGAAAGTAGCAGAAAATAGTGCAGCTCTCCGTAGAGGAGACCACAGCAGGCAGCACTGAGGAGAAAGGCGGCTCAGGATCCCATTGTGTTTTCACCAATCTGCGCTCTTCCACCAGAATGCCCTGTGTTAGCACTGCCCCAGGAACAGATCTACAACGTTCCTCCCGAATCTAGTTCTGTACCTGGTTATACCTTCCTCCCCAATGTACACATCATCAGATTTTATATTCCGACTCGTTTGAGTTCTGGCACTGTTTACTTTTTAGCTCACAGTATGTTTCTCTTTTCTGTGGGTGGTTTAGAGCAGATTTCACAGCTGTTAGGCTTTAAATAAAGTATCTGTTCTACTTAATTGTATTTTAAACGATTCACACACTGCAGGTATGCCTCTTTCTCCCTTCTGTCTGCTCTATTTTCCACTTTGCCCAAGCACGATAATCTCCTAAGACAAGATCCATTTTGTCCAGCACTGTAGCTATGTCACTCAAGGGTGCAATCAATGTTAGAACATTACTTCTGGGAATGGCCTAGAGCAGATACTTAAAGAAAGATGATTAGAGACAGGGCAGGAACAGAATGACTGTGTCCTTGGGGCACTGGGCTGGTGCTTTGGAGATCTAACCACAATGACCCAAAACCCCTTTCCAGGTGGTAATATAAAACACAGCATAGTTTGGGTCATTTCCTCTCACCCACTGCCTTTGCCCTGGGCACGATTTCACATTTTTCAATACTGTGAAATCCTCTGTCACGGTGATTCTTCCATTTTTATTTATTCACATATCACCACACTTAATTGTCCGTTATGGCTGTTAGTGGTCTGCTTCGCCTAGAAAACTTCCCTTCCTCGTTTTTGGAGTTAGGAGGTATCTTTGCCACCTTCCTTCCCCATGATTTAAGTGAGATGTGATTTTGTGATGAATGCAGACACATGTACAAAACTTGCTAATGCAAACTTCGTAATATCTTTGGAACTGTGCTGAGTGAGAAAAGATGAGACTGGTACAAGCCCTGTCAACAAAGCTCCACAGCTGCTGCCATATTAGTTGCATTCATGCTAAGTACCGGCTGCAGTATATGGTAAAGCTTTCCAGGTATAATCTTAACCAAAGAAAGAAACCGCCATCAAATACAGAAATTCACTTTGTGACCTACTTATTTAAATGTATCAGTCTTATATACCAGAAACTATCTTGTAAGGGGACCAGCATTCTGTAAGGATACATCCTTGCCCATATGAATCCACAGTCTAACCAAGAGATGTATACAATAACTGTAGAAGTATGCTGCCAGCGGGTTCCTATAACATGCCAGAGTTTTAATGGAGAGTTGATCATTTTAACAGTTTCTCTTTTTATGTTACTCTGCCTTGTAAAGATTATCTCTGTGTAATGACAAAATAAATTTATGGTATTTATTTTGTTTGTTCTGACCTTATATATAACTAACAACCACTCATGCAAACTGAAAGAACTCCATGGCAGGTCTAGTATTGAAATATTCAGTCTGAATAAACTATTTGGTAGGATTTGGCCAATCAGGACAATATTAAAACAAAACCAATGAGTAATAATATCCCATTGCTTAGTACTTATACCACACTTTACATGTAGAAGTAGTGTAAAAAACATTACTTGATTAATCAATTAATCAAGAAGCTATAAAATTAGCTATGTTAACTAATTAATTAACCAAGAAGCTATTAAAAGCCTGACTGAAAGGATATCGATTGCTGCTAGAAATAACAATACAATTGCAATGTTGTGGTGCAAAGATAAGAATTTCAGAGTTAGGAAACAACAGTTCGTGTATCTATGAGGATTCACGTGCATGGATTTGAGATGCACCCCAAAGGTGTGTGGCATGGGAAACCAGAAAAGAGCTAGAATATGTATTGTCAAATATAAGTGTAAGGGGTTGTTTGAAATGGCACCTCTTTCAAACACAAAAGCAGCAGCTATGGCTGAGATCCTGCCATGCAAGAAATTCCCACCCTGAAGAAAAGGTAGGAAAAATTAAGAGAAAACATACTTCTACTTTATTTATCAGCCTCGGTATCAGCTGCTGCCTTTATTACTGGTTCTCAGAGACCTACTGAGATAAGAACTAAAATGGGTATTTACCAATTAATTAATCTCTGATGAGAAGATGCTAATGGCTTGCTTAATACATGCTGCTCACTCTATGATCATGACTCAATTTAGTCTAAGAAATCTTTGCAAGAGCTTTGCTGTTAGCCTGTAACTTAACCTTCAGAGGTGGGGGAGACCAAGAGCTGCACCCAAATACAGATAAAATAGAAGCAGCACAGACACCCTTCCCATCTGCACTGAGGGGCATGGTGTGCACGGGCCAAGCCATAGGGGCAGGAATGCAATTTCACCCAAGGGAAGGCGAGTTAGGCATCGACTTACTCTTTACCTCTTGTTTATAACCAGGCCATCTATTTTACAACCTGAGCACCTTATCAAGCTATACACCTTACAGAGCAGGACTGCAGCTAATTTCAGGAACTTCTCTGATCTGATCCTTCTAATTGCTGATTTTTTTTGCCCCACTTCAACAAGGCCAAGCAGTAGCTGAGTTTCATCTACTATTAGCACACACATGACTCTCAAGCTATGGGAAAGTGTGAGTATAAACAGCCACAGTGATGACTGCCAGAAGGTCTTGTGCACAGGGTTTACCAGAACTACAGGCTGATTGTTCAGGATCCTCCAACTCCAGTCCTACAGTCATACTTCTGATGGGATATTGAATTGCAATAGCAGCATCTCTGGCACAGAAAAGGTGCCTGAGACACTGTGGATCTGCTCCACCTAGCAATTCCAGAACATGTTAGGCTACACCTCTGTAGTGGAGATGAAGATAGCTGCAGGTGACAATATAGGGCACTGTAGACTGCATATAATCTGCAGGCTACTGCTTGGTGATCATGGCAGTAGAAGAGCTGAGGGGAGTTTCCCATTCTTCCTAAACTGCCCTGTGGTATGACAGGTTTCAGGTAACAGGATCATTAACTCCCTCCCCCCACTTTCTTATTCCAATTTTCACCCCCCTCCCTTATATTTTATTAAATTTCAATCTCTCTTTGGTAATAGTGAACAAACAGAAAATGAGAGCAGAATATTACATCCCATAGCATCACAGCAGCTTGAGACAGACACAGCACAACTGAATGGGGGAGGAGGGGAAGGTCATACCAGGTATTGCCTTCCCTCATAAGGCAAATATATATAGAGAAAGAGCTCTTGCACAAGTGAATAAAGTCCTCAGTTTGCTTGGGTCTTGAAGCAGAGTACTGGAGCAGCCTACATGTCAACTTAATTGGCATAAAATGAGGCACAGTGGCAGTCAGTGTCTCCAAGGATGAACAGCAGAAACAGATTATACACCCTGGCATGCAAGGCACAGTCTGGTCCCAATCCTTGCATCCTGTGAAGACTGTGGTTTTGTGCATATTGTATTGCAGGAGCCATATATACTACAGATGATACCCAAGGTTAGGTGACAGGGTTAGGTGCCTGGGCTACAACTTGGTGTAAAAAAAATGAACAGCATCTCTGTGACTCAATGTAGAACAAAGCCTGACGTTTTCTATACAAAAACATTTTCTATTCCATTTCCCAAATGGAAAAAGAAAAGTCAATTCTGAAAAGCATAGATGCAATGTCGTTTTAGGCTAGCTGTAGTGAATGTCTATATGGAGTACTGCTGGTGAGGAATCTTTCTTTTAACTGCTAACACTAGATTAGTAATTCTCTCTTTCAGACTGTATGGCTCTGGCACCAACTCTACGGTTCAGGAAAAGCCCAGTCTCCTGACCGAGATCACTATTTATACTGGATGCCCATTAATTGCATTGCTTGGAATGATTTGCTGTGGGTTTTCTTTTTTTTATTCTAGCTGCATTATGTCGTGATCTGATGATTGATTGGGCCCTGAGCAATCATGAGCCCAAGCCTATTGCTGCTAGCTTGATAGAGTGTATATCTCTATTTCATATTCAATAATGATGAATGGTCATGGCTTACATTTATATAGCGCCTTTCATCCAGAAAGATCCCAAAGCGCTTTACAAACTGATTTGCTGTGCAAACTATGGGGTTTATTCTCCGCTTCATAAGCTCATATAAATCCCATTGAGTTACTTGCACTTCATCATGGTACTTGGTATTGCCCAAACAAAGCAGAAGCACTCTTTATAATACACCTAGGAGAAAGTCAGGGGACACTTATAAAAATATGCAAGTGTTCAGAACCTCAGTTTTATGTCTTATCCAAAAGGCAGAATCTTTAGCAGCAAAGCATCCACCTAACCCTGGGAAAGTGCTATTTTCTGCATTACCAACAGGGCTTCCTTGCATTCCTTGGAGAGGACACCACCAAGGGCTGAGCTTGCCTGTTCACATGACTGCACCCTGAGGCAGTAGCAGCTAAAAACAATCAGTTCCTTCTGTTTAAAAAAACCCCACTATTAAACAGAAAGCTACTAGCAGGTGAACATCAGGAGCCATCAATATAGGTTGCATGGGTTTCTTCTGGGCTGCAGAAGAATGAAACAGGAAGAAGGCTCAAGGCAACCCTCCTGGCAATAATTTTGAGCAAATATTTAGCCACGGCATGATGCTCTGCACTAATGTTTTGAAGAAAATTACCCAGTTGCCTTCTCCTCTGTTTAACTTGGTGTGGGGAAGGAAATGCACCTGGTATGTGCCTGGCTTCAGCAGCTGCTGTTGTTCCTCACCTTGATGACTAGCGAAAGGGAGTCCCAAATCTGGAATCTAGCCCTCACATCTTCCAAGCCTGAGGGATACAGAGTGAAGTGGGGAACTCATGACTGAGACAAAAGGTAATCACCTCAAGAATTTTTTCGACATTCTCCACTCACTCTAAAAGCTTTAAAGGAGCAAGAACATCTCTACCTCCATGACTTTGGCAGAGAGTTAAGTGAGATGCATAAAAACAAATGCAGAAATTCTCAGATAAATATGGTGCCTGTGAAAATGAGACACCAACAGTGGCTCTTACCAGTACTCCACGGGCGTAAGCTGAACAACCTCCAAGTACCCTTTTTTTCCCCCGCTGTATCACTTCTGAAATGGCTGCAGTACCAATGCTGGTTCCAATCTGATCAAAGACAGTCATGTCAAGTTATCCAATGCTTGTGTGAAAGACCCGCCTCCTAAGGGATTTTAATCTAAATGTATACTCTGGGAATCCAAAAAAGAAACACCTCACAGATATTTCAAGGTAAAAGTTATCAATCTAGTGCTAGAATTACATATGACTTTCAGGTTTTGACCATTGTCTTTTCTTTCTTGGCCTATCAGAATTACCATGCTGACATACTACAGCAATAAGTACAGTTTAAAAAATTAAAAAAGAGAGAACAAAACCTTCCCTCCTTTATTACATTATGGACTGTTTGCCAAACTCTTTATTAACGTCAGATCAAAAAAGGAAGATGACGAAGGTTAAGACAGGAAAAAAAAAATCCCTTCTTGAAGATATTAGTATTTTGAAAAATAAATCTAGCAGCAGAATTGACACCATCAGCCGGAAAGGCCCCATGTAACATGCATTCCTGGGGCAGAGGGGAGGGGGAATCACCCAGGAAACACAGGAGGATTTATCCAGCAGTTTCATATGTTCAGGCCAATATAGCTGCAGTCAGTCCCTCAGTCATGCATGTCCCTCCTCTGTTTTGGTCAGCTCGAGCAGCTTGCCCAATACCAGTAAAATCTTTTGGACAACAAGTAAGTGAGGTTTTAAGGAGGCTGTAGGTAGAGACATCCTCCTGTCTCCCCGTTGTGAATATCCTGCCTATTTGATCTCAGTGGAAGCTGGTTACGGTAAATGTCATGGCAAATGTGATGCTGAAGCACATGGAAACCTTAAAAATTTCCTGTGGCATAGGCAGAGATAATGCAACAAAAGCATTGCCCAACAGTAGATGTTAAGGCCAGTCAGATACAGGCCACCTGCTCCTACTTCTCACCTAGGGCATGAGACCCCACTAACCATTCTGAAGGACTGTGCTGTCCCACTCAGTGAACAGGGTAGCATTTCTGTATTTCCATTTGTCATCTATATTTTAAGTGTGGACCTCAGTCATATTTAATGTACAGCTGCATTTAGCACATGGTTTAAGTGAAGTATCAGTTTTTTCTTGGACATCTCCTCTCTAATACCTAAAAATGTCACAAACTCTAGGAAATTTCTCTTCAAAATATCTGCATGGGAGCTCATGGTGTTAAAGAACTGCAAGATAAGGGATACAGCCTAAAGCCTACACCACATATTCTTTGATTTTAGGGGACCACCCTAAATCTATCAGCCTAGCTTCCACAGCTTTTGTGTGGCTAAATTTCATTTTTACTTCAATTCAAATTCTTCAATTTCACCTTCAACTTTATATTAGATGCTTTGCATTTGCACCCACAAAGCAAGAAAATCAAGAACATTTTGATACAAATGGCCTGCTTAGCAAGGGGGGAACTCTAAGCAACCTTCCTAACACCTAAAAGGAGATTATTAAGATACAGCCAGGACCTTCATGGAGGTACATGGCAGGAACATGAGAGACTGTGGGAATTAATTGCAAGAAGGGAGATTCTGACTGAATATAAGGAAAACCATTTTCACCATAAATAAGCAGAAGAACATGTTACCCAGAAAGACTGTGGAATCTCCATCCTTGGAGGTTTTCAAGGTCCAGCCTGATCCCTCCTGCACACACTCCTCTGCCCATCTAGCACTTTTCCCAAGCCCCTCCCCTCACTTGTTTAATTACTCATGTCTTATGTTCTGCATGCCAGTGTGGCTGCTTCTTCTCCTTCTGGCTTTGATATCAATAGGAGGGGAGTGAGAATAAGAGCAAGACTCCCAGTTCTGGTCTCTAAGATGACAGTGGCCTTCAGATATTTGGAGAAACAGTGACACAGAAGACCAGATCAAGGCCCACTGACCTAAGATAAAGCATGTAACTTCATCAACAGGAGAGCAAATGATTAGTTCCGTAATGAGGGCGGGCACTTGCTTGTTGCAGACAGCATTACCGGAATTTAGCTGCTAAAACACTAGCAAGCAGCTATTGAGTGCATATGAGCTACTGAAAAAAAAAATCTCAATATTTTACCTATTTTTCATAATACAGGGATACTGGAAAAAGTATAGTGATGACCCTTTGCCTTATTTTAAATCCTTGCCCCATTCCCTTCATGCTAGGGAGATATCAGATTTCCTTAGCCAACAAAGTAAATGCTGTTATACAGACAAAATGCACATTGCTGGCAGTCCAGTGGCGTGGGGATTAAGTTAACACTGGAAGACGTTACAGGTTCCAATTTTGTTACCAAACAAATTGTCCTGGTTTGGCCTGAACCAGTCCGATTTTCCTTTCAGTGATTTTTACTTTCAGCTAAGTCTCCTCTAAGTAACTGCACTTTCTGAAACTAACTACATGTTTTGCAGACAGTGTCCGCTTCCAGGACTGATAACGCTCGAAGTTTGTAGTTATCACTGAGGCACTGGTAGGGATGTTGTGCAGTAAGGCTCTTGCTGTACTTAGTCTTAGAGAAACCAAGGTCACTGCTGAATTCCTCACTGCTTATGAGTGAAGAGCCGAAGGGGGGTCGCAGCTGCAGGGGGGAGCAGACAGGGCAGGTGACCCAAAATTGACCAACGAGGGTATTCCATCCCATACACGTCATTCTCGGTATAAAGCGGGGGGATCACGAGGGTCTCGGTCTCTTTTCTGCTATGGCCGGTGTCCAAGGAGGACTCCGACTGTTTTCCTGCTGCCCCCGATCCCGATCCGTGCATCCCTGAATCCAGCTCTCAACCGTCGCTAGGCCCAGCCTGGGCCTTCCCGGAGCCTGCCCTGCAGTGCCGGTGGTGACGTTGCCGACATCGGGGGAGCTCGATCTTGGTTTTGTATATATATTTGTATATATTTGATTATTCCAATATTATTATTATACTCTTTTTCATTATTATAGGTTTATTAAAACTGTTTTAACTTTCCAACCCGTAAGTCTCTCTCCCTTTTCCCTTTCCCTTTCCCTTCGGGTTGGGGGGGGGGAGGGTTAACAGAGAGCATCTGCCGCAGGTTTAATAGCTGGCCCAGCTTTAAACCGTGACACAAATGTTTAGAAAGTATGCACTTCCGTAACTATTCTATTTGGTGGATTTTATAACCAACGAAGAATGACTAACTCATGAGATCAAAGCCAACATGAATATTTATAAGGATGAACAGGCATGCTAGTATAATAGCAGGAAATTCTCACAATCTGCTATTTGTAAGCTTTACAGAAGCCACAGAATCATCCCATAGTTATTGTTTGAGGTTGGGATGCAGTTTCTCCTAGTCATGGGTTCTACAACCTGACCAAGCCCTTCTAGCTGGATGGCCCCAGGCTGATACCACCAGAGCAGGGCACAAACAGGCAACATGATGCCAACCCAGGTGGCTCCCTACCATAGCTGCACCAGGAGTGCTAGGAGACTGAAAGCCACCAAAAAAAAAAACAAGTTACAATAACTTACCTCAGAACCAAGGCTATCAGATTAGAAAGGAAACGAAGTCCATACTTCCAGAAGCCCTGAAAGATTACCAAGCATAGGAAAAGGAGTTCACCCCATGTGAGAAGACACTGTCCAATCTAACTGTTCAGCTAGTAGTTGGAAAGATTTTATGATTTTTTTTATCCTTAGAAAACTTGCTATGAATGACAGGACATCTCATCAACACTGAGGAACAGGTGACAAGAAAGCCAGAAAGTAACAGTGAATCAAGGAAATTCCATCCAATTAGTTAAAGCAACAGGGTCAGAGCCCATTTCCTGGCAAAACAGCTTTCCACCTCACAAGAAATGCCAACATAAAGACATAAATTGGACTTTTACTGGCACTCAGCTGCAAAGCCAAGGACCAAAAAAATGCTGGAGACTGAGGTTCTCCTGATCTGGGAGGATCATGTCCCTCCATAGCAGGTGATACATTCGCGGGGGCAGGGATGCCAGGGAAGCCTGCGTCACTTTCCAAAGCTTTATTTATCCCAAGGATAAAGAGAAGATTCTGACAGCCCTCCACATGCATCAGTCTACCCTTGTTCACCAGCATTGAGCTCACATCATATCAGCACTGTAAAAAAAGTAAAGAAGACACATGCAACAGTTTTGGAAATGAAAGCAAAAGCTTTTAAAAGCTTTGCAAGAAAACTGTGACTGGTAGTGCTCAAAGGCCTTAGTTTTTATACATAGAAATAAGAATAAAGCGATGCAGCATAAAATTTTCAAGTTTCTTGGCCTTTGCAGGCAGATCAGTTTGGACAGAATATAAGCGTGCTCAGCACAGTGCGTACCAAAGATCTCAATGTTCAGTTCCATGAGCCTAAAACATGATTGTATCTGCCTGTACATAGTGCCTCCCACCTGGCCAACAAACTTTCCATCCTGCATCTCCCCAGAGATGGTGTATCAGGAGCCCACAGCAGCCAGAGCTACACATCTGGTACAGCCCTCTGAACTGAATAGTACATGACAGTACCCAGGATCATCACTAAAGCAGGAAGAGAGTCCAAAAATATATATGAATCAGGGCCTGGGAAAACAGTGTTTTACAGGAGCTTGTTACAAAAGCAAGTGGAAAACTACTGTGGTCCTGGGGTTTTTTGCTTCCCAAAGCAGGGAAATGCCAGAAAGCATGAATCCTGTTTGTACAGGAAAACACATGATCCTCTTCAGACTCCCAGTGTGGAGGAGCATGTTGAACCACACCATCCCCCTGCAGCCCTCCCTCCCTCTCATCCACTGTAGATATACAAGGCTAAGTTGATGAGCTGTTCAGCTTAGTGTGAAATGTGTTACATTTTCCCCCCAGCTGCTTCCTGATTGCAGTATTTACTTTTAATCTCCTCTGCCTCAATGCCCGATAAAAACTTTGTCACATTAGATGGTGACAGATGGGAAAGAGAAGGGGGGGGATCACTGCAAGGGAACGTCCTGGCTTCCCAATAATTTTTCACAACGCCAATTATGTCCTTCAGTGCTTCCCAGCTTGTGCACCCATGTCAGCAGAGAAGGAAATAGAAAGGCATAAATAAAGACAAAACCAGGCGCTGCGTGGCTTTAATCTGCAGAATAACATTTCTCATTTGGGTGAAATATTGTTGGATTCTCTCCTGTGCTGGAAATGGAGACACACACGCATATATGCAGAGAGACACAGATGCACAGAGTTCACAACAGCTTTTCTATGCATGGATACTACCCATCCTCAAAACTAGCTCTTTGGCATGGTGAACAGAAAAGTGCAGGTTTCTCCTGCTTTCTGAAAGGTATCCATGTCCAGCAAGCCAAATCTTGTGCTCTTTAATCTATCCACCATTGACTAAATAGGGGTAATGTGAGGATTCTCATCTTTAGGGTATCAAAACAGTTCTTAGAAAGTTTAAGATTATGACATATTACAATGCTGTGCTTGAGGCTGCTGGCAAACGTTAGTTTCCAAGCCTAATCCTGGATGACACTGCATTTGCCACCATTAGACATTCCATCCAAGGTGATGGACTAAAAAGGAAATACTCTTGAATCTGAGTTACTTCTTGCTTAGGTCTCCAAGAGAAATTAAATGCATTAGTAACAACCTGTATTGGTGGAGATGTGTATAGCAACAGCTGAAGGTAATCACAGAAGCAAGAGAGGTCCCCAGGAGGAAGGTGAGAGACAGCTTTGACCTGGGCTGGGATTTAGTCAGTCTTATCAGGACAAAACCCCTGCTTTTTGTTTGTTTGCCCTTGCTATATTCAAGAAATAAGGTTTTATGTACCTTCTCTGTAAACAAGAAGAAAAAAAAAAATAATTTAAATATAGCGCTTCCCCAGCCATTTTTTCTTTGAACTAAGAGAACCACATGTGCTTTGGACCACAGCTACTACTCTCTTCTTGACAATCCTGTCTCAGTCCAAAACAGGGACAATGGTTTGGTGACTTCCATTCCAAGCAGAATGGACAGGCAATGTCCCAGAGGAGTGCATAATGAAACAAGAGCAGCTGCTCTAGGGCACGATGGAAGTGTAGCAACAGAGATGATGAAGGGAGAGAAGCCTCAACTGGAACAGAAGGAAAGCATAACCTTCCTGACAAATGAAGCATATTCTGATGGTGTACATGAATGTTCACAGGTAAGGCACATTCAGGCATCTTCCATTAGGCCAGAACCTGGCCTGCAGGAGTCTTGGTAAAAGCCAAGACAATGCCCCTGTCCACATTAGATATGAAATAAGACATGTAAATATGTAATAAAACAGGTACTCTTAAACCAGGAGGCTTCCAGGTAGCTACAAATGGGGCATCAGCCAAGGAGTTACTCATTCAGTCTCCGTTATTAAAAAAAATATATATATATATATATATATATTAATGAGACATCTCTAGGCTCAGGGCTAGAAGATTTAGCAGATATCAGGCAAAGGGCTGTGAGCCATGGAAGCGATGACGAAGCCACTGATAAAATGAACTATGCTTTATAAGAAGACAGGGAACAAATGGCTGGAGCTGGCACATAAAAGAGGAGGCAAAGGACTTTTAGTATTAAGTCCTTTACCTGTAGATTTGCTTGACTAAAAATAGCAAACTAGTAACAGAAACATTATGGTCTCAGAAAGAGTGTCCTCATGGTTGTGCATGACCAGATTTTGGCATTCATGTCTGTATTTACATGCCTGTCAATATGGACATATTATAGGCAGGTTTACAGAATTGATTATGCCAATGAAACTCCCCCAGAAGCTCAACAGCGCTGGGCTCAGCATGATATTATAGTGAAAGAGAAAAACACCCTTTTCCCTATAGACAGACCCAGTGACGAAACACAGGTCTCTCAAGAACCTGTTGACTGGAAAGGGCACAAGTTAGCAGCCCCAGGCCAGCTAGACCTCAATGGATGTCAGAGCAAGAACAGCCACCTACAAGAGGAAATCAGTATGAAAAGAAAAGTGTCAAGGTAAATAGCTTTAAGGAGAAGGCCAAAAGGGAAAAACTCAGATCTGAATAATTTTTAAAACCCTGTTGCCTTTCCAAAGGATGAGCACTGAAGGCTAGGAACTGTACACAGGCCTTACCCAGTAGGATCCTCTGGGAAGTACTTGTGATAGAGCTGCTAAAAAATAGCATCACGCTTCAGTGTGGTGCCATATCCTAGGATGAGGTTCTTTGTCCCTTCCTGTTTTTATAAATCTGTTGACCCCTATCACTTGTGGCTGACTAATTGATAAAAATTTTTAAAAATAAAATGTAGATGTATCCAGATTATTTGTTTTCATCTAGCCTCCAGATTAGTTACCCAGCAAGGTAATCGTGCCGAAATTTGTGTCGAAATTGAGGAAGATGGTGAGGATGACAAGGTTGAACGTTTATGGGTGAAGATCAGGGGGAAGGTCAGCAGGGCGGACATTACGGTGGGAGTCTGTTATAGACCACCCAACCAGGATGAGCAGGAGGACGAGGTGTTTTACAAGCAGCTGTCAGAAGCCGCCCGGTTGCCAGCCCTTGTACTTGTGGGCGACTTCAACTTGCCGGATGTCTGCTGGAAATACAACATGGCAGAGAGGAAGCAATCTAGGAGGTTCCTAGAATGTGTGGAGGACAACTTCCTCATGCAAGTGGTAAATGAGCCCACTAGAGGAGGGGCCCTGCTTGACCCGTTGTTTGTGAACAGAGAAGGAGTAGTGGGAGATGTGAGGGTCGGTGGCCGTCTTGGGAGTAGCGACCACGAAATGTTAGAGTTTTCGATAGTGGGGGAAGGAGGGGCAAGAGCAGAACTTCTCCCTTAGACTTCTGCAGGGCAGACTTTAGCCTGTTTAAGAGGCTAGTGGACAGAGTCCCTTGGGAATCGGTCCTGAAGGGCAAAGGAGTCCAGGAAGGCTGGACATGCTTCAAAAGGGAATTGCTAAATATTCAGGAGCAGGCTGTCCCAGTGTGTAGGAAGACAAGCCGTCGGGGAAAAAGACCGGCCTGGTTAAACAGAGAACTTAGGCTAGAACTTAAGGAAAAAAAGAGAGCCTATTTGCTCTGGAGGAAGGGTCGGGTAACTTGGGAGGTCTATAGGGACGTGGCCAGGTCGTGTAGGGAGAAGATTAGAAGGGCCAAAGCTCAATTAGAGCTTGATTTGGCTGCTACAGTCAAAGATAACAAAAAATGCTTTTACAAATACATCAACAGCAAAAGGAGGGTCAAGGAGAGCCTCCACCACTTGTGAATGAGGAGGGCAGTGTAGTGTCAGGGGATGAGGAAAAGGCAGAGGTGCTCAATGCCTTCTTTGCCTCGGTCTTTACTGTCAAGACAGGTTGTCCTCAGGACACTCGGCTCCCAGAGCCTGAAGTTAGGGACGGGGGGCTGCGTGAACCTCCCGTAATCCAGGAGGAGACGGTTAGTGACCTGCTGTGCCAGCTGGACACCCACAAGGCTATGGGCCCGGATGGGATTCACCCCAGAGTAATGAAGGAACTGGCAAATGAACTCGCCAAACCACTCTCTATTATCTACCAGCAGTCCTGGTTAACTGGAGAAGTTCCAGCTGACTGGAAATTAGCAAATGTAATGCCCATCTACAAGAAGGGTCAGAAGGATGATCCAGGGAACTATAGGCCTGTCAGCCTGACCTCGGTGCCAGGCAAGGTGATGGAACAGATCATCCTGAGTGCCATTACACGGCACATGCAGGACGATCGGGGCATCGGGGCCAGCCATCATGGATTCATGAAAGGCAGGTCCTGCTTGACCAACCTGGTCTCCTTCTATGACAAAATGACCCGCTTAGTAGATGAGGGCAGGGCTGTGGATGTAGTCTATCTAGACTTCAGTAAGGAATTTGACACTGTCTCCCACAGCATCCTCCTAGACAAACTGGCTGCCCGGGGCTTGGATGGGTGGACTCTTCAACGGGTTAAAAACTGGCTGGATGGCCGAGCCCAGAGAGTGGTGGTGAATGGGGCAAAGTCCAACTGGCGGCCGGTCACTAGCGGTGTTCCCCAGGGCTCAGTACTGGGGCCGGTGCTGTTCAATATCTTTACAGATGATCTAGATGTAGGGATTGAGTGCACCCTCAGTAAATTTGCAGATGACACCAAGCTGGGTGGGAGTGTCGATCTGCTGGAGGGTAGGAAGGCCCTACAGAGGGATCTGGACAGGTTAGATAGATGGGTCAAGACCAACGGCATGAGGTTCAACAAGAACAAGTGTCGGGTCTTACACTTCGGCCACAACAACCCCATGCAGCACTACAGGCTGGGGGAAGAATGGTTAGAAAGTGGCCCGGCGGAAAGAGACCTGGGGGTGCTGATCGACAACCGGCTAAACGTGAGCCAGCAGTGTGCCTAGGTGGCTAAGAAGGCCAATAGCATCCTGGCCTCTATTAGGAATAGTGTAGCCAGCCGGTCTAGGGAAGTGATCGTCCCTCTGTACTCGGCACTGGTGAGGTCGCATCTTGAGTACTGTGTTCAGTTCTGGGCCCCGCACTTCAAGAAACATGTTGAGGTGTTGGAGCGAGTCCAAAGGAGGGCGACCAAGCTGGTGAAGGGTCTGGAGGGTCTGACCTACGAGGAACGGCTGAGGGAGCTGGGGTTGTTTAGCCTGGAGAAGAGGAGGCTCAGAGGTGACCTTATTGCAGTCTACAACTACCTGAAGGGAGGTTGTAGTGAAGTGGGAGTCGGCCTCTTCTCCCAGGCAACTAGCGATAGGACAAGATGACATAGCCTCAAGCTTCGCCAGGGGAGGTTCAGGTTGGACATTAGGAAGAATTTCTTTTCAGAAAGGGTTATTAGACATTGGAACAGGCAGCCCAGGGAGGTGGTGGAGTCACCATCTCTGGATTTGTTTAAGAAAAGACTGGACATGGCACTTAGTGCCACGATCTAGTTGACAGGGTGGTGTCAGGGCAACGGTTGGACTTGATGATCCCTGAGGTCTCTTCCAACCTGGTTGATTCTGTGATTCTGTAATATTCTCCACTCTTCACAGCAATATTTTTGCAAACTAAATGAAGGTGTTTCTACAAGGGAAGAAAAAAATGCAGACATCTACTCTCCTAATGTCATTTGATCTACAAGTGTTTTTTTCTTAGGCAGAAAAAGAGCTGAATCACATTTTATTTCTCTGATTCTCACTAGAGATGGTCAATTGGTTTTACTTGAATTTGTTCTCATTTGCAAATTATGTTAAAGGATTGGGACTGTCCTAGGAATCAGGGGCAGAAGAAACATTTTCCTACTTAAATTCTGTTTTTCTTCTAAATGAGAAGGATAAGAAGCTCATATGCAAAGGGCTTTTTCTGTTCTTTCATCCCAAGTTTATCAACCAATACTCATGCCGCAGTTTCTCCTCCCAGTTTAACTACCTTATCCTCCACACTTTAGCACAACATGATCAAAGGCTTTTTTGCCAACCTATCTTAGAGCTTACACTTAGACTGACACTAGTTAAGCACAATGACCAAGACTTAGAGAATTATTTTGTTTTTCCTGTTAAGAAGTATGTACATTTTCATGCTCCTCCCCCCAAAATCAGGCTTTCCTTCATTTAGGCACAATAAACTTCCTAATGATGGGAGACAAACAACTGCCAGATACTCAGTGACCATGTAGCTGTGCACTAGGAGGATTCCACATGCCACCCCATTAACTTCAGTCCCTAGAGGAAAAACAGGAGCTCAGCTTCAGTATGCACTCAGGTTTGCTCTGCCTTGACTTTTCTCGGTGAACATCACTGGTTCCTTAGGGGAAAGCTCCAGCTCCTGAAAATAATAGAAAATTCACTTGGTTTCCTCTAACCACATGATCCAGCACAGTAATGTAAGGAAGCAAGGTAAGCAAACCTTCCAATTCAAAGATCCGTGTCTCTGTTCAACACAAAGCATTGCAGACTATATAAACAAGATAGTCACTATATTACAGAATATAAATACACAGGAAGGTCTTGCTTGTTTTGCCAAAAAACTGTTCTTGAAGGAAAAGAATGCAGAGGACCCAACTTGTCAGCTAGCAACCCAGCCAGCTGCCCGAGAAATACCTATGTCACATTTAAGGGGTATTCAGGAATTAACAAGCGTTCTCTTTCTTTGCCTGCTGTATGAATGTGTGCAGCACTTAAACCTGCAACTTCTCAGAGAGCTTGTGTTTGTACCTGGCAACGTGCTTGTCAAGGTACTTTTCAACAATGGTACAAGAATATAGCCTATACTTTTTTAAATAGTCCAGCAAGTCCCATCAGCTTTCCACAAAAATTACACTGAGGTTTGCAGAGGCCTATGGAAGTTAGATAACAATTCCCAAACCAGCTTCTCTTCAGTCCATCCCCAGTTTGCATAACTCAAAGCAATGACAGGGGAGGAAAAAAGTAGTCTGCAAGTAAATTTTGCCTGACCCTTGCAATCTCAAAATCACAGGATGTTTACCATGGCCCTGTGGGAGATCCCATGTTTTTTACCCACCCAGCCCCAAGGTGATCACTGTGTTGCACTGTTGCAGTGCCAGCCACAGCAGTGACATGCAGTGTGTAGCCCACTGGGCAGAATAGTGGACAGCCCACTGACTCTTGTTGAGCGGGTCTCATTAAATTTTCCAGACCCTCAGTGAAAATTGAGTGGTAGTGGCTCAGAGTACACAAGTATTCATATCAGCGCTCACAGTCAGCCATTCATTTTCAGAGTCATCCCCACTCAATACCTGCCCTTTCAAAGGAAGCAAATGCAGGTTAAAAGATTAGCGATACTTTACTCAGCTCGTACTTTTGAGATATTTAGTACAGTATATAATAATTCCTGACAAGGAACAACAAGCAACATTCTCCCTGCCCTACACAACATTAAAGTCAAATACTGCATGCCTGCATCATCCACAGTAATGGTTTTCAGCTTACAGTCTGCAAATCACCAGGATTCCTCAAAATACTTGCAAGAGAACCACAAAAGACATCTACAAGAAGCAGTCCCATTGTCAGGAGGCTCAGTGTCACTATACAGGAGCCCACACATCCATGGAAAACTGTTTTAGAGGTCCACAAACTTAAAACAAAGGCTGAAAGACATCATAAGTGTGACAAATACTACGTACACAGAAACATTTTAGCTGGACTAATGAACAGGCATCAGTATGTGGACACCATTAGTAGATTTGCCATGAAAGTCTTTAATGATAATGAGATAAACTCCTTCTCAGTAAATTCTGTTGATTTAAAGCATAATAATAGATGCTCACAAAGCACCTATATTACTTTGTTTCGAAGCATTTCTTATTTTCTTAAAAGATGACTAAACTTATTTAGGAAGAAATCACAGTGATATTTAATGTGTTTCTAATTCAAAGTCTTTGTCACAATAACATATTTTCAAGACGAGCATATTTTTCCTTTCTGTTCTGCAGAAACAGTATGAACAGCAACATAGAAACTTAGTATGAATAGCAACGTATTTATCTGTAAGGGAAAATAATGCAATATGGCAACAGAAAACAAGAGATCTGGTTAGAGAGCAGTGATTCAGTGGCAAAGCCTTTGGTCAGAGCAGATACCAAATTGTTCAGCAGCAAGCAGGGTGATTTTATTACAAATGCTGGTTTAATATTTCTTTACAGACACAATTTTTGTGAGACAGATGGGTGACAATAACTCCTCTTTATTCAACTTTAGTGAGAAGGTTTAGGGCCATATTCAGTACTGTCCCCTTGCATGTCAGAACACAGAAAAATCAGAGAGAGTCCAAACAAGGTCTCTGTATCTGCTACAGGGATTACCTAGCATATTCCAAGCCATTCAGCATGGAACAGAGGTATTGCAGAGCACTTGGAAACAGACCATAACAGTGACTAGGGCAACAGGGGAAAAAAAGAAGGGAGTGGGGGGAACCACCCACAAAAAGTTGTTTTTAATAATTCTGGTGGAATGGCCCAAACTGATCTGAAGCAACAACTCCTAACTGCGAGGTCACTGTATCCAGTGGTCCTCACACCACATCAGCAGACAGAAGCATTAGGACTGGACCTACGTACAACTCATCACCTCCTACTGAACAGGAGGAAACAGCACAGGAAACTACTGGATACGGTCTGTGGATCTTAGGTGACTAGTGAACCACAGCTGAATAGGAGGGGGCCGCTATGATACAGAGGCTTGGCTTGAAGACTGCACCCTGCTCCAGCAGAACTGATGAGCAGCAAACCTGCAGGCTTCAGCAGGATACAGCAGTGAGCTAACTCAGACAAGCATGTCTGAAACATTAACATCAGGATCTAGGACCTCCACCCCTCACCCTCAGGTGAAAAAAACCCTCACCTCTTTAAAGAAGTTTCAGAAGTAAGTTTTGACCACACGTTTTTGTCCACAGCTAGTTAAGATGTGAATTTGAGCTCTGTGGAAGCAGAACAGGGGCCCTTTTTGCTTCTCAGGGTTTGTTAAGGCAAGGGTGGTGGGTTTCAGAAAGATTATCTCACAGTTCAAACTCGTTAATGAAAGAAATAAATTAACCAAGCTCATTTTTCAGGGAATTCTTGTGTAAACTGGAATTTTTCCAGTCTGTGAGCCCTGCACTGTGCTAACCCATAAATCACAGCAAGCAGGTTGTCTGTATAGTGAGAGCAGCCACGTTCAGAGATGGCAGCAGTGGGGGGAAACCAGCATATGTTCATGGAGAAAAAAAACATAAAAGCAAAACAGGAAAAAAGAATACCTCCCTTGCCCGCCACTGGAACAAAATAGAAGGCCTGGCCTCAGGCACTAGAACATACGGTGTCTGCAAAGAGCCCCCAAACGAGGGGAAGGCACCTGAAACAGGTCAGCTTTTAATTGAATACAATATTAATTACTGCGTGCACCATTAACGGTTTGTGGGATTTGACTAATTAATGTAATAGTTTCTGAGTCACGCTCATTAAATATGAAAATTACGCCAGTGAAAGGGATCGGTTTCGTTATCAATCTTGTATGGACAGGAGCGGGGGTGGGGAGAGGGTGCAGTGGAAAGATTCCCACCCCGAGTTATTGTGTTATTAGCTCTCTCCTCTTGGAATTGCTTCAGGTGGGCAGAAGGAAGAGCCAAAGTGAAAAGGAAAGAGGCAAGAACAGGAAGCATTGCCTAGTGTCATGAGCTAGTGACCACAAGTCAGGACCCAAAAGCTATCCAGCTCAGAGTGAACGTACAGTTTTGCTTAGTGGACAGAGCTGGCTGGTCTGCATGTAGCTCCAACCAGTTCTTGTCAATTCCCATCATAATGCTTAGTTTCCTTCATCCCCCTGCAACAAGCATAATGAGAGAGACCGATGTCACATGGGGTACTTAATTCACTAACCCATGTAAAGCACATGGTGGTTCCTTAGTGGAAAACTACAGGGAAGGTAATTATCACTGTTAAAAGTCAGCTCCAGAGTATAATTATGCACTAAGGATATGTTGAGATATACTGCCATGGGACACATCCCTCACATGTGGCAAAACTGTTACAGAAGGAGGACCAGAGATGTTATACCTCTCATTCCTATCCAGCAGTCCAGGGTAGGGGCAACATTGATGTACTCTAGATGGAACTGCCATCAGTCCTATATGGGAATGAGTCATGCAGGATCTCTGGGGAAAGAAAGGCAAGAACATCAGTGCTCCAGGGTTCCCTTATGCCCTACCCACCACAACAGAACAAAATGAAGAGGTCCCCTTCCAGACTGAAATTTAAGAATAATTACACAGCTGAGACAGTGAGAGGGGGGAAAAAAAAAAACCAAAAGTGAGATCAAAGTCTAACATCAATTAGGGGGACCGTTTTTCCAAGCACTGTAGAGGGAGGTAGGATCACCGTCCTGTTAAAAACAATGCACAAATGCTGCACAGGGAGCCCTAGGGGAGCAGGAAGAGCAGAGATCATACCAGTGCTAATATTTTTGTAACAGTCCTCTTGACTGATTTTTAACATATTTGGCACATGCTACGGGGGTAAAGAGGGGAAAGTGGGTGGCCTTGTGCCAGAACTGCACACCTTACATTCATACTGCAGGTATACGTCAGCCTGGCAGGCTCAGATACAGAAAAGAGAAACCAGCAGGTGGGGAAAAAGCAGAAGAGAACAATGGCACACACGCAACACCCAAACAACTCCAATCCCTGATTCCCCTTAAAATGTAGGGGGGAGAGAGCGAGCAGTAAACCTGTAAGAAAGAGGAAATCCCATATACTATGTTAGGGCTTTTATCGCTTTGTCTAACAAGTAATGGCCTTCTGATTTATTTTTTCTTCAAAATAGATGCCAGTGTTCTTCCTAAATAGCATCAGCTTGCCAGGAATCTGTGGCTGAGCCTGTGGAGAGTTGGTTAGATTGTGCGTACCCTGTTGCTCTTTGGGCTTATAACACACACAACCAAGAACAGTCTTCAGGCTCCTGTACTGCATCTAAGGCATTATCCCTTCTCCACCAAACAGCTTCAGCCCAGTCGCTCACACATAAATGTTCCTTCATACTCCAAGCCTCATCGCTCTGTACTGAGCAAGGAAGGCAGGTAGCTACAATCAGTTCTGTTTCATTTAGGACCTACAAGTGCCATGGACTCTGAGAACGCTGTAAAATTTGGAGAGTCCCTGGTATAATTAAAACTTTCGATTAAGATGATGGCAGGGCTCTTTGCAACCATATTGACAAGGCTACGTTTGCTCTCCATAACAAGAGAAGTAATCGCTCATTCACGGATTGAGAACAAGTTCCTCCTGTGATTCAAAGCCTATACCAAACAAACAAGAACTCCTCTGGTCCGAAACAATGCCCCATACAGATGGTATTTTCTGGTCCTCCCTTCTTCCACGTCACACAGTTTCACTGAACTCCTTCCCATCTACTTTAAAGATGAGCTTTGCATTTTTAATGTGAGTTCATCAAAACAGCCAGTGCACTGCTGCCCTACAAGCTACTCTGGAGCTGGCTGAAGCTATTTTGGTTACGCTTTCATGTACATTTCAGGGATGAAGAGATGTAATTAATACTGCTCCCCCTCTTGCTTTGCTAAACATAGTTCAGGCTAGGCTTACAAAATTCTTTGTAAGGACCTTTCATCACAGTAGTTAATACAAAACATTTGGCTCAGGAAGCCTCTAAAGAGCTGGATTACCAAACACTGCTGTTCTTCCCAGAAGTATGCAATAGTGCCATTATCAAACAGGACGCTAAGCTACATAAATTCTTGTTCAAACTTTTGCAGCTGCTTCGTACTGCCATAGTTGCCACGGATTTTCTCAGTGAGGAGAAAGAGGACAAAGACTGAAAGTTTCCCTACCAAAAGCAGAGTTAAGATACTCTCCCCTAGAAAGCATGCTGAGGAACCTGCTCAGCCCCTTGCTTCTCACTTCCACTGCAACAGCTTTTATCAGCTCACACTTACTTTTAGCTTCACTGACTGTATCCCTCTACCAATACCCACACTATTTTGATTCTTTTCAGTTTTTCTTATTCTCCACAGCTTTTTTCATACATCTGTGCTGATGAAATAGGAAAGACTTTCCAGACTGGAGTAAAGCCCAGGATTCTATATACAGAAGTCCTGGCTGGAAAAAGAAAACCCACACCCAACACAGAGCACTTTGTGTGAGGGGGAAAGCCCTTGCAGCTATCAAAATACCTGTGTATATTATGCAGTGTACATAATCAATATATATCATGGTCTCCTGTATCTCCCTTAACTTTACTAATATGAGTTCAGTGTTTAATGAATGTAGCAGTATATACTGTTGAGACATGCTGTCACTGCCCGTTATCTCTTGCTATTTCATTTTAAATGCTTCCATAGCTCAAATGTATCTCTGAATGAAAGTCAGTGTTCCCAAATGAACATGGCATTAGACACTTTCAACTTCAGTTACAAGAAGAGCACAAAGTAAGAACATGCGAGATAATACTTAGTTAATCTTTAAAGCGAGTAAGCATGGCTATACTGAAACTGCAGGAAATTAAGTTATTACTTAAATACCAGTCAGACAAATGCAACAGCACTGCCCTTCAGATCAATAACGTTCCACCAGACATCAGAAAGTGAACCACCAAAGAACAGGAGGGGTTGATTGGTTTGTTACGTGTTTTTGTTGTTTTAGGGGTTTTTGTAAAGACATCTCTTCTACCCCAACACACATCGCAATTATAGGTATGTGTCAGTGCCTGCCAACAAATATATTTAGGAGATAACATCTAATTGCTGCCAGTACCTAATTTAATTGTTACAACTGCACAGACTTTATTTATGATACCATGACAAAGTGGCATTTATCTTAGTGAAGTTATAAGTATTTTATTCATCACCTCCTCTTCTCAGTACCCAACTTGAGCGGATAAATTCAGACTGCCTTAGATTCCCCCTAAAAACATTGTTCTGAGCTTCACTGGATTGAAAGATGACAACAATTGGTCAAAGTAATACACAAAGATAGTGTGGTAAAGCTAAGGCAATAAACAGGTTTTTTTCTTACTATAAGGACTTTCACGTTTAAAACAAATGTCAAAGTTCTGCTTTTGTAAGCTTTACAAGAAGGATAATTTAATTTTTCCAAACAAAAAGATATTAAGAAACCAGCAAAGGGATTTTTGAGTTTCTCCTCTATCATTCAGCCTAGCAGTGTTACTCACAAAGCATTGCTTAGGTGGTTCTTCTTGCCTGAAGACTTTGGAATGGTTTCAGAAGAAGGTATTGCTGTCCCATCAAAAAGTACAGCACAGAAACCAGTAGGGAGTTCTCCAGGGCACAGGAGTCAGTAACAGAACTAGGAATATTAAGCCCACAGCTGTGACATTAAAACTAAACCAAGCACGTAATTCTGAGCACAGGGATAAAAAGAATGTCCCACTGTTGAATGATGCTTCACAAGCAGAAACACATCAAAATTACTGCTCTAGAGAATTTACAGTGCCAGCATCTGTGACAAAATCCCTAAAAGCAACATGTTGAGAGACATAACAGGATTTGAGATTTATATGTACCCAGTTTGGTCTCCTACTTGCTCAGGCAAGCTGATTACTGGAATTTCAGTATGGAAAGGATGTATTGATCACATCATGCATTATGTGATTTATGAACTTATGCAAGGAACTGTCTGTCCTAGCAAGACCATGCAGCAGTGAGTAGAGTAGCACGCTCTGTCTGAGCCAGATCTCTGGAGAGAAGCCTTCGCACTGCACAAACATGAGGTGTGAAATTAAATTTAAGTCAGGGAAGCAAGCCAAAGCTAGTGGGTCTGCAGTCAGAACAGTTTGCTGTCCCATGCAAGCCAGACAAAGCACCGTTTGACTTTTAGTTGTTAGCAGCATAAGAAAAATGAGAGTCCATTTGTATCCAATAGCTTCCTCTGCTGGTGGGGAAACCCTAAAGTAACAGCCATCAGCAGACCTAACACATTAGGAAGAAACTGATGCTTCTTTCAAATGTTTCACTTTTTTGTAATGTTGCTTTGAATTACCCAACTCATGTATAACCCTTTCCCTAGTAGTATTCAGTATCTGGGCAGAAAATTAAGAGCACGAGCATTCTTTTCCAAGTTGAAAGTCCTTGCACAGGGTTGACTGGCAGCACTCCCTGAACTTATCATCCAGCAGGAGTTATGAGTTCTCAGAGATTTGGGACATATGCTTCCTACCAAACTGAAGACAGATTTAGGGCAAGACTCCAAGAATTAGAGAGTAGTCTCCCTTACCAGGCACAAGGCATCACTATAGTAAACAGAAAGAAGAGCACAAAGGCAGCTTATAACTAAGTCTATTCCTACTGCTGGCAGCAGCTATGTGATGGGTGTCTCTCATATGGAGCTTTCCCTCAAGTCAGCTCTGTCATAGACTCACAGACTGACACCCTTGGGGGTTGGGCCTAGAGGGAACATTTTCAGAGGGGAACAGATGGGTGAGAGGACATTAAACTCTATGCTAGAGCTTGTTGCATGTTCCATAATTTCTTCTCCTACAAAATATCTATAGATGCTGACACTGTCTTTATTCCTTCATACCAAAATGGAAGACAAGCACAATGGATGGAACCAACCTGCACTGTAGCACTCTCACCTGCACTTCGCTTCCTTAACCACTCCTACTTAATTTATTTCAACAACCCCACCTCCAAATAGCTTCAGAGAGCAAATAAGAACATGGCAGATCACTACAGATATCTGCAGGAATAGGTCTTCACATGTAGAATCCAAAAAGCTCTCCTGACAAATAGTTCATAGAAGGCACATAGTTCACCACTTCTCCCAGCTGCATATTTTCTAGACATTTGTCCAGTCTAGTTTTAAATTTATGCCAAGCAGCAGAGATGGTATCACTTGTCTTGAGAAATTGTTTTCCTATCTGTGGACCAAGATTTTTCTTTAGTTCCAGTACCCCTCCCAAGACTTGCCAAAAAGGATCAAATGCTAGTGGGAGCTTAAAACATTCCACTTGTTTGCAGACTGAATGCACTTGGCTCTCTCTCCAGCCCCCTGACCAGTTCTTAGGCTTCTCACTTGGACATACTCAGCTTCTTGATCCAGAAGAGAAAGTGCTCGGTCCACACAGAGACAAGAGGAAGAAATAGTAGCAGCCATTCAGGAAAGCAGTCCTATAAGGCAGACTCTTGATCTGAAAGAGATCCAAGGAATACCTTTTTTCCCTGTTCAGACAACAGTATTATCGTTACGGTAACATATAATACCACTTCTGCATCCAGCCAGGTGTGCTCTGCTTAGGTTCAGCAATCCTGGTGTTGTACACCACTTAAACTGTAAGGGGCAACGCTGCATGTCAGTACTATTCTGCTGGAGAAACGCCCAAGAATACTCCCATTTACTTAAATACATACCCCACGCGCAAAATGGCAGCCTCTACCCATCAGGATCCTTTCTGAGAAGCAACAAGAGGCTTTACTGACTGTATGCTGCTATACGAAGCTATGTGGGTCATTAACACAAGCAAGCCTTCAGCTTCACCATTTATCACTAGCTGCCTCAACGCCTGCATTCTGCAGACAGCCTTCACTGAAGAAAGTTTGCAGCTGGCCCAGCTCTGGCTGAGCTTCCTCATGCCCACCAACTGTCTCCACTCTCCATTTGTCAATTGTAAGTGATAATTTCTATTCAATCTGATACATATTATAAGAATATAAACAAATGCCTCTGGCTGTATCATGGCTCTGATCACTTCCCTTTATAGCCATCATTTATTACAGGCGGACAGGTGGCTGTTCAGTGGAATGCCGAAGAGGCTATCACCTGGACAATCACCAGGAAAAACACTCACATTTACATTCTTCCCAAGCAGACAGGCAAGAGAGGTGTGTGTTTTCTGGAAAAACTTCACTATGCTCCGAAATTTCTTCCTTTCCCCAGCCACGTAAGTCACAGGAGCAAGTCTGAATATTACCAGCCTAGCCCATCAATATCAGATTTCAAATTTAAACTTATTTAGGATTTTTGAAAATAGGGAGGGGGTCTGGAGAAGCTTTGCCCCCAGTTGCTTCATTTTGTGTCTTACAGTTTTGATACAGGCTAAGTGCTTTTTCTAAATACTGACTGTTTACTTCACAAATGGGTACAAACCACTGAGATGGCAGCAGCTTTGTTGCTGAAATGGAGTTTGAATGAAGGCTTATTATCTACTACTGCTAGGCACATGTAGTGTTTCATTTCAAGACGACCCTGGAATTCATATATAGGAATCATTTCACCTCCCTTTAAAACACTGTCACCTCTAAAACAGATATATGTCAGGTTACTTCACAATTCAGGCAGCAACAGTCAGGACAGAAAGCGAACAGTATTGCAGTAAGAGCACTTACAGAACATGGAATGTAATTAACACATTTGTCAAATTCTAGAACAACGATGTTAACATCAGCTCATGCATCAACACAAAAGGACCTCAGCCTTAAACTGCCTCTGAAACACTGCAATCTTACAAGCACAGCACAGTGGGAGATCAGTGCAGGATTTTAGTTCAGAACAGACTTGCATAGTCACAGGTTAAGCAAGTCCCTACCAGCAATTCTGAGATCAGGACCTGGGCTCCCCATGTCAGCCCTGGTACTTGTTAACTTGTTAGAATGTAGGAAACTGGACTTTTGCACAGAGTGCTGCAAGGACAGAGCAAGGAAGGCTGGAGCGGAAGAGTTGCTGTAGGATCTTGTCATAGCTTTTAACATTACTATCCATCATTCTCAAGATTAGAGCTTACACTGATTGTCAGCAAAATACACATTATCAAGTTCATAAGAACAGACAGACCAAAGGTCCATCACAGCATCCTGTCTCACCAACAGCTAGCACAGATGCTTGGGAAAGAGTCCACCTTCTCCAGGTATATTCTTCTAGCACCCAGTCCTTTAAGGAGTTCATAAGGCCAAAGGCAGTATTCAAACCATTCCATTTATTAGCCATCAGTGGACTTGAATACCTAATCTCATTTATATTCTTGGTCACACACAACATCCAGTGAGAATAAATTCTACTGCTAAATTCAACTTGATACTTGAGAGTATTTCCTTCTTCTGGTCTTCACATAGCACCCAATGAAACCTAGAGACTTATTCACTAGTTTGTACAACTTTGTAGGTCTCAGTCACAGTTGACCACCCATTTCCCATCATGCAGACACCTCTTTCCAGTGCTGTCCTCCCAATAGGTACTGATGAGAGTTCCTTTATTACTGCCCAGCATGGCAAAGTTATTATTCAGTGATTCCCCAGTCTATCAGCAATGTAGTCACATTTTAGGGCACAAAGGCAGGCACCAGACTTGAGATGTCAATGCCCAGTGACTATCTGCAGACCTGGGCAAATCCCTTTGCCTCCTTTTACCTTTACTTCCCTACCTTCAAGGCAGATGTAATACTTTCTTACTTTAAGAACATGATCTGAAGTTACACTATAAATGCCTGCAAAGCATTTTATGAACATGAATAAAGGTAACCATAAATATATTTGTCTTTATCTATCCCGCACTCAGGGCTAAACAATAACCAGTTGTTCTATCACGCAATCTCCCCTCCCTGGCTGAGAAAGGGAATTGAGAAAAGGAGGGAAACTCATAGATTAAAATTTAAACATATTTAATAAAATAAGGAAACCAATACCAATGCCAAAACAAAAGACACAAAATTATACTTAGCCCACAGAGTAGTGGCAAGTTGCTCCAAGGATAGCAATCGTTGAGAAGGAAAAAGAGTGGGGAAAAAAAAAAAAAAAGAGATCAGAGCAAATAGCCCCATTCATCCACAGCAGCTTTCCCTTTTATAGTAAACGTTAACTAATGTTACAGAACACACCCGTGGGCCAGCCTGGGTCAGCTGCCCTGGCTTTCACTGCTAATGGCCTTGATCACCGTACCACAGCTGGCCACAAACTGAAACGAAATGTAACAGAAAATTGATTCTACAAATTTTATCCCTGCAAAACCAGGACAATATTAAACGTAACTCCCCAAATTTCCACATTGTCCTACCAAAGGTCATTCTGATAGGAGATGGGTACAACTGAAAGATATTAGCTTGGAAAGAGAGCAGAAATACAACAAACACCTTTACCACTTCAGCATATGACTTGGTGATGGAATCAAGTTGGCTTAGAGCAGAGCTTCACACAAGTGGATGGCATATGACTTTCAACATCATAGACACCTATGAAGGCACTGTAATAATATTCCTTCATGTAACAACATAGTTGTTCTCAGCATCTTGGGATGATCCTGTGAAACAAGCTTCCAGGAAAAGCATGAAGCACGAGTAGGTGCCATCTGTGATCACGTCACTCAGCTGGGAATCATTGCTGCCAGCATGCTCAGCAGAGCCTATTGCACACCCATGCTCATTGCTAAAGGGACTTTTTAAAAAGCAGGAGAGGCAGAAAGCACACAGTCTGCCCCCAACCTCCTGAGTCACAGGACAAGCTCTAGGCTTGGTGCATAATAGCACTGCTGAAGATACTTTTCCACAGAGATACGCTGTTGGTGTCTGTTCAGTTTCATCCATCAGCCAACCTGGGATATGCTAGGGAGAATTTCAGCACATACATAATAATAAGTCAGTGTCACCCTGGGGAAACAACTCAGTGGGTACTGCACACACACACACACACCCCCTACCCTTCCCCCATGGCCATTAGAAGTATTTTTTTTTCCACTTAAAACCTGTGCAGGCCACTGGGATCACAAGATCTTCTGGTAATTCTGTCCTCAGGTCACCTCACATTTAGTTCTGCCACTACCAGTTTTCTGTCACACACAACACTCCAAAACAAAGCAAGCTAAGCTGAGCCATGTACCATCTCTCCTAAATCCTCCTCTGGCAGCACCGCTCTTCCTTCAGAGCTGTGACATGCAGCAGTACCTCCTCATGTTCTCTTCAGCACCCATTTAATGAGCTTGTTGTCCACAAATTTGCTTAGACCCTCTTTGAACATGCTAGTGCTCTCAGGTCCCACAGCCTCTAGCAGCCAGGCACAGAAGATCTTTCCTTTATGTACTTTAAACCAACCTTCTGTTAGCTCTGTGGAGCACTGCCTTGTTCTAGTATAGTAGAATTCAGCACCTAACAGTTCCCCATTTTCCTTATCTATGATCTTCTTCCATAAAGGTAACTTTGGAAAGCACTTCCACAGAGCATTTTCCAGAGCCTACCAAAATTTTGCCACCCTCTGTGAGAGATCCCTTCCCCCAAATAGCACTTCTTACCACAGGGGCCCTAAATAGAATCAGGTGCAGCCAGGAGGGAGAAATGAGCCTCCTCCCTTCCCCCTCACTCTGCCTAGACCAGGTTGCTCAAAGCCTCATCCCATCTGGCCTTAAACAGTGCCAGGGAGGGGCATCCAGAACTTCTCTGGGCAACCTGTTCCAGTGTCTCACCACCCTCACATGAAAGAATTTCTTCCTAATACCTAATCTAAATCTACCCTCTTTCAGTTTAAAACCATTCCCCCTTATCCTGTCACTGCTTGCCCTTGTAAAAAGCCCTTCTCCAGCTTTCCTGTAGGCCCCTTCAGGTACTGGAAGGCTGCTATAAGGTCTCCCCAGAGCAAGAGGCTGCTGAATCCCTTTCCCCAGAGGAAGAAGCTGGGACAGTGAAGTTAAGTGACTTGACTGCACTGAAAGGGCTATCTGAAGACACAGGTCCTGGGCTTTCAGTTTGATGCTTAACCCGGTAGATGAGGCTATTCCCTGTGCACGTGGCTGTGTTCATGACCAAAGGACACACTACCTCCTTTCCAGAGGAATCAGCTTAGAAAGATGCAATGATTTGGCACTGAGGATGTAGACAGTTGCATGCCAGAGATAAAGGCCCTGCTGACACTACTTTTATGGTGGTAGCTTGCTGACGTAGTCACACCACAAAGAACGGAATCCAAAAGACAGTTTGTAGCAAACTTGGGAGAAATTATAGTGGGTTTGGACCCAACAGTCAGTTAATAGATATGCAGGTACTGCACCAACAATTTCACTATTAAATTAAAGTGTAGGAAGACTCTTTTCCTGCAGAGGCCTTCCAAACAAGGAGGCTCCAGCTTTTAAGGCAGCCAGCCAGCAGTGGCACTGTAGGCGAGAGTTGCGTGTGGAGCCCAGAGGCAAGTGACTAGCTAAGCCTATGCTGCCTGTTGTGTAAAGTGCATAGGAGTGTCTCCGAGCAGGGACACAGCAAATCTAGATTGCTGTAAAAGTGCTGGGGAAGCCTTAGGCAATGAAGGCGTGTGCAACATGGTTGCTGCTCCATTGCTTTTTTAATAAAGCGCTGGTCCAGACTGCCTTAGTCCCAGTTCAGATTCGGATTTTGCAGGCAGGAAACAGGGCCAGACCCTTCTTTTGGGGGCAGTGACAACAGGGAATGCCCAGCTGTAATTAACCTAACTACTGAAAGGAACCTAACTGTAATTAACCCAAACCTAACACTAAATAGAAATTAGTCCTGGTAATTGATAAACAGTGAGTGGAGTTACCAGGCAAGTGATGTGTAGACTCCACTGATGTCTCTGTGTCTTTCCAGGATCCCCAGCACAAGCAGCAATGAAGCTTTTTCTCACCTTCTCCCTCGCTCCCACAAGACAGTTTTCAAAGCAGCTGGACTGCGTGCATGTCTACGTGCTGTCTGCCTGCACAGCTCTCCCCAGCCCACAGAAAGGGGTTGAGAGGGATCCAGAAAAGGCAGAACCATATGTCAGGAAAGAAAGCCCCTACCAAAACCATCCAGCCCAAATGCTCACAGATCAGGCAGGCTCACAAAAGCATCTCGGAGAGGTCACTGGTTTAGTTGACTGATTCATTGTCAAATTCCCTCTTTACCCATCCAAGCTGTCTTTCCTGTGTGCTACCTGTGAAACGTGTATTTCTAACACACTATTTCAGCACAGGACAAAGCAGTCTAGCTCTGGCTGAGAACTGCTTTGCCAAAAGACAGCAAACGGTAGAAGCCATCCATTACAGCTGAGAACCCCATTTTGTATAGCTGTTTGATTTCCTTTCCAAGGGTTTTGTATCTGCCCCTTTCCAAATTTATTGTTTCCTCACTCTGATATTTTGAAACACAGTGAGAATTAATGTGCTATGACAATTATTATTTCACATACTGACAACTGGAAGTTCTTGCAAGCCTTCCCCCAAATTAATTACCTTAGACATAACTACAATTTTTGGGGATGTTTCTGCTTCCTGTGGAAACTTCACATTTTTCATTAAAAAAAGAAAGATCTGCCACAGTGCTCTGTAGTGATGGTCTAAGTCCTCAGCAAAGTTTCTCAGTGGGGCAGTCAAGGTACATCAAAGGAGACATAATCCACCTAAAATGCTCAGACTAGTGAGAACAGAAAGAGAAGCACATGAAGTGTAATTCACAGGAAGAAGCATTTAACAGTTGAAATCTACATAGCCAGTTATTTTGGATTTCATTTTGCATGGAAAATTAAACCTTTCCCTCACACTTCCATGCTCTTCTCCAAAGATCTCAGATCCTCTGATGAAACAGCCTGTTTTTCTAAACAACTCAGCCTGTTACCTAGCTCTGAAATTCTTCTATTTCTGCACTGATCTGTGACAGGGGTGACCAGAACTGAACACAATACTCTTTGGCTATCATTCTACCTTTTTTGTGTTATCTATAAATTTTTGATTCTGTTCTTAAACATTGGCTGGTGAAAAGTTAGGTTCTCTGCATTTCTAGTTGAAAAACTGGTACTTAAAGATAAATATTTTAAAGCACGAACTAAAAAGACAAGCAGAATTCCAAGATTGTTTGTTGGTTTTGGTTGGGGTTTTTTTTTTGTCTGAGATGATGTTTACAGTACAGAAAATTTGGAGGTGCAATGCCCAGATCTGTAAAACTCAGGGTCTGTAAAACTGCAGAGCAAAATTGGGAAAAGGTTCATCTCTCCTCAAAACAAATGAGCATCATTTAGGACAGTCCTAGAGCTGAAGGTCAAAAGAGGCAAGGTCCAACAGCAATTTGAAACACAGTTGGACATCACATTGCAGGTTCGTCCACAAACTCTCTCTTATTTCCAGGCATTTTCCCCACTAGGGAAAATATGTTGGATGAGAATAAACATAGACACTGAGACCTTAATCTAATTTTCACATATCTAAATGAATTGTGTTTCACTTTGAACAGGCCACCTGGATTAAATAGAAGTTAATTAAAACAATCCCTCATTTTTTGCTGTTTAAAACTTAAGACTTGGTAAAGGAGAAGTAAGACAGGACTTTTTATTACTCTTAGATGGTGCTAAGAGGACCCATAAAAACATCTCTTCTTCCTGTGATCCCATTCGTCTTGCTGCCTTTCCTGTTCCTCTTTGCCAACAATCAGATCCCAGTAAACAACCTCAAGTGAAATTTGCAACTGTCAGATAAACATTAAAAATGCTTCTCTTGTCCTTTCCCATTGATAGTCCCATTAATATTGTAATAGAACAAAAAGTTATGAAAATGAATGCATGCTGGTTTTGGAAGTGAATGATGCAGACAGCAGCTGTGAAATATATACACTTGAATATGCATATACAAAGAGATACAGTGCACACACAAAGAAGTGTGTATACACTTACATGTAATATTTTAAGATACAGGACTCAGTTCTAACCTCATCCTACTCTACACTGTGAAGCAACTCCATTGACTTTTGTCTGGTGTAAATTCAATACAAATAAAATCAGAATTAAACTACCGCGGCTTTTTTGAGAAAAATATCATATCTACACAATTTTTCTGTGCTTTTATTTTTTTTTAATCTTTATTTTTAGTCAGAGGCTAGTATTACAATCTACTTTTGCCTATTTAGTACTTCCTTGCAGTATGCAAATCTCTGGTTGTGTATCTACTGTTAATAAAAAAAAATCTGTACCTCAAACTTAAGTGAAGGAGTATGAAAAAAAAGGCATAAACATTAAAGTCAATCTCTTTTATTCAAACTTGCCCTTTAGACACATATTAATTCAAACAGTAGCCACCAAAAGTTTAAAAAAAAGGAGCAGTCCAGTCCTCCCAATGGTGCAGTGAAAATGTTGTATCTGGTGTCCTCTGTCCATCTGAACCCTCACTGAAATCATTGACAGTTTAGCAAAATGAAAAACTTCAAATTTGAGTCAGGTTCCAAAATAATCCCAAAACTATCTTAAAACATCATGAGGTACTGTTGTCTTGTATATATACATTTTTATATATATATATATATGCATATACATGTATTGGATTTTCCTATCAGGCTTTTACATTTTCTGAGCTTTTAACATTCTACAGTTTCAAGCTTTTCTGTAGAGTTAAAATCTTTGCATGCTTTTCATAAAATGAGAATTCTTCAAGGGAAAGCAGGATTTCAAAGGCTGGAGTCTTAGGAATACTCACAGGTAGAGAGGCAGCTGTAATGGGTGGGTAACTGTGCAGGGAGACTCCACAGAGACAAAGTCTGCCCGAGAGGCTTTCCCTGCTTGAACAAGACCTTAGCTCTCTGAACAAAAACACACTGCCAGTCGTATTGTTCTAATTCCCAATTTAGCAACATTTCATTGGGTCATTTCATAATGTCAGGCTGCATTTAGATGCTTCCAGTCATCTATTTCTGAAGTCCCTTAATGTTACACGCCTAGAATTCTCTCTCTTCTGAGCATTGTACTTTTCAAATGCAAGTCCTACATGCTTGTATTTCTATATGCAAGCCAAAAGATATTAGACTGGGAACACCAACTGGATCTTTCGAACTCATGGTTCTTCACTGTTCAGGTCAGCTGTCCTTTTGCACAGAAACCATTCCCTAGTTGACATGTCTATATTAAGCAAGATAAAACAAAACAAAACCAAAAAAGGTTGTTAATTTTATAGTGTTTTCTAACATCATAGAAACAGACTGTCAACACTGTCAAGTTGCCAACAATCTTAAAATATGGTATATTTTTACCTGTTATGAAACACTGTTGCAAAAGCAAAATTGTTTTTTGATGTTCTTATCAAAATCACAAACAGCTCAGTCACTCATCAGATTTCAACTGTGCCTTTTGAACTGAAATTTGTTTCATTCATCCACTCTGAAATACTGATTATGGAAAAATTCCACTTTAGACTCCTGCTATTTTAATCACAGATCACAGAAAAGTAATCAGCTCCCAGAATTTATATCAAAATGTCTTCTGAGTGGCAGTCAGTTAGGTATAAGGACACCAGCTGGATGAAATGAAAAACTCACATGAGACTGTCTGTGTTGCAAACTTCAGCTTAAAGTAGCTGAGAGCAAGGGATTGTACTACAATCACGAAACCCGGATAGTCAAGAGGTACTGTGTGTCCTTCCACAGACAACATATTCTACTGAGTTAACATAAATACAATGACTACAGTTGGTCCCACTTAAAGACTATTTCCCCAAATACCTCCCAGGAAATGTTCACCATGTTCTTGGTGCTTTTCTTTGTAATTTATTGCCAAATAGTCTTTGGGCTGATAGTGCATTACACTTCAAAGTAGAACATGGTCTTACAAGCTTTACTGGCTACCTTATACAAATCATCTGTGAATACTACATTTCAACAGCAGCATTTACTGGAAGAGTATATACAAAGATGTCAAATTCCCTCACAATTAAATATTTTTTTTTGGTAATGGTTTGTTCGCAAAACAAATTCCTTGTTCTAATTCTTTTAGATTCGTGACAATTTATACACACTTTTTGCTCATATTTGTTAATTTAGGGTTTGAATAACAGGTTTGCTTCCTGTATGGTTACCTCCTGTTATTTTGTATACCATGTTACCATTGTCACAAAAACGTTACCATTGTCACGTTACCATTGTACAAAAATCTTTTCTGGTAAGGAGAAAGGTTAACTGCCTTCGCCGGGGTCTTGCACAATTACCCCACAATTCACTACCAACTGGCCTCAGCTCCAAAATGGCTTTCTGTTCAAATGTTCATTGAAGCAGGTCAGTTGAAGTGTCTTGGAGCACAGGATGGAAGAGTTTTCCACTGACTTACCCTCATGCTGTCATTTGCAGGAGGGTAGTAGGGCCATAAAGAGTTCCCCTTCTCAAATGGGATTTTATGTCTGTATAGCATTGGTACAAATAAGGAAAAAGAAAGAGCAAATTAGGAGCCGTCTGCTGCTGGACATGCCCAGGAGTAATAACCGTGAGACCCTGTCATGGAGGGACTTCAATGAGCAAAGGATTCACCATGCTTTTGTAGAGATGGAAATGCAGCCCACAGCACCAACACCACGTTCAGTTTGAGTCTGACATTGTTTGCAGTTCATTTTTTCTTAAGCCTCAGGGAAACAAGCATGACAGAGTAGAGACAGAGCATAGGGCAGAGCTGGAAACCTTCTTCCACTTACCAAAGCACCATCAGAGAGCAAGCATCAAGGAAAATAAGCACTATGACGATCCATGTATTAACTTCCTGCCCTCCAAGGTCAGCATTTCTTAAACCATCCAGGACGTTACATTTTCGGCACAGTCTCCAGCCATTTAGCAATGGATGGCAAAGGAAGCTAAAGGTCTAATGGGATGAAGTGTCAAAGAGAGCTTTTTATTTAAAGAACCAGAGAAAAGAAAAGAAAATGGATATTTTAACTTTTATCTCAGAGTTAGTTAATATTCACACTTAACTGCTGAACTGGCTAAATTCTTTTCTTTTCTTAAGGACCTTTATAAATTTCATCATTAATAAAATCAGACATTCAATTAGCGGGGAATTTCTGATTGCTAACTGAGATTTCCCCCCCAACAGTTTCTCTTTTTCACTCTTTCTAGTCTCTCTTTTTATTTTTCCCTCCTGTCCCTGTGTCCCCCCTTCCCTGAAAAACCAGGGGAAAGTGAAAACTGACTCCATTAACCTCTGTCATTACCTAAATCCATCTCTTAATTAATATGAGTTAATATGATTAATCAAAATAATGAGACAAACCTATTAAATTAGGGTGTTTAAATTACAAATGGAAGTGGTAAAGGCAAAGGGGTTGATAACGAATAGCTGCAGTCAGAGATGGGGTTAGCTCTTGAAATGATATGTGACAATCAGCAGAGAGAATCGAGAATGAGGGGAAATCAACAAGATCCATGTGAGAAAAATATTCTACGTGCACAAAGAATGATGTTGTTCAAATGCCTGGTAGCATTTCAGAGGATCAGGTGTGTTAAGATAATATTTTAATCCCTTTCATGGTGGAATATAATATAGATAACAATATGGCCATCAAATCTTTCAGCTTGCAGTCAGCTTCCATAGGGTTGGATGGTACATATTTTGCCCAGTAGATTCCCCACTAGCAGTTTGCTGGGAACTCTGAAGCATTTGTTAGTCCTATTAACACTGCCCCACGGAGACAAGATTGGACAGGTTATACGTTTCTACACTGGAGGCACACAGCCTGTGCAAAAGCCTGCAGTCGCAATACTCCATCTCTGATACTGACTTTTGTTGTGAGCTCAGGCAAGCGCCATGAACTCCTCTGTCTTGCTTGGCAGATTTAGACACACCATTCCTAAATGTAGTTCCATATCGTCTCTAGACTAGAATCTTGAAATCTGGCAAGCTCTGTCACTGTGGTCCTCTGAGTGCTGAAGGGAGGTTATGCCAACAGTGACCTCTCCCCAAGAGCTTACTGGCGGTCAGAGTTTCTCACTGGATTTCCACCACTCAAATACCTGTTTGAACTACAGTCCTGAAATCTGTTTAAATCCCTTGTTATAGACCATCAATTAAAGTAAAAATAATGTCTCTATCATAGGTCACTGTAACAAGAAAAGTGATATTCATTTGGGGAGGTGATTATGTGGAGTGTGAAGCCTTCCCTTTGGTTAAATCCATTAGCAGTTTCTATTTCAGTCAAAACTATCAGCAAAGGAAATAAATGTAGCACAGGACTGATGCAGACAGGACACTGCACTACAAACTGCTGCCAAAACAGTTAGACATCAAACAGGAGAACGCACTGGTGTTTATAAATATTTTTCAGGCACAAGGAACCCCTAAAGCTAGAAAAAAGTGGGGAGAAAACAACCATGTAGATAGAACATTTCAAGACCAATCCCATCCTTTGTATCTTTAGTATATAATTTGTGATCTCTATATAAAGTTGAGAGTATGCTAGAGGCTGTAGGGTTAATAAAACATATAATTTATGAAGATGTCTTGCAATATATGATTTATAGGCCACTTTAACTGCCTTAAAAAGGCTGTAACTGGCCAGGAAGTTCTTTAAATAGCAAAAGAAACCTTTCTCTTCATGTCGGTGCACTTAAGTGGCAACACAAGGACAGTGGGATAAAAACAGGAGAAAAAGAAAGATCCAGCAGGAGCTCAACAAGGGAGGAGTAAGCTCAGAGATGGCTGTTGAAAGCTGGTTAGCCAGGAGAGATGAGAGTAGCAGGAGAAAAAGGCACAAGAAGCTTGCACTTGTAGATCCTTTCTTAGCTGGCTTTAGACTGAGTTTTAAAAGGGGTTGGTGAGGTTATGGCTGGCAGAGTTATTTTGTGAGCGCTGGTGCCTGACCTTTGGCATCTCAGAAGATGCTGTGGAAACCCAAGGAAAAAAGTGCTGAAGCAGCTAAGAGGTTACCTCATTATTAATTATAATCTCATATTGGGCATTATGCTTTATTTTGCCCAGCTTTCTAGCTTTGTCACTGAAACAGGCAAAGGTGCAATCTTTCTCCAGGAGAAAGCACAATTTCTCAAGTCAGTAATACCCAATTAATAAGGTCATAAACACATAAAAATTGATGGGAAAGAAAAAAAAGTGAACAGAGAGAAGATTCAGAGAGTAGTAATAAACTGCAGTTGAGTCATTATTGCCATTTCCTTGTAGAACTTCAACATCCTACATTAATGGCTTCATAAGAAGACATGGGTGTTGAGAGTGATCACACACATTCAAAGGAGCTTGGTAAAGAAGTTTGGAAAGAGCATTGCCAGCACACCATGTGGAAAGGCACGAGTATTTGGAGGCTGAGGGGCTGAAAGGCAATAGGATGAAATAAAAAGATTATCAGAGATACTCCGTGCTCAGAGGAATATAGTACATAGTACAACTGGTGTCAGCCAAACACAAAGTGTTTTTCAGTTGATGAAGTGAAAAAATAAGTAATGTTTTGAAACACCCACTTCCACAGAATTGATCTGATGCTCATGTATCACCAGATAACTACCACCTCCTTCTCAACTCCCTTGAAAGGCAGCACAGCCATAGTGACAAGGTGCTATTCCATTTCTATAGCCAATGCCTAACTTAATAGACACATAGCTAAGGATTGCAGACACACTAATACTTATTAGAAAAAAAAGTTTTTCATTGCCACATCCTGATTTTCCGAACATCAGTATCCTAGAGCCATACTTGGGACAGTACCATTTCTCACATTTTTAAAAAATTTCTTTTCCATCAAACACAAGCAGGTTACAATATCATCTTCTAGCAAGGACAACCTTCTAGACAGAAGGATCTAAACAATGTAGATGGCATCTGACAGACAGGCCACGAGCTGGGACGAAGTTGACACCTACTTCTGGGTGACAGAGGTAGCATGAGGAAAAGAATGAAAGTTCTCTTTAAAACAAAAGCAGAAATGTCTCTGGGTAGAAAATGCACTACTGTGTTATTGTCCCTCTTTGGTGGAGGGTTGAATCGAGTTCTTAAAGTACAGTTTGGATGCAAGAGAGATTCAATTCCATCTCTGCGTACACATGCCAGCAAGGATTCAAATCCCATAGCCTGTCCTCCCTCCTCACTCAAAGGAAGAACCTGGGACAAGAAAATCAGGCAGCCTGTGTACTATCAAGCTGAGGAATACCCATGTTCCTCCCAGTCCCTGTCCTCTCCTACTCTGTCAGCGCCTGCTGCTTGAACAAGAATCTCCTCAGACGGCAGTCACCAGGCAGCCTCATCTGAACCACCTCTAGCAAGTGCCTATTGCCCACTCTGATGCAGGAAGACTCTTGTTCTTAACATTTATCATTCATTTATCAATTCATAATTCACACAAGTGTCCTGACCTTTGATTCCCAATAGATTTTGAGCCTGTTAGTCAGGTCTCCCTCTGGATTAGGATTTCTGCATGTTACTGAAACACTAATAAGCTGCTTAGTTGGTTCAAACTGATTCTGGACTGTGAAATGGTGCTAACACAGTCAGAAGCACTCTGATTTTGAAGAGGAAGGCTTAAAACACTCCACCCCAAAGCCTCATTCAGGGCCATTCAGATGAAGGCTGTTGCTGACTAGTGACTTTATTTTTCATCACAATTTATCAGATTAGCATCAAGCAAAGGACACAAATACCTCTGGTTTAGGAAGGTCTTCACTAAGAGAAAATATTTAAAGAAAATCCAGTTTCACCTTACTGTGTTAGTTTCAAAACGCTGCACGTGTATACGCACAGCTGTGAATCTTGTTCACTTTCACAGGAGAGCAATAGAGAAGAGGGGGAATGGAAAAGGTTGCTGTTGCTTACCAAAAAAATTGCCAAAATTGAAGAAGTTGAATACAGATGCTGTGATCATTTCCCACCTCCTTTGTTTCCTTAAAAGAACAAAAACTTCAATGTCAGTTTTTCAGACTTTTAAAACCCTCTTTTGTGCTCAACCTTGAGAACAGAGAGGAGAGATCTTAAATTTCAGCTTAAGTATTAGAGTTATAGGATCTAAAGCTGGAGTCAGGAGGTAGGATTACACCTCCCTTCCTGATATGCTCAAAAAATTTCCAAAAATTCTGCAGGTTCTTTGCAAAAAACTGCTCCATGCAGCTGGCACTGACTGACCTGTTATTCGATAGCCATGAAGATCAATTTGGAGAAAGAGAAGCTTTGTCTAGCTGCCAGTCCTGCCATCCTGTCTAGACTCTGAGAGTCCAGCTACATTCCCTCTGTTTCCTCAACACATGGATGGTGAACAAGCCACAGAAAGATCCAGGCCTGTCTCCTACAGGCCTCCTGGCTTTGCAAGCCCCACCAGGAGTACAAAGCTGTTCATCAGGAAACTCAGCAAAATCCTGCAATACACCCAGGGATGTCTCTCAGAGAAAAGGAACCATTTTCAGAGCCAGTTTGACTCCTTTGGAGTTATTGCTTCTAGGAGTGCAGGGGGACCCTCTGCATCCATTTCTTTAGGCTCTTTGATTGCAAGTCACCGCAGTAGCTTCTAATTATCTAATGGTCTGTTCAAGTGTGTGGCTTCTTTGCCAAGGCTACTGTCAAGGGGGCCAGTCAATGCCAACCATGATTCTGATCCAGATGTCCACTGGCAATAGGCTGGGACAAACCCACTCCAAAGGCCAAACAGCTATTGCAGAATGCTTTCCAAGCAGTGGTGGAGCTGGATGAAAACCAGTGCTGTAGAAGTGACCTTGCACTTACATGAAGCAATACCAGGTGTCTGGAAGGAACAAATCCTTCCAGTTACAAGCAAACACAACAATAATTCTAGGAAGTGGAAAGTGGTGAATCAAAGATCTACTCAGATCTCTTTTGATAGCCCTGATTAGCAGCCATGGTCCAAGTGAGCAGAGAGGGGAAGTGGCCATGTGTCTGAAATAAACAGCCCTAGGAGCTGCTCCAAAACAATGGCACGGAAAACAGGAAAAGGAGAGCAAATGTAACGGCAGGACTTGCTTCCATACAGGCCCAAATCCCAAAGTTCACATCTGCACATGAAAGCACCACACATCAATCAACAGCTCCATTCCTCCTCCACACAGAAAGGAAACAGGGAAAGGAAAGAGTGTGTGGCCTTTTGCAAGCACGCATTGCATTCAGGAGAGAATGATGCAAACCCACCAATCCTCCCTATGATTCTAAGAGAAATTCCTTCATTTGACGCACACTACAACCCAAGTAAGGAAGACACTTGCAAAAACTCAAAAGAGACACACGGCTTAAGCAGCTGCCACAAGTCTGCCCATGCTTGGGCAACTATGTAATTATCTCCCTGACATCTCCCTCTCTATCTACTTATCAGCACTTTATCTGTAGAACTGCTCATGGGAGTTTTTTCCTTCTGTCTTTGGCATGACCAGCTTTGTTGGGAAATACTCAATTTGTTGAAATCTACTTGTTTTGCAGGAACTCACTGTGCTGAGGAAACCCTTGCTAGAAAAGGCTCCCTAATTTGCATTGGGCAACACAGAAGCCTGCATGTAGAAGGAGACCTACATGGCATATGAGAGGTTTGGGCTCACGTTCCTGGTCTACTTTTTTGGACCTAAGACTTGAACTTGGCTCTCCCCCACCATAGTTAAATGCCTTGATTGGTGTAATTTCTTCTTCTGGGAACAGTCTCTCCTGCTGGAACTCTTTCACTCTGTGTGAATTAGTAAGTGCTTCTTTGGCAAGGGCTCAGTTCTACAGCTGCTACAGAACTAGCCTGTGAAAAAGCCCAGATCAAATCTGCTCCAGTAAATATTTGCAGTACCCCACATCAGAATCCTGACCTCTTGGATACTGCCTGTCCTACAAGCCAGGGATTTTTCTTTCTCTCTGACAAAGCTTCATAGAGTCCTGGTGTCACGGTTTAAAACGTGGACACCTGGTTTAATCACATGTGGAACAGAAGAAAATACGAATCACAAAATAATTCATTGGATTTGAGAAAATGAAACATATCTGAGAAAACTTCTTGGTCCACAGAGACTCTGGTAGGCTTTGCTTTCTTTTCTTGCCAACTGTAAAGTTGCTCTAGTCAAGTATAGAAGCCCTTATGAGGCCATTCTTACTGCTTGCTCCAGGTTCATTAGCAAACAGCAAGAAAGAGCTGCCATTCTTCCAGCCAAATTAAGGTGAAAGAGGAGGGCCAATGGGAGTAGAATGATCTGAGAAAGGCTTACAACATTAATGCTATTATATCAGTGGTAGTGCCATTACAGAGAAAGAAGGCAAGGGTAAAGGGCACAAAGCGGTTGCAAGGGTCACTGACCCTGGCCACAGCTACTGTGGGAATGCAGGGGTGCTGCCAGGAAAGCAGCAATAGTATTTACAATAGAATCAGCTGTTGCCTCAGCTCAGCGAATCCAACTCCATTGGAAGAACAAAAAAGGAGAGAGGACATAAGCCCATGTCCATTATGAGAAAGAAACAGTATGGTGCTGCAGTTCTTTCGTGAGGGGGACACATAAGCTTCCATGTGTTCAAAACAGCAGCTTAGGCTGCAAAGGGCTTTGCTTAGTCTCCTGAAATCTTCTAATGGGAAATCTTACTATAAAGACCTCCCCTCAGCCTCCTCATACTGTTCTTTCTCCTCCCTGTATCTCATAGTTTCTTGTGCCTGTTTGTCTGTTCCCCATCTTTGCCTACTAATTTTCATCCAAATCCTCTGTGTATTTCCAATATTCCCCTCCCTTGGATCTGCAAACCCATAGGTGCAAAGAAGGGGGGACACAGCAGAGCTTTTTCCTGCTTGGACCTACTGAGACTTCCTTTGTACCCTTTTCATTTCCCACAGCTTCCCATATTGACTCCTACCAGTAGGGAAGGCCATAAATAGCTTACCTGCGTTCTGGGTTGAGGAAGAGGGATCTAGAGCAGTATGAACCAAGCAAAGCCTTCAGAACAGTCAGGAGCTCAGGGTGTAGATTGAGGGGCCAGAAAATGAGATCAAGATACAGCAAGTTGGTTTGACTTGACAAACTGCCTGAAGGTGGTACACTGGAAATATAGCCTAAGCTGTTAACAGATGCCGCCTTCTCATGGCTTGGGAGCACAAGATGGAAGAATGATGGGTTCTTGCAAGTTATATACATACATAAAGTGAGACAGTGTGTATACATATACACAATACATCACCTGGTCAGGGTTCGCAACCCTGAGACACAGCAGGGTTGCATACGACCTCAGTATGACACAAGGACAAAGATGATGCTTAGTCAACAGGAATCTCTTCAGCATGTTATTCACTTCACAGAGTTATACTTAAGGGCAGAAGGACCATGTGGATGCCCTCCTTTATATTTCAGGCCACAGAATTACACTTTGAGCACAATGGTAATGAGTTAAAATGACTCTTTCCTTAAGACACGGAATAGATGCTAAGGTTATGCAAAATGAAAAACATCCTTGCTAGTCTTTCCAATATTCAATAATTCTTCTATTGAAAGAAATGTACCTTATTTTTAATATAAACTACACTAGCAGTTTTAACATAAACTGCTCTAGCTTCCAGATGTTGGTTCCTGTTGTTGTGAGAGGGTCCTCTGATCATGGTGGGGAAAAAAGTGCACGTGGCATTTTTTCTCCGTGAAGGTACTTCTACACTAAGTCACTTCTCAATGTTTTTGAAACTGAACTGAGCTCTATTTGCTCATTCCAAGTCATCTTGGTTCCTCTGCTGTGCTCTCTTCGGTTTTCCTACCTTCTCTTAAAAACTCTATACTAGAGCTGTATGCTATATTCTACCAGCAGTCTGTCAATGTCATACATGTAGGTTAAAAATCACTCGCAATTCCTGCTCCTGTGGTCAACTCTAAGGAATGCAATAGCCTTTTTTCAATGTATAGCTACATAATGGAGGACTGCAAGATACAGTACTTGCTCCCAAGCATATTACTTTGTATATGACTGCTAATACATGTTTTGTTACAATTTGCTTTCCTCGTGATGCTAATCACTTTATATGAGTTTTTCTCATTATTTATTACCCTATCTTGTGACGTTGCAAAACTTAAAACTCAGCTATGGTTTATAGTTACTTTCAAATCATGGACAGACCTGTTGAATAGCACTGAACTTCACATCAGTTCTTGCCAAATTCCCTGGACACTCTCTCCTTCAGCGACACTTCCCCCAAATGATGCCTTTGAGCTCTCTTAGCTAACCAGTTCTTAATCCATTTAACAGGCACTTTACTGATACCGTGTAATACTAAAATTTTAGCCAGACTATCATGCAGTACTAAGCCAAATGCTTTATGAAAGTATAAGTACATCACATCTACACAGTTGCCTTTAACAATTCATTCTTTGAGATTACATTCTTGAGATCAAGTTTGTTTGATAAGACCTATTTTCCATAAAGCTATGTCGACTGGCATTAATGATATGCCTATTCTTCAGCAACTGACTTCCATATCAGATTTTCCATTACTCTTTTTCGACTTCTGGCACATAAACGCAGGGCAAGATGCAGTCACAGCATGGTTGGGAATGGGAGAAGCACAGGAGAGGAGATGTTTAGTGATGTAGTCACTCCCAAAGGTACCACCAAACAGCACGAACAGGAAATTACAGCCCTCCTAGCAGGCTTCCGTTCCAGAGCCAGAGTGAATCTTCTCCAGGTGATCTCACAGTCCTTGAAATAGCAAAGAAATCCCCAAATGGAACAAAAGCTTATATTAGTAATTCAGAGATTTCCTAAGACCCTCAACTTGCTCATGTAAAAGGGTTTTCTCATTTGGGATGTTGTTTAACACTCCCTTGTGGTAACTAATGGACTGGAAAGGCCTATGGATCCTCATGTGATACACAAGCACATTGTCCTTTTCAGATATAGGGCAAAAATAGTTTTTGCACGTGTCACATTCTGCAGAGGTTAAATAAACTATGCAAGGCTCAGCAGGATTTTTCTCTAGCACGTACAGCTTTGGAACAATATTTTCCCACCATGGGCTAGATTATATGATCGTCTACAAACACAGGAGCCTGCCCATAAGAGATTTAATTGGTTTACATTAAAAAAGTAAAGGCAAAAATCACAGAGACAGAGAACTGAAAAGGGATTTCAGCTCTGAAGCTTTGTAAAACCTTTACAGTTTTAAGCCAGCAAATGGGAGCTGATAAAACTAACATGACCTTGCAACAAATTTGTAACACAGGTCTATGTCTTGAGGCCCCCATCAGTCAGTTCAGGACTTAAGACTCTGAACCAGCTTATAGGACAGTGGGACATATAAAAACATGGCTAAGTACTTCAGGGTGCTCTGAGAAAGATGCTACAGGACTACAGAGTATCAGGGTTCACGCGCCAGCCAGCCAGAGAGTTTGCTGCCAGATTCATCCCCTGAACACAGACCTATATTTGGGACTCTAACTTCTCATCATGTTTCTCAGCTTCCTGGTTTCAGGGGGCCTCAAAACTCTGAAAACTGGTGTCATCAGGTGGCTGCTGTAGGAAGCGTGAAGCCACAGCCTGCCCTTCCCACTTCTTAGTACTGTGGTCTCTGCAGCTTTTGGCAGTTTCCTCAAAAGATGAAGGAATTACAGAATCACAGAATCAACCAGGTTGGAAGAGACCTTAGGGATCATCAAGTCCAACCGTTGCCCTGGCACCACCCTGTCAACTAGATCGTGGCACTAAGTGCCATGTCCAGTCTTTTCTTAAACACATCCAGAGATGGTGACTCCACCACCTCCCTGAGCAGCCCATTCCAATGTCTAATAACCCTTTCTGAAAAGAAATTCTTCCTAATGTCCAGCCTGAACCTCCCCTGGCGAAGCTTGAGGCTTTGTCCTCTTGTCCTATCGCTAGTTGCCCGGGAGAAGAGGCCAACTCCCACTTCACTACAACCTCCCTTCAGGTAGTTGTAGACTGCAATAAGGTCACCTCTGAGTCTCCTCTTCTCCAGGCTAAACAACCCCAGCTCCCTCAGCCGTTCCTCATAGGTCAGACCCTCCAGACCCTCCACCAGCTTGGTCGCCCTCCTCTGGACTTGCTCCAACACCTCAACATGTTTCTTGAAGTGCGGGGCCCAGAACTGAACACAGTACTCAAGATGCGGCCTCACCAGTGCCGAGTACAGAGGGACGATCACTTCCCTAGACCGGCTGGCTACACTATTCCTAATAGAGGCCAGGATGCCATTGGCCTTCTTGGCCACCTGGGCACACGGCTGGCTCATGTTTAGCCGGCTGTCGATCAGCACCCCCAGGTCTCTTTCTGCCAGGCTGCTTTCTAACCACTCTTCCCCCAGCCTGTAGTGCTGCATGGGGTTGTTGTGGCCGAAGTGTAAGACCCGACACTTGTTCTTGTTGAACCTCATGCCGTTGGTCTCGGCCCATCTATCTAACCTGTCCAGATCCCTCTGTAGGGCCTTCCTACCCTCCAGCAAATCGACACTCCCACCCAGCTTGGTGTCATCTGCAAATTTACTGAGGGTGCACTCAATCCCTACATCTAGATCATCTGTAAAGATATTGAACGGCACCGGCCCCAGAACTGAGCCCTGGGGAACACCGCTAGTGACCGGCCGCCAGTTAGACTTTGCCCCATTCACCACCACTCTCTGGGCTCGGCCATCCAGCCAGTTTTTAACCCATCGAAGAGTCCACCCATCCAAGCCCCAGGCAGCCAGTTTGTCTAGGAGGATGCTGTGGGAGACAGTGTCGAATGCCTTACTGAAGTCTAGATAGACTACATCCACAGCCCTGCCCTCATCTACTAAGCGGGTCATTTTGTCATAGAAGGAGACCAGGTTGGTCAAGCAGGACCTGCCTTTCATGAATCCATGTTGGCTGGCCCCGATGCCCCGATTGTCCTGCATGTGCCATGTAATGGCACTCAGGATGATCTGTTCCATCACCTTGCCTGGCACCGAGGTCAGGCTGACAGGCCTATAGTTCCCTGGATCATCCTTCTGACCCTTCTTGTAGATGGGCATTACATTTGCTAATTTCCAGTCAGCTGGAACTTCTCCAGTTAACCAGGACTGCTGGTAGATAATAGAGAGTGGTTTGGCGAGTTCATTTGCCAGTTCCTTCATTACTCTGGGGTGAATCCCATCCGGGCCCATAGCCTTGTGGGTGTCCAGCTGGCACAGCAGGTCACTAACCGTCTCCTCCTGGATTACGGGAGGTTCACACAGCCCCCTGTCCCTAACTTCAGGCTCCGGGGGCCGAAATTCAGGATCTCTATCAAAAAAGGACTACTCTGCTGCATCCAAATATTCAGCATTTTCATGTCCGTTACTGTATGGCTATACAGCAAGAGTTCAGAACAAAACCTTCCATTGAGGCAGAAAGCAAGACAAATAGCGGGCAGGGCTACTTTGGCAAGTTACAGGAAGTCATTCACAACCTTGCCTGACTTAGCAACTTCTCTGTAAGCACCTATGAGTACATGCTCTTCAATGCACAAAATAACCACAACTGCCAAGCCTCTTTCTCTCTAACATGCCAGCTATTTTTTACTTCTCCACTAGTGTCCAGGGATGTGTTTGTTCCCAGGTGCCTCCAGACTCCCTCACGAACCACAGAGCAGCTCAGATCTGGGAAGCCAAAGAGTACACAGGGCTAAAGCCAGCTCTGAGCTTAGCCTTTTCCCCAGCACAAGCAGGAATGTCAATGTTCTGAGCTGCACCATCTGGTCAATGTCACTGAAAACAGAGCATCAGCTGTGGAGCCTAAGAACCCAACATTTTTTTGTGCAATAAAAGGATCTTTTATCAATACATTTTTGTTAGCTTGTGTTCTACATAACCTCCCTCTGGTGCGAAGCAAAGGCCTAATCAGTTCCCCACCTCAGTTACACAGTCAAAGGATCAAACTGCATTCAAGGATTCCCTTGCCTAACATGACTATCCACCAGTAACTCATCCTGCCTTGCCATGGAGCTAGCTGCTGTAGACTAAGCTGACGGCAGCAGGCAGACTAGGGCTTCCCTACAGCTCTGCTTAGCAAAATGGTGGCCTTTAATGGAGGCAAACCACAAGACAGTGATTTTCAAAGGTCTCCACTGCACGTTTCAGTATGCATTGGTCCCCAGAGTAGCCAACATTCATTTGTTCTGTTAAATTCAGACATAGTGCAGATCAGGCTCTCCCAAGCATCTTCCTGTAGAGCTACAGGAGTTGCAGGGGCCAGACTCACATCAGCAACTGGCACGTGTATTTCTCAGTCTGTGCCATGATCGACATGGAAGACTTGTGTAGTTCTTCCACCGCCTTGAGAGCGTGGACTGCTCTTCACTGAGTGTCTGCCATTCTTTCTCAGATGAAAGGGAAGATTGTTTAAAGATGTGACTTTGAAAGGCTCTTCCAGATTTCTGAGGAATTTTTAAATGCGGCATCAAAACAAGTCTGCACAAAAGAAATTGGTAGGAGGCTGTGGTACCCTGAGGGACAATGGTGACAGAAGGTGGCACCCAGGTGCTGTGTGGGGTGACATGAGAAACTCCCCAAGGAAGACACACCATCTCGTTCAGCTTTCCCCCGTGCCGCCAGGTAGGTGACCAAACGCAGAGGTCAGGCCGCAGCCGGGCTCTGCAGCACTCCTGTACCCCGGCCTCGGCGGCTGCGACGCGGCGCTGTGCAGGGAGCGGGGCAGCGTGAGCGGGCGTGAACCGCCGTCCCAGGAGGTGACAAACCCCCAGCGCCGGGCCCGCAGCAGCTCCCGGTGCTCCCCGCCGCCAACCCTGCCTCTCACCGCCCCTCAGCAGGGTGGCTGAAGCTCCACCTGGGACAGTCACTGAGGGAAGACCTCCCCCGTCCCCCGCCGTCCTGCAGCTCTCCGGGGGGACGCAGCAGCCGGCCCGCAGCGGCCCGCGCCCGCCGGCCGTGCGGGGAGAGCGGCGCGGCCGGCCCCTCCCGCCCCGCACTGCCGCGCCGCACGGCCCCAACCGTGAGGTTTTGGTGCCCCTCCGTGGCCACGGCCCTGAACAGCAGGGCCCGGCCTGCCCTCCCGGCCGGGCGAGCTCTGCGGGCCCCGAGAGTTACCTGTTACAACAATCGCCTCGGAGCCTCCCCGGGGAGCTCGCGAGCTCCTCTGCTCCTCGTGAGCAGAAGTACAGAGCTGTACGTTTGCTCTGTTTCTAAGCACAGGCGAGAGTAAAAAATGGCAATAAAGAATATTTGTTGTTTAGGAGAAAAGGCTTCAGCAACTCTGTCTTTTATGAAGGGCGATGAAAGCTCCCTGTCTCTGCTTGACTCCTGCGAGGAGCCCTCCCACAGACACCACAGCAAAGGAGGCACGCTTGTTCCCTGGGAGCGGGGAGGGAGGGGAGAGCGTGTTCTTGTGAATGGGAGGCATTTATTCATCATAAAAAGAGCAAGAGCCACCAACCTGATTTCCTTCAAAACCCTCTTTAAACACACGTAGGGGAAAAACTTAAGGGAATGCAATACGTACTCGTAAATTTTGCTGACTGAATAGCTGACTGAAAAGAGCTCCAGGCGTTAAATGAGACAATTCAAAGGGAGTTGGGGAAAATAAAAAAGAAACCGGTGATACATACTCACTGGGGGTACACAGCCTGGAAGCAGTAAGACACTGTCTGGACAAAAGTGGAGCACAGAAGGAAGGAAGAGGGGGGCTACAGTACAATGCAGGCACCCCATGTATAGGGGTACAGACATTTTAGTGTGAAGTAGAGGGACAACTATCCATCTGCTGGGATTACTCTGTGCATATTCACTGCTGGGACCTGCTATCAACTGTTTGGCAGTACAGATTTCTGGAGAGAGAGAAAATAAAGGTAAATTCAGCTAGTTGTATTATGACAAAACAAGAGGATGACCTGGCAGGTGACACAAAGCAAAGGAGAATGCAGGCTGCATATTAAGAAAACCTGAGCAGGCTCTCTCTCTTGGTATGAATCGGTTTAAATCTCTTTATGAATAGCTGAAGATGAAGAGACACTGGAGAAAAGAGTCCTGGGGTGGTTTTATAAGCCAGGGCTTTGCAGCATTTGTGCCATTTATTACCTGAATCCCTGTGCCCTAATTCTAATCTAATTTTTGGCCAAACCAAGACTTTTAATGTGCAAAAGGCTTTCTAGGTCTATTCTCATGCTCTGCAGCAGAGGAAAAAAAGAAAAAAAAAAAACAGAATTAGCCTAGAAGAAAACACATTCACCTCCAGGCAGAAAGAATATAATGAAATTATGAACACCTACCTTCCAGCAATAGTAGGATGGAGATTACAGTTTTACGGTTTTCAGAGTAACATGTATACATGTAACCTACTCGGTACCTGCTCCTTTCATCAGCCAACAGCCACTGCTGCTGTCACAGGACATGCAGAATAAGCTACCAGTATCAGCAGTTTAAACTTATGTTGGATTGTAAACTAGAGCAGCTGAAGTGCAGAAACATGTTCTCTTTTGCTTTTTTAAAAATAATTTGTTTAAAAGTCAACTTGAAAAGAGCAAGCAGTACAGGTTCTCAGCTGACACTTTAAGTTGAACAACTAAATCCATATAATTCATTGTCCAAAATTTTAGAGTCATGGCTTGTTAAAACAAGAACCCTATTTTGACAACAGGAGCCTTTTTTCTTAGTACAGGTTTTGGTTTATTCAACTAGTTCAGTTCAAAGACTTGTTCTTTGGAAGCTGAGAAACCAACTGGGAGTTGAAAAAACAGGAAAGCTCATTTTTCTTTTACAAATCATTAAGAAAAATAAGGTGTGAGAGTGTAAATTATGCTAGTTTAAAATACTGAAAGACGTGAACAAACAGAAACAATCTGTTCAATTCCCTAAGTATAGATTGATTTTTTAGACTCAGATTTCAGTAAAAAATATTTTCTTAAGCTTTAAGTAAAACTACCTTCAACAGTCTGGACAGATAACTAATAAAAGAATTAAAAGCTATTTGTGCATTGTAATTGAATTCCAATTTCAATCCAATTATACCTTGATACAAAATAATCTTCTGATAAAAATTAACCCATTATTTTCTGGTATAATAAAATGTAAAAATTAGGATCCTAAATGTGTGCACATTAAACTACACCATTGCTTGGTTCAAACTGGTACAGGTATACTGTATATATATATATATCTCATATATATATATCATACTTAGCATACCAGCCTATATGTATTTGCCAAAAAAAGAGGGCAATGGTGAACACCAAAATAAAATTAGTATTTCCTTAGCAATTTAAAATGTAAAATTGCATGACAAAATTAAAACAGATTAAAGATCACATTTCCTGTTTCTCAGTTTAAGTCTTCGATCTGAATCCATATACCCTTGCAAACTCCTGGAGTGGAAATAAAATTGGACTAATAAATCAGATTTTAGCTAAATTTGTTAATCCAAAGAACAAGAGAATGGATCTGATGGATTACATTAATCTTCCTGGTGTTACATCGTGCTCAACAGTGAGAAAATTCTTGATTTTCAAACTCCTGCTCAGGAAAACAGAAGTTTAGTTAGAAAAGCAAATACAGAGGCCAATTCCTTTCCTTAGTTCAGACAACTGAGAAATCTTACTGAGTACCAACATTCTTCCTGATCCTTGGCACACAGGAAAGACAAGAAAATACTTTTTGGTCTTAGCACTATGCACAGCAACACACTGGAAATTAAGCTTCTGCTACTTGACGGGCTCATCTCCCAGACTACTAGAGCTAAAAAGGATTCCTTGAAATCAGTTAAATGCACTTTTCAGATAGCTGGCATTTAAAAAGAAATCATGTTATTGCTAAACGTTAAAATACCATCATACAACTCAAAAAGACAAGATTTTGATTAAACAAAGGAATAACCAATGAGGTATTGAATTTTTCAAATCATACTGAAAATTTATAAATTATACACGTCTAAGACTAGAACAGGATGGAGAGAAGAACTTCCAGCTTCCGAAAATTTCTTGATTCTGAACCCTAAACTGTCAAACTTTTACTAATCAACAGGCTCAGTGCTATTTTTGCTCAGTTCAGGATTTAGCATTTTAGATCATAGACAGTGTTCTAATGAAAGGTTCAATACCTCCTTTACAACCAGATGGAAATATTACTTTCAAAGAATTATTATTTTTGTGTCCAAACTGTTATCTGTTAGCAGAAATAATTTTCACTTCTCCATAGACTCTGATAACAGTGAAAAAACTTCCTAGCAAACATCTGCCCTAGTGAAGGCAGGGGACTTTGAGAATCAATTTAAGTAGTGGGCATCTAAGCACTGAAAGTTTGATTTTGTCTGAAGGCATCGATCTTACTAGTTTATTCATCTCGTTCCCTAGTGCGCTGTATCCACTCTAGAGAAAAAGCTGTGTTTTGAATCTGTTGAAATCAGCAAGCAGAAGTGCCGTTACCTTCTTCAGGGCCTGCAGCCTATGCACTCTAAGGCAGAGTACACAACACTGCCCTGTGCGACGCCAAGCACCCTGTCAGCATGTTCCGTTGGACTGATGACAGGAACATTGATCTGTCAAGGAAATGACCCATAAACAGTTTAAGAACAGTAGGGTCTGTACAAGCGGGAAGAGGTGTATCTACCCAAGAAAAATTCATTGGTTATGATGAGTTCAAGAATGGACTTTGCATTATATAGCTAGATTTGTTGAAAGGCCAGAAAGCTTCAGCTATGGTCAGGTCTACTAACATTTGATGGGCTGCCTTTTGTGTGTGCTCTTCTGATTGATGTGCATTTGCTATTTCCCAGAAAGAACAGATACTCTCTTGGGGTGGTGGTTCTGGCTATAATCAATTCTGGACACCTGCCAGCTGCTATATTGGAGGAATTTTCTCTCTGAGGGTTCAGGCAAGTGAACTGAACATGTACAACAACAAGAGATCATTTTTGTCCCTTATTACAACACAGGAATCATCAGAGATAGGGCAGTCATTGCAGAAAGCCTTCCTGGGACAGATTCAGGCAACAATCTTGGGCTAGCATGGCCTTTCCTTAGGTTCTGGAAGGAGAATAGAAAGTATAGCTGGCCTGTCATTTCACTGACCATACTTTCCTCTCTGAAACCAAATCAATAATTACAGACTGATTAAATGCATTTGCAAACTCCCTATTTTGGAATTCAGCTTGGGACATGACAATATTCTCAGATGGCAACATCCCATGGAGAAAAATAAAAATCAATGGATATGACCTTTCTGGCCTCTATTAAGGACACTGTCTGGTTGCATTCTGCATTTTAAATTTAATTTTGCAATAAAGTTAATTTTTTAATGGCATTCCTTCTGAGACTATAGGGAATTACGGGACTGCTTTGCTTATTCTCCCTTGGGAATCTCAGACTGAGCTGCCATATTCTAAATCATTTCTCACAGTCAGGCCCTATTAATCACCCAGGGCCTTTGCAGAGCTGGGCATCATATTCTCCATTGATAATTCCATATATTTTTACAGAGCTGGAAGGATCATCAAATGCTTTGAAAACTATGTGACAAATCATCCATTTCTCATAGAAATCAACTCAGTTATGTATAAACTATAACAGCTTGCAGGGTGAGGGTCAGTATCTTCTGTGGTTCTGCAGTGACTGGACCCATGTGGTCATGGCTCATCCCTGTGGTTTCACCTCCTCTGCATGAGTAAGTAAATCAAAAGAATAACTAACACACACATAAGTTTCCACCTCACTTGATGTGTATAACCCAGCTGGAGGAAGGATGAGGAATTAGCTTCCTCTTCTAAAAACAAGCAGGAAGCACAGCTTTAAAAATTGTTTAAAATACAGGCTGATAGGAATGGCAGCAAAGAAGAGGTTCCACAGATCCATTTCAGGATTCCAAGACAACCCGGCATCCTTCACATCCTGCCATGAAAGACCCACCACCATGCTCCCTGTCTGCCTTCTGCCTGCTCGATGCCAGCTCTCCTCGGAAGGCATAGTACCATAACATAAAGGAGCCTTCCATATGCTCTCCGATTTTGGCCTTGCAAGGCACAGATACTAGTGAGCCTCAGGAATCAGCTCACCCATGACAGAAGCTGGTGAGATGTGGTGTGTCCTAAACAGCTGCACAACAGCCACATACAGCCATGTTAAGACAAAGCTGTAGCTATAGCAGCACTGCTAGGGAAGTAGAATGACTTCACATGACCCCGTATCTGCCCTTACATCTCTCCTCAGTGAAGAGAAAATTGCCTGAAACACCCCTCACATACTTGAGAGGTAGAAACACTTCCTGATGATAATTTCTGCATTTCCTTGCCCAGATTTTTCTTTTTCTTTTTGATGAAGGAAGAGAGAAGTATGAAAAATACATCTCTTTCTGTTATGTTCTCTTACAGACAAAGTAGCATGGAACGATAGATAAATGGCAGTATTTCCTACTGGTTAGAAAGGTATAGGCTACCTTCCTTACTGAGGGAATATCAGCTGGTGCCTGCTTTACAAGGTTGCTAGTTTACAAGGATCTGCAAGGACACAACCTGCACATCAGACAGCAGGTATCAATCTCTCTGGCCTCTTTGACTTAGGAAGAGGGATGTCCAGTTCACCTCCTGTGCAAGAGCTCAGTGCCTCTATGCTGTCAGTAGGCTGGGGATGCCACACTAGAGAAACCACACATGGAGTGAAGGAAACCCTCAGTCTTAGGCAGACTAATACCTCTGGTGATCCGCAGAAGAGACCACTTAACACAGGCTTATCACAGCGAACGCACGTTTGGAAAGAAGGCAAACACTCAACAGAGATCACAATTAAAACAAGATAATGCAAATTCTGTAGACAACTTCCAACTATCTGAAAATCAGAAGGGCCAAGAAACAAGAGAATGAGTCTTCCATTTTTATCGGACAAGTTATTTCCAAGCAGGCTTGGAAGATAAGACAGTCCAGAGCATTATGGATGAGACAGATTTCTCTTTTTAGGTAATCAGCATCAACTTGATCAAAGGCATAAATTTAGATGTCAGTGACTTCTCAACAGCTACTGGAAGTCATCTCTACATGAAATGAATAGGCAGATTTTAGCACAGAATCGGAAGGAAGGCAGAGGAAGTCCAAACATCCAATGCAGTTAGCAGACTGCCAAGGGCCTGATGGATCAACTCTGTCCCTCCATCACTACAGGTGGTATTTCCCCTGCTCAGGACAGAAATAAAATGCATGTGTAGTGTGGGTATGCAGGGGTTATCATTCTCTGTTCCTGTAGCAAGTGCATTAATAATACATTAGGTGAGTTTCAAGGCTCCATACTCTAGTTTTGGGCTCCAAACTCCTCCACCTATGTTTAATTTATTTTAAGAGGGGAAATGCCACATCCTGAACAATGTTGTAGTATGGTAAATTTGTTAAATAATAGTATTCAACTCTAAAATAGTGTAAGAGTCCCCCCTCTGTTTGGGATTCAATATCATTTCCATTGCCCTGTCTATGGAGGTCATCTCCTTGTTATCAGTTCTTGCTAATTAAAAGATTAGGAGATCAGGAAAGTCACCCTGAGGAATCAGTTATTACTAGCACTAACAACAGTGCTGGCAAAGTGGCAGATGTGTGACTAAATGTCCTAACACCCTTCCCTTTACAACAGCTTTCAAGTTTATCATAAACTGCAAGGGACTGGACCCAATACTTAGCATGATCCTTTTTAGTTCTATGGCCTATGAAACTCATTTCCACTCTTTTGGTGAATTTGCTGCTAATGATGTTTCATCAAGAACTGCTTTCCAAATGACTGGTGTATGCAAGCCCATGTTTCCAGTAACAAGCTTCATGCCCACTAAAAAATTTATAATAGTTCAATCTTCAAAGGCACAAACACATGCACAATAAAGGCCACTTCTATCTAAGTGTTGGGTCACTGCTTGGCAGTAACATGTTACCCCACGACACATTTTTCTTTGCTTTTTCAAGGCAGCACTAGCTACTATATGTTTAGACTTGATGGCTTCAGTATCACAATGGCAATGTTGTCTGTTCCTAGTGCCATAAAAGAGACCTCATGGGCCTCTGATTGTTTTAAGACTTAGCACTGGAGAGGTCCCGGTCTGCTGATGCTATTGCTCCCTCATACTGAACAGTGCCTCCCCTATCTAGCCTTACAATTGTTTCATTGATGGTATCACAGTGGGGAGCAATAGCCAGGGTTTAGATGTGAATTAAGAGCTAGGACTCCTGAGGCAAAGCTCAGACACTTTACTTGGAGCAATGAGTACCCCTTGCATTTATAGGCTGTTTAATCATCTGAGGATCTGAGCCTCATCCTTTTCCTAACCAACTTTCCTCTCTGGATTTCCCAGTCACCTTGTCCAATTCAACATCCTACTCTGTGATTTTGTGAGCTTATTCCATGTAAAACAATAGCCCCTGTGTTAAAGACGTCTCAGAACATTAACCTTTCTTGAAAGTGCTTTGAGAGCCATGGATAATAAGTACTATGAATTGCAAAATATATTAAGTGTTATGGAATCATTTCCACATGACTTAGTTCACCATGGGCCTTCTATCAGACACCTACTGTAAAACACTCTTAGTCACAACCTATCTCAAAACAATTTCCAACATGAAATATCCTATAATGTTTTGTGTTTCCACCACCCTGAGCCACAATTACAGAAACATTCAAGCAATGACACATCTGGCAAAAGAAAGCAGTTTTCCATGCTAGACCATGCCCAATAACTCCTAAAGTTCTCAGTAGCCATGAATAGATTTCTGAAAACCACTTCCCACATTCCAGGCAATTACTACCTTACACCAAAAGTCCTGCTTGGGGCTGAAGTTTGCCAACCTGACATGAGAGGAGTTCCAAGCTCCCCAAATGGAACCACTTATAACAAAGCAGAGCTGAGCCTGCCCAGACATCTTCTGGCAGACCTGAAACAGAGCAGCATCTTAAAACCTCCCGGCAGCCTCTTGAAATCTTCACCCTTCTGGGAGACATGAAATACAGTTTGAAGACGTACACAAAGCAACTTTGACAGCTTGCATATAATGCACACTCTAAAAACTAAATTCTGGTTTTCTTAATCTTAAAGCAGATTAAGGAAATGCCTTAATGCCTAGGAAGACTCCTAATTTATAATCCAGTGATGTCCAAGATCAGATATGACATGGCATGGTTATTTAATTTAAAGTCTGGACATTATAGAGGGTGGAATTTTACTGGTCAGCCAAGAAGATTTGCTGTAGGCTAAGCTCATCTTATAGCTAAGCTCACAGCAGTGGGAAGAAAATTAAAAAGGATGCAAAAGGAATAATGGAAATATGCAGGCACTGCAGAAATAGATGGTGCCTTAGTTCAGGGAGCCTACCTTGAAACAACAGCAATAACAGCAAAGCAACAAAATTGTGAAAGGCCCCAAAATTTTTCCTTTTGAGGAGTTTACCAAAGAGACATGAAGATGCTCTCATGGCAATGGAAAAATAACGAACAGTCTAGAGCAGGTAAGTGAGCTCCTGTCTATATTCTCATAAAGTGAAAACAGAAAGGCTTCCACAGGAATTTCAAAAAGAAATAATAATTAGAGTTCATAAATCCAAAGACAACTAAACCCTGCCCCTCCATTTTGCTACACAGTATCAGAAACATAAACCGGTTAGCACAATTATTTCTATCACTATCCAGGGCTGATTTTACTGTTTTCAGTTTAAAGTTCTTTGAAACAACCAGACCTAAAGATGTCCAGATTGTTCATCTTCCCCAAAGTAAGAGGGCTGGCTGACAGCCTTCTTGGTAGAAACACTGGCAGTCTTTCATAATAAAGACTTTATGTCTGGATCCCTAAATTAATAGCTGCAGCCACTGAACAAAAAGAATTTTGTTCTAGTAAAAACTGTCAAGCTGATAACTCTGGAGACTGAGGTGTCTCATTTATTCACAGAACAATTAAATTATAGAAGGCACTGGGCAGATTCCTCCCAACTATGCCTTTCATATGTTACTCCAATAAAATCTCTGTTCTGAGGAACCTCTGCTGTGGTGAAGGTGGATTTTTTCATGGTTGCGGATGAACCTGTCAATGGAAAGGGGCAATTAGTATAAATACCTGATTGCAGATGTGCAATGGGAACATCTGTCTCAGCAGGAAAGACTGACATCCAAGACACTTTGCAAACGCCAGAGAACAGGAAACAGATGGCAGCAATTTTCAGTCACCAGTGACTGGCTTGGGCTCCTTTCTGGCTAACAACTGTGAATGGCTCAATTATCTAACCAGTTACCTCAGACTTCTACATTTATCTAAAGTTAAGAGAATGGCACAATTTGGTGTCAATTGTTTTTAAAATTACCCTATAAAAACAGAGCACTCAATTCCCATCAAGTTCAGTGGAAGAGGAAGAATGCTCAGCTGCTCACAAGCTCTGACCCTCCAGTGGCCAAAATGGTGATACACATGCTCAGTAAAAAGGCCCAGGTTTTTCAGTGGGGTTCTGACTTTCTACCACAAGTCTGACAGAGGTACAAAGAGACCAACAACCAGATGATTCAGCCTCCAGCAAAAATGCAGAAAATTATTTATTCCTCTTTTTGTGCACCTATAATTAGTACTTCCTGTGCATGGAAACATACAAAAGCACATGAACATATGAGCACTCCATCTACCCAATGGTAAAACAGACCTACTGCCTGAAGACCTCCCCCCTCCCAAATCCACAGAGCAAGACAAAGAAACATTTAAGATTGCTGGCAACCTACTCCTTTCCCAGCACGTGCTAAACAAAACCCTGCTATCTAACAGAGAGAGAGGATGAATTAACATAACCACCTCTCCACACAGCAATTAGCAAATGAAATCAAAACAAAGGAAATGTCCTCCATTAATCTTTCCCTGCGAAAGAGCACCCAACTGCCATATAATCCACAGCAATTAGCCAAATAATGGGAGCGCAAGAGATTTATCTTGAAGCAGGAATTAGGGAGGGCACAATTAATGTACTGTACATCAAGAGTGCAGGCAAAAGCTGGTGATCCCTCAGTGCAGGGTTGTGTGAGGAAACTGCAAAGCTTAGTAGCCTGGAACCAGGTTGCAACACATACACCCCAATATTCCCCTTTAACGCATCCTGAATAAGTCTGGTTGGCAGTCACTGCATATGGGAGGATCCGAGCTCATACCCAAACTTACAAAAACTTGTCTCAGTGGTGCACCTAATAGCTTACCAATATCTTCTGTTAAGAGGGGCAACTGGCAGCAGTATTTGAAAAAAAATCTGAGGGCATGCAAAAAAGGAGGCAGTAAAACAGTAGAGAGATTGAAGGTATGTCCCAGCTCACAAGCAGGACCCACCCACTCCATCAGACATAGTACTATTTACCAGGGAGGATATGAGCCAAAATTTAGGACATGTGGTCCCTTTTTAAAAGACAAAGCACAGTAACACCAAACACCTCTTGCTTTTATTGTACATACCTACACTGTCTCTTAAAAATCATCCTGCTGCTTTGCAGGATGCTGTGAAATAATTGCCAGATCTTATTTTCTAAATGTTACATGGTCTTGCTTTGGTCTACAGAACAGCTGCCACATTCTAGCCAGAGGTGTCTGCAGGTTATATATGGCTGTTCCTGAATAGTAGAAGGGTTTGTAAGTTCATTGTATAAGGAGATTCCAGGATGACAAGGAGTTTAGGTGGTGTCCTGGTTTGGCCTAAACCAGGCCAATTTTCCTTTCAGTGATTTTTACTTTCAGCTAAGTCTCTTCTAAGTAACTGCACTTTCTGAAACTAACTGCATGTTTTGCAGACAACATCTGCTTCTAGGACTGATAACGCTGAAAGTTTGTAGTTATCACTGAGGCACCGGTAGGGATGTCATGCAGAAAGGCTCTTGCTGTACTTACTCTTAGAGAAACCAAGGTCACTGCTAAATTCCTCACTGCTTACAAGTGAAGAGCCAAAGGGGGGTCACACCTGCAGGGAGGAGCGGACAGGGCAGGTGACCCAAAATTGACCAACGAGGTATTCCATCCCATACACGTCATTCTTGGTATAAAGTGGGGGGATCACAGGGGTCTCGCTCTCTTTCTGCTATGGCTGGTGTCTGAAGAGAACTCTGCCCGTTTTCCTGCTGCCCCCAATCCCGATCCGTGCATTTCTGAATCCAGCTCTCGACCGTCGCTGGGCCCAGCCTGGGCCTTCCCGGAGCCTGCCCTGCAGTGCCGGTGGTGACGTGGCCAACATCGGCGGAGCTCAATCTTGGTTTTATATATATATTTGTATATATTTGTATATATTTGATTATTCCAATATTATTATTATACTCTTTTTCATTATTATAGTTTATTAAAACTGTTTTAACTTTCCAATCCATAAGTCTCTTTCCCTTTTCCCTTTCTCTTTCCCTTTGGGGGGGGGCGGTAACAGAGAGCATCTGTCACAGGTTTAATAGCCGGCCCAGCTTTAAAACGTGACAGGTGGTATGGCCCATCAGGATGCAAAGATCCGGAGAAGTACTGAGAGAACTACCACTATTAATCACCGTGTCCTCTCAGCTCTGCACATGGTGGGAGCTGAAGCCAAGAAAGCTCCAGAATAGCCTCTCCATATGATACTGTTTTATGAACTAAACTTGGTGAGAAAGTGAAATCTCTCACATTCTGAGTATTTTCTTTCCCGCTATTTAGACCTTTTGAAATCATGATGCTTTGCTGTTGTTCTTCCTGCCCATTTCCCTGGTTATTTTAGTGGCAATCTAGCTCAAAAATCCTGCAAAGCAACTGGGAACTTGAGAAGACTTAGTAGTACAAAGCTAGAAAGAATACAAAGACCTGAGTAGGCAGATCCTCTGCTACAGGGTGGTTAGAAGATCAGGTAAGAGAAGTCTCAACATATAAAATACGTATATCTTGCCATTAGTTGAATATTTGTTAAATTATAAGATGTGTTTTCCTTTCTTCAGTTTGCTTTCTCCAGAGTCACATAAAAACTGAATACGAAACATGGAACAGCTTACAGGGACAACACAAAGCTCTTACTTGTGTTTGTATCAGAGAGACAAGAGAAAATGAAAAGGAAAAATTAACTATCTGAAGATAAACAGTCTTTGTTCTAATCACCATTATTAGGCAACACAAGCCTAAATGCCTGTGCTTATTTTAACAAAATTAACAGATCAACGAAAGAGCGATACCCTTAAACAGTACAAGGGCATTCACATGATGATAAACATAAAGGTTTTCTATCATCCAACAGGCTGGCACAGGAGAAGACATTTAAGGAAATTTACAAAGATGAAGACCTCTGCCATAAATATCTGTGCCGAATATGGGACAGTAAACAATTTATAGTCCTGTGACATTAAGTGTAATAGGGCACAGGGTAGGAACTGGATTCAACAAAAGACTTCTTTCAAGGATATTTTCAACACTACAGAAAATGAGACTTTAACCAAGTGGAGTAGGAAGAGTCCAGACTCTGCATACTACTAAAATCAATACTGAAGTGATGTGCAAATACTTTCTTGTCATCAACTTAAGTATCAATTTACTAGGCAAGGCAACAGAGAATTTGCTTTGGGCAACTCGCCTCATAGGTGTTGCTGCTGCTGGGGCTTTTAGGTATTCAGACAGCTTGAGAGGAATTCTGAGGGCTCCGTAATGAGATGTATTTCAAAATGATGAGATTTAGCCATAGATGAGATCTCTACTGTACAGAAAGCTTGGTAACAGATTTAATCTTTCTCTGCTGAGAATACATGACTTCATAGATTCCATCAACTGCCATACCACTGTATCTTGTCTGCTCCAGACCTGTATCTGATGTCTTTTCACATAGCAAATATAATAGAAATAAATAAGGAAAATGAGACAGGGTGAACCCACAAGTCATTCCTGAAAAACCCTGGATGGACTCACATTTCTAAACCTATAATCTTGCAGTTGACTTGTTTCAACAGAGCAGAGAACTTGCTTCCAAAATCCAAAGTCTGTCCCCTAGTCCCTGTGTATCTTACTTCTAATTGGAAAAAATAATGTGCATTTCTGCCAAAGAATACTGCTTGTAAGTGAGAAAAAAATTAATCAATGTTCATCTAGAGGAGTTACTAAAATTTTGCACAAGGGTTAAGAGCAATTTGAAAGACTCAGTAACTGTGTTTCTGTGTAGTTTTCACTCCAATTCCTCCTTAGATTTTATTCCTTCTCTTTCTCCTTCCTTTCTTTCCTACCCCCTCCCTCTCTTCCTCTCCAGAAAATCTGAAAATCGTTTCTCTATTATCCTGTCTTTTAAGCTTCACAAGGAGGACATGTTCACTCCTGGAATATACTGTATAGATTTCCTCTATGTGCTTAGCATACTCAAAAGTGGGGGAGTGAGATGGCAAATTAAAGAAAGTAAGAAGCTACGTCCAGTGAGGTAGTTACAGCTATACAACAACATGAAGCTTCAGCGCTCTTGAAGTTTTCACAGATTTAATCCTTCTCATTTCCCTGGAGTTTCGTCAGCTGACCCAGCAGGGTCACTTTGCCCCAGCTGTGGCAATCTGAGGTGGTTTCCCACAAAATCAGTTGAGCTGTTTCTCTAGCTCATGTAACACTGCCTTTACCATTGCTCCCATGGGTCTCTTTCCTTTTTTGAACTGTTAATTTACTGTGCTTCATCAGTATTTTTACAAAGAAATGATAGAACAGAACAGAGGATACCATTTCTGGTCTCCTCTTTTCAGAATACAGCAGTCATTTAGCAGGCACTGAAGAGTAATGAATCTGGAACTGTTTGCTACTCTCCAAAAGTGTTAGTGTGTTTTTGCCATCTCATGTTGGGGATCTAGTTCTAAATGTGCATGAGAAGACAACAGCAGGTGTCCCTTGGTGCTGCCTTCTGGGGAATCCTTACTAGCAGCAACACCAAAAGATTGCACCAAATAATTCAGTTCTTACACAGACATTTCCACCTTCTCCCACAGAGTCTGTCTCCTGCCCATTACGGTCAATACATTCCCATGACACAGAAATCAGCACAGACCTGCCAACACAGCCCAGCACAAGCTACAGCTGCACCTCCATCTAGCCACTTACAGCAGTCTTTCTGCCAGCATTTGTTTCAAGGAAAGCAAGGGAGAAAAGAATGGCATTCAGACAGTTTACCTGCCCCACTGCCTTACAAAATGGAAATGGAAAGCAGAACCTCAGAGACAAGCTGGTCAGGTTAGTGGCTGCATGGCTAGTCTATCTAGCTGTTTTCCTGTTAATGGACCGGTTACAAAGAAGTTACTGTTTGTCATCAATTTTTAGTCACTGGGGTATTAGCAGACTTCTCCCTTGATCATTCCTAATTCATATTTTAGTGCCTAGTCACCTACACAAGCTAGTGTTTTAATTTCCCACGTAGCTGGCTGAAACTCTTTCAACATGAGGGCTCTTGTTGTTGTCTAAGGATGAATTCCTAAACTTCCTTGTTCACATAACATGAGCAACAAACATGGCAGAATGCCGGCAGCCATAAGAGCACGGCCTGGCAGAATTCAGTCTGGTCTAGGCTGAACAAAGCTACAGCCACACAGGGCATTCTGGGTCATCCGGACTCTGCCCCTAAGCAGAGACACTGTTGTACCTTAATTTGACAGCAAGAAAATAAAGACTGGTTTAAGAAGAAAGCTGCACGTCAAGATTTTCTTCGTAACAGACAGATTTGGAAAGAACAAAGTTCTCATTATACTGACTGTTGAGATTCTCCTTTGTGAAACTGTGACAAATCTAATAGTGCATGGGGGGGATATTTTTTAACAGAGTCAACAGACAGATGGATGAGTTTTTAGAGAGAGAGATACAAGTGTATAAACTTCAGCCAAATACAAAGAAAGAGAAACTGCCTGGGAAAACATAACTGAGAGTAACTCAGCCTGGCTCAGTATTGGGAGCTGAACTTGCAGCTTTGACAAGGCTGACTTTAAGGCGACCTTCAGTGGAGCTCCTTAACAGTGTATGCTGGGCAATCGCTGGTAAATCTTTATTAATTTTAATTGGCGGCACCCATTTATAAGAACCATTAAAAAGGATAAATTGAGCCCATCCGGCGTAATGTCTTTTGTTAATTAGTTTGTCAGCACTGTTTTAATATCCCCTAATGACTTCATATTTCAGGCCTGACATTAAAGGAGACGCTGTGAGAAAGGAAATGGTCTTATCACCGTGTACATTTTTTTCTTTTTTTGAACAAAAAGTGTCCTTCCAGGCCTGACCAAGGTTAGGTGTCATTTAACTCAGACAGACAGGTACCACAAGACTTGGAAGGGCCCTATCACCCTATCCAAATTCCACCTTGCTACTGACCAGCATGCTCTGCTGAGACTTTCTCTTTTTACAGACCCATACAACAGCAGAAGAAATTCAAAGTCATCAGTCACCAAATTCCCACCCTCCATAGCTCGTCATGAACTTGTCTCCAGTCTCAAAGCACAATCGTGGGAAAAATATGGGAGAAACCTGAGACACAATTGCAGCAATGCCTCCCTTAAGTAAAAGCAAGTTAAACCCCACAAAGCTAAAGGTCTTTTGATTCACAAGGACATGCACAGCACCGATATCCTATTCTGTCTTGGGGACCACAAACTTACAGATGAGAAGCTGATAGGATAAGAGCATCAGCAAAGAACGCTTCATGTATGAATTTGATTTGTAAAGGAAGACAAAGGAGAAATTATTTCCCTAGGTATGATGCTTGGCCCAGAACAAAGGAGAGTGAGCAAATCTGTGATTTTGGTGTCAGCAGTTCTCTCCTTCCTCCCCTGTGCTCATCTTCTATTTCTTGGAACAGCACACTCAAACTGCAAGCCTAGAAGATGAGGAACTTGAACTCAGTTACAAATGTTGGAAAAACATGGCTTTTCTACTTCTAATGACACAATATTTTAGACCTTTATGTCTCAAATAGGTTATGAAGATTTTATACTAGATAATAAAAGCAACTTAGAACACACATTTAACCCTTTCTCCTGAATATGTATGCACTTGATAATTTTTATTCAAGGAGGAAGTGTACATGTTAAGGGCCAGGAGAAGGATCTGCTCTCCTCACAGTTCTGCCACACGTTAAATGTCTCTGAGCTGATGAACACTGGAATTATTCACCCAGGGAAGCATTTTCTCACTGTGAGGTCTGCAGCAAGTTTTATCCCTGCTCAATTTCCTACAGTGGTTTGATCAATTGGGGGAACATCATGAAATAACATTGACTTTTTGTCAATGAAAGGCTTTGTCTTGAGAGCTGGATTCTGTTAGGGTTTTTCATTGAAGATTACAATAGTTGAGCAATATGAGGAAAATAACATCTTCCACCAGTTAATATCACATTTGATGCTTTGGTGTCTAGTGTTAGATTAATTCACATGAGGGTGAAGCAAGTGAGTGAGAAAAAGCTAATAAGAAAATTACGGTTTCCTCTGTCTTACACAGCTTTGCAAATAATGAATTCCATTAATTGTAAGGTATTTGCATTTATGCTGGTAATAGTATAAAGAAAATTAAATCTTTAGCTAACAAAATGCCAATTTTTTTTCTGAAATTTTACGTTAACCCATAAATGAGTCTTTATAAGCATCATACTGAGAATTGTAGAGACACATGCTCCACTTTGCTAGATCACTTTTCAGCAAAACACAAACAAGTAATAACTGTAAAGACTGAATCAGTTACTAGTTTTATTACTGAGCAAAATCCTTGCCTCAAAGTCAATGGAAAACTTGCCGTAAAGGTCTGGAGAACTAACAGGTTTTACTTTTTCCATTAAAATTTAGGGCTAATGATTTCACCACAGGTTTTTTTTTTTTTGATGGATACACAGTCACAGCACTTGAATATTAAAAGCTGCTCTATGATCTGCTGAAAGCCATCCTACTGTCATTGCAAGCTTGTGCTATGTTTCATGCAGATTTGAAATTTTCAGGGGACTGCTAAAACTATGCCCTAAGTGAAGCACACAGTAAAAGCATGTCTAGGGTGAAACAGATATTCCCAGCAGGCTGAACACCTCTTTGAATGAACTGCCTTTGCAGATAATAAAAGTCTTGAGTTTTTTCTCCAACCAGCCTGTCTCTTGTGCATTGGTGTGCTCTACAGAATTCAGCTTTTTATAATCAAAGGTCTGCACAACATTGCCAGTATAGTTGGTACTTAGCCTCCATTTTGCAGCTCTGACAAACATAAATTTACATAATAGTCCTTCATTTCTATAAAATATCATTACTCATTACAAGCATACTTCCTGTCTTCACAACAGAACAAAAACTTGTATTTCCATTGTCCCAGTATTTTTAGCTTGTGTTGTACAAAAAAAATATGCCTTAATTAATTTTGCTATTGCTAGCTAGAGAGTGAAAAGAGATTATTTTCTTCTTATGCATTAACTCAATGACAGTTGAAAATCATCTGGGAACTGAGAAAGGAGGAAACTAATATTCCTGTTTCCAGTCCCATGTAAGAGCCAGAGAGAAGAGAATGATATCTACCACTGCCAAAATATGGCAAACTTAGGCCTAGGTCTTCCAGTCTATTCCTATATATATTCCAACACTATTTTCACCTGTTGATATCTTTCCTCCTTTCATATAAAACTTTGTGTCCTCCAGTACATCATTCTTGCTTCTGGTCTTCACAGTTTAGGTATCCAATAATCAAATTTCCAAATACTATTAAAATGCCTGTATTTTAATAAAATTTTTAGAAGTTTGAAAAATGCAAACCCTATGCCTAACATATTTCAAGTACTTTAATAAAATGTTAATACTTTATTGTAAATTTTTAATAAATTATAATTTTTATCCAAAATCCAGCTTGCCAAATCCAAAAAACCCCCACATCTTGCACCTAAGAAATGTGGCACCCATTAAAATAACGTGACTAGTCTAAATAAGCCTATACTATTAATTTTTTGAATGTATATGAACAGAACTACAGGCAGGCCCCATCCATTACATACAGACCCTGTATGTGCCAGCAGGAGTTCCCTGACTGCTCCTCCAGGCTGCTTCTGGCATCATGACCTGGCAGGAATTATTGAGGAACTTGCACAGATTTATCTGGGTGCCTGGATTACTCAGTGCATATGTTGAAAATTTTCCTTTCCCTGATAGAGTATCAAGTTGGAGGAAGACAGAGATCACAATCCATATTCACAAGAATACTTTTTTCTTAATAAAGCTGTTATTAATAATAAAATCAAGCTGTTAATTTTAATAGCAGACAACTACATACAATACATCCACTTCACACAGCTCACTCATATACACGCCAACACACGAACTTGTAGTTACCAGATTGGAGCAACAGCTGGGAGGCCAACCCCATCAGTAGTAGAGGATTGTACTGATACAACGAGAGCTTCCAGGCAGGTGTTCAGAAAGTACTTCAAGTGGTCCCTCGTTTCAACCAGTGTATATATATACCCGTAGTACCTGTCTGCAGATAGCAGCCGCCACTCTCAGGTGCAGCGTGAGTCATGCATCCCACTGGTGATCCTGGTGTTTGCTGGTGGCCTTCAACGGATTTGGCTGACTCGCAATATATCCATGCTTGTGGATTCAACAGCATTACTAACCTCTGGAGCTTATCAGGTTTTGGGAGACTTTCACACATGACCTCTCATGACACACTTTTCCCCTCTTTGACTTGCTGTCTTCTGGGGTCTATTTCTACCCCCACATCCATAAATACCTATAGAATCCACTCACATTCACAACAGAAGGGGTCTTTACAACACACACAGAAGATCTGATGCTTCTGGGAAAAAAAACAGCTATTAGGTGGTACCATATGAACTGTACTGTTATGTGCAGTAACTCAAGGAGACAAGGGGTGCCAACAGACCTGCAAAAATCAGAGTAAAAGCTACCAATTGAATTGTTTACTGTGAATATGAATATTTTTTTAGGAAAACAATTAAGAACTATAAAGTTTAAACAACAGTAAAGTCAATCAAGTACTTTTTTTATTTAGCATATTATTTAAATAATTGATTAAAAATAAGTTCAAAATCAAGCATTTAAAAATCATTTCAAAAAAACAACTTTGAAAATAAGCTGAATTTTGGTATCTGTTTTGATCATTCATCAAGAGATCATAGGCTACTTTTTCATCAGAATCAGCTTTGTAGCTTATATCTCAGCACTGGAAAAAGCAACTGCCTGATTTTCCCCCATGGGCAAAAAACACAGAAGAAAACAGAATAAATCACATGAATTTGTGTAAAATCACAAACAGCACTATTTGTGACTGTCACATGCTCCTAAATCCCACCATCATTCATCCAGCAACTTCTTAGTCCTGCATCATGCTATGCATTCAGCATCAAAGGAGAGTACTGCTGTGTTAGCTTTCACTTAACCACCTTACAAAACCTGCCCAATATCCTTATCCTCGATTTGCAGAGAAGAAACTGAAACACAAAAAAAGTTGTTTGACCTTGGTGGCAGAATCAGGATATAGCTGCTTGTATTTTTCCTGGAAAAATACTACATTTTTTCTTTTTTTTTTTTGTTGGGTTTTTTTGGGTTTTTTTAATGGAGGACTAGAAAGTTGAGGCCACATATTTCTCAGCTCTCCTTTGACAAGAAAACTATTAATCCTTCCCAAATTCCCTTATTTTTTTCAGTATCCCCCTCTCTCTTAACTTTTCTCCAAACCAATTCTTGGTCACAAGTATAGAAACCTTCAGTACTAATCTTTCCAATGAAAAGTACCCTCTCTGTCTTCAGATCTGTCACTCACAATCTCGCAATTTTCTCTTAGTGCACTGCTTTCCATAATAAAAACAGTCACAACTGTAATAAAATAATTTCAAAAATAAAATGGCTTTATAATGAAGTTAATAAAGGAATAAAAACTTACAGAACTGAATTAACAGGAGTCCAATGGCCCCTAGGCACAGGACTACACTAAAATTTTCTCACAGAAGAGAAACTAAGCAAAGTCAAGCAAACATAAATTTCACCTTAGTGAATTGTCTCCAAACATTTGAGAGCTCACCCCCATCCCTTGTTATCAACTTTTATTGAAGTAAAATAATCCACTGAATAATTAATGTGAATAGTCTTGATCTGGGGCCTATGTACAATAAGTTCCTTACACGCATTTTGTAAAGCATATAATCTTACTTCCATTCTCCAGCCAAAAATAATGTCATTTTGGAATAAATTTCTTGCCCAGAAGCTCCAGGTTCACTTTGTGGGACCATTCCACATTAAACTCACTATCTGCAATGAAACCTTTCAATCAACTTGTTCACAACAACATAGTCTCAAAATCAACAAAGGGACAGCGAAGAGACAAGTGCATTTCAGATTTTGTCTGAATAATCCTGAGCTACCCTCAGTATTTGCCTACCTTTATGGAGCAACTTCAGCTGGATCCCTCCAATGATCTCAGGAAACAAACTCAACATAAACCAAGATGAAACAGTGCTGCTAAGCCCAGCTGAACATTTAGGCTGGGCAATGAAGGTAGTGAGTTCCCACCAGATGACAGAGACCATCTCCACCTTTGATTTTGCCTCGGTAGAAAACAGCAGAAAGACCCTTTGAAAGAACTGAACATGACAGTCTCTCCCTGCTTTCTCCCTGTTACATCATGGATGGGCCTCTCACAACAAGCAGAAGGAAATTGGGCCAGGGACAGGTGAAGTGCCAATAGCCAGATTTTATGTGCGCAATTTAACAAAGATTGAACACTTTATTTGGGGAGAGAGGAGGGAGAAGATGCTCTCAGTCTAATCTGAAAAATACATTGTGATGCCAAAATAAGACTGTAGGAAAGTGAGTGCGGTCATCTGATTCACTAGCCACACAGTGAGACCAGTGCCAACAGAAGGTGCCTCATGCTTTCTTTGCCAGAAACTCAACTTCCCAGGGAGGAGGAAACATGCTTTCTGCTACATTTCACAGGTTGTGGGGGCTCCCATGGCCTGTCATTGAACCAGTTCTTTGGTCAGGAGTACAGCCTGCTGTGCTAAGGCTACCTGCTTTCCCTCTGAGAACCTGTGCTGGCCTAGACATACACTAACTTACCATATGATGCAGGCTGAGGAAGAAATTTTGTGTTTAAAATTGTTATTTCCATGAAGCATTCAGCATACAGACACAAAGTTTGTACAAATACCCAAAGATCTCATCACTCCTGCACCCCAGACTCTACCCTATGTATTTTAAAAATTTGCGCACTTAAGCGCATGAGCTTGATATTCTGCCAGCTGGCCACCATTTATTTCACTTCAATGGAATCAGAAAGACATGAAGCAAATTTACAACCTTTAAGTAAGCCAAGACTAGCCACCCAGATCTTTTTATATTATAATGTTCTGTTAATCACTGCCCTCCCTAGCTTTGCACAGCGTCTTCTGCCCTCGCAACCAAGCTGAGCTTGTGGCCGGGAAGATTACCTTACCCTTAAATTAAAAATGTTTTCTGTCCTACTCAGTTCTGATCTGGGGAAGCAGATTAACCAATTCAGCAGCAACAGTCTTCTGCCACGTGAAATTTTCATCCATGATTTTCTGCCTGAACCAGCCCTGCAAATCTCCTGCCAGCTCCTTGCCTATATCCCCCCAGAGAGACTCAATAGGTCTACTCCCGCTGCTCCCTCTCACTACTCTCCGATAAGCAGAGAATTGACTCCTTGCTTCCTGAACTGCAGCAGAAAAGTTGACAATGGGTGTTAACAAAGAGGAATGTAAATCACTGTGTGCCCTAAAAACTGTGCATTAACATCATATCAGAACTGCTGTTTGGGACTGGCTTCCCCATTGCACAGAAGGTACACTACTGGCTGGTCAACTGCCATTCTTCATAGTTATCAAGTTACAACCAGCTCCATCTGACATGTTGAGAATGTTACAAAAAAAATTCTAATCTTACAAATAACCTATAAACTTCAGTGTATGGCAAATATACTCCGCCTCGGGCTTCTGGTATAAAGGGTGAGGCAGTCACAGGAATAGGTCAGCGTCCACTCAAGCACTTCCAATAACTTTTTCATTGTCTTCTCCATTAGTACCAAGGGTTGTGTATATAGGCAGGCCCTGCATATCTACAGAGAAAGCTGAGACACACAGTAGAAGGAAAGCTGGTTACAAGTGCTTAAACCAGAGGGTACTAGAGGGGCTCAGGTCAGTGCTTACTAGAGGGTGATGAGAGCTGTTCAAGTCAGCAGTAAATAGCTGTTTGGTACAAGGGTTACAGCTGGAGGTCAGATGGAGAGATGTAATTGCATCCATATATGCTGTGCTTGGTGGGTTGATAAGGGTAAAGCATGTGGGGTTACAAAGCTATCCAACTCCTGCTTGGTGGGCAACATGTGATCATCCCTGAGAACAGTTCTTCTGCTGACTCAAAGACATGTGGAGCCTGGCCTAAGCCTAAGCCTAGCCTTGCATACTGCAAGCATTAGCCACTAATTGCTGGCTCCTCTGCCCCAACCTGGGTGACAGGAAGAGGAGAGCAAGAGAGGCTACCTGCAGAGCAGCACCTTCTGGCAGCTGGAACAGCAGCACTGCTTCTGTATTCCTCCTGCTTGAGAACTGCCTCAGCCTGGCTGCAAGAGCTCATGATACAGCTGCTCACTGTAGGCTTTCACAGATCAGGCCCGTTATGTTCTCTCACTGTGTCTAACAGGGACTATTGGTCTTGAAAACAGAGATGGGCCAGAGTTGCAATACTCAAGCACAGTCCTTTTCCAAAAGCAGGATGTACTTTTCCAAAAACATGAGGCTTGTTTCAGAGCCAGCTGTGTTGGATTGGCTTCCTGGAAGAAGTGTTTTGAAAGGGTTTTGACCTTTCTTTTCCATTGGGGGACAAAAGCGTTTCAATCATACCATCTAACACCTAAACATTAACAGGTTCCCACTCCCAAGTTTGAGACCCAGAAGTATCATTTTAAAATAGCAAGCAGCAATCTTTGTGACAAGGCAAAACGACATGAGTTGTCAATGAATAGCCAACATCACCAAGAGACAATACTCACTTGTCCATAAAGCTTTAAATTGTAAATTATAAGATAAGTCTTTGCCTTGGCGGTGCTCTGAGAGACTCTATATATGCTTCTAACTCCGACTGCTGTCGTAGTGCTGGTAATGTAAAAGCCTGGAGTTAACTAACCTGAGCTCAAGTGCTCTTGTTTGTCATCTTTGTGCTGAAAGTCTCTGCTGTTTGCCTGTTGTAGGTTGATTACAAGTGCCCTTATAATGATTATTAATGTTATGGTGGATCAAATTTATTTGTATGAAGCTCTGTCAAGGTTAAAGACACAAGGGATGAGTTTGAATGGGTATGTTTAAAATGGACACACAAAGGAATTTGGAGGTGCCAGCCCCCATATGCCTTTCTTACCCCACAAAAACAGCATCTGCAAGAAAGTGGTCATAGATTATATAAGAGATCTCCTTGGAGAAATGACCTTTCTACCTCTGTTTTTGATACTGAGACAACTTCACTCATGTATTTTATGTTCCAACAAAAATATAAATTCTGGATGAAGGAGAAGAGTCACAACTTCCCTCTGATGATCCTCCCTGCTGTCCTAGGGCTACATAAACAAAGAGAGAAATGAATGACAGAAAGCTTACTTGAGGAGATCCTTCAGAAGGGTAAAGATGGGTTAATTAAAAAAAAAAAAAAAGATAAATGTGCTGAAGTTTTCTATAGTTGAGAGGAGTTTGGCATCTCAGGAACTCTTGGAGAGGTGTCAGATGCTCAGGATTAAGATTGGCATGTAAAAAGGAGCCAGGAGGGCCTGGAGACAAAGAAATGTGCTTTAAGACAGGAAGAAAGATGCTCTTCCTGATTCTGTTATTTGTTTTGTTGGGCACCACTCATCAAAGGCAGGCAAATACTTTGCTGGGTACATAGAAGGATTTAGTGGGTCTCAGGTGCTGATTCCTCAGGCTCAGATACTTCATATGCCCAGTCCTGGGAAAGAGACAGAAAGCCCCAGTTCAGTGTACTTAACCCTTAGAATCTCTTAACAAACAGCGGAGATGTGCTTCTGGAGACAACCTGCACAATCCCATCAAGTGGGCCAGGGGAGACAGTGAAAAATTCACTTGGTCCCCACACATTTTGGAGGAGCTGGTTCTTTGAGATCTAGCAGTTAGATGGGTCATAGAAACAGCTCTTAATTCCCCCCAGACAGAAGATTAGGATACCAAGCAAGCGCTTTCAGAAAGATTCAGGATCTTGCACTAATTCAGTTTCTGCTATTTATTCTGCACAGAGATCTCATGCAAAACTCTCTGCCCTCAGGGTGATACAGTAATATGAGTTCACTCACATGAACTCACTCATGAGCTGACCTAGTAAAAAGGGTAATTAAATTGTTCAAAAAGTATTTTAAAAGTTGGGGGAAAATTCTCACATAACTGATTTTATTAATAATGTTTACACAGCTTTCTAGACATGGCCTAGCTACATGAAGTACAAATAACCAAATAATTTATATGACAGTAGAACTCATACTTTCACTGAATCAGCTATGCAAGGAATATTGATCAATTCTCTCTTCGTAACAAAATAAACCTGACACTGCCCTCATCCATGCAGAAACAGCAAAGCAGGAATTGTGAATTTCTCTGTAAACTGAAAATCAAACTAATTCAGCAGAAACACTGATACAGTCCATTCAATAAACATATTATAGATCTTACAAGAATGAGGATTCACTTTCCTATTCATACTTGGCATTTGTTTACTAAGTCTTTGAAATTCCTCAGAATCTGATGAAGCATGGGCTGGATAAATGGATTGTGAGGTGGACTGAAAACTTGCTGAACTGTCAGGCTCAAAGGGTTGTGATCAATGGCACAAAGTCCAGCTGGAGGCCTGTCAGTAATGGTGTACACCAGGGGTTGATACTGGGGCCAACAGTATTTAACATCTTCATTAATGGTGTGGACCATAGGACAGAGTGCACCCTCAGCAATTTTACAGATGGTATAAAATTGGGAGGAGTGGTTGACACACCAGATGGTTGTACTGCCATCAGAGGGACCCTGACAGTCTGAAGAAGTGGACCAATAGGTACCTCATGAAATTCAAGAGTGTAAAATGCCAAATCCTGCACCTAGGGTAGAATAACCCCATACACCAGTACAGGCTGAGGGCTGACTAACTGGAAAGCTATTCCGAAGAAAGGGATCTAGGGATCCTGGTTGAACATGAGCCAGCAATGTGTCCTTGTGGCAAAGAAGGCAAATGGCCTCCAGGACTGGATGAGGGAAAGCATTGCCAGCAGGCTGAGGAAGGTGATCCTTCCATTCTGCTCAGCACTGGTGAGATCCTACCTGGAGGGCTGCATCCGGCACTGGGCTCCCCAGCACAAGAGACATGAATATAGTGGAGCAAGCTCAGTAAAGGGCCACAAAGATGATTAAGGGATTGAAGCACCTATCATACGAGGAGAGGTTGAGAGAGGTAGAATTGGTTAACTTGGAGAAAAGAAGGTTCGGGGGGATCTTATTAATATGTGTAAATACCTGATGGGATGAAGCAAAGAAGACAGAACCAGATTCTTCTCAGTGGTATCCAGTGACACAACAGGAGGCAATGGGCACACACTGAATCACAGGAAACTCCATTTAAACATAAGAAAAGTTTAGTGTGATGGTAGCCAAACACTAGTACAGGTTGTTTAGAGTGGTTATGGAGTGTCCATCCTTGGAGATAATTCACAAACGTGACTGGACGTGGTTCTGAACAACCCGCTCAAGTTGACCCTGTTCTAAGCAGGGAGCTTGGACTAGATGATCTCCAGAGGTCCCTTCCAACCTTGTGAACCTCCCCTGGACTTTAGACTCCTACCTCGAGATCTATTGCTTTTTGTAGATACTAAGCTCCATGATGTGGGCTAAGGAGAAGAGACGCAAGAGGTACTTCTTAGAGCACACTATTTCATCACAGCTTTAATAAATGGCTATGTATTGTTCCATGTATTTGTGTACTCTGGCTGATGACTCCGTATGTATTTTTATATGCATGTAAGCATTCAGCAGTGTCCCAGATTCAACTTTTTAAGCCAGCACAACCTTGTACTCCACAAGTAGCAGAACAAGAAATATCCATATCATGTTGACATCTAGCTAAGTTTATGTCAGTTCTGAACTCATTGCACTCTTGAAGGTTATTCAGAAACAGAAAGAGGCAGATACAACAATAAAGGAACCTTTAAATCAGACTGTAGTTTGTAAATTGGGTAGAAATATCCCTTCAGCTACTTTGACATGTTATTTTTCCACTGTAAATGTAAAAGAAACAACATTCTCCAGGGACATGGGTTAGCATTTTCACTAACTGATCTGTTCCTTTTTCTTCATTTTCACTTTTCCCATTTCCAGCAAACACAGCACTATTCTAAGCCAAAATGCAGAAAACGCAAACCACTTACAAGCTAAGTGTCTCCTTGGGCTGCTATCACTGGTCTTTTTGCTAACCACATACTCAAGTACACATTTCCTCAGCACCTGCCTTTGGAGATTGCTTTTTCGTATCAATGGACCCAATTCAGTATTTGTTTCTCTTTCAGTCCATAGAATGTAAAAGCTCCAGCAATGCAATGGGGGAGGTGAATAAAAACAGACAGTGGATCTTTACTTGTTGTCACAGATATGATCTACCCTCTGGGTAGACCTCTCATGCTTGGAAAAGCCAGATGGAAAGGCTACCTCCATATTAGTGGAAGTAAAAAAGCCAAATATCTGGTGACTACAAAGAAAAAGGATCTTTGAGATGGGTCTTCAAATGAAACATTTTCCTTCTTTGGCTAAACTAGAGGAAACATGCTAAGCTACAAGGTATTCTGCAAAATTCACCCAACAAAGACAGCAGAGGTGGAAGATACAAGAACTGTACTGGGTCAGATCAAAGGTCAGTCTAGTCTGACAACTTGTCTCCTACATTGCGTAATAGTCACTGAATGTGCAGTCCCAGAACAGACTGAGCTCTGGAACAGTCAGACATCTGAATAGAGACATCTAAACAATTCATCTTGAAGTCTGTGCTGCTATAGAGACCAATGACAGATACCTAGAGAAAAGTATAAGAACAAGGTAGCGCTACATCCCATGCATTGAGAGGAGCCTGGTCTAACTTTCAAAGTAACCACCTATGGCTTGTGGAAGAAGATATTCCAGTGAGGCTGCATTACATACACTATGACTTTAAAGGCATTAACTGCAAAGACAGGCATTTATGTATTTAAAACAGTTCAAACAACAGCTGCAATATCCTCTTCCGTTCCAGATCTCACTATGATCATAAGCCAAGTAGAGTACAATGACAAGTATGCTGTGCTCACACATCTGTGAGGGGTTCCCAGCCTGCAGTGGAAACCAGAAAGCTGTCGACAAGAACACAGTGAGTCCAAAGGTATCTCAAAGCCTCAGTAAGAAGTATGAACCTGGGGAATTTGTGCAACTGTAGTTGGTACTGGATAATGTTGTCAGAGACTGTTTGCATGGTCTCCTCCCATGATGGATGGCACCTCGACTTTGGGAGGGCCACATCATCCCTGCAGAATGGCTATGCTCACTGACCCTTGCCTGCAGCAGCTCAGGCAGTGCTTTTGAGCAGTGACTGGGGAGCCAGCTGAGGAGGAGAAGAAAGAAGGTTGAACCACACCTGAAGTGGGATCTCCTCCCCACTAAGAAATTTTTTACTATGAGGGTGGTGAAACACTGGACCAGGTTGCCCATAGAGGTGGTAGATACCCCATCCCTGGAAACATTCAAGGTCAGGTTGGACGGGGCTCTGAGCAACCTGATCTAGTTGAAGATGTCCCTGATCACTGCAGGGGGGTCAGACTAGATGACCTTTAAAGGTCCCTTCCAACCCAAACTATTCTATGATTCTGTGATTCTATGTTGCAAGTGTTCTCCATAGTTTGAGAGACTTCTAATGCAACAGGATCGTTCAGGACACATTGGAGGGCTTTGCAGTAGTGAGAACCAATCTTTGCTTCAGACTTTTGTGGCTCTTTGTGGGTTGGATGCATCTGATGCATACCTGGAACCACAGTTTTTGGTTCCATTTTTTCCAAAGGATCTCATATGTGGTTCACACACACCAGAACCACCCCATAAGATGAACCAGCATGCAGTAAATGAGGGCAACCAGATCTGCTTTAAAAGCACACTACTGCTCAGAAACAAAGCACTAAAGTAGATGTAGTCAATATTTGTTTAAGGCCACTGTCTCCATCTCTACAATAGTTTGTGGATCAAGTCTCAACTAGAGTGAAGACTGAATATCCAATTTTTGAAGTATTCTGAAGCTGTATTCCCCTAGGACAATGCATTTCACCAACACCAGGACAAGGAACTTGCGAGAGTTCACAGTGTTCTTAGGGCGTCTGCCTGGAAAACAGGCTTCGAGAGATAAGGCAATTGCTGCATGACCTTCCAGGAACTGTTACTTCCCCCTTGAAATGCCTTGTCTACCACAGGAATCATATTAACAATACTGATACACTTGTCTATCCTTTAAAAAACAAGTTTTCCCAGGAGGAAGATAACAAAATAAAAACAGTAAAAGCTAAAAAAACCCAAAACCGAACCCCACCACTACCAAGGTATTATTAGCCTATTAGGTCTGTCTATGCTACATCCATACCAGAGAGGAATGTTATTAACACTATCTATCTATGCCACATGGAAGGTGCTCAAGTAGCAGTGTATTTACTGTACATGAAAAACTGCTGAAAGCCATGGATGTTTCCATTTTCATTTAAATAAAAAATTTCCTTGTGTATGTCAGTTCATAAAACCAAAATCCTAGAAAGACTGTATTTCAGAGATGCATAAATGTGACACCTCATGGGATTTGAAATATTTTATAGTTGCTTTATTGTTACAAAATTTTTATTTTTATGCTAATATCTATAAATATAAAAATTCTTTTTTACGGGTGTGACTAAAAAAGTTGTGGTTTGTTGTCAAAAGCCCAGGGATTGAGGGTTTCTCAAAATTTCTACTATGCACAAGGAATCAACACCCAACAACATAACTGTGTCACGGGAAAAACAAAGCTGAATGAATACTGCAAGTGCAGAGCTTCTGGCAGGAGGATTGCACAGCAGAGGGAGCAGTTGCCCTCAGTCACTTTTTTTCCTTCCAGCATTAGCATTGCTGTAGCTGCAAATTATTCTAAGATGAGTTTGTAGACCAGTGTAGTAGTTTGTATTAAACCAAACATGATAGCTGAAAAAAAAAAGCCTTTAAGAACAGAAATCCTTAGTAAAGCATCCAAGAGAAAAAGCAGCTGGTACCTGTGAAGGAGGAACGTTGTGTGCTTCTGTTAAAGAAAAAGAGATAGGTAATTGCTAGTGTGAAACAGTGAGAGTTTGTGGGAAGGAAGATTTTCATTCACTATAAAAACAGTATCTCCGCTGAGTCCATGGTTTATGGTATCAATTTTAGTTCCTAAGATTGTCTGAATAAAGTGTTTTGAGAACAAGAGATGAGAGATCAGGGGTGAACCAACGGTGTATGTGTTCTTCACTAGTTGTCTGTGAGAGTTTATTCTGGTATGTAGTCATTGCTTAGTTTGACCTATGAAGTTTTCAGGACACCATTTGGTGCAAAGGATGAACAAGGTTACATTCTTGGCAGTGGAAATCACAGAATGGCTGGGGTTGGAAGGGACCTCTGGAGATCATCTAGTCCAACCCCCTGCCAAAGCAGGTTCCCCTAGAGCATGTTGCACAGGGTCATGTCCAGGCAGGTTTTTAATATCTCCGGGGAAGGAGATGCCACAGCCTCCTTGGGCAGCCTGTTCCAGTGCTCTGTCACCCTCAAAGTAAAGTTTTTCCTCATATTGAGATGGAACTTCCCATGTTTCAGTTTGTGTCCGTTGCCCCTCGTCCTGTCACTGGGTACCACTGAGAAGAGTCTGGCCCCCTCCTGTTGACACCTGCCCCTAAGGTTATTTGTAAGCATAGATAAGATCCCCCCTTAGTCTTCTCTTCTCCAGACTAAACAGACCCAGCTCCCTCAGCCTCTCCTCGTAGGAGAGATGCTCCAGTCCTCTGATCATCTTTGTAGCCCTCTGCTGGACTCTCTCCAGTAGTTCCCTTATCTTTCTTGAACTGGGGGGCCCAGAACTGCACACAGTACTCCAGGTGTGGCCTCACTAGGGCAGTGTAGAGGGGGAGGAGAACCTCCCTCAACCTGCTGGCCACACTCTTCCTAATGCACCCCAGGATACCATTGGCCTTCTTGGCCACAAGGGCACATTGTTGGCTCAAAAATGCAGCAGCTAGAGACATGGAAGATCAACTCTGGGGAGTATTATTCTTATTAAGAGACAGGAAGACACTCCAATACAGAATGTATCCAGAAAAGGTGTTGCAGGTTTCATAGCACTGTGTGTATAGAACCTGCATGAGAAAATGTGCTCCATGCCTTACACAATTAGGGTCACTGCAACACAAAACTGTTGTAGCTCACACTACTCCCACATGAATATGGCAAAATCAGCAATAAGATGAGATTAGTGGACACGTTTTGTGATTTTTATTAACATCTGAAAGCAACATTTGCTCTCATTCCATTTTTTAAATCTTCACTTTTCTAAACGAGAAAAAAATATAGCGGTCTGTTTGCAGTCTTCTGCTTACCAGACTATATAGTCATACATGTTTAGTTAGACCAAGTGTTAGTCTTGGTTATCTTTTCTTTTACACCCTTTAATTCTTACCAATATAATAAAATTAAACATTTCAGCCTTCCCTTCACTATCCAGTCAAATCAGTTACAGGACTTAAAACTGGGAAAAGAGTCTTTGCTCAACATGGGACCCAAGAAGAGCTACTCAGTCATCTGTGAAAGAAATAACTCATCAATCTATAAAAAAAAACAATATCTGGATTATGTTCAATAAACCAAGACAGGTTATTCTACAATAAGCTGCCATAAGTCAAGAACAGTAGCATATAAGAATCTGTTTTATCATAACCACACCACCTGAAGGTAACCTCCACCCTTTTTAAAGACCAGTGAGCTGACAGATGCTGCCTGCAGCATCAACTTCCTCTAAAGATCCACTTCTCAGGATGGAGGGCATCAGTGTCCTGGCCAAAATCAGTGCAAGTGCCTCCAAGTGTGGCTGCTACCTGTATCTGCCCTGCAGCTGGCCACATTCTCACCATGGATATCCTGTCACATACAGCAAGAGTACTAAATACTAAGAAGTAAAAAAGACTCTGCACATTCAGCACTGAGACAGGCAAGAATCACCACAAAAAGTATAACTGGGTGGCTGGCCAGCACTGTAACCCAAATGACCAGAAATACCACATGCAACTAGTGAGGATCTGGCCCTTTGTAACAGCTGGTTTCAGGCCAAGAAAAATCTAGACATCCAAAGGGATGGCTGTGAATTAGCCAGTCTCCATCCACAAACACAGAAAGCTGCTGCAGTTCAACCCACAAGCGTTCTTGGAATCTGCTTGCTACAGGTTTAAAAGAGGTCAAACAGAAGTTGCTCAAAGAAACAGTTATGCTGTGATCGCTCTGGCTGCTTTAATGGGGCAGGCAACTCTGCCTTGTGACAGGCAGATGGGAAATGCAGCTAGTGCAGGACTGATTCGTATCCACATTTAAGCACTTGTGTTTTGTGCAAGCACATGAATTGTACAACAGGAATTTAGGGGATGGAGCAGCTGCATCATGAGGAGAGATTTCTCTCCTTAATTTGGAGACAGGCAGGCTGAGGGGGATACAACTGAGAATTACAAAATCATGGAGGCGGTGGAGACAGTGCAAGCAAGTCACCTTGCTTTACTAGAAGTATGGGCACTCACTCAAACTATGTGCAAGATAGGTTTAAAACAGACAAAAGCAATAACTTTGCTTTACAAACATAGCAACTAGTGAATTTCTGGTCACATGGGACAGAGGAGACCAATAGTGTCAGCAGGCTAGAGAAAACCAGCAGGCTACACACAGAGGATTAATTTATGGACAGCAGTTCCAAAACAGGTAAGGGAATGGGCACAAGTGTACCTCCTAATGATCCTAATCCAATCAGTGGGGATGCTGGGAAAGAATGAGGGGAATGCACAGCATCAAGTGGTCAGGATCATGTTCTAGCCCCATTAGTATTGCCTTCTGTTACTGCCCGAGGCAGAAATACTAGTCTAGGTGGGCCATAGGTTTGATACAATAAGGCATTCTTAACACTTTTATGCATGAAGGCATGGCTGGAGAAAGGTCATTGACACTATAGGCCTAAGAGGCCTGACTCACTGCAGGAAAAGAAGCTGGTGTGGCTTCACCTGTAATTGCTGTCATATCACATACCATACTTGAAAAATATGTGCAGAAGCTACAATGCAATAGACGTAAGTTTTGAAGGAGTTCTGCTACCTGTTAAAGCATTGAAGCTAAATTCAGAGTGGTTTCTGTCACATTCCAGTAGGTGTAACTACTGAAGTTTTGGAAAAATTCCTTTGCTGTTCTCCCCTACGTGCAGCTTCTCTCCGTAATACTCCCTGCTCCAGGGGAACTCAATAATGGCACTGGGCTTTGTCATTGTGGTATGGGCTTCTGCACAAAACTTGTGTCCAAACAAGCTCACCTTATAGCTTCATAAAGCAGGTATCTAACAATGACAAGCCTGTCCCTTTCTCACAGTATGAGAGCACAGAGTTTTAAAGGAAAAATCTGTCATGTGCTAGGATTCAAACACGTGCTGACTTCCTCTGAGCACAACAGATTTCACCTGTTTCCTTCCTCCTCCTTTCAGACTCCACAGCTGTGACGGACATGTTACTAATACACACAGAACATGTGCCACACATCCCTTTATTCTTCCTCTCTCCATTTCTGCACCCGTGAAGAACTGAAAGGAAGCAAAGCTGGGCAGTCATCTGGATGTATCCAAGGCCCAATCAAAGACTCATGAGACCCAACAGACTGACACAATTACTGCTCCTCCTAGGTATTAAATGCCACTTCTTTTCCCAGAATTTTCCATAGCTACATATGTATTTATATACTATACATCCCAAAAACCTTCTGGAGCACAGAATTTGCCGCATTACTTTAATTACTGGCTCAACTGCAGTGGCCATTAGTCTAAAACTGACCCAACAACTTACCCAACTTCATACCATAATGGATGGGCGGGGGAATTTCTGAATACACTTGTGGCTTCCCAGGAAGCCAGATAAGAGAGAGATTGATCTAATTTCAGTGGAGCCCACTCCTTTCTCAAGTCTGAGGAAATGTCTGTTTCCATTCTCTCTGAAGCCTTCCAGACCAGTGGGAAGGCACAAAACTTTACGTTACTGAGATCTAAAAAATATGACCATACACTAGCTCATTTATTGGCATTCCAAATTTAACCTGAAAGCATAGTGTTGTACAACACAAGAAGCCAAGCACTGCCCTGGAGCGATGGAGATTTTATCTAGCTCCTGGAACTGGACAGCTGGAATTTGTCCATAAGTATGTGGTAGTAAGATTAGTTACGCTGCTCCAGTAGCCTAGAAAATGAGTCCTTGGAAATTACAACAGGAAAGAACATATTAAAACCACCCATTTCTTCCACCAGGCATCATACGGGTGTAATCCACTCTGTACCCTTAGACAGAATCCATTTGACAAAGTTGCCTGAGCTAGCAGAGACCTGGGCTGGATGATGGAAGTCCCGTCCAGGACTAGAATCCTTCCCAGTGGAAGTGAACAGTGTCAACCTTCTAACACCAAGAGCAATAAATGAGAAAGTTAGGTTCTCAACATAAGAAAACAGTTGATCTTTGCCGAGATCAGTTTCTTTTCAAATAATTTTTCCTCACAACTGAGCTATTCATGAGATGACCTCCCTCCAATGCCCTAAAAAAAAATACACAAAACCATATGATCCTAAAGTCACTCTGGTTGTGGGAAAGGGATAGCCATGTAAAAATATTCCTAAAAACAAACAAACAATGAAATGGAAAACAGAAACAGGAAGACATTAGAACGTTTTGAGAGTAACCAGGCCTTGGCCTCAGCCATCAAACTCACTTCTCAGCATCAGTCATCAAGAGAGTTGCTGCTTCCCAGAGGCTGACAGCACACAGAAAAAGTTGCACTGATCAGAAATGATCTCTAAATTCCAAGTTGCATAAATTCTAAGTGAATCCCAGGCCGTTTATTAGGAATTGCTTTACTTTTCATTGTCCTGAGGGGAAAAAAAATTAATTCTGCACATTTTCATTCCTAACCACTAGCTGTCGCCCCTCCCGCGCTGCTCTCACGCCCTCGGCAACGTTTACACCCGGGAAAAAGCTAAACCGTCACTCTACGGAGAAACAGGCAAATGATCAAATATGGCACAAAGCTTTCACAAACACAAGCCTCTTTGTAAGCCTGAAGGAAAAAAAAATCAAGCTTTCAAATACTCACAGGTCAAGGTGTTTCGGAGCTGAGGCTTAGACTCAGCACCGCTGCCAGCTGGAGAGGGTGAAAAATATAATCTCCATAGTTACAAGTACAGATTTATTAACTGTCCAATTAACTTCCAATTCAAACACTAACAAAGGGAACAACTTGGGTGGAAAGCAGCACCTCCCGAGCCTCTGCAGAGCCCATTATATTCCCAGAGTGTGAGCCTTGACCCTACAAAAAAATGTAATGCATTAGTGAATGCAAAGCTGTCATTACTAGCACATTAGCAGGCTTCAGCAAACTAGGGTAATAGTGAAGAACTGCACTGTGAAATTCTTTAAGAATGGGGCTGGATTTGTTGTAATTTGGCTGGGATTCTCTTCAGAATACTTCCTGTGCATTGTTTTCTGGTCCTTGTTTGACATCCTAATGTACCAGCTTTCCTCTAAGCAAGGAGACATATACGGGAAGAAAGCAAAGAGGAAAGACTGACACTTGGTAAAATAAAAGCATAGCTGTATTCTAGACCACTTTCATATTGGGAAGCGCATTTTCTTTTCTTAAGGGCCTAAATGTTTTATTTCTGGGAAATAGACTGGAGAAAGAAGCCAAGAATAAAGGTCCCACTTATAAATCACCTTGTCTGAGCATCTCCAGCTTGAACGGCTAGTTCTGTGGCTCTGCATCAACCTGCTTAAATTTAAGTCCTTAAAACTCAGTGTTTTTTAACAAAAAGGAAGTGCACAAACACTCCTGAACTCAAGCAAAGTGCAAACTAGAACACTAGTGCAGCCTCTCTGGTCCTTTTCTTATGCAATGCGTAACTCAAGAGTTTGCAGTGGCTCAGTTTGGAGAAGGAAATGCTGCCGACTCCTACAACACTTTTCAAAAAGTTTTGGTCTCTCCACAAGGTTTTCCACTTTTCAGGCAGAGAATTGTTCCCCTCTCATGAGAAATTTTAATGGAACTCAATTTAAAAAATTGCATTTGGAGTTTTTCAGCCATTCTGTATATTTAGTGTTGATGTTACTGCTAAGGCAAAAGGTGGGATTTTGGCATCAGGAACACATGGAAGCTGCACCCACTAACACTCCAGTTTCCTCACACTTCCCATGTTTTCAAGGATGGGATAAAATGCTACTGACTAATGCATTGTGCAAACAAGAAAATGCTTCCGCACTGCAGAGAGCACAAAAAACCACCATCTTCAAAATAACACCATCTTCATGTTGTTGTCAGTTAATAAGCTGGGCACAATAAGACTATGAATTAGTAATGGGGGATGGGGGGTCAGAATCAAGAACCAGGAGATTAACACTGACAAAAAAGAATGCACCGTTTCTTAATAGTGATAAATCCATTTTTTAATGAAACATTTTATTAATATACTTCTAATACACTCCTCAATGTATAACAATTCCTTTCAGTCTATGACATAACAGGACAGATCGATGCATTCCTACTCTAACTGCAATAAAGAAAAGCAATGTGGAAGTCTGATCCATCAAAATTTTATCTGCATTTCCAACAGTGAAAAACAAACTAAGTGTTTCCTTAGCATAACTAATCCCATTCCAACCAATTCTCTCCAGGCTCCAAAATCGTTCTTGTTATAGGAATTAACCCACTTTCCAAAAAATATTGGAGAAGTCTTTCCAGATGAACAGAATTTTTATTCACTTAAAATTTATGTAGCCTAGAAACAAAACTAAAGAAAGTTGGCTTGCTGCTTAGGAGAAAACTCACATTAAGTCCCTGCTCTGCCAGTGTCTTCCTGTGTGCTCTTGGACAAGTCATTCAGGACAAGTTTACACCTCACAGCAGAGGATGATGCAGAGCTCTGAGCTGCAGGTCCCCAGGCCAGGAATCACCTGTACCAGTATGAACCACAGTCAGCGCTGGTACATTCAGATATCATTGTAACTGGTTCTAAACCAGTTACCTGGCTCACTCCATTGAGCGCACTGCTTGAGGTCAGCGATCACACAGGCTGCACAGGTGCCTTTTCACCTACAGTAAAAGCACATGCTTAAGTTCTCCATCTCATTTCTCCATTTCAGAATGGGAAGAGCAGCACTTTCACATTTTGCAAGGATGCTGCAGGCATACAAACAAGAAAACTGGGGAAGTATGGACAGAACAGAGCACCAGAGAGGAGGGAATGCAGCACACATCTCTAAAACCCATGCAGCACTTGAAAGTTTCTTTCCTGCAATAACTTTATCCCAGGCTTCAGAAAAAAAACAAACCAACCCGTCTATTACCACTAAATGACAAAGTTAAACCTGGAAGCACTAAGGACCCAGCTGTGAACAGAAAACTGCTCAGGACCAATTTGACTGAGAATAATCAAAAATTTATTGAGGAAATACCACTGCTCTTGGCAAACACCAGTTTATTGAAATTTCTTGAAGAAAAATACATTTCTGCTGAGAAAGGTTACTCAGGTTCAAGGATGATTTTCTGATCAAAGCAAAAGGGAGAGGTGCCAATTCCAGAATGTACTGATGATCTGCGGAATCACTGATAAGACAAAGTTCAAATTGCATGCATGATGAGACTTGGCACAGGGAACTGAACTTATGGCTCCACCCAAGTTCCTGACCTGGTTAGTTTGGGAGTAGTGTCTTTTGTATGTATAATTGAATGCTCACTCTTACCCATATAAGACAGACTCACATTACAGCCCAAGGTCAGCACACCTGTTTGGATGCAAGAAATGTATGTTTCAATTTCTATTTCACACAAAGCATTGCTGCGATTTGAAAGCAGTTCTTCCAAAAACCTAAATAAATGCCCTGCGTGTTGGTGTATTCATTATTCTGGTTCCAGTTAAATCTTTCAGAAGTGTCTGTTCTGTACCAGTGTAGAACAAGAAAAAGGTTTTATGGGATAGGAGCCTGATTTCTCTCCACCTCTAGAAAAAATATCAGATAGACAGAAACGAAATTAAGAATTTTATTATAAAGAACCTTCTAGCTTTATCCAAAACCTCACTGGAGAAGATAATGAACTTTAAAATGAGGTACACTTATTTTCAACGTATGTTCCACTATTTTTTTGCTAGTGTAACTTCAGGTTTTAACTGAGTTGTGTCTGTTTAACATTTATATAGAAGAAAGCTCTGTTAACTCTTTTGTGACTCCTAAACTGGAGTTTTCCACTCTCTTCAGAAAACAAAGCCCCTTTTCCTTCCCAGATAAGCAGAATATTTTATACCTGTTAGCTGTTCAGCTTCCTTTCACTGAAGTTTGATGTGAAACCATATCAGTCTATGGTCTTTCTCTAAAGGAGATAGCTGAGATATGTCAGAAAGCATATCTACTTACAGTTCTTTCACTTGTCACCCAGCTATCATCGTGCTTTTTCTGTTCCCTATTTGGATGAATAAATCTTCAGATGCCATTTCTGCACACAACCCAAAAATCTAGCTCTTGGTCTCACACCCTGCTTCTAAGCTGGGGTGGCACAGAGCACGCAAGATGATGAGCTGTTTGCTTCCTTTCCCAACCCTGAAGCTCCACACCCAAGCCCTCTCCAAGTCCCTTTCATCAAGCAGAGTTATTATTAAGAGCAAATTAGAAACTCCAAATAAAACAGTCCAATTGTAAAGTTCCAATCAACATCTGTAGTCCTCTCCTCATTACAACAAGTCCTAACCTTTCAGCCTTCCTGAGTCCCAGTGTGTGAATCTCCATGTGCTGGATGATGCACGGCCGGTGGATTGACCGCTTGACAGACAGGATGGAGAATGCCATGCCACAATGTGCTGGGTTATGTGACAACTCAACAGGCCAATGACAGAGGAAGATAAATGCAGAAGTTCCACAAATATTTGCTGACATTTGATAACTTGATTGGATCTAAGTCTCTTCTCTCTTAGATATGACCTACACAGAAAAAGTAATCAGTATGACTGCACCTGAATAGGAGAATGTGTGGAGTCACTATATCAGTCTGTGGTGAAGTCATTCTTAGCTGCCCACAGAATAGGGCTATTCTGGCACTGTCATGCCAATCAGTCTCCCAGACAGACTAAAGTTTACATTGGCTTTGCAATCAAATAACAGAAGCTTTGCTGTTATCTTCAGAGAGAGTCCTGATTAGAACCAAGGCAAGAGCAGAATTAGGGGCAAAGGCAGAATTCCTGCTCTGGGCAAAGATCTACTGCAGTATGTGCATACTGCTCAGCAGTATACTGATCTCACCAGGGTTTTCTGCACAGCAAAGAATTTCATCACACATAAAGACATTTGTATGAATAGGCTAAAGGGAGTACAGTTGTGAGCTGGAGAAAACTAAACACAGATAAAGGATTGTCTCTGTTTAGCCCACGCCCAGGGCTAAACAATAACCAGTTGTTCTACCTCCCAAGACCCCACCCCAGCTGAGAAAGGGATTTGGGAAAAGGAGGGAGACTCATGGGTTGAAATTTAAACAGATTTAATAAAATAAGAAAACCAATATCAATATTAATACAAAAGACACAAAGTTATACTCAGCCCATACAGTGGTGGCAAGTTCCTCCAGGGATAGGAACCATTGAGAAGAAAAGAGGAAGAGATGACCAAAGAGCCCTCCCACCATCCCCAGCAGCTTTCCCATTTATAGTGAACGTGACATTCATGTTATAGAATACACCCGTGGGCCAGCCTGGGTCAGCTGCCCTGGCTTTCACTGTCTATGGCCTTGATCACCGTACCACAGCTGGCCACAAACTGAAACAAAATGTAACAGAAGATTGATTCTATAAATTTTATCCCTGCAAAACCAAGACAAGGTAACACCACACAAATAAAAGACACCACTTAAAACATGAGTTTCAACCCTCTATCTTTAATGGAGAGCAGCTTTAAAAAAAAACCCCACACACTTAAAAAAGGTAGTTCACATAATGTTTAAAAATGATATTACAAAGAAAACTTCCATTAAGCCACTCTGCTCCGACATTCCACCCTGATATACACTGTTTCTCTCACTTAAGTTCAGTAACTGGAATCCAAGAGGCTGTTAGTATGAGCAAGGGTCATTCAAGGAAGCGAGCTGAGCTCACTTCACCAACAAGAGAGCCCTTCAAATTGGCAAAACTTTCCCCATCTTCAGTGGTCAATACATTAGCCCACTGATTTTCACGCACAGAAGAAAGGGCCATAGGGGATTTTAACAGGTCATATAGGTTCTCCCCCCTCCACCCAAAAGCAGGATCAACTCTAACTAAATCATAGAATCATTTAGGCTGGAAAAGACCCTTAAGATTATAGAGTCCAACTGTAACAATTCCTGACTGATGGCTGATGAACAATGCTTGCAACTTTTCAATGATATGGACTCCATATTTTGCTGAGGCCATTTTCTTTCACTGTCCTTGTGGAAAGTTTTTTCTAGTGTACAACCTGAATCTTTCTCATTACATTTTAAATACATATTACTTCTTGCCCCATATAGCCTAGAAGTGTAGGACATGCATTTTTTCAGGGACCTTTTATATATCTAAAGACTGTATCCTCTCAGGCTTCTCTTCCCCTAGACTTAAGAAATTCAGCTCCCCCACTTATTCCACACAAAAAACAAGGTTCATGTAAATATGTTCATAGAACATAAGTACTGTGAATTCAAAGTAACACCATATCTCATGTAATGATTTTGCATAGAGAATTTGTGACTAAAAATCTATACAGGTTCCTCCCCATCCCTTCGCCAAGCACAACAGCTCAGTTGACCTGTCAGGTCAAGGCCATACTGGACTCCACCGTGACATCCCTCCCAGCCCATTCCTCACTGCAATGGGACCCAGCTAGACACTGCAGGGCCCAAGCACAGTCAGGCAACTGCAAACTTCGCTTCCTGCCCTTCAGCTCCTCACCTCCTCTCGTAACTGCCACCAGTAGAGTCAAGCCTGGATGAAAATATGTGAATCTGCAGGAAGTTTCCTATAGATTTCCTACAGGTGCAAAGGAATCTGTGATACATAGGAATGGAGCTCTCAGGAGAAGAGCTCTCACAAAGTAAGTTGCAAGATATCCAGTGTGATACGGAGGCACTGGGTGACTCAATTGCAAAATTCTGAAAATCAGTTTAGACAAACTACAGGTGCCTTTGAAAAGAAACATTCCAACACACATAGAATTGAATAGAATTAATATGTAAAAAACACTGAAGGAAATTCAATGGGTTTTGATAATCGCTTCGGAGGTAAACTCTGGGAAATAGATTCAGAAAGACATTGATTTGTCACAGGAGGCTTTTCCCTGAGCTCTTTTGGGAATACAGAAAAGGGAACCCACTCCAAAATAGTTAAAAAAAAAAAAAAAAAAAAAGGAAGTTAGCGGCACAGAGCAGCTTAGATCACAAAGAGTTAGGCCAAGATGGATAAAGACAGCACGACCCCTGCTCATGCTCTAAGCAACCCTTAGTGTTACATAGAATCATAGAATCATTTAGGTTGGGAAAGACCTTTAAGATCATTGGTATCTTAAATGAAGGGTTCCAGTTCACACTAAGAAAATGTATGTTAACTAAACTACAGAAATAGTGGCCTAAAATTGCTGTCAAGAACTAGAAATCTCTGGTAAGTGTTTTAATCGCTCCTATACAAGTTCACAAAGACACTGCTTAAAGAACAGTCTGGTGCTTTTGAAGATTTTTTTTTTAAAAACAAAATGACAGCATAATAACAAATGATTGAGAGAAATAAAAAAAAAATATTAATCAAAATGTAAAAGACATTACAAAAACAGAAAATCAACACTCACTATCAGTGTTTCTATAAACAAATTTTGAATCCCCTCCAAAAGAGACAAAACTCTCAATTCAGCCAGAGGAGCAGAGGAGAGAATTCACACCACTCTCTACACCACTTGAATACTTTTATCAAATATTTTATATCTAATGAAATAAGTTCTTTATTCAAAGAAGTTCTGACTTGATTTCAATCCTTTATCAATGTTACTCTTTCACTAACAGCAAATCTTAACTCTGCTTTAACAAAGTTTCACCCGTTTAAAACACTCGGGTGTGATTCACACAGAGTGTCTGTACAATCTTCCTCTACACTGCATAGGTAAATGAAAAATTTATATTGTTATTAAACAAAAACTGAACGGTTTTCTGGTCCCTCGTCACCCTAGCCACAATAATCTGCTGCCAGAAATTAGAGGCAGTGTTTCATGTCCATTACACAGCCTGAGCAACATTCGCAGACAAGGAAACACCAGCTGTGCAGAAGAGGCAGCGAAGTCTCTGTCCTCTGCTGTCACCTCAGTTACGTTTAGTCACCACTGCACGGACTGGCTCACTTGGCACGGCTGTGCTCTATTCTTTCGAGTTAAACAAGGTGTAGTGCCATGTTATTACCTTAAAATGAAATAAATCCACTGCTGCTGCCAAATTATTTAAAGCGATGGCCAGAAGGGAAGGCCACTGCCTAATAATTAACTAATATAAACTGAAGTAAAAATCCCCTGACAAGCCTTATTTTGAAGCCTGTTGATGATTATCAGCTACATTTCCTCCAACCGAGATTTGAGAATATATTTTAAGGCATTAAAGAGACAAGGATTGTATTTCACTTCCACTATAAGATATTGTTTTAATTTTTAGGAAAGAATAATTCTTAACATGCCAAAAACACCAACTAATCTTTACAAAATCTCTGGCTGCAAGTCACGGTTATTAGCATTTCCCTCTTACAGATAGAAAAGCTGAGGTATAGAAGGCAATGCAAATTACCAACCATGAATTAGTGCTGGAGCTCAAAACTGAAACCAGAATCCTTGCTTCTACGGACAGCTGTGCTTAGTTTCAGCCAGGGAAGGCAATACAGCTCTAAAAAAAAAAAAGCATTTAAAGCCTTTGCACCCTGTCCTTTCCCCAGTGCTGTTACTGGAATATACCTGTCACTCAACCAAAACGCAGATGATGTCCCCCAATGTGCCTGTGCACTGCCATCGCACAACTGGCACGCTTCCAGTCCTGTGTCTGTAGAGGAATTGGGGATGACTGGGGAAGAAGGGACCGAGGACATGGGAAGCTATGAACTATTCTTACAAAAACACATCCATTCAGGGGCTGTAGAGGGAATTCTGCCACAGGCTTTGCTGCCTCTTTAGATATAAAGAGTCAACTTCTACCAGTCTCCACTTGCTCACAGGTAAAAGGCAAAGACAACCATAAAAACATTAAAAACCTTGCTGAAGTGATAAATCAGCACTGCTCAAGGTCCCCATTTAAGACAAAATCCTTATTTGGTGAAGAAGTATATGTTCAAGTATTACAGAAGTCAGAGTAGGTTGCATGAAGCAATGCTGCTGATTTGTTTGGAAGGCAGAAGCAGGGATATGCATTTAGCTTAATTTTCCTGAAAGGAAATCGACCTTTCTGCAATTTGGGCAATGTTGAGCTCAACAGAAATGCTGTGTTCAAGTACTGTGCCTCAGAAACGATCTCATGTGAACAGAACATTACAGAAGTGGCATTTCTCTCTGAAATCCTCTGTCAGACTCCATAAAGGTTATGCCCAGTTCTCAGGATGCACCAAATCCCATGGCAACCAGACCCAGGATGTGTTTCCCTCATTCCCCACACTGATGCTGAACAACAGCCCCTTGTTCAGAGTGCTAAATGCAAGCATTGCGAGATGCCCTTCAGAAGGTTCCTCAACAACTGACCTGTTACTTTGTACACACTTCTCTTACTCAGTGCTTAAGTTACAGAAGACTTCTCTTATACTAGAGATTTCAAAATGGATTAATATTACAGGGTAGTGAGAAAACAGTCAGCAGTCCTGTCCGCAGCAAGACATAGCCTGGCTCTTATGGATGAAGACACAACAGCTGTGCCAGGAACACACTGGAGAACAGGCTTCCACATCTCCTGCATTGCGTGGAGAACCTCCCATCGCAGTTACGTGCTTCACAGTACTACAGGATGGCTGAAACAAAGAACCAGACCACAAAACCAGAGCAAAGCTCTCAGTCTTTCACTTGTGGCACAGTTCCAGACCTATAAGGGTGCATTTTGTCTCTTTCCAGGAAGAAGAACCCCTCTGGGCCCTTCCCATAAGAGAGACATGCTACACATAGCACACTCCGAGATCAACAACGCGGTTCCCACCTGGGCAAAGTCCATCCTTCACGATAGTAAGTCAAGACCGACCACTTGGTAAGTCAAAACAGGAGCATCCCAATTACCTGCTCTGCCACTTACTGCTTTCTACCTGACAATCTCACCCCAGCTCTGCTGTTCCTCAAAGCTGCCTCTGCACGAAAACCTGCCCCCGCTTCCAGAGGGGCTCTACCGCCCAGCAGGGCCACCTCCCCGGGCCCCTCCAGCCCCGGCCCTGCTCCTGCCTCACCCACCCAGACCGCAGCGCAGCCCGCCACACGCCGCTGACTGACGGCCCCGCGCCCAGCCGCCAGCTGCTCCTCGCGGCGACCGTTAAACGGTCTCCTCGTGGCCCCGCCCCAGCCTCTCCCCAGCGGCTCGCTCCCGCCCTCCCGCCCCGCCCCCCTTTATCGCCCGGCCGCAGCCGCCTCCCGACCTTATCGCCCACGGGCAGCGACACCCCCGCCCCGGCCCCACCAGCGCAGGCCGCCTCCGGGCACGGCGGTGGGCGCCCGCCGTGACCCGGGGCCTGACACACACCGCGCCGCCCGGCCCGGCCCGGGGCGGAGCAGAGCGGGGCGGAGCAGAGCAGAGCGGAGCGGAGCGGAGCGGAGGGGAGCGGCGCCTAGCCCAGCCCAGCCCAGTCCCGGCCCGGCCCAGCGCGGCGCGGCGCCGCCCCGCGCGGGGGCTTTGTTACCCCGCATGCAGCATCCGCCGGGGGGGCGGCTCTCCCCGCCCGGCCCCCCGCCCCGCGGAGCGCTCGGGAGGCGGTGCGGCGGTGGTGGCCCGGCGGCAGGCCCGCCCCGCGCGGTGCCCGCCGTCACTGCCGCGGGCGGTTGGGCCGCCGGCGCCTCGCCCGCCGCGGCGGCCTGATGCGGCACCCGGCGCCGCCCCGCCCGGCTTTCCCTCCCCTTTTCCCCGAACCCCCTCCGCCTTGATATCTCCGGGGGCGAGGCGGGGGCGGTGACGGCCCGTGCCCGGTGCGCCGGCCATGCGGGGCGCGGCCCCCGGCGGCCTGGCGACGGGCGGCGGCGGGCGCTGAGCGCGGGCGGCGGCGATGCCGACGCCGGGGGGCGGCGGGGCCGCGGCCGCCGCCAGGCACCCCCCGTCCGGCGAGGCGGCGGCGCCGCGGGACGAGGAGCAGCAGGAGGAGGAGGGTGAGGAGGATCTCCGCGACGGCGGCGTCCCCTTCTTCGTCAACCGCGGCGGGCTGCCCGTGGACGAGCCCACCTGGGAGCGGATGTGGCGGCATGTGAGCAGGATCCACCCCGAGGGGGAGCGGGTGGCGCAGAGGATCCGCGGCGCCGCCGACCTGCCCAAGGTGAGGTTCCCCCCCCCCGGGGCTGGTGCAGCGCGGGGTCCCGGCGGCAGCGCCCGGGCCGGGCCGGGCTGACCCCTGCGGGGCGCACGAAGGGAAGAGGCGAAACGGTGGCATCTCACTGGGAGGGGTCGCTCACCTGCCCCCCTTGGCGGCCGTGCTCCTCAGCTCGGGAGGGATCCCTCGGGAACAGGGCCACCGGCGGTGCTCTAACTCGGAGTGCGGGAGGGTGTCTGCGGGGCTCTACCCTGCCCTGGGGCGCCGGCAGCACCCTCTTCTTCTGAGGCCTTGCTGGAACACAGGCTTCGGATGGCTAATGTGCGAGCCCCCTGGGAGGGAGGTGGGTTGCCCTAAAGAGGAAGACTGGATAAATGATGAAACGATGAGGGGAGTTAAATTCAGAAGAGTCCAAATACTTGAGGTGGTACGTGAGATAGGCAGAGGTGAGTCTTTGAACCAGAAGAAATTAGATTTGGGTAGTCTCCCACGCCGAAAGGCATTCTTGCACAGAACGGTGTCTGTCAGAAAAGACACTCTTGATGCCAAAGAGTTTTAAGAGGAGTTAGCGAACGTTCGCAGAGCTTGTTGCTGGTGTAGGGTCAGCTTATGTGATTTCCAAGCACGTTCCTGGCCTTGCTGCAGAGAACTCTACAAAAAGAGGAACCAGTGATTATTTCACATAACCTTGTGCCCTTCTGAAATAGTGAAACATCTGCATGTGAATTCTTGTGATTGTTGCTATCTGTGTTGCACCTCAGCCAGAAAAAAATCTTCCCCTTTCATTGGCATCCTGTGAACAAAAGACACTGCAAACATTTGGGGTGTCACTCCATTGGCGGGTTATGAGAGTATTCCCATCACGCTAACAGAGGGAATTCAAATACAAAAAGATGAAGTTTTTTTCTGCTCAGGCTTTTTTAGCAAGGACTTGCCTCCTTGGGAAGGTAATTTGAAGTATGCAAGAACATGCTATTACATAGTACACAGGCAATCAGTACTGCTTCCCATGAGGAACTCTGGAGAAGCATGTGATGTAACATCCTTTGTGCAGTGCAGAGCTATAGGCACCTGTGGCAGCAACCAGAAAAAATCCTGAAACCTGATTACACTCCCTGTTCTAACCCCACTAGACTTTTCCTTCCTTTTCAGATTTCCTTCCTCTCCTCTGACTTTGTCTTGAGCCTGGGTGAAGGCTGAAAACGTGTTTCAGATCAATCAGAACACACACTACTTAATCAGCCTTTTGGTCAGGAAATTTGGCCAGGAGAGGTGAGGGAAATGGGAGAAAGAAGTTCACAAACAACAGTCCAGTGCATGAGGGGAGGGAAATACAGTGTTCAGTCTCTGGGTTTGGTCTTAATGTGAAGTACTTCCACTGTTCTCACTTTGTAGTCTTGGTGCCAAAAGGTTACAGTTCGGGGGGACAAGTGGTATGAGCACTTGCAATAACAGGTGAAATTGGGCTATCCATTTGTTTTGGCATCTGCTACCACCCCTGGGAACTGATCTATAAACTCTATTCAGCGCTCTGCAATCGGAGATCCCATTCCCAAGCTCACCAGGCACGCAGCTGAGAGGATGCTGGGATGCAGGAAGCAACAGGGATGGTTGGGCTCTGTTTCCCTAGCTCCTTTTCCCCTCTAGGGATGTGTTTTTATCCTTGAGGGCATCTCCGTGCCGTCAAGTTTCTTTGAATGGCTGATGCAACAGATGAGAATTAGGGCAATGAGTGTACTCTGCAGGGCTGGCTCCTTTGAAAAGCCAGGTACTCTCCACGTGTGGAGGGTGAATAGGCCTTTTTAGGTGTTGGGAATTGGGCAGTGGTTTGCCCACTCCAAAATTTTTGGCCTTGAATGGTAAACAGTATTGGGTGTTGGGGGAAATAACACTCAGAAGAGTTGTCCAAAAACTAAATACCGTAAAATGATGACTGCGGGAGGCTGTGATCAGACTTTATAAATATGTTCACAGATCAGCTGCAGGGGCTGTGTCTTTCACTGGGGTGTGAGAGCTCAGAGATCTCCCCTGGTCTCCATTTCCTTCCAGCAGATTTGGGGTGAGTGGGCATCGAGTGAGCTGTGACACGGTGGCAGGACATAGCTGATGGGCCATGGATGCTAGGCTTGGGAGTGCCACCCTCCTGTAGGTTGTTTCCCTTCTAGCAACACGGTGGTGTATTGCTTTGCTTGGAGCTGCTGGGACCATCAAATGGGTGCACACCGGAAATACAAAGTGATGTGTGCTTGCCTCATTAAGAAACCATGGTTTTTAAATGAGGTGGTTATGAGGGCAAAGACAGGAAGAGTTGCTTCTAATGGGTTCATAGAGAGAGAGGGGGAAAATCCAGTTTCTTTAGTCAGGCTAACAACTGAGATTGGTATTGCTCCCCTGTTGCTTGCAAAAGGAAGATTAGGGAGGTGCTTGGATACATATGAGCACCATAAAAGAAATTGTTGCTAAACTAGGCTGGCCAAAAAAGCACCTCTGTGATATGGATAAGGGTGGAGCTTTGTCTGTGCCTTGCTCCCATCTGCTTTGCCTCATGTACAGCATGGCCCACTTAGTACATGAAAATCTCTGTTGTTCTTGGGATCCCCTTTCTAAAAGCAGAGTCCCAATCCCATGCATATAGCCAGCCTGCCGGGGTGTGTGAATCTAGGAGTGGGGTGATGCAACCCCTCACACAGGTGATGAGGGACCAAGGATGTGTTCAAACAGCCTGCTAAGCCTGGCAGAGGTATGTGTTCTGGGAAATCTGGGCTCTCTTCCTAGCTCTCTCTCCAGCTTTCAGAATAACTAAAGGGAAAGCAAAACAGATTTGATTTCCTCTCTTTTCTGTTACAAATAAATTCCTCTCTGCTTTCTGGAGGATTGTAAAGACTGCCTAATATTCATAGCCCTTCTGAGATGTGCAGTGGATGATGCTGGCTAAGAACAAAGCATTAGGGTCTCCCATCCTGTCAGTGTGGGATTGAAGGATGGAGACCTTATTCCTCTCCTCCTGCTTCTATTGCCCCATTAAAATGCTATAGACCTAATGCAAAAGAAACCGTAGCCCAGTCTGGGCTGCAGGCCCAGATCTGCGAGAGAGAGCACACTGTACTTTCATCAGTTTAATTACTTGAGGTGCAGGAAGCTCTTCTGCATTAACTAGCCCCTGCTGAACTGGTTGCCATCACACTGTCTCCATGTTGCACAGTCCTTTGAGGAAAAGGGGATCTGGGGGTCTGTACTAGTAAAGGGAGGAGTAACTACCCAGAATCATTAGTCTGTGCTGTCAACATGCACTTAATCCATCTGTCTCCACTCAAAAAGCATGAAAATCTCCATGCTGAAGAAATGAAGCAAAGTTAAATAGTCAGCCTGTCCTGGTTGTTACCTCTTTCATTGTTTCTGCCTGAAATGATTTCCTATGACTCAGTGTGTCAGCTCACAGCATCCAAACTGACTCAGCTCGTGCAGTTCCAGAGACGGCTCCATCCCTGTGCCACACTCTGGAGCCTTCCCTGCTCACATCCCAGTTTCACATCTGCTCCTGCCGTTCCTATGCTGTCTCCCGCAAGCGAGCCAGCCGGTGCGTCTGCTTGCTCCAAGCAGGGTACGGAAATGAGGCACTGGAGATGGCAATCGGCACCTCCAAGAGGTGCTAGGAAAATGGGTACCAGTGGCCAAATGGTGCTACTTGGTTTTCCAAGAAAAAAATAAAAGAAAGATCAAAACACAGGAGAGAAAACGGACAGAGACTGAGTTTAGCTCAGCATTTACTTGCTGATGGTGTTTGGAGCTAGACTGAAAATCACTTACAGATTATGGTTTCCAGAGGCAGTGACAGCCCATCTCTCAAGGTTAAGCACTCTCTGGCCCCTGTGCTGTGCGCGCACAAGCGGAGTGCAACCATGTGGCAGACCAGGACAGGGAACTGATCTGACTGAAAACTACTGCTTGCTGGCTTGGCTTTCAGCTGGTTCAGATGCCTGACCTGGTTCCCCAGTCACTTGTGCCAACCCAGGGCAGAAGGAGGAGGTATGGAAACGAGTAGCCACAGAAATACCCATGGAGGGTGATGAGTGACCAAGCAGCACTGCTGGCTACAAAACCGTGGTCAGCAGAGGCAGTTGTGCACAGCAGAGTGGAAAGCCCAAAGGAAGATCTGGTTCTGACTCACACTTTCTTAGCTGGGGATACCCTAGCTCTGGGCGAAGTCTGAGGAGGAACTGAAATGCTAAAAACCAAACTGCTATGAAAAGCTGCAGTCTGGTATCAGAGGTGTGTGTGCAAGGCATGAGCTATCCTTCAGAGGGAAAATGCTGGGCTATTTCTCCAAGCTTGTCAGTTACAGCAAATTTGGGTCTTATATTTGTCCTGGACAGGACCCTTCTCTCTCCTTAGACACATTTTCTCAGCTGCTGACAAGGCTGCAGTTATTCCCTGTGGAGCAAATGGTGAGGAAAATCGGACTGGACCCATAAGGCCGAGGCCTCAGAATGGGACAGCAGTCTGAATGGTGAACTTTCAGAAGTCCTTCTCTGACCATGTAATTCAAAACAATGGATGCTGCACGGGGGGGAGTCATGATGCTGCCAAGCCTGTGTCCTAGTCAGTGCCAACTCACCTGAGATGCCAGGAGGCAGTGAGGGACCTTTATACTCTTGCTTACAGGACTGTTCCATGCTCTGGTGGCTTTGGGGAAGCTCATTCTCTGTTTTTGACTCTCTCTCTCCTTCTCTTCTTTTTGTTTTGTGCCTTCCAGTCTGCATACTCAAATAAGGCTAAGCTCCGTCAGGTGATAGCTTTCCTGTCTCGCATCTTGCCTTGTCAGTTAATTTTATCTAATTCTTCCAATGTAGCATTGCCTAAATGCAGGACCCTTTCACACAGTTTCTCTTGCAGCTCTGTGGTGGTGCTTCATTCTGAATCCCTTCCCAGTTTTCAGTGTGGGAACAGAGGAATGTTCCTGGTGTGGTCACTCTGGGCAGGAAAAGGGTGGTTTCAGAGGAACATGCTCCCTCTAGCTACGTGCCACTGAGTTCAGCAAGAGGAGAGGTTTGGAAGCAGTGACTTATGTTCTGCTTCTCATTTCAGATTCCCATACCAAGTGTGCCTGTGTTCCAGCCGTCCACCCCTGTCCCTGAGCGCCTGGAAGCTGTACAGCGCTACATCAGGGAGCTTCAGTATCCTTTACTGTTACTGTAGTCACTGGTGTGATAACCCAGGAAGAGGGAGCAAGGGGACTTTCTTTCCCTGTGATGAACAGAGAAACTCATTCTATTGTAGCTGGAAGGGAACTGAAACTTGCTCCCTGAAAACAGGAAGCTGGACTTCGGATGATGGTATGCTTATTTTCTTTTCTGCCCAAGTTACCTTCTGATCCTGTTCACTCCATGTAACAAGCGAGCGTGTGTCAAGGGCCTTTTCCCACTACCCACCCTTCTAGTCAGTGGCTTTACAGTGCCATTTCGTTAAAAACTTGCATATCTGAGACCCTGACAGCCGTGTCTCAGACAGACTACAAACTGTGTCACCTCACTGTTAAGGCACGGGTGAGCTGCGGTAGTGAGAAAACTGCCTCTCAGGTCGTCCTACTCGAACACTTCTCTGTAGCTGTCTAAAGGACAGCCAGCCACCCTGCTTTTGTGCATCTGTGGTATCCTGCCCCTTTACATGCAGAGCTGCCTGTGTGACTGTGTCCTGGGAATGAGATTTCTCCATCCCTGTTGTGCTGGACAGCAGGTATGTGCCATGCAAGCACAGTCTAATCTTTCTGATGAGATACAGAGCTAGCTCTGGCTTCAGCCCTAAAACAAGGTAAGGCGGCAGAGCTTTTGGCACCTCTCACCCATCTAAGGTGGTTGTACTCTGGATTGGGTCCTAGTCTTAAAAAGAGGTACCATGAATGTTTCAATGTTCTGTGCAGACCGGAGCAGGCAGAGATCTATCAGACTTTGTTCTGCCCTGGTAACTGGAAAGCTGAGCAGAACATGTGCTGTTAGCATGGACCTTTGGGAAATGGAGTGGAAACCTGTGTGTGGAGAGGAGAAAAAGAAGAATTGACAAGAAGGAAATACAGTGGAACTAAGGAGGGACTACAAATGAGAGAAATGCAGGCGAGGGAGGTGGGGACTTCCTTGCGTTGATGTTATATTTGTGGGATTGTGATTTTGCTGTGAGAATAGTAACACAACAGTTCTTCAGACACGTTTTCTTCAAACTTTACTTTCCAAGCTGCCAAGCCCTTAACTTCTTGCCTCCAGGTACAATCACACTGGGACACAATTCTTTGAGATTAAGAAGAGCAGACCTCTGACTGGGTAAGTGCTGTCAGCCCCTACAGCATTTAATCCTTGCTTTAAGATGTTGGGGCCTTGCTACACCCACTGCTTTTTCTTCCATCCCCTGGCCAAGGTCTAGGTGGCATTCAGGGCTTTCAGTACTGCAACTCCATCCTACTTCAGGTGACTTTATTGTCTGTTGCCTGGGGCACGGCTGGGTAGAGCTGTGTCTGGCCTTTCTCAAGGACAAGAGTAGGTTTTGTTGTCATGAATCAGTAAACCCAGTAAAATAACATGAATGTATCTCAAAGATGTGCAGATTCTGCCTGTTTCTAATTGGAATATAACAATATGAACTTGATGGATTTTGAAATTAGGTCCTGACCTAAACAAGCTTCGTAAAAGCCAAGTATCTTTCCAGGTCTAACTTCATAGCTCCTGTGACTGCCTTTGCAGAATCTAGTCTCACTAAGCTTTTGGTGTCTCATACTTTGAAGGAGAAAGAGGATTCTCCTGACTGCAGATTTTGGGAAGAGCTGTGCCCCATAAGTTCCTGGAGATAAGCACCTGATGTTCGTTGACTCTCTTTGCTGGCATATTGAGAGTCTCCCAAGACTGGTGTCTTACTGGTGTCTAGTCCATAGATTTATGTGACCCCAAATGTCTCGTGTTGTAATCAGTGCAATGTCTCCCCCACAGTACTTGTTCAACAGAGGGTAGGGTTGATACCAGAGAAGAGGATTTCACCATCCTTGAGCCTTGTGAGGCAAACATTGCTGGCTCTTGGTCCTTTGAGGCTTCTGCTTGGGGTCACATTGGTGTCCATCCAGAACTCACTGAGCCAAGTGCACTGGTCTCCCTGAGAACAGAGGTTGGCCTAGTAGGCAGCTTTGCTGTAGCTCACTGGAGGTTGTTACTTGTAAGCAGTGACAGCACGTGGTAGAGACCTGGTTTGGATTTAGTATCTTCCTAAAGAAGATATTTGTTTCTGTTCCCTGTCCTCAGCGGGCCACCTTCTCTCCTGGAAACCTGCCTTGCATATATAGTGCAAAAGGGCTGAACTGGCCGTACTTGCATAGCACAAGCCCTCTAACTGTCCTCATCTTTCCCTTGTCCCACTCTGCAGGCTGATGGACCTGGCCAAAGAAATGACCAAAGAGGCCCTGCCAATAAAATGCCTGGAAGCTGTGATCCTGGGAATGTATCCTTTCCTTGTGGAATTGTGCATGTCTGCCCATCCTTGTGTTTTCTCCTCTGCTCTCTTATGATGCTTTGAGGCTGCTGATAATATTGTCACCAAGCCCCACATCCCTCTGTTTTCCCTCCCCAGTTCTCCCAAAAAAACCCACCAATAAAATCCAAATCCAAGCAATTCTCTGAAATATCAGAACTAGTTCTTCAGAGTTGCTCCACCTTTCCCAAGAAGGGTGATGCTGCTCTGGACAACTCTACAAGTGAATAAAAGATAAAGGAAGAATCTAAGGAACATCTAAAGAGGGGCAAAAATATTAGCTAGAGTTAGGTTGGGAAGTCCTTTGTGGGTATGATTGTTCGCTTACTGCAATGTTGCTTGCATGTGTTCTGCATTAAAAAAAGTTAGGGATTACCCTCAACTTCTAATTATGGTGTATGTCACTTTACTATTATGTCTAACACTGCCTGCCAGCTTAGGCAATACCTTTAGTAATTCTAGATGTGTCGTCTTTAAGTACACGTCTTTCCTAGCTATCTTCCAGGCTTAGTCTGTGTCACTTGGGCTATAGATTCTTGATGCACATTGGCAAAGCCACTTGGAGGGCCAGAGATGGCAAGTGGATGGTTCAGAAGGGCAGTCTGATGAGTATTTTGTCCTAAAGGTTCCTCAGTTTGTGTGTGAAATAGTAGCTCGTAAAACAGATTAAAACAAACTGAGGAATCATGCTACAGCATTAACAGTTTGGGAGCTATGGAATACAGTACACTTGAGGTGTTAGCACTGCAACTTCTGCATCACAAAACTGCCTTGAAATTAACTTCCCTTTGTTGACTGTCTTCTTGAAGAGGCCAAGTCTCATTTCCCCATGACCCACACGAAAGTAGGGCAGCTTGCAATGAGCTGGACTCTTGATCTGGAGAACAAATCCTGCCTGTGTGATGCCTGAATCAGTGGAGAGTCTGCTGAGCAGGCGGGAAGGGTTTGGAGCAGGAAGGAAGGATCTTGTCAAGAAAATGGTATCACTGCTTGTTTCCTGAATAGTGGCTGCTGTCAGTTACCTCACCAACAACATGACCACGCTGGACCGTTTCCCCATCAGCTTCAAAACCCACTTCTCAGGGAACTACTTCCGACACATTGTGCTGGGGGTGAACTTTGGAGGCCGCTATGGGGCACTGGGCATCAGCCGACGTGAGGAGCTCATGTACAAAGCACCTGTCTTCCGCACACTGAGCGAACTCATCTTTGACTTTGAGGAGGCATATCGCCGTTGCTGGCACACTCTCAAAAAGGTGAAGCTGGGCCACTGTGTGTCCCATGACCCACACAGTGTGGAGCAGATTGAGTGGAAGCACTCCATCCTGGATCTAGACAAGCTAACCCGAGAAGACTTCCGCAAAGAGCTTGAGAGACATGCCCGTGATATGAGGCTGAAGGTAAGCATCAAGGATGGAGAAGTAGTTCACTGCTACATCCACTGTCTTGCCTGCTGATGATGTGCTGGGGGAATGAAGTGGCAGGAGGCTCTTCTAGATGGTGGTGGAGTAGAGGGTGAATTGGAGGATGGGGGCTCTTTCCCTTTGTATACAGGCTGGTTCCCTAATGGACGCTCGTGCAGTACTGCAGTTGCGATTAGCTTGGACTGTATACAGTCCTTGGAGCCATAGCTGTCTCTGTAGCTTGTTTTTTCTGGCTTTTGCATTTTTGATGCACTTGCCTTGCCTTTCTGTCTTTTATTCCCATATAATTAATCATTGTTAGGCTTTGTGTTTTCTAGTTACTACTCGCATTGGTTTTCTGCTCATGTTGCTCTTTAATTTTTCTGGCAGATTGGCAAAGGAACTGGGCCACCATCTCCCACCAAGGACAGAAAGAAAGATGTCTCCTCCCCACAAAGAGGTCAGGCCAGCCCCCATCGGCGCAACAGCCGTGGGGACCGACGGTGAGTGGGGCTGCTGGGCAGGAGACCTATGTAGAGCATCTCTGTTTTACTCCCAGACTCCACCTTGCTGTCTGGTTTTGGATCCTTCTGATGTCTTACTGGGGTTCTTTATAACAGGGAATGCTTCTCTGACCTGCAGTAGCATTCTTCCCCAGTCTGTGCCTTTGTGAGTTTACCAGTGCTTGAGGAGTGGGGGGACAGCTGTTTTTGTTTGTTTGTTTGTTTTGGCAGGGAGGAGGAAGGTAGCTCAAACAGACAGTGATCTTAGTAGCTGATACTTAACCTTACGCAGGGGCCTGAGCTCTGGTATCTCACAGACCTGTGCCCCAAAATGATTCCAAAAATTACACTGCTGTCAGTGAGATTGTTTTCCTGAAACTGATCTAGGGTACCAGAGTGGACTTTGTACTCTTCCTAACCTGCATTCTCTTCTGTGGAGATCATTGGGAGAGTTACTGGAGGCTGCAGAATAATCCTGCCCTCAATAGTGTTGGATAAGTCTGAAGCTTTCCTGTACCTTTTCCTGTGCTGCCATCTTGGTGTACAGCACCTCCTGACGGAAAAAACAGTTTCTGAATGGTTCTTGCCCTCTTTGCTCACAGGCCGTCTGCTGAGAAGAAGCCTGCCGATTCCAAAGCCATGCCAGACCTCAATGGGTACCAGATCCGGGTGTGAACAGAGCTGTGCCTTGTGTGCCTGGCTCCACAGACTTCTTGCTGGCCACAACTGGGACCTGGATCCACCTGCAGTGATTCTGACAAAGGGGACGGGAGTGGGAGCGGAACAGAGTGCTGATCTTCCCAGGTACTTCCTAGTGGGCCAGTCCCAGAGCTGGATCCCATGGGTCCCAGAGGATTCACCTGCCTGTTTCTCGGAGAGGTGTCCATCTTAATTCACTGAAACAAGTATTTTTTAAAAAAAATAAAAAAGATCTGTACTTTGGTGGGAGTTTGCTGCAGGAAGAATGTGAAGTGAGTGGGGTCAGCAGACTTGCTATCAATTTTTTTGCGTTGACAGCAAGTTGATGAAGCATCTTGTCGACAGTACTTCTTCCCTGTCTGCACAGAAGTCTTCAACCCATGCAAGGCCTGCAGGGCTGAGGGAGAAGTGATGCTGGAATGGGATGGCCCCCACATCTTGCGCAAAAACTCCTGGTTTTGTTATATGAACACATTGCTCTTGTGAGAGACAGGGCTGAATTTGCTCAGCCTGATTTATTGATCATACAAGGGCCTCTCATCCGCAGAAACCACATCTTCTGTGTTTAGTCCTGCCTATTTCAAAGCATTTCATTGTCTCTGAGGGGGCAGACAGTGGGATGATGATCCTCTTTACCCACTGTGATCCTGGTGAACTGTTGCTGTAAGTCATTCTGTGGTTGAGTGGGTCAGGATATGCCTATGCCATTGCCATATGGAAACAGGCACAGAAACCTCAGTCATCCCAGCAGTGGTGGAAGGGGCAGACAGGGGCTGGTGAGAAGCCTGAACTTTGAGTCATCTCTCCATCAGCCTTCTCTTTATTAACTTCTAGTGGCTACTACTGTGAAAGCTTGCGGAAGGCACTTCAGTCACTGAGGTACGAGTTTTAAGAGTAAATAGTTAAAGAAGGATTTAATGATGTGAACAGGTTTTACAAGCATTTTTCCTTTCCACAAGGGTCTTGCTCCTTCCTCACTGTAGTGTTAGTGCTAGAGTTACAGACACCTGTTAGTGGGAAGCCCTGCTCGAGGAGATTGTAGCTGCTTTCCTGACAGCTCAGCCTGGAGCCTCCTAAAAGTAGTTCCCCACCCCAGTCCCAGAGCCATGTTTATGCTCTGGCTCTTGGCATAGCTGCAGTATTTAACAGCACCACTTACGCTAGCCTTCCCCAAAGGGCTGGGCTGGGCCTTTTTGCCCACTTACAGCCTTGACTCTTCCTACGCTTCTTTTCAGGGAAGTGTTGTACTACTGATTAAGCAGTGTCATGCTTGTCAGAAATCTGGAGTGTTGTCAGACCTCTCTTTGAGGCCTAGAGCCTGGAAACGGTGGGGTTGCCAGAAGTCAGAACAGCACGGCCTTGAAGTGGTTGCATGGCTCTAGGGGATGCAAAACCCAAGCTTGGGAGTGGGAGTATCCTCGAGAGAAACTGAGTCTTGTTTTATCACAGCACTGACAAGGAGCTAAACTTTCTGAAATACTGAGTATTTAATTTTGTTAGAACTGGGCTTATTCTTTCCTGTGAACTTGTCAGAAATATGATGGAGCTTAGCTCCACCAGTTTTTTTTGTTGCAGTATTGCTGTGCCACACCCACATATAAGCAGTGCTATTTTGGTGGCAGAGAACAGGTTCTTATCCCCAAACAAATCAGCTCTTCTGTCGAGTTAAAGCAGTGTTAATCCTTGAAGCACCACCCACAAGCGATTTAACTCAGGCCTTACAGGTTTGTAATTGTACATCCTTAACTGTGATGTAACTGGCAAGGCGCTGTATCCATACCACTGCAGTCTGTCCTTCCAAGCTCTCTTTGTAGTCTGTACTTTTCTGCTATGCTGTACAACCAGGAGGACAATCCATAGGGAGGTGGCAGAACTTGCTGCTGGTCCAAGAGAAGGTTAATCCAGAAGAGGATGCCAGTTTCCACAGTGCAGGGCAGCACCTGTCCCCACCCTTGCACTCCAGCTACATGCAACAATTTGAAACTAGACAGCAATAGCAAGCTAAGCACCCATTTGAATGTGTCCTCTGGTCAATTTTGTGTGGCTGTAAATTAACATATTTAGTGTCTGGATGCTAACGATGATGTTAGCTGTAAAGGTACCACAGTTACCTGTAAATAATATGCATCACTTGGGAGCCACAAACTGCCTTTGCATAATGTTTGCTGAGCAGTGGAGTGAAAGTTCACATGCCACTGTGAATCATACGATAAATACAAGCAGCAGTCAGCAAGAAAGACTGAATGTCAGGTTTTATTAAAGTGGATGAAATCCAGGAAAAAAAATTATAAAAGCCACTTAGATAAAACTAGGATGCATCCTCACCATGACTTTGGTTGGTTGGTTAGTTAATTCAGAGTAACTGAAAAGCTCTTGAGAATGATTAGTAGCTTCATACAGAGCACATTCAATAGCTGGACAGACTTGAGCCTTTTTTAGATGGAAAGGAGGGGAAGTGTGTTGGGGAGAGGAAGACTTCAAAACAGATGGGGCAAGTGAGAGGTCAGCTGCAAGCTAATGATGCTTTCTTGAGAGCAGGGCAAAAGGGATGCTCAGCAGTGTTAGATCACCAGGGCAGAATGGCTTAAAACAAAATGCTTTGTTTGACCTGGTAATTAAGCTCTTTCCTGCAGGATGTAACTGAGGCCAATAGCTCAGAAATCCAAAGGAAGTGGATGTTTAAGGAATGAATGACAGGTAGAGTTCAAGTTCTCTTAATCCTCAGCTGTAGCCAGACAATATCCTCTTTCAAGATTTAGTTGCACAATTATGTACCTTAGGAGGCATTTAATTCTTCTTATGTATCTAATGTTAACTACTTCTCAAGATGGACACAGGAGCAGACATGAGCCCTCTACTAGGGTTACTATTTCAAGCCTTCTACTATGTTTCTCTGTGTGGTAGAATTCCTGCCCCTTACTGTTTCTGTATCTCCAGTGTAGCAGATGGTGCAAAAAACTGGAAAATGACCAAACAATTCCCCCCCTTCTTGTTCTTCCTCCCCCCATCTTTTGTAACAAAATGAATCACTTTGATACAAAGCTTAGCTTCCTTGCTAACAAACAAGACAGCATCCCCCTGTGACAGAGAGGATTAGTGCAATCCAGTTTTATGCCATAAGAAACCTGAGGGTACAACGAAAGACGAACTTTTGCACTTCCACTTCTTTCCTCCCTCACCCACCTGCTCTGGCTTCTGATCTGTCTGCCTTTAACCATAAGGAAAAAAAGGCTGGAGATGAGTCTTTTTCACTTCTGCAGTCTTTAGAGCTACAGAGAAGGAATGAAAATAAGGAACTAGACTGTAACTCATACTCCTTAGTGCCCGCAGAACAAAAAAAGATGGATCTTGAGGAGTCCTATTAATTACGTAATGTTAAATATTAATATGATCACTCATGTAGCTGTGGCATGTAAATTTCACTGTTCAGTCGGTCTCATCTGATGTCTGTTCTGCAGTACAAATTCTTCTGAACTCTGTGGAAGTGAACTGCCTCCGTACACTAGGAATGGATAGACCAGTATCTATGTTGTATGTGAAGTCTAGGTGAGCTTTGAAAGACTTGAACAAATGCTGACCTACTACTAGCGAAACTATTTTAAATGTAATGCAAACCTTGAAATGAGAGTTCCTTTTTATACTTTACGAGTCCCTCGATACCTGGCCAACTGCAATTTTTTTTAATGGATTAGTGAACAAAACTTTCTGCTACAGTGTCACTCTGATACAAACTTCATATACTAAACAGTGGGGTTGGGTATCCATTGGTCTGTGACACACTACCCTTTTTTTTAACTCTGATATGATAAGCTAAATGAGTCTTTAGGAACTTAAGGTATGTTAGCAAGTGTTTTAGCTGGGAGTGGAGTGCTTTTTTTCAGTTGACTATTTTACCTGTGTGCCACTGTATGGGTCAGTACATAGTACGCTTGGATCTACCAGAATAAATAACTCCAGAACTGTGGCTGAAACATAGTTTCTGTTCACGCAATAACTGTATTGCTGTTATCAGACCTGCTTAATATGAAGAATTTTTTTTAAGTATTTCAGGTGAAAGCCTTCATCAGGTGTCTACCCCTTAAGGCAGGTTCACGTGTGGTGTTGTGTAGACTGAAACATGACTGTCCTTAAAATTGTGGAGTTTAAGAAATCATAATGAACACAAGAATGCTCCTGTTGCCAAAGGGCAAGAGTCTGGATTAGATGGGCTTGACCTTGCTCCAGGGGCTCTGGCTAATCACTTCAGATGGTCGCTTCAGCCACTTGCTCCTTCTAAGTGAAGTATTTCAAGCGGTCCTGATGATCAGGCACTAGATACAAGCCGGAGGTGCACTGTGTCCCATGCGTACTGTGTGTGTGCAAGTCTGGCTGAAATAACACCACATAGTCCAGTGGTCCTGCACTGTTGTCCTGTCAACATTAAGACCTGCATTATGGATTTATAACGTAACCTAAGAAAGCAAGTGCTATTCTGGCTTGGTGTTTGCTCTGCCAGAGCAAGGTGGAGATGGTCCCTCTACAGCCAAGCTGAACTTCTTAGGGAATTTAGCATTTTTGTCTGTCTCCTGAGCAGGTGTTTACTTGTATCACAACCACTCTCCTTCAGTGGTGCCCTGGCCCTGTCTGCTCAAGAGCAACTCAACTTAGGCCCAGAAGGCTACTGAATTCCCCATAATCTCTGCAGAGCAGAGTTTCCCTCCAGGTCAGGGTTGAGATGGTGCTAGTGGGACCAGAGTGGTCCCCCCTCCATGCACATCAGTATTCTACTCTAGCATTGATAGGGTGTTCCAAAACCATTTACATCTTTATCACTGGCACAGCTCAGAATTAAGAAATGGAAGATTTCTTTCTTTAAGAACAATATCATGTGTGTCTTTTTGTAATTAATCAGTGTGGTTCTGTGTTCTTATGTAGCCAACACAGAATTTGTATTTAGATTTAGTTCTTACTGCACTTCCCATAGCCTTCATGTTGATACTTCTTCCTGCTTCCTTTGACACTGAAACAATAAAATTCCCTCTGTACTGCTCTCAGCTTGTGCAGAGAAAACAAGATATCTGTACAGTCTTTCTTTCTGATTTAAACTTTCCCGTTGATGGTCAGCTGAGAAATCAAAGGCACAGCCTTGAGTGATGGTATCAAACAGATTATGTATAGATGCCCTGTACTTGCGACACTATGGACATGGAAGAACCCTCATTCTCCTTCAATCATCTGAAGAGGTGAGTATGCCTGTACACACAGAGGCAGCTGCCAGAGAGTAAGAAGTATGTATGTGGCTGTGTAGCAAAGGCTAAAACTCATCTTTTCCTCTTGAACTGCCATCAGTCAGGCTAGATGGAAAAAAAAAAGTCAGTGGATGCAGCAACAGAAATTTCAGTATTGAAACAGTACTGTAAGGGTTAACACAAGCTTCTGCTTGCACTGCTGTAGTCTTCAACATAGGATCCAGGTTCCCTTCCTAGCCTGAAAAGCAATTCTGCTTAAGGTCTGTAGTTTAGTGGCCTTCCAGACTAATGACCTCACCAGGTTCTCAAGACAAATGCTGGGTTAATAAAGGACAGTCAGCTGCAAGATTCAGTGCATTTTCCCAGCAAGGGGGATCCAACTTTATTCAGGCTATCGTCTTTCAGGCATAGCATACCCCTTCTCTCTAGGGAAATGAGTAATAGCTGGGACCAGGGCCAGGATGTAGGCAAGCCTACAGCATGTAGAGGAAAGGAATAAACATCCCCTAATCCGTTACTCCAAAGAGAATGGCACATGCAATAGTCCCTCTTAGCTAAGTTAATTATATGAACAGCTTCTGCCCTGAGGGGAATTGACTGCACAGCACCTAGTAGATGGTATGAAGACACAAAAGAAGAAAGTAGCCACTTCATAAGCCCAGGAGTTGTCAATAGACTTCAGCAGCAGTCAAAGGCTTCTTGCTTCCTTATTAAATACTTCAGGATTAATAATATCAGAAAAAAAAAAGACTAAAATGCTGTGACTTCTATAAACCTCTACTTCAGACACTTGCTTGAAAATACCCTCTGCCCCATGTCTTTCAGATTTTGCCAAAAATCAGGTAACTCCTAAACCTCTAGATGTATAGGTCAGGGTGATTGCTAGACAATGGAGTGAGAATGGCAAAACAGTGATTTGGTCACAGCTGAGATTAAAAATAAGACTTTCTGCTCCCTCTTAGATCAGGCTTTCCCTTGGCTACTGCTGGTTCCTGCAGTTCTAGGTTTTTTAAGTCAGTTAGTTAGAGAATAAGCTACTTGGACTTTAGTGAAAAACCTTTATTGTGGAAAGGATACACAACTCAGCGAAGCAGTAATCAAAAAAGTAAGAGAAACCCAGTCAGCTACTACACTGAGAAGCCCAAGACTGCAAAACTTAAGGCTCTCACATGCCTAAAAGCATATAGAAATCCATTCATGAGAGTGAGACTGAGCCTTAAGAGCACCATTCCTGCAGAGGTTGCAGGGTTATGGAAGGCAAAGGTGTATGACATGCTGTGGATAGCAGGCCATTACAGACTTCAGTTAACTCAGCTGAGTTGGCTTTCCTGGATTATATTTTTATTTTGGCAAAGAGTGACCACCGTCCTATCTCCAACCTCACTCTGGGGGAGGAAGGGAGGAGAGGAATAGCTTTAGAATAACTACTGCATTCATCTGCCCCCAGTGCAGGAGTAGCTCCTGAAAGTGGCCAATAACTGAATAAACTTAAGACTGCTGTAGAAGGCTTTCCATACAGAAAGAAAAGACTAAAAAAACTAAATAACATTGCTAAGGCTTGAAGTCAAGTCTTTTTGGTGTACAAAAGGAAAGACTGGAAGGAACAAATGCATCTTTTGTTGTAGCACATGCCAGCATCTAGTCTAGTCCTTCTCCCATTTGCCACCTCAGCACCTTGAAAGCTGCTCTGTTTATCTAACCAAAGTTAGGAAAAATTTTCCAGCTCTACTATACAGAATGCCTGTTCCGTTAGAGCAGAAGAATATGCAATCTAGATCTGAAATAAATAAATTTAAAAATAAATAAAAGGAAAAAGAGCTTCAAGACTAGAATGACATTTCAGTGGAAGCTGGAGGATAACTTGCCTTGACAGGAGAAGCCAAACTCGTACAGCTGACAAAAGGAAGGAGTTTGAGGCATGCCAGCTGTTTTATCAGTCATCTGGGTTATCGTTATAGCAGGTGAATTCTCTGCAGAAACTCAGTATCATACTTTGAAATACGACATAGTACATTCAATGGCAGTGATCATGCAGCTTGAGCATTTCAGCGTGATGGCGCTATGGAAAGCACTACAGGCTAGGCAGCTGCAGTCTGGTAAGGATCAGGTCATAGCCAGCCATTCAATTAACTTGCACAACAGGAAGCCTACTGAAAGGAGACGGTATCCCACTAAGGCTTGTGTGCTGCTCCTTCAGATGAGCTATAAAAGGCTTCATCTGCATTTGGATGAACCACGGATGATATGTCTGTAAATTCCTAACAGTACATCCAATAAACATGCATTAGTGAGGTAGGTGGTGGCAATGGGAGAAGAAATTGCACTGTAGCAACACCCTGCTTTGCAAAATGTTTGCCAACATAACTCTCAAGTATCATTAGGAGCAGGGCACATACCTTGATCTGCTCTCAAAAGAGATTCTCTCTGAGATGCTGAACTGTTCCTAGAGCCTGTAAGTGACTCCTCAGAGAAGAGAAACTAAGGTCAAGTATATTTCAGAGTTCTCCTGTGCTTCACAAAGCAGGTGGCATACAGGGCCCTAATGATAAATCTTAAACATTTTTTTGTTTGTTTTATATAACAGGTTATTCCCATCTAAGTGTTGGTTTCAGAGTTCACAGCCCTCCCACTTAACTCTTCAGGGGTGAGGGAACCCACTATCTTATGCCTTGATGCTATTTAAATGTTGAATTTATAATAAGACTTAGCCCTGAACAATTCTACCCACAGCTTTTAACAGAAGAAATACAGGTACAGAAAAAAATAAACATCAGTAACTCAGAAAGATAACTGGATACGGCAGTCATGGGAAAACAGCTGCTAGAGAGATACCTCGTAAGGAAAAGGCACGGAGAAAAATGACCCCAAGCAGCAGCCAAGTTTAATTTATTGAGAAAAGGAAAGAAACTACAGCAATTATATTGTTTACCACTCCTCCCATCCCCTATAATTGGGAAAACTGATTATAAAGGGCATCCTCCTGAAGTGATGAACTTAAAACTCTGAGAAAGTGAAGGAAGTCCAACTTCTGTCTAAATAGTGTAACTAAATACAGCATAGCAGCTGTGGTGCAATCTAAGCTGTTGTCTAGCAAAGATACTTTGTCAAGTATGTGTTTGCCTCTACAGCTGCACACTCCTGCAGCTTCGAAGACTGACAACAGCTAATGGATACACACTGCCAGTGGTCTCTGGCATACCCTCCCCTAAGCACCAGTCTCCCTGAGCTCTACCTCACTACTAAGATGATGTAGATGATCCTACCTCTATGATACCTTCCCTTTCTGAGAATAGTAGACATTCCTGTTGTTCCACTTTCATAACCATTTACAGATCCCTTTGTAATTCATCAGAAAGCTGTGCTAATGACAACTAGGCAAGCGTTTAGGTCAGGAAACAGTGTTAAGAGCTACATCTGGAATCTTAGTTCTGTGTCCCACTATGAGTTGCTCATTACCACAGCCTCTTATATCACTGTGTGCTATTTTTAAAGCATCACAGAACACATTATTTTCTCCCTACAACTAAATACCAGTCGCTATTTTAGAGGCAGGAACCCTTTCCACCCACCCCACCTCCAAACTTCCATAGTCCCCCACAGCCAGAGGCATTCACAGGTCTCCAGATCCATTTGATGTTAACTCCAAATTGCTCTAGAACACAGGTTTTTTTTTTCTTTCCTGAAACAGGCCAACTCTGTAGGGTTCTATACCAGAGCTTCAGGGACAGTGGTCAAAACAACCACATCGATCAACTCTTCAACTCTGCCTTTGTGTGTCTGTATGCAGTCACCGGCAATGGTCCTGCATTTCTGCAATAGTTTCACCTATGAATGCCCAAGGAAGCATGTGTGAGCCAGGGCTTTGGGAGTTGTAGGTCCCTCTGGGAGCTTTCTACCCTTCAGAAAGAAGAATCAGAGGACTTGCAGGCGTTGTCGAGGGGTTTCTCAGCACATGACGCCATAGCCAGTGTTCAACAACTTAAACGTTCCAAGTTCATACCATACTATTTCATGTATTGAAAGAGAAAGCGTTAGCTTGGCCTGTGGAACATTAGATTTTCCAGCAAGATACAGCTGGAACCTTAAAACCTCCCTCAGAGATGCCTTCATGCAAGTTACCCAAGAAAAAAGTAAAGTCTTTGGTTTAAATAAAATGGAAGAAGCACTTGTGATGTTGAAGCACAGCTCCTATGCCTCAGTTACATCACAGGATTGGTAGAGTGCCTCGTCCAGTGCAGGGGCAACCAGTTCATCTGATGGTGTACTGTGCACACCATATGGGTCTCAATAGGTGGGGCAGGAGGGCTGCTTTCACGCAAACACACACACCCCTCATCAATTGACCATCAGACCTCGCCAGCAATTACAACCGAAGCAGATAGCCAAAGTTGTAAATGCCAACACTATGCATCACAGCGGTTTTTGTTTTGCTTTTGGTTGGTTGTTTTTAAACCTTTAGTGTCTTCCAAGTTTCCTATTACAATCTTACCAGCTGGTGGGAGTTATCTGCAACCAGGCTGCTTTCTGGCAACCTCTTTTCAAGACTGGCAGAAAATAAAGCTCTCAGTTCACCAATTTCCCTTTCCTCCCCTCCCTTTACAAATACAACCAATTACAAAATCAGAGTAAGAGTACTTGCAGAAATTACTGCACCTGTCAGATAAACAGAGCCATAGAAATACACAGCTCTGCATCCCTCCCCGTGTACAAACACCAGTGCCATGCCAGAACCATTACCTGTGAAACTAAGGGCAAGCAAAGCTGCAAACTTATTCACCCCCAGATTGCTATTCACTTATACAGACTCCTACATGTTATCCCAACTGGGGTAGCAAAAGTCATCCACACATCACCAGGCAAATACCACACCACCTGGCAGGGGCAAGAAGGGAATACGCAGTCCTTACACCATGATATGGGCACAGAACACAATCCCCACACACACCCCTTGTTTCTGTACAGTTTACAGAAGTGAGCTGTAAGAATCAGCAGTACTTGCTTTCTTTAGGAGGAGGGGAAGGGTTCCTGAACGCAAACCGCTTTGCAAGACAAGCCTGATGCCAAATAAACCACCTCTGGGATTTGGGGATATGCTGGGAGACAACAGCTAGGCCCACTTCTTCCCTCTCTTCAATTCTCATTACTACTATCTTGTGTAGCTAATTTGTCCTCTCCTCTTTCACATCCCAGCCAGCAAAGCCTTGTTGAGCAAGCCCTCAGAGGGTTCAGCTGCCAGGAGCACAAGGTGCTGCAGATACTCTGTCGTTCTTTCTTTGATTAGAAAAATTTTATTTTTCAACAAAGAAAGTAACATTTAAAATATGAAAAGTCCCCAAATATAGCCCCAGAAGAGAGAACAATATTTCAAGTCTCCTCATACCTTCCCACAAAACCTGAGATGGGGCCAGATTTCCCTGCCTCATTTGTGAACAGATGATTGATAATGTTTCCGCCAACATTGCTCTCATCTCTCATGGAAACACTGAGCACCAAATGTCAGGCTCAAGTGGGGAATCTGCCCTAGGAACAGGTACAGTTCTATTGTTTTTGTACTGGCCAAGCCACTGCTGACAAAAGTACACTGACAGGACACCAAAGGTACACTGGTATCCAAGCGACTGACAATCTGGCTCCAAGTTACACAGCCTTCCCCTCCCTCCCAACACCTGTCAAGAGACAGGAGTCAGTCCTACTTAAACATGGCTGGCTCCAGACAAAGGCAGTAGCATGAACTTCAGTCTGGCACAGGAGGATGCTACAGGTTGGCTATTTGACCCCTGGCAGGCTGAACAGAATAGGGAAGGCACAGAGAAAGAGTAGGGCAAGTGACAAGTATCAGCTCTTCCATCTGATGGCTCTGCTGCCTCTCACATGCCTTCCATCTTTACCTGTCTTTTGGGACCTTCCAGAGCTACAGCCTCCTGGGGTTGTCATGCCTTACAGAATAATTTTTTCCACCTGATAATTCACTGGGAGGATCATAAATATTTTTTCTACAAGTGCCAAACAAGGCACCGTTCTGAGACTGCTAGAAAGGAAGGGAGCCTTCCCCAAGGCCTCTAGGCTTTTGCTGCAGTTCTAGAACTTCTGAGGGTGGCTCTGTAGAACCTCTGGCTCCATTCCTGGCAATCCCACTCCCTGGTCCATTAGTCACAGCAGGCAGCTTCTTGTAGAAACTGTTCAACTACACAAACCCTTCTGCCAGCAAGGCAGCCTTTACACATTGTTAAGTAAAAGCCATTTCCAAGCAGTTAGCAGAGCCAACACCCTCAAACGCAAGATGACAACTAGTCCTGGAAGGATCATACTGCATAAACTATCACTGAGAAATTACAAGAACCATTGTTTTGGTGTGGAAGAATAGTGGTGTATACATCCCCTGCTCCTTGGTAGCAACTAACTAACCAGAAGTAGGCAGCATTGCCCTTCTCTTTCCCAGCTCCTTGACGATCTCACACAGGGACAAATAAACATGGCAGTTATGTTGGTTCCTGCAGCACTAAAACATCTGCTAAACAAAGCAGTGGAACAAGGATCCCTTTAAGAGGTGGTAATGCCTGAATACAACTGGAAGCCCACTGGGAACACAGCTCAAGTTTGCAGAGACCCACAAAATATCAATGCAAAAAGCACTCCAACTCTCCCATCCCTGCTTTTTGTGAGGGTGTGAGGGGAGAAAGGGACTTTTAGGGCATGATAAGGAAAAAAGTTTTCTTGCAAGCGGGTTGTACAATCCAGAGCCTCAACTGCTGTATTCAGAAAAGCTTTTCTTTAGGGAAAGGGAACCAACACTAAACCTCTCCAAGGCTGGAGATTTCCAAGCCAAAGCTAGCCAGCAGGCAGAGATGATCAGATGAACAAAAAGGATTTGGTAAACCATTTGCCAGCAACAGGACATCTTCAGAGAGAAGGGAAAGGCGGCCAAGCAGCTTCAGGGCTCCATCCCGGTACAGCCTGCGACCTGACAAAGAAAATGGCAAGAAACATCAGCCAGAGACCGGTACTGTAGACTGACTCTATACACTCACAGAGGGATGCTTCTCAATGCTTTCCTATTCTTTCCCTGATGAATGAACACAGCCTGCACAAACACCGCATGCACCTTTGAGCCTAGGTGTGAAAGCAGTGAGCATCCTCTAATACTGCTGTTCAACAGTTTCATATATTTGAAGGCACAGGAATCGAGCATATACTAAATTCACCAGACAGTTGCTTACATGGAAGTTCCTTTCATGGTACTAAGTCCTAGCAATACCTTCAGATTCTCCCCTGAGGAGGAATTCATCTCTTCATTCCTAACCTCTTCCCCAAAGTTGATTCTGACATGATCCAAACCAGCTCTGAGACAGTTCCTGGATGCATTTACATGCAGCCTTTCATCAACATGATTCCTCTTTCAGTTAGCAGAGAGGTGGTGCCGTTGTAAGGTAACTAGAGTCACTACCTTCTAAGGCCAGCATGTAGTCTCAGTCAGACCAGAAGTCCATGCCTTGAACTTAGGACCCAGCACTTAGGACTGCCTGTTACCAGAAGCCCAAGTAAGATACTTATACAAGAGAACAGAATCCATTCTGTTCTAGCTTCCTCAAAAGTCTACATGAACCTAAGCTAAGCAGCTTCAGTTTTTCCACAGCAAACAGTGTCTTCTCATGATACCTGAGCAAATGTTGCTTCCACTTTGACTGAAATGATGCACAAAGTCTCACCCTGTAAATCCATCCCAGCTTAATGAAATGCATTCCCCAACACCAAGCTGCATTCTGCCATGCCTCACAGCCCTCTCCCAATGTCACAGGGATAAGCCCCGCACTGCCACACTCACCCGCCCTGTTCCCGTTCTTCACAGGCTGTGCCGAATAGAAGATATAATCAACGGTGGCTCCAAGCCCCATGGGCATTGTTGTGACCTCCGGGCGTCCCCTCTGTGGCAGGAAGTGGCTGTAGACAGAGGTCAGGTTGAGGCCATGCTGGATAATGCCTGAAGACCTGCATGTGAACAGCCACCGCTTACCAAGGAAGGAAAGAGGATGATGCAGTGTTCGGCACTGCAGTCACAGCTGAAGTTGGATGTTCCCTTGCTAATGCAACTGTCCAAACTATTTCTACTTTGTGAACACATAAAAGACAATCTCTCAGAATTATTCACTCCACTTACACCAAAGACAAAGTGGACTATGAACTTCCTTTGTCTCCAATACCCAGTCCTGTCTATGCCCTTCATTCTTGACCTCACCAACACAATGCTGACAGAACAGCGCCCAGTTGCTGGGACAACCCTGGGTGGGTCTGGCTCTTCCAGACAGCCCTCCTTACTCTCTTCCAGACCCACACTTATTTCAGTCCTTTACTTCAGCCAGATTTTCAGTGCTCAGGAAAACAAGACCAGGCTTGAAGAGTGGGGCCATTGAAGGTGCACCAAATTACCTTGGGATGAATGGTTGGGGATCAGGGTCTTTCACCACGGCAGCAGGCTTGGGCCAGTGTGCAGGGCGGTCTGCAAAGGAGCAAAGAGATTCCAGCCAGATCTACATAGATCCTGGAACAGGCTGCTCATCCCAAGTCTGAGCGGCTTCTCCTGAGACCAAACAAATGTTTTTGCCCAAGAAGAGCAGACAGCTTCCAGTCACAGGCACCTTGAAGAAAAATATTCAAAGGAAACCCCAGCTCTAAGACTAACAGGAATATCCTGAGATCAGATCAGTGCAAACAACTGAGAAGTCATATTCTGTCCTGCTAAGGACATGTCCTTAAACCATTTAATATTAAAGCTCAGGGTACTTCAACTTTTGCTCTCAAAGAAAGTTCATTTGCCTTAGCCTACAGCTTACTCAAAGGGTGTCTAGAAAGGCAGAACAGAAATGGAGAAGGCAGAACCAGCCATGCCACAAGGCCCAGAGGTGAGGCAGTGTCTACTGGGTACCAGCGTCCAGAGACATCTATGTTGTGGCCATTCTGACATTACAGTCTTCAGGTTTGTCCTCCTCCAACAAAAATCTTGAAGCAGAAATAAAGAGAGAGAGAGACAGAGATATTTCACTTTATAAGAAACAGCCTCCAAAAGAAGCTGAATCTCAGTGCATCTCAAGAAGCACAGTCAGTGCTTATGAGGGTGGCAAGATTGTACTCCTCTGAGCTCTCATGGAATCCATTAGTAATCACGCAGCCACAGAAGGTACCCTTCTGCCTTCCCCTTTTCTCATCAGGCATTACCTCCACCTCACATTTTCATCAAAATCAAGCTAAGAGAGTTACAAGCTGAAAAATCTCCCATTAATACCTGGTTTAGCATCTGTCACACCTTCCAAGAAGACCAGCTGTGGTGGTCGTTCACAGGCAACATCACAATAATGAAACTGGAGTAGGAAGTCCCGGCTGTACTTACGTCTGCCTGCAGAGAAAGTACAAGTTAAAAGAAGAAAATAACTGCAGCAAAGTCACATCTACAAGGAAGATCTGCATACTCTTTAGATCCCTCAGACCTCTTTAGTTTGAGAGAGGTTTTTGTGCCCAAGCACGCTGATAGCATGTGTGACGGACAGAGTTTGTATGCCTTAAACAACTTGTTTGACAACTCTGGCTGGAGGAGGGGATGTGTACTACAGAGGCCTGCAAGTCTGGCAAGAGATAAGGGCCTTGGGAACAGAACAATACCCCTGCTGTGCCTTAATTGTTGTGATTTACAACTCTGGCTGAAGGAAGAGATAAATCCTGCAGAGGCAGGATGGTATCTTTTCCTTGGGGCCAGCCTACATGTGCAACAACTTTGCAAGGCCTCAGCCACGCTTGTGCAGAAGCGGGGTCATACAGCGGACACCACAACTAGGGGATCACGACCACCAGGCACCCCTTGGGGGACCACCGACTCATTTCGAGAACAATCTAAGACTACAAAGCGCAGGCGTCCCAATTAGCATGGGAAGCGAGCAGAGGGGGGGAGACAAGAGGGATGTTACCACCCTCTCCTATCTCGCATGCAAATGACCTGAAGTATTTAGACCTTCTCACTTGGGATGCTCCCGCCTGCCACCTGAGGACCGATCCTGCAAGCGATTTACCGGAGGAGCAACTCTGCAAGCAACTTACCAACTCTACAGACAACTTACATCGCTGGATCCAAGGGTGGTGATCTCTCTTTTCCTCTCTCTCATAGTCTCTATCCTCTTTCTCTTTCCTTTTCCCTTTTCTCTCTTTTCTCAATGCCTTTAGAAACCCAAGACACTTACAACCATGCAACTTTCCCTGTATTAATAAATTGTTCTTAATTTCATACCAGTTATTTGGTGTCGTTTCACCTTAATTTACTCCAAGGGATTTATGAACTAGTTGCGACCAGGTCGTAACAGCATGAGAATGGGAATCACTTAATAACCTAAATGTAGAACAGAACAGACGCGAGAATGTAGAAGAACAGAGCACGCTTATTGCTATCCCTTTAGCTACTGCAACAGTCATGGTCAGCACCTTGATGAAACAAATTAAGAATGTCACCTCTGAGAAACCACAAGTTCAAGGGGCTTTTAAGGAGATCAGTTAGTGTGTAACTCAAGGAAATGTCTGCCAAAAAAGAAAAAAAATTCCGGAGATCAGGTTGAATACAAGTTCTACATTCAAGATTCCAACAAAAGCTATTTAGTGTGGGCTCCTTCTTTTTTTTTATCCTAAGGACAATAGAGAACAGTCATGATTGTAATTGGGCTCTTAGCAATGACTTCCTAATAGTGGTGTGCAAATACTGCCCAAAACCACTCCCACAAACACCTGCACCTGAAAGCTGTGGCTGCTGAACATGGCTTACAACTGCAGAAAAGCATAAGTCTGGGAATGTGAAAGAGATACGTAGAGCAATGATTACTGGTAGGGGAACATTCAGCTCCTGACTACAGAAAGAAAATGGCAGAAATTGGGCTACAGCAATAGACCCCAGAAAAACTACGTTTAATTCATATACCAAAGAAATGGATAGAAGAAGAGAATCTTTGCTGAGTGCCTCATGCAACACATGCCCAAGCTACTCCGAGAGACAGCAACGCCCACAAACTGTCCATCCTCAGCAAACTCATGTTCTCAGTGCACACTGGAGCTCACCTAGTTTCTTTGGCTGGCACAGGGTGACATATTGGCAGTTGGCCGTTACACCCAGTGAGCTTGGCCACAGTGGGGCCAGCAGTTTCCGTGAATACAACTGTTGGGAAAAATCTTCCTGACCAGACACCTGCAAGGAGGCCAGAAACAGGAGAGGAAACATCAGCAACACAAAGCAGAACTTTTGCAAGCTATAGACAACGTACATATATACACTTGCCAAGAGCAAGACAGGAGAATGCCCTCATAGAAAAGCAGGAACCGCATTCAGAATATGCAGATATAATAAACCTTCAGCTGTGGGGGATAGATACAATTAGCTAAAAGTCACCTCACAAGATACTTTGCAGGCATCTGGTATTGAACTGATGATTTAGCTTGAAGGCCAATGATGTATTTAATCATTGACACACAGTAACAGGTAACCACAAGAGACCCTAGCACAGGTGCCCATTTCAGACTGTTTTCAGATCAAACATTCACATAAAATTTCAGTAAGTCTTGGTGGAGTTGTACTCCCCTACACTTCCAGTCACCCAGGCACAAAAATCCCACAGCAAGGGAGAATCAGGACCTGAAATTAAGTGGTCTGTTATCACTGGTCTGCCTCATGAGAAACCAAAAGAGGAGTGGTGGAAACAACAAGCACACATTTGTTCACTTCTTTCCCCAGCAGTGCTGGAAGCATTGGGGAAGACTGATGAATAACTGAATACGATATTTGGACTACTTCCTCACGAGAGAAAGAATGCATCCATGCATTTCTCTAGCAGCATGCAATAAAGAGCCACCCAACCCCAGTTCTGGCTGGCACCTACCTTCCAGGATGGCATCCCATGGTAGGAAAGTTCACCGTTCCGGATGAATTTGTAGAGTGGAGAATCAGGCACAGAGTTCAGGTCTCCACACAAGATGACAGGATAGTAGCTGCCTTCAGCATTTTTTGCAATCTTGTCAATCTCTGCTAGGAGCAAGGCCATCTGGGCCAGTTTGATGTCTCCCCGACGGGGATTGAACAACACGTGAGTGTTGGCCACACACAAAGGACTGACTGCCTTCAGATCTAGGCCCTCTGGGAGCAGAGGCTGTAGCAGCAGCACCAAGCCCACGTTATCCCGATTGAGGACATCCACGCCAGGCCGGAAGTATTCTACGGGACTGAGGTTGATCAGCTGGAACCTGCTGTGCTTATAGCACACTGCACAGCCATCTGTCTTCGTCCCAGTTCTTCGTTTATAGAAGCAGGCAAAGCCTGAAAAGAAACCATCATCTGTTAAAAGGTTTCCACTATCTCAGGCTTCCCCCATCAAGCTGGGGAGTTCAGCAAGTCTGTGTAGCAGAAGAGGTTCCTACTACATCTGGGTACAGCATTATACCCAATTCTGTTCCAATAATCACAGTTTACCATTTATCACTGAGGGTATTTTGTCTTTCCTTGCCCTTCTAGGACCCTCTCAGTTTTGTTACTCTGATCTGTCAACTCTGAGAAAGACCGATTACAAAAGAAAGGGTACAGGTCTAGGCAGACAGTTCAGAAGTAGGGCCAGCAGCCACCCAACAAACAGGACAAGCTCTCTCAAGACCGAGTGCTTTGAAGACATTAAGCAGGAAGTGCTGCTTGGCCAGTCCCATGAGCTGGAGGCACAGACACACGAAAGCAGGGCATACCCATCTGCTTGAATGTCGGTTCCAGCTGCTCCCAGTAATGGTTCTCTTGCACCTCCTGGAGACACAGAACCTGGAAGGAAGGCAGACATCTCACTCGCTCCACCAGTATTTGCTAATTACCTTGTTTTGGGGAAGGAAGAAAGCGAAAAAGTCCACTGATATACCAACCATGCAACCAGAAAGGTCATCACAGCAACTCTGTCCTGTACTTTCCAGATAGAGAGCAATAACTTTCTGGGTCACATTAGCTTATCATTCAGTTTTCCAGTGATGACGCAGAAGATACTTCATCACACAAAGAGGACCCAAGGAACAGAGAAACTCATGAAACCCTCTTCTATGCAGGCTTCCCCTGCTGTGCTGCCTTATAAACCTGGTCCTTTCCTCCCCAGACACACGTTACCTCTTCTTCCTCTACTTGTGCTATTTAAAGAAGTTAATCCCTGCTATCAAAGTATGACTAGTTTCTACAGTAACACAATCAAAGCAAGACAGACACCAAAAAAACATATGCACAAGGCCTCAAACACTCTCAGAGAAATCAGTGGTCAGTCACCAAGCTGGTAGTATCTTCCTAGGACTTCCCCCTCCTCTTTTTTTTTTTTTTTTAATACTGTTAGATCAAATAAAGAATTCAAATTCCGGTGACACTGATGTGGGAAGGCCTCAGTCATACTCACATCAGGATCCCAGTGCTGGATCTCCTGCAAAAGGTTTGGAAGGCGGTAGTTCCAGTTCAGGATGTCTGGATGACAGTGTAGATAGAGATCAAGGCCCTGCTCCACCAGGTCCTGGGCAAGGATGTTGTAAGACATGACTCGAAATTCAAAGAGAGGAGTGTTTTTCGAGACCTGCTTTAGCACACCGGGCTGGACATAAAGATCTTCCCAGTCTCTCCATAAAATCTCTATATGCAAGAGACAAAAAGCCAAGTTATAGCCATCCTGGGTACCCTGCTGATACTTTGCTCCCCTGGGACTCAGAAAACAGCCATTCTCATTCTCTAAGCTAGGGTGCCTCTGAGCAAATCCCCACCCACTCTGGTTTTCAGGTGCTCTTTTTGGATGCCTTTGGTTAGTTGTCAATGGGGATGACATAACAGAAGACCAGAGTCAAGCATACTTAAACACTCGACCAGCTTTTGGGGGCTTTTTAAATTATAAAGCCAGTACTTGGGAACAGTTCCTGGGAAATTAATATATATTGATGTTCAGACCAGATGGTCTAATAGCACAGAGACTACCAGCTGTGACCAACCCTCCCTCAGCAAAAACTCACTTTATAGTTTTCACTAGCAGATCCTGTCAATTCTGCATGGAGATACAATCAATGTCTTACTGACAGCAAGCCCAGACACAATAACCTGACCACATTCACTACAAATGCAAATCCCACACCGAACATCAGATTCAGAGCTGTTACTACTGACCATGGTAGGGTACCTCTGTCGGGAGAGGACAGAATTGTACCGTAGCCTGAATGGGCCAGGCTGGCAGCTCCGTCGGCACTGTCTCTGCATCACGCGCTAAACTCCAGGCCAGCACAGCTGGGTCGTCATTCTGCACTCCTACATCGATAGCAGCACAGCCAACTATCTGGTGATCCGTCTGCGGCACCACAGCTGCCCAAGGGGCACTGCCTGCTACAGCCACTGGTTCCTCTGCTGGTAATTTTGTCAGTTCAGTCACTGCATGATCTTGTGGTTCTGAAGAAGCCAAGGTGTGTAGCTCTGTGAGCTGCTGACCAGCACACTGGGTGACTTCTGGAGCTGAATTCAGGTCACTGAGGCTAGTCATCAACAGCTCTGAACCTTCTAACCAGTCACTAGTGAGCGTAACTGATACTCCCCCCACTGCTGGAGCACTCTCACCGGCTGGCAAATTCCCTGCTCCTTCCTCCAGCCACTGCTGGAGAAGGGCTTCTTGCTCTTCTGGGACCGACCTTCCTCTGGTAGCAGCAAAGATGCCTTCTATCTGGGTGGACGTGCTCTTCGCCAGAAGCACATTCTTTTGACAGGTAAAGAAAGCATCTGCAATTTAAAAAAAAACAAAACCCACATAAGACTGATGGAAATCCTGTCTCATTCTTTTTCTTATGCATTTGCTGTAACTCAGTGCAATGCAACCATTCAGCATAGCAAGCCAAACAAATGACTTTTCTGCAGAAAAACAGTTATAGTCTGCATAACTTACCCTGTCTCTTCCTGAACACTAGGCCACAGCCCAATTCTAGTTATGTTAGTCAAAGTCATTGAAACTGTACAGGATGGCAATGGCTTTATCAGCTCTAGGGAATGCAATTCTAACTTATCCAGCACCACAGCCAGTCAGCCAAGCTAAAAGGCCTCACGGAAACTACCAGCTCTCAGCAGCACAGCTAAAAGCACAATCGGTAGAAGTTAGCTGATGGGGTGCACAGGCTAAGAAGCCAAGCTCTCGTAGATGACCACTTGGAGAAAGTTTCTTTCCAGGGATTGAGTAAGAAAGTAGTGCTCAGCTAAGAGGATCAAACATCACAAGAATGTCTTCTAGAAGAAAAACTGTTCTGTTATTAAGAGATGAATAATAAAGACACAGAGAGACCAACGTGTGCAGTTAAAAGCCTAGAGAATATATGCACAGAAGTAGTCCTGGTAAGAACTACAGATCACCTGATGACTGACATCTGTGATAAAAAAAAATTTGAAATCCTGTTGTTAATGTAACACTTGAATATACTAGTATTGGTGGTGTAAAGTAGAAAAAGACAGGATCACTTTTCACTTGTATCAATATAAGAGATGACGGCACTTACGTTTTACCATGAATTCTGCACAGACACTAGTGCCTTCTGTTGACTAGCAATTTCTGTTGTCTGCAAATCACTTTTTCTCTACTGTATCCCTGCGACAGTCAGTCAGCCAGACCACTAACATACAGAAGTCAGCAACACTCATGTATGCTTTTACTGTATCTTTTGTATCAAAGCTTTCTGTGTCAGAAATGGAGCTCTAAGAACCCTACTTCCCTCTGTAGTTCTGTAATTAAGTTCATGAACATCAGAAACACCAACGCACCGAGGCAATATTTTCGCACACCGCTAGCCAGGCATGGCTGTTACAAGAGCCTGTTATTACAGCAAAGGGGCTGAATCTGAGGAGTCAGCTAGCTGCTCTCTATGGCCACAGCGTGCCAGTGGCTGCTACAGGTCTGGGGACAAGTTCAGGCAGGAGGGTGGCTTTACATCAGCACAGTCACCAGGGACTGTGAAGTAGCAGCAGGATCTAGGAAACTATGTGAAACATTGATGCACACAAAGCAAAAGTCCATCCATGAGTCACCCTCAGGTCCTTGCGGAGTCGCAGGCCTCAGAGCAGCCCATCTCCAAAGATGCCCCCAAACCTGCGGCGCAGGGCCGGGGGCAGGAGGCTCGGACTCCACGCAGGCTGCCATCTGCCACTGCGGCACAACAGTCGGCTGCCGCTTCCTCCAAAAACCCAGCCCCCGCGCTGCCCCGGGGTGAGCAGCCCCGGCCCGGCACAAGGGCCCACGCCACCTAGGGCAGCAGCCCCAGGCCGCCCCGCCGCCTCTCCTGCTGCCCAGGCTGAGGGACCCGGGGAGTTACGGGGCAGGCGGGACGACCCTGGCTCCCGGCCGCCGAGGCCACTCCGACCGCACTCCCTCAGGCGGGGCGGGGGGAGGCGAAGGGCACCCGCACCCCGCCCCTCCGGGCCCCCGCCGGCTCCCCCGGCCCCCGCCGCCGCCCGCCCGGGGCCGGGTTACCTCGGAGGGCGCGGAGGAGCCGCGCCGCCGGCAGCAGCACGTAGCAGAGCACGGTGCCGATCATACCGCCCGGCGCGGCCCGGCCTCCACGGCCCCCAGCCCGGCCCCAGCGAGGCGACGCGACGCGCCGGCCCCGCCTCAGCAACGACCGTACGGCGCGGCCTCGGCCTGAGCCCCGGCGCCGCGCAGGCACTCACCGCGCTGGGACGGCACCGCGCCGGGCCACCGCGCCGCAGGGGCTGGAGACCGGCTAGGGCCTGGCCTTCCTACTGCGCTTCCCCCGGGTCGCCCCGCGCCGGGAGCCCGCGGCCCGCGGGTGCGCCGACCCCAGCTGGGCGGCCCCGGCCGGGGTGGGGACGTGCCCGCCCCGCTCAGGGGCAGGAGTGCAGCCGGGGTCCAGGCCCGGCCCCGCCGGGGCCCCGCACCGGCCAGTCCCTGCGGCGGGGCCCGGCAGCACTGCTGTGCCCAGGGGGTCACACGTTGTGACCCTAGGCAGGGTGACGGCAGCTTTATGGCCCTGCCACGCTGAAATGTGTGTTTTCAAACCAAAGTTTTCATCCTCCCATTCTCCAGAAATCCAAACAGAAAGGAGAACTTCCAGGAATTTTTTTCCCCTGGAAAGCCCCTGGGCAAATAAAGTCCCATTTGCTCCAGATGAGTTAATAATTACACAGACTTTGCAAACACAGTTGATGATAGTCAAGGTTTTGCGGACCACAACCTCTATGTGGACAAACGCCATTGGGGGTGCGTGAAATATGGGTACAGGAGCATGCTCTCCCTCAGTGTGCTGCTTACAGGTCATCACAGCTCTGCAAAATCACTCCCTCTCATCTGGCTGTGAGCATGCTGTGGCCTTTGCAAGTTGAGACCCATCACGTGTTGAAACTAGACAGTTTCATGTGAAAAGAGAAGTCCTGATTGAAGTCCATGTTTTTAATATTTTGCTTTGTTCCACCTTTGAATGTGCACAACATCTAAAAGCAAACATCGAACTAAGCACCACTATGGCTTTTTACACCAAATACATACTTCTAATGTGTGATCTCGGTAGCCTTCTTCCAAACTCTCTTTAAGATGGGCACTTGCAATGAAGTCAAGACTCATGTCATCCCTGCCTTTTGCACTGAGTGCTGCCAAAATGCTCCCTTGATGGTGACCAGCTTCTGTCTCATTGGTTGTCCTTTAGACGAAACACTTTTTGAGAGACAACCTGCCTCTTACCCTATTTGTGCATGGTGATTAGGACAATGGGTGTCCACGGCTAGGATCTGAGCTGATGTTATAATGTATGTAAATAATAATCCCACCATTCTCATTTTCAAATCCCCAGTTATAAAGCACCATCGACCACAGACACAGTGACTTGTCTCAAATCCCACAGACGTCTCTGGCAAAGCACAGAACTGGAGTGTGGTCTCCCATCTCCTGCTGCAGTAAGCATACCTCTGGAAACCATCATTGGTTTCTAGTCAGAAAATGGAGGGTGTTCTCTAGAGGAAGGATCTGCAACATTAAGGGCTGATGACTGGGGCATTTAAAACAAGGCTGTTCTTTAAAATGAAAGATCTAAGAAAGTATCTTCAGACCCAACCCACATCAGGATAATAAGACTGAAATCAGAGAAGAATGTTAGCCGGTGCCACAAACATGCATGTATCCGGACAGCCACAGTTGTTTGGCCTACACTAGAAAAATATTTACAAACTTTGGCAATAAAATCAAAGCTGACAATGGCCATCTGCTTCAGGGTCAAACCTTCCACTGGCTTTTGAGGCACTTTGTCCTATAGCCAAATATAACCCTACCATGGCCTCTAATGACTGGACTACTTGAGAGGTTTATGTAGAACCTAGGGGAATAAAACCGCTAAAAATACTCTGCCCTTGAGGAAATGGACTTTTTCTTCCTGTTTCCATATTGCACTGTGTAGGCTACATAAACTTCAAAATCTGTATGAGAGATTATGTTCACTGAACGTTGCCCATAATGGAAAGATTTCTAGATGTATGTATTAGTTCTTATCAGAAAGCCTCTTCTGTTACAGTTTTGGTTTTAGCCCCTTAGGAAAGATCACAAAGTCCTCGGTATAAATGATGTTAAATAGTAAGCACTGAACCAATTTTGGCACCAACAGTAGTTGGTGGGATGAATGAGTACTTGATTTGAGGCCCCATTAAGTGCTGACATGTTTACAAGCCACACTTTATTACCAAACATACTGGGAATTTGGCAGTAGGGAAGTCTGAATCAGTTCAAGACGAATAAGGCGAATACAATCCTCCTATCCTCATCTCCTTTAACAGTCTGACTTTCTCATAAAATTGTACAAACTGGAATACAAACTCAACCAGCAGCCTGGCATGACTCTCTGATACATCTGGGGGGGGGAGGGTCACAGCGAAAATGGCAGCTGTTCTCAGTTATCAGGAGCTGATGGTATCCCAGAGAAACCGAGTTTCCAAGACTGAATGTCACCCCTTGGAGTCGGGAGGTGCAGGTGAGGTCACAGAAGGGTGGTGTTGGCAGGACGGGGGGACGGGGTGGCCGCAGGCTCCGCAGGGCTTTCTCAAGACACCTGGCCAGCCCCTGCAAGCAGGAAATGGGATTCTCCTGTTCATAAGCAGTATAAATCAAGAACACAGATCTTACAAGCAACATCATTCTTCCTGGAGTTTTTAATCGTAGCGAAGCGGCTGTGCTTTTTGTGTGTAGGTGTGAGGAACTTAAGGGGTCTAGGAGATGGCTGTGAACTCCTCATTTACAGAAGAGAAAAAGCAAATGAACCCACCGCTCGCTGGTTGTGACATGGAGAACGAGTCTGAGAAGGATGCAGGTGCTGTGTTTAGTTACTAGCAAACTCACTTCAGAAATAGTCAGAAATGGCCAAAGGCAAATCGCCAGCTTCCAAGAGGGAGCTGTTGCAGCAGGCTGATCACACGGTGGGAAGGCTGCCCTTCCCCAGGCCAGGCAGCAATGAGGAGAAAGGTGGCGAACAGGGATCCAGGGTACCAGTGCCCAGAGACGGGAGCTGCCATCCAGGAGCAGCTTGATAAAAACAAAATGTATCAGAAAAGGGCTGGCCGATAGCAGCTTCCAGGCAACTCCACCAGCTGCCCCTAATGCCCACAGGAGATGTCGGATCTCAGCACCTTGTGAGACCAGATCCTGTTTGAGCCCTCCATCGCCCAGGAGGACAGGCAGGGCATGAGGGGCAGAACTGGTTTCTGAACCTGCTGCTGTCAGTCTGTGCTTGCACACAGCAGAGTCAGGCTCCGGGTCTGCCCGCAGCATTTTGGCTTGACTTCCTAGCTTAGCATAATGGCTCCTCTCAAAGTTCAAAGCCTCCTTTGGCCTGTCACTTAGTCATTAAAAATTAATTTCTTATTTTCCTTCATAATGCAATTACTGTAAGGTAGTCAGATAGGTGGGACAACTTCTCACAACTATTGGTTCTTGTTTTTCTGTATTTAAATAGAGTATAATGCAATTTATGAAGTTACATAATAATTTTCCCTAATGTTTGATCCTTTATCAGATATTTTCCATTGTTTCAAAATGACATTTGTCTAAATATCCTTTCTTATTTTTCTGTAAAGGTAGCTCTGGGGGGTTTTGTGATCCAGCAATAGTAATTTATTGCCTATTTGGGATTAGTCCCTTTTAGATAGCTTTTCTGCAAACAAGGTTTCTGTTCTTGGCTACGAACTCTTAAAACTTTCACTCCTTAAGTGGGCTATGACAAAATTAATTACCTGCTATCAAGCCCAAACAATTATATTAAAATTAGTATTTCTCATAGGTTTTTGACAATATTAACTTAAAAAATATTATCACTAAGAAATACTGGGTCAGTTAACAGTTGGTTGCCATTTTCCCTTACATATTGGATTAAATAATTGTGGGTAAAATGCTGGCTGAATTTGACTGACAGTAGCAGCAAGGAGAATGCTATAATTGTTAATTCTACCCTATTCCAGAGGCAAAATGTTGCCAGAATGTCTTGCTGTTTTGCTTTTTTCTTGGTCTAAATTATTTATATTAAAATGGAGAAAAAAAATCTATATTTTATTTATTTTTTCCCCCAAACATCTGAAGTATTTGTTTACAGTTTCCCTAGAAGTTTTTTGACATCCACAGTGGCATGACATAGAATAGGACATAAAAATTTGATACCCTTGACTAGATGATCAAGCTAAGGCACACACAGTTTTTTCCAAACCACAATAAACCTAATTTCTCAATTTTTCAAAAAATGACAACATTTACAATACTAATTCCTAAATACTTTGCTTAGACTTTGCTTAGATACAAAATCACGTGTCTCATAGCTGTTTCCTCATAGATTCCTTCAACACTTAGTACTCCCAAGTTAGTATAATCATATAGTTTGACACATCACTGAATTAACTGATTCCTTACAGAATGTAAAAAAATGCTTATATTTGAGCATTTACATTAGTATCATTTTGTCTGCATACTGCAAAATGCTGTGTTCCATTTTATGAGTTGCCCCAGTTGAGGTGTTACTCTGATGTATTTCTTATGCCAGACGTACAGAATGAAAGAACTGAGGACAACCTTGGTAGCTTCCTTTCACAGCTGAAATGCCTTAGTATATATCAATTAGATTTTATCCTGGCAGAGAAGGAGAACAATTTATTAAAATCTTCATCTGACCTTTACATTCATCACTAGTGATTCTAAGAGAGACCACTTCATTAGTTCAGCGGCATGAATTAGGACCTTGTTGCAATGCTAGGCAAAAGATAAGAAACATCTTCTCTAGTCCACAGAGCTACTGAAGTGTAAATTGCTAGTGTGATTTATCGAATATTTGTACAACACAGATGAGGGGACAACATAAAGCAATGCAGCCAGAGAACAGGCATTATTAACTTAGCATGAGAGAAGGGATTTGCAGTTATCCGGATGCATCCCTTACAAGTTGCACATCAAACCGTGGAGTGAACTCCCCTCTTAGCTCCTGGTTTGTGACTGGCACAAGTGGTGCATGAGGCAGGCTGAGCAGAAAGCTGTGTCTGCAGCCCCAATACCTGGGGAAACGAGAGGGCGATAAAGGAGTCTCCAGACCCATTACTTTCCACTTCATTGGTTTTAACACCAATAACCATGATTCAATGCTTTTCAAATTTCTGCTTGAATGACAGTGTTATCATCTGTATCAGTGCCAACTTCTACAGCTCTACAGTGGTGCAGGGACCACTTCTGCATCTACCTTAGAAGGCTCAGTCCACACACGGCAGGACTGGCTGACGTACTGGGCACATGAAAGCCATGTTATCGGGTGATGATACAGTCTGGATGGGTTTTGTATAGCATAGACAGTCTGTTCCCCAGAGTGGAAAGTTTATTTTTATCAGGATGTCGAGCACTGTAGGGCCATTAAGCAAAAAGGATCACTGAGTGCTGTCATAATGTCCCAAATCTTTGGTTCTGCTTGTCTCATGAGTTCTTTACATGGGATTTAGACCTATTTTTACCCTTTCTTTTGTCTTTCTCACACTGAAGTAACACAAGTAAACCCATCATTTGAACAAATAAAGTCTGGCAGAAGGAAGAGGTCTTAATGAAGGAGCTGCAGCTGCAGGGCTGGTTGGAATGTGGTGATGTGGGTGCCAGCTGGCCAGTCTTTCCCTCACATAGCTCTGAATGAACAGCCAAACTGCAAGCTCCACGTCACACGTCAATGCTAAGTGACACCCAAGAAGGGTACAAAATTACAGGTCAATAGCCTGGAGTGCTAAAGGGAAATAAGACATAAGGGAAGAAGGCAGTAAAAGCAGTGACAGGGAATGAAAAGGAAGATTCAGAGTAGGAAAAAAATATGTATTATGTTATTAGCCAGAAATTATTTTTGCAAAATTACTCTTCATTATTTTTTATGCATTTATTCCTCTTAAAAAGGAAATTTCCAAATTCTTCTTCTAACTATAAAATAAATTATGAATTGTAGGCAAGAGAAGCTGTACCACTTCAGTGGGTCTAGTTACACTCAGTTCTAATATACGATAGTATTCAAACGCTTTCTCTTCTGCCATGCTTGAAGAGTACTACAGAGCATTCCCAGTCTGATCACAAAGTCAGCCAACAGTGTCGTGCCCATGCGTGGGGAAGTGCGAGTCAGTTCAGGAGAGCTAGGAGGAACTGTGTTGGGTTTGGCTTATAGGTTTGTGGGGAAATGGGATGAGGAGGGGAAATTTGCTTTGCCTGGTGGGCTCGAAATTGAGAAAGGGGAGAAAGGCATCTCATGAGGGAACGAAGACCTAATGTGGGAGAACTGAGTCCCCTGCACATGGGCTGCAGAATTTGGGGAGGGCTCTTTCCAAAAGCTGCCCAGCCATGGCCAGTCTGCAGATCTGCAGCCCCAGAGTGAGCCTGTCCCCACAGCAGCACCAGCACTGCATGTGTACAGTGCACAGGGAGCGATGGGCACGAAGCGGGGCTGGGGAAGGAGTGCATCCGCAGCACATTGAAGAGGGGCACAGGCTTCAGTGACAGCAGTGGAACGTCTATCACACCCAGGGAGTCACATGTTTGCTGGGCTTGCATTGACAAAATGAATCTGTTTGGTTTCATGGCAGACCAGAATGAAGAGATGTCCGAAATCAGTGAGTCTCCGGAGTCTGTGTCGCTGGCTGACGCCTCAGCAGAAAAGGCCACACAAGGCACTGACACTGACCTAGAGGTTGAAGGTGAATGTTTTCTGACCATCTGCCCTCACTAGCCTTTCCCTTACAGTCAGAGCTGTACCTACCAACTGGTATGTATTTGAAATGGAGACCAAGGACACAACCCTGCCAGGGTCCTGACAACCACATGTAATCTGGCAATTGATAAAGGTGGAGGAGGATGAATTTCCCTCAAAGAGCTCTCCCTTTGATGTCAAGCATCTTCCTTCAACTGCTTTCTATACACCATGGCTATTCCTTTGTTCCTTCTTCTCTCCTCTAGTCCTTAATGACCAACACTACCACACCAGCCCGCTGCCAGGGCAGCAGGAGCAGCTAGCTGAAACCAGGGATGGGACTGAGGCCCTGTTTGTGTGCTCCTGATGAAAGACTGCACAGCAGTTGTGGTCTGCGTACCATAGGTTTGCCACAACTGTCCTAGACTTTTTTGGTGGCTCTTCTCTTATCTTCTGCCTACTGAAGTCAGTCCTCTGGGTAAACAAGTCTTGCATTAATTTTTGTAACAATAGGATTTGTCCATAATTTAGGATGGGAACTTTTTAACTTGTTATAAATGGAAGGAAAATCAAAACCCATAAGAATGCAAGAACAAAAGTATTTTGTTAGAGGCCTAAGGTTGAACTGGAAAATTACTTCGATGAGAGGGGAATTTCTCTTGAGGTCAGACCATTGAATTCATCTAACAACATGGAGAAATATGAGCTCTAAGTATGGGGTTTGATGAAGGAATTCCAAATGACAGGTTTCTGTGGAAATACAGCCGCCAGCTGCACTGATATGTCTCACTGCAGCTGTGTCAACAACACCCAATGGCCAAGATGAGAATGCTGGGATTCTTTCTGCTGATTGTAAGCCAAAATGTTCTGAGCTGCCCTAGCTCTGCTGGCAATATTAGCTGTGTGCTTCAACTAAGATTTAAAAAAAAAAGGATGAAAATGTTTTTGCCTGATGTCAAGAATTCTCAATTACACCAAGAAATGTTTAGTCACATTGCAGACTGGTGAGAAGCTGCAGCAAGTCACTGGATGCCAAATGGAGAAGCAGGGAGGATACATTAACTCTTGGAGGTCTGAGATAAAGTGATGGGGAGAACCAGCGGACAATAGCCCTTTAACAGTAAAACCTACTGTTATTGCATAGCGTTACTTAATTTTATTAAGTTAATTTATTTAAAAGTGGAAGGAGGACACTGAATGCACCATTCACCAATATACTTTTTCTCTGTAGGTCCTGAGGCAGCCTTTGGGGGCATTATGGGCACAGAGATGTACTTGGAAGCATGCAGGCTGATGAAGGTGGTGCCTGTCTCACACTTTATTCAAAACTTGGCCAAGCCTTATGTAAACCTGAACCACCGTGGTCTAGGACCCAAAGGTGTCAAAGCCATTGCTATTGCTCTGGTGGTGAGTAGCCAGTAAGAGCAGGGCCACTGTTCTCAAGCACAATAGGCATTTTAAGCCTCTGTCAGGCCTCGAAGCTATCACTGAGTACACAGTGTGGGCAAAAAAGCCATCTATCTTCCCCATAGGAGCTCTGAGCATCCTTAATGTATCTAGCCCCCTGCACAGGAAAGTCTTGTGTGGCAACTCCTGGCCTTTGCTGGAGTTACCCCCAAGAGCAAACTGATGTTCTTTCATGGACACAAGTCCCCAGTGCTCCTAATCCCTACAGGGCCAGAGGGAGGGCTGGAGGGATGGGTACCCCCCACTCTGGGTTCTGCATAGGGATGTGCTACACTCACCCATGGACAGGCCCAAGATGCCTGAATGGGAGCTTGGATCTGAACCTGGGTCTCCAGGCTGCCAGAAAGCAATGGAAAGTCCTACCCACTCAAAACCTCTACAAAAAAAAGCATCTGTTTTGTATGCCAATTCCCACTGCCGCGGCTCTGTCATGTCCCCTGACCATTGTCCTGCTCAGCACCTGCAATGCTTTCTGAGGTTTGGAGGAAATGTCCTGTGTCTGTTGAACTGAGGAAAATATCTCCTTCATTAACTTTTCAGCAGTTTTTTGTGTGTCGTTGTTTACCTTTGTGTCTTCCCAGTCCAACGCAACCATCACCCATCTAGAGTTGGAAGACAACTGCATTCTGGCAGAAGGAGCCATATGCATAGCAGAGATGCTACAAGAGAATTCCTCCCTTCAAGAACTGGTACGCAATCTGATGTAGTTTGTAGCCAAAATTATTGCTCACCAAGTTCAATCATCTAAAAGAAAACCAATTCATTCCATTATGATTTTAACCAAATAACCATTGTTCCCATGCAAAACGTTCACATTCTAAAAGTCATGATATTTTATGCTGCTCTACTTTTAAAAAGCACAAGCTTCTGAAAAGCAGAAGTGTGCATGTGATGGCAGTCTGGTGAGTCTGGAATTGTTCTCTTCGTTAGCAGATGTGACAATAATTACCATAACTAAGTCTTTCTAGTTCATGCTTAGCCAACGGAAAAAATGTTTTGGTCAGGAACTTTCATTCTCCAATATGACATGGGTAATTTTTTTAAAATAGATTCAGGGAATAATGCAAAACTTTTGGATATGAACTGGTAGGAATGTTCCTTCGATCTGAAACTGGGGTATACAAAATGCATTTTGCTAGGCCATGGGATCTGTGTTACTCTGGAAGAAAAGATTCTTGGCCAAATGCCTCTTGGTTCACTGAAGACAAAGACCCGTGTGAAACTGATGGCTCTAGGGCTTTATTCCTGTTAGGAACGATACAGGGTTAAACACACCTATAACTCACATTTTAATTACTGTCTGGCTGACATTTCTCATATTGCTCGTCTTGCATTATTCCCTTGATATCTTGGGCATTAAGAAGACAATAAAGCCGATTCATTCTTTGGACTCATTCTTCTTATCCTCCTTTCTTTCCTTCCAGAATATCTCCAATAACCACCTAGACACAGCAGGAGCTGAAGCCATTGCCAGTTTGCTTTTGGATAACTTGTCCTACCTCCATGCTCTTAAGCTCTCAGGTGGGCTGTATGCACCCAAACAGTGATGGCAGTGGAAGTGAAATAACATGTGTTTCATTCCAGTCTCTCATCTTGAGAATATTAGTCAGACTATGGGCAAAATCAATCTCTCAGCTATGTCTCTGATGGGAACCCAGAGTAACAGTGGAAATATAGATTTATAGTGATGTGATTAAATATTTGGCCTGCTCAAACTCCAGCACCTCTGAAAACTGGTCCCTTACGAGAAACTTAGATAATTGCTGGAGTGTCTCCCACATCTTGAGGTAATTCTACTCTATGGAGTGGAGTAGTGACTAACTTCTTACAGCCAGATATGGGCTGTGATTAAGTGTAGCTTCCACCTAAAAGCACAGCGTCCTGTAGACCCCAGCACCGCACTAAGAGAGAGGTCAGCGCACTGTTAACATACTTTTCTTCCCCAGGAAACAACTTTGGAGACAAGACTGCATCATACTTTGCTGAGGCATTAATGGTGAGTTACCCGACATCCAAGGTCATTTGCAGCCCTGGCTGTGTAACAGATTCTCCTCATCTTGAAGCTGTGACTCACTTGGCATGATTTCACTTGGTAATGTCCATATGAATTCCTGGCATAATTCTGCTAAGTGCCTCTTGCTTACTTCAGAAATGAGGGAGACTGGGAGGACACAGAGCAGGATGGACCGCATTGACATTTTCTCAGGACAGCTGTGAGAGTCTGGCTGAGAAACAAACTTTCAGGACTGTGTAACAGAACAACAGAATGACATCTGGGTGACAAAAAATATTCAAGAAGCATAAGTAACCCAACTTCATATAATTTTGCAATTCTCCAGTAAAAATAAGATGCTTCACTTCTCTGGTTAGTTCCTATCTCAAAGCTTCTGCATCATTTGGCACCACCAGAAGCTGCCCTGAAGCAATGCCTTGACCTGGTATCAGAAAGTGCTCTTCATCAGGGTACAATGGTGGGAATGAAAAAGGGGCAGGAACAGAATTGCAGGATGTGTTGCAGGCCAGACATGAGTTGTGTGAGGGAAATTTTTGTACAACACAAAGTCCCATTGCTTTTGCTGTTTTGGAAAGACAATCACTGTTATGTTAGAAGCCTGACAAAGCTTTGTTTTGGGACACGCAGTGCCCCAATCTCTGTGCTGATGATCTCCCATGCACTGAAGATTTCACTGTGTCTGATATCCCTCTGTTTCATCCTCATGTGGGGACCTTGGCATGACATCTGGTTGCAGCTGGCTGGAAGATCTCATTGTCTCTGCACATTTGTCTCTCTGCAGGGCAATTACCGAGTGAAGGATCTGGACCTCAGCCACAATGAGTTCTCTGAGAAGGGAGGACAGCTCCTCGGAGAGATGCTCGGTAACTTAATTTATTACTCCCACAAAGACCCGAGTACAGGCGCTGGGGGACTTGATGGCGTCACCACAGTGAACGTGTATTTCCTTCTCCAGCAAAAACGCCACATGACCTGGTGGGTAGTACAAAAGACAGGGCACCCAGATTTAGAGCTTCCTGCCTGGTCCACAGGCTCACCCTCATCACCACAGGTGACTCTAGCAACTATGACTAATGTATCAGAACACAAATACAGGATAAGAAACCACAGTAACAGAGCAGTCTGTGTCAGAGAGAAGGGAGCTGAAAGACAAGTCCCTCAGGGAGTATAAAGCAGAAAATTGCATTTTACTAAAATCTAATAGGATCAGAACTGTTGTTGGTTTTAAGCTTTTGATTACAAAGTTCAGGAGTGATTTCAATTTTTCTTAAGTAGCCCAAACCCTAATGGTTTGACCCATTGCACAGCAAGCAGCAAGGGAAACATTAGGAGGAAATAAAATTAAGCTGCCTGATTTATCTGTTCAAAGTGAGATCCAGAGTGTGCTAGTAGCCCTGGAGAGGGAAAGCAAACAAAACAGTTACAGTCTTTGAGTAATCTCAGGTGCTATTAGTGCACTGGGAAAGATTTGCACGAATATCTCATGTCTCTTCTTCCCTCAGTATGTCCAACACACCTGCTACCATAATGGCCACAAGCGTGTGCTATGAGCATCCAGTGTTCCTTGAGCATTTCATTAACACAATGCCTTCAGTTTAATTAACGCTTTCCTTCTCCTGGATCAGTACTTCCACTGATAGGTATCTCTTTCTAATTACAGTCCATGTCTTTAAAAGATGGATCAATTAAAACTGCAGTGAGGCCAAGGCACTGTGCCCCTGCCTTGGACAAGCCTGCAGGCAACACAGAGATCCGTACTAAAACTTGGAGCCTTCCTAGCCCAGAAAAATGCCTCTCCAAAGTTAAAGGTCTTACAGCTCTTCTCTCCTTTCAGCTCACTTGAGGCAGGAGCACCAGAGATTACTGCAGAATCTGTTACTTTTCTGAGTTGTTTCTTAAAGGAATATTTTTAAGTCAGCTAAACTCACCATCTGCCTCCATCCAACCTCCCATCCATGGAAAATCTGGATGAGAAATTGTCTCTGAGAATGAGAAGCAAGTGTTGGCAGCAAGTCCTACCCCTCTCAGTGTCGCAGTAGACACAAATGAATCCACCCATACCCTGCTCTAAGTAGAACTTACACTGTGAGGTGTGCTATGCATGTGAATTGGCACTGGCACTTATACAGCTGGACACAGCTACCGTGTGAAGCTGAATTCCTCTCTTCTGCTAATCAAACATACACAGAGTCAGTCTTGATATTTTAGATGTGGCAAGGAGAATCCAGCATTTTTCACAGTGAGAAAAACAGACAGTGTCTATTAATGTAAGAAAATCCTCTCTCTCTACCTTCCTCCTTCACAACTTATTCTTTGATTAAGCCAGAAAAAAACCCTGTGTTCCTTTCTCCTTGTGATTACCAGCCCATTCTCTGTTCTTTGGGTGCTGTGGACAGCAAAGACTCTGTAGGTACAGGTTCCTCCTACTGAAATCAATGAAGGCTGTTGCTGAACCCCCAGCAAAATTTCTCTTACTCCCTAAGTGGGTCAGCAGCTGTGTCCAGACCACTCTTCCTGAGCTAACATCTCAGTTTCTCTCTCCTAGCCATCAACACAGCACTGGAGATTCTGGACCTGAGCTGGAACCGCCTGAGTAGGAAGGGGACAGTAGCACTGGGCACAGGTCTCAAGGTAGGAATGCCCCTGTTTTGTGATACCCTTCACAGTGATTATTGCCATGAGCTGGCTGAAACACTAATTGGAACCTCCCATCCCCGAGGTCTGAGCAGGATTCAGTAGCTCTAGCAAGGCTCATCCTACTGACAGTGGCAGTCAGTGCCAGGAGAAAGACTAAAGCAATGAGTAGGTCTAGTGACTTACACGGATGGAGAGACCCTGGTGACATTGCAGAGAGATGGTGGATTCATTGGGGCTGCCTGGGTGTGACTTGAGGGATGCTCCTGTCTCAGCCAGGCAAGAAAGGGTAGAGTGGTACAGAAGATGAGCATGCAATAGCTAAGATCCCTCTTCTCTCTCTGGAGGGCAATGGTACACTGAAAATACTCAACCTTTCTTGGAATGGCGTCAGCAACGAGGGAGCACTGGCCCTAGGAGAAGCTCTCAAAGTCAATAACGTGCTGATTCACCTGGACATCAGCAACAACCAGATCAACAATGAGGGAGCCAAGAAGCTCTGCAGAGGCCTTGAACTCAATGCAAAACTCAAAATCCTGAAGGTAAAATAAAGCCCAGGCAGGGCTGGAGGAATAAATGGAGGGAGTAGAAAGATCTGAGTCAGGAGGGACAGAACACAGAGGTGAGCTGCCTGAGCTAGAACTGGAGGAAATGAGTATTGCTCTGGGTTGAAGGTGAGCAGAGCAGAAGGAAATTCTATTATTGAGTTAATTTCTTCCAGGGCAACTTAACTGCACTGTTCCCTCAAAAAATCCCCCAGGGACTGGCTTGGCATAACCCCACACCCATTATAACCCCAAAGTGGTTGATTCCTGTCATGTCTAGGCTCAGTCAAGTGAGAACCTAGGCATTCAACATGTCTAGCAGAGAGCCTAGGCATTCAACAGGTCTGCATATGTACATAAAATGTAGTTGTGAAGGTACATATGTACACGTAATATGCATTTCAACGTAAGGCAAAGGTTCACACTGAAGTTTGCAGGTGGGCAAGAGTGTGCCTTTCTCAGTGTGTTAATGATTTGCTGAAAATTTATTCAAACACAGGATAAACTGTCATTGCCATATCAGGGCAATGCCACAGCACTACCTATAGGAGAGGAGTATTATCAAGTCCTGGAAAAAGAAAGCTAAAACTGACTTCTAGTAATCTAGGGATCAATAATCCTGGAAAGGGCAAAACTGAATGACCAGCCAAGCTGGCTTCAGAGGTTAGGGTTGAGAGCTAACATGTCTTCTCAATCCAAGATCATTCTCTAGGAATTCAGCTTAGAAAAGTCAGCTTGCTTACAAACTGCATTCTCAGCTAGATCTGACATCACCATCCTGAGAGCCTGCAAATGGCACTATGATGGCTGAGGGGCATCTTTAAAGCTGTTCATGTAGGCCTGTCTTTGGACACCCTTGTCCTTGTAAATCACTGCAACCACGCCAGGCTTTGGGACTGCTGTTTTAGATTATGTAAATAAATGTGTCTGTTTGAATTGCTCTTAACCTGGCTTGAGGTAAGGTCACTAGCTCACACCAAGGCATTCCTCTCTCTGTGTGGCTGCACAGATTGTCTTAAGAGCTGATAACACAAAGGACTTAAAGGGGGACATGTCTTCTGCTGGCCAATGTTAACCAAGAAAGTTTTCTTTCAGATAGTGGGAATAGGGACTGCACATGAAGTCCAAGGTGGAGGAGAGGTGATGTTCACACCCTAAGAGATGCACATGGCAATGCCAACCCCATAATGCCATATAGCTAGACATTGTAGGCCAGAGGCAGCCAATCAGCCTTAGCTCTGATCTGCTGTGCTGCCAAGAAGAGCCAAGGGTATGGGAAATGTCCCGAGGGGCATACCCCATCCAGAGGGACCCTACTAGCAAGCACACATTCAAATGCAGTCCATTGCCTCAGCTTCTCCCCATCGTATGACTGAACATGATCCACATCACATACTCCTGTGTGACAGATATAAGGGACCTGATATGTGGAATTTCACACAAGGAGACAGAGAGAAGCTGAGAAGGCAACTCCATTGGGAAGCTGCATTGCAGAGTTTTGTGGGACAGAGACAAGAAATGGAGAGATAACAGACAAACCCATCAAAAGGGACCACAGTTATTCTACAGCCCTGCTGAAGAATGGGAAGAAAGGGTCATCCTTGAGGTTACAGCATGCCTTCTGCCAGGCATGAAAACCTCATTCTCACGATGTCTGGATCTATGTCTCTTCTTCCACAGATGGCCAATAATCCCCTGACCGTGGAAGGTGCCACTGCGCTAGTCACATCTGTCAGAAAGAACCCCAAATCCATGATGGAGGAGATCAACATCTCAGTAAGGCTTATGTGCTGGAAAGCCTCCAGGACCAGACACTACACATTTTTAGGAACTGGGTGGATCACAGAGCTGCCCCTTTCCAAAACTATTTTGAATCTTGCTGTTTGTTTCATTTATGCACAGCCATTAATAAAAAGAGGCTACCCTTCTAGGAGCCATGTGGAAATTACAGGGCTTTGGTCTAGCTCTGGAGAGAGGTGCCTGTAGTATCACCACATTTCAATTCCTTCCATTTTGCAATGGTAGAACAAGAACAAGGAGTGTATTCCCACTGGAGGATGAATTCTCTTCATCCCATGAGCTGGCTCCCTCCAGGGCAGCCTAAGATACTGTGAAGTGCTTTGATAATCTGTCATTATGTATGAGGAGCAGAAGAAGATGGATGCTTCAAGGCATTGAAAGCACAGTAATTTTATTTAAAAAAAAAACACAAAACAAAACAAAACAGAAACATTAAAAGGCTGGTGTGGAAGGAAAAAAAAAAATCAGATGCCAAATCTTAGTATGCTACTCCATAGCAAGTCAGGAGCACGACACATATTGTTGTAACCTTATGTGCTGCTTCTAATATGGGAGACCCAGAAATGCTTCTGAGCTCCTGAGTGAGCTCCTGAGCTGGCAGGGGTTGCACTGCAGACCAACAGTGGGGAGAGACATGGGCACACATCAGTCTGCTCCTGGCCCTCCCATCCATGCATTGGTGCTTCATGGGAGCAGTTACAGAAGGTGTCAGGGGCCTCAGGGCCCCCCATCCACCTTTGGGAGAACCATGATTAAAGGAAAGAGCATTTTCAGAAAGATTAGGTTTGGGACTTGGAACATAAATAATATGTTCACACTTGAAACAAGCTAAAAAAAAGTTCATGGGCAGTTTTGGAGACTCACATAATGGGTGTATCTAAGTTACATCTGCATGTGTATCTTTATCCTGTGGTTACTGTGTTAGAGAAAGAAACTAAAAGCAGAATAAATAATATTCATCTATGGTCTTTCCTGAGAGTATTGAGGGCTTTCAATAGAGATCATCTGAAGAACAGGCGTTCCTCTAGGGCAGACAATTTTTCTGCATAAATTAAGATCAAAGATAATTATTTCCCAGGTCTGCAAGGAGTCAGCCCTCATTCTGCAAAGGAAAACTAAAGTGGGCTGTGCGGGGGTAAAGGACTTCATTACAGTATATGTGGTTCTGCTAGTTTTATTGCTAATAACCTAAACAATTCATAAACTTGGAAAGAGTAATGTATTTTAGCTAAATTCTGAAATTTTGAGGCGAGGAGTTAACTAACATTAAGAATCTTCAACCTAAATCTCACTATAAATTTCTGCTTTTTAGGATTAACAGATGCTCTCTTCACCTCACCCTTCAAAAAGCCTAAGTTACCTGGCATTTCACAAGATAAATGGTCAATGGTATAAATTTACAATGACATTTCGGTATCCCAATCAAATGCTTGTAGGCAAACATCTAATCTGCCTGACAGACTTTATTCCACCTGTGATGTAGGGAGTCTTGAATTTCAATTCAGAGTATTTGCAAATATACAGCTCCAAAGATCTTACACTGTCTTAAACCTTTAAGAAATTAGTAAAGGTTTTAATCTTTTATAAGAAACTTAAGGGAAGACATAAACAAAAGCCTCTTCTGCCCCTTTTCCCAGTGATAAATGCTTATCTTGACTTTTAAAGAATTAATAACTACTTTATGTCTGTAAGAGGAACTTCAAATAAGGATCATCTCTAGAAACCTTTGTATGGGTTTGACAGCACTAGCAAAGGTGAAGCAATAGAAAGGCACATTTTTAACAACAGTTTATTGTTTCTGACAACATTTCTAAGCATGACTGTTCCCCATATTCTTTTCATAATCTACTCTTTATAGGGTTTCAACTTGCAGATACTATCAAACATTTTATAAAAGTCATGAATCAAAATAGCCAGCATGCCCATCTTCATCATCACGGTACAAAAGAAAATACTGTTGCTTTTCAGCTGTCCATGTGTTGTTTTTCTGGGCTTGGACTGACTGTGTCAAACATGCAGAAATGCACAAGCTGGCTCTCTCCAGGTGCCACCTGACCCCAGCATGGTTTGTTAGGCCAGACACAGTGCTTTGGCTATGCTGCTTCTGAGGCCGCACTGGCGGTCCACTGGCTTTCTCATGGGGTCAAGCCCAGGCTGGCAAGGCTCGGGGAGAGAGGTGGCAGCCAGCAGAGCCAGCTCAAGCTCTCCTGTGCTGTGTTCCCAGGACTAGCACACTCTGATAGCGTGCATAGTGCAGGGATGTCTGAATGGCTTCTTCAGAGAGTCACTCTGCGTCCATAAAACCGTTGGTGCTGAATGCAACCTAGTAAACCCAGCCAAGACCCAGACTCGTTCAAGGCTGTCTTCAAGTAGCAAGAGTCAAGAGCTCACTGCACGGTATAGTGAGATTTAGGTTAGACTGAAGATTCTTAATGTTAATTAACTCCTTGCCTCAACATTTCTTGAGTGCCTCTTTTAAATATATGTTATACTATCATGAGCTTCTAGATGGATCTTAAGAATGGTAGATCGTAAGCTGCTAAAAAGAAGCTATAAGAATGCACTGGGACAGTGTAAATAAACTTCAGGAAAAAATACGGTACTTGATGCCTTGGGAACCTCCTGCAATGACAGAAAACAGCAGCTTTCATCAATTTCCTGAACTGCCTTGAGATTTCCAACAATTAACTATATAACTAACATAATACATGAACAATTCCCCTGTCATCATGGGTATGAACAAAATCATAATCGTGTTTTTAAAAGATCAGTGAAGGCAAAGGCAAATTTTTCCTAACTTAAATTTAGAAGAATAAATTACAGGGACATCAATAATATTTGCATTGATAGTTTACTTTCTAATATCCCAAAACTCTAAATCAGGACACTGTGCTGCTGCCCACTCTGTAAGTGCTAAAACAGAAAACTCACAGTGTCAGCTCTGAAATGCTGAGCTGTCACTAGCCTGTTTGAAATTCTCGGGAAAAAACAAATGTCAGGTCTTGTACTGCTGACTGGAGCTTCCTGTTAGGGTTACACAATGAAGCAGAGCTTTACCAAAAGTTCTTTTCATCTGGAGACACCTGGACCCTTCCCAGATAGGTGAATCTTTCTTGTCTGGGCTATAAAACTATATGGCTGGAGATACTAATCCTTTTAGGTCTTGGATGATTTTTTTTTCATTTTTGCAGAACTCTATGGCACATTTTGGCCATTAACTGTTCAACTTGCAGTCTGCATCTTAACCAAATGGAGACGAGACCTATGTAGAACTGTCTCAGGGACGAACATGAATCACTTGAATCACCTAATATAAGAAGTCTTTGGTGTAGACATTTACCTGATGAACACCTACCTTGCATTAAGCTAATTTCTACATAAATTGGTAGACTCTTTTCTGTCTCAGACATGGCAAAATAGAAAGAAGACTTAATTAGGGTCAAGCCTCCATGGGATTCCTGAAAGTGAAGAGTAGAGATAGGAGAAGGCACCACCCTTAGGAGAGAATGCTTAATGTTGACTTTAGATGGATTTGTGAATACAAACAAGTCTTTGTTGTTCTTTGGGTGTCCACACTGACTGCACTCTCCCTCCTCCTATGTACCAGAATGTGTTGGTGAACGAAACTTTCATCAAGTTGCTGGATTTGGTGTGTCGAACTCATCCTGAACTAGATGTCAACTACGGTGAGGTTGAAGGCTGTATCACCAAGATCCCCAAGCAGCATCCAGACCCCATGAAAGTGATTCAGGTGAGCTACTGAACTTGGGTCCATAGCTCCCCTGTACACAGTACACATGCTCCAAGCACTTGGAAGGATGGAGGTTGGAAGGGGTAAGCTTTCTTCCAAGTGGGCAATTCAGCCAAGTTCCTTCAGAAAAGTATATTCACAAAGACAGTCACAATTGTCACTTATCTCAGTCCACACAGACTGACTAAGCAAATCTTCAGGAGAAGCTAATGCCTTGGGATCTGAGAGCACTGGGGAAAAAAAAATCTGAACAGATGTGTGCTCACTGTATAAAACAGATTGATTTCAGGTCTGATCCAAATGAGTGTCCACCCTCATCACAAGCCCACCGCAATACCTGACTTTCATAGAACCCTTCGCTGACAGTTGTGCTTTAGCATCAAAATAAATGTGCTTCATAAAAGTATGATATGGTATCACAAGCAAATACTGCCCTAAATAGAAATGACTTAGCTTGTCAAGGTCTGTAATTTCTATGGATAGCAGCAGATGGTGCTGTCTTCCTTGCTGGAAGGCAATGCAAGCACTTGAGCATTGCTGAGTTAAGCAACACTTTTGTGCTACTAACTTCACTGTGTTTCTTAGCTGCTGTGCACATTTTTAGCTAATTGGGTGAGATTTTGCTGTAGATATGGATTCACATGAACTTAAGCAAAAGCTTGGGCTGTTAGCTCACATCAAACAATGCTGCTGTGCTTCACAGCTAGTGACACACTAGCATGCCTTGCAGTTTTTAACAGCAGTTATGGTACTCAGATGTGTCCTCATTCAAACAGACAGGAATTCAGAAAGAGCAACTAAAGTGATCAGAGATCTGGGGGAGAGGACTCTCTCTGGATTAGACAGCCTAGACAAGCAGTGACTGCTGGGATGAGGACCAAATAACCATATGCAATTATCAGAAGTTTTACTACTGAGTCTCGTTTCAAGGTGGGGGGAGAAGGAGGTATAACTGAGAAGAATGGGATTAATTTGAACAAAAGGGTTTTGTTCTGACAATAGGGTGGCTGCACAAGGAGTTATGGACTCATATATCTCAGTGATTGATAGGCTGACTAAAGGCAGGGTGACAGAAAAATAAGGGGAGAGCTGGAGGCAGGTATCAGTGGCTGTTTCATGGTCACACCCATGTTTTGTCTCTGCTTCTCTTAGAACTACTTGAAAGAGCACAACCTACGACTCTGGGACTTTTTTAGGAATATTGACAAGGATGGAAACATGAAGATCCCTGTGGCAACCTTCCGGAGAGCCATGATGCAGGTGTGCCTCTGAAAGCATGGCCAGGATGCTCTTCTGGCAGGGTACTGCTCTGGGGAATCCCTCTGCTGCAGCACAGCCACCAGTCAGCCTTACTGGTGACATTGTTCAGACTAAAAAGTTAAATTCACCTGTTGCAAAAGTTAGGCCCTGAACAAAAGTTGAGATCCAACAGAAATGCTATGACGTCCAATAAATACTGCAGAGGGCATCAGTGATAATGGGTCAACTTTAGAGTATCACAGGAGCCTTGTAAAACCACAGAGGTCAGCTGTTTGTATAGTATATGCAGGATCTTGATAGACAATTATGTCCTACTGCTATGAGAAAGTGAAAAAGAGGCATTTAAACCCTTGCCTCTACACACTGAGTAGAGAGTGCTCTTCCTGCCAAAACCACCATGGTGCTTGGGATCAGTAGCAATGGTCAGTCAGCCATGATGCTATTTTACAAAAAAAATGCAAAAAAAAAGTTATTTTAATCCTAAAAGAGTGAAAGTGCCTCCCCAGCACCACTCTGTGCATTTTTTCCATCCCTTCTTCCATGCACCAGGCCATCTGCTCACCTATTAAAAGATGATGGGTCCCAGTATGATATGGAGGATTTTTCTGCTTGAAAATATCCAAGTTTGCTAACATTTATCTTATCCTCTTAGCAATCAAGCATCCCACTGGATCGAGTCCAAATTGGGGAATTAGTGCGCAAGTTAGACCGGAATCGGACAGGGGTTGTGGACTATAGGTGAGTGAGTGACTCCACTTACTGTCCTGGTTGTCTTTCTTCTTTTGATCTGGCTCAACACCAAACAAACATATCCTTATTCACTTTAGAAGGTGAAGGGACATATGGTTTTGGCCAGTCCATTACTTACGTAAGTAAAAGGTAGATGAAATAACACCTTGCACGGTTAGAAGCCCTGTTGAGTCAAACTAGAAGTCAGTCTTATTTTTCTGTTTGATAAACTTGCTGTGAGAGTGCAGGCACCTCAGAGCTGAATGGCATTTTCATTAATGCTCGTAAGCCTGTGTGAGAAGCATCAGCTCAACACTGTCCTCCCCTGAAGCCAGGGTAAGATTTGCAAAGACGGCATATCTGTGCCTTCAGACCTTTTCCTCCATCCTCAGGGACTCTCATTTTTTTCCTTCTCTCTGATCCTTCTTCTTAGGAGACCTAGTTTTCCCTGGAAACCACCTTCAAACGATAGAACTTCTCATTCTCTTGAAAGTGCCTCTTCCTTAGTGCCTGTAGCAATCATGTCCAAGTTCTGAGAGCCTGAGCAGTCAGCAGCAAACTCCTTGGAGGCTGGCAGTCGCTGCAGGCTAAACCTCTTGCCATTGGACCCAAAATTCCCCTTAGATTTCCCATCAGTTCTAACATGTGACTGATCAGCTGAAAGCCCTTTTAATCATACCCAAATATTCCCATCCCTCAGCACATATTGATGGGTTTAAATATAGGCTGTAGTCTAGTTTTAAGGCTAGAAGCAATGGGTCAGTTTTGCAAATCTCTTCACCTCTTAGCTTCCTAATGTTTTCAAAGAGAAGCGAATTACTTTGTTAGATCTGGTCTTTATTCCTTCACATACATTGGTGCCATACTAAAAGCATCCATGCTCAGATGCTAGACAGGCCTTAGCCTGGTTAATCTTGAATCAGAGGTTACATGGAGTTCCCAAGTACTTTAGGCACAAATTACAGAACCGTGGTTAAATAGTAAGCAAATTAGGAACCATTAAAACCCAGTGGTCAACAAAGATTCATTTGGTGCCATTAATGCTACTGAGCTGATATGTGGGGAAAAAGAAATACTAATATGTACTCCTTATCTAGCTGCTTAATGCGTGTTAGCACTGTTGCATGTGCTGTAGACAATAGCCAGAAGAGTTGTGACCTTTGCTGTCCTTACTGTTCCCATCTCAGGCTGTTTCTTCAAGGTCCTCTCAGCAGCTTTATGACACCTGACAGGGAAGGTTCACTTTACTAAATTAATACTGGTTCACCTCTTTCTTTTCAATCAGTCACTTAAAAGAGCAGAAGCCAGCACAGAAGCCTGTGGAAGGGGAAACCGAGGAGGAAAAGAAGGAAGAGCCATAAAAATGAAGCAAGGAGGCAGGTCAGACAGTGAAAGATTGTAGGAGAAAGCTCACAGTGGCCATGGGCTTGGGGAGGCCCAACATGGGGGAGCTCTGATAGTCTAAGTTATTGAATATAGAAATAAAGTTGATGTTCCACTACACAGCAGGCCCCTATAACAGTCTAGTCCTTTTGGTTAGGGGCAGAAGAGATTGGTCCTTTGGAGCAGGTTACCAAATCTGTCTCACTCTGCATGCTGAAGATGCTGAACTTATTTGCAGAGACGGAGACAAAAAGCAAGAATGGGGAAACGAAGAGAACTCATATAATTTTATTATACCCTTTTGAGGGAGAGAAGATGGACAAAGAAAGGCTGAAGGAAGTGCCATGCAGCAACCCCTACCAGACTTAGCAGTTCTGACACAGGGATCTTTGTAAGAGGAGAATTAAATTCGTAACAAACTACAGCTAATGTTGCTCAAAAAGTTATGGGTAATAAGAATTGTATTAAACATCTCCATGGGAAAAAAAATGCTACAAGGGTGGAAACCATAACATTTTAAATGGCTCAGATACTAAACTGCTTTTTTAAACCAATATTTTTTAAAAAAAGGTTCTAACAACTCCTAAGAAGGAATGAAAGCCTTGTATATATAATATTTATACATAAATAGAATTTATAAAATGTAAAAATATACAGATGAGCGGAGCCACAGGAAGTATATTTTGCCACGTGCAACTGCCCATATAGACTGTACCACCAAGAAACATGGAGAACTGGGAAATGTTGACTCCTCTGGGAAGACCAGCCTTCAGTGGAAAGGCAAAGCAGCAGGTGGTTACCATCTTTGAAGTCTCTGTCTGTTTCCCAGCAGAATAACCACCTAGAAAAAAAATCTTGGAATTAGAGTTCAGGTGGCTCCAGTGCCTCATCAGAGGTCAACACGACTGTTGACATGACGGCATTGGTATGATTGCTCAGCAGTCACCCTCAGTACGTGACCGACTGCTAGGCTTTGACTCATTCCCCTAGCAGCTCTGTGCCTTCTGATGTCCGTGACTCTTCTAGAATTACTTGCAATTGCAGCCAGTGCCTCCTTCACATACAGAAAATGTGGGGTTTTGAGATGAAGAATCAGAGCAGCAGAGAGCATTTGAGATGCTGGGTAGTTTGCACATGCAGGGGCATAACACTGTGGAGGTTTCTGTTCCTTTCCTAACCGTTCCTAAAATGTAATTAGCTTTTCTCCACTGTTCCTACGCACTGAGGTATGTTTTCACAGAAGCGTACACCAAACCTGCAAGGTCTTACCCCGAACGCTAAGGCTGGGGCAGGGTGGGGTGCGCTCCGTGCCCGTCACTGAGCAATCCGAGCCCACTCACCCCTCGGGAAGAGCCACTCGCACCCTACTACGCACCCTGCTCCCGCGCCGGGCCGGGTCGAGGCTCCCGCGCAGGCCCCGGCCCAGGCCCGCGCTCGCCCCGCGGCAGTACCCGTGTTGGCCGCTAGGTGTCAGGGCAGCCCCAGCAGTGCGGGGCCAGGCTGTCCGCCGGGGGGCGCTGCCTGCCGCCCCCTCCCCGCCCGGCGGCACCGAGTCCCGGTCCCCGCCGTGCCCGGAGCCTGCTTCTGCTCCTCTTCTGAAAACTGCCTCGTTGCTCCTTTCCTGAAGAGCACTACCAGCAGGAGCATTATTGTAACTGTTGTAAGACATTCCTCCACCATCCTGCTCCAGAGGCTGGGGGGCTGGGGAGCAGTGGATGTGGTGGTACGTTTTGTGCTGGACTCACTGCGTCGGTGGTTGAGGGACTGGAGACACCTGACAGTTGGTCCCTACCCATGTAGCAACCCTGACATTGCTTGTTGACCCATGTTTGCAATGTGTATGGAGAGGTGTCACTGCTGCAGGACAGTTCTAGTACTTCTTGGATCCACTGAAGTTACTGGACGTGAACCACTGACCTGAGTGTAGTTACTCATAATTTCTGGAGGCGGCTGATGTTTAAAACAGGTCATCTTCTAGGATGTCCTTCAATGACTCCCAGTCTGTTGACCAAGCACTCACCATCCAGCGGCCATGCCAATGTAAACTATCTATGCCTCTCTCTCCCTCTCAGCCCCAAGAAATCCTTTTTTGAGCCTTTTTTTCAGCTTAAGAGGCATACAATGTAAACACCAACATGTGCATGCTGAGAATTAAGGCCAGGGAGCTGGGAACACCTAATGATCTTGTATTTGCACAAAAAAAAAAAAAAGAGTGGGTTTTTTTTGGCATGACCAGCAACTATTGTTACCTGACAGAGAACAAGATTTACAGCACCCCATATTTTCCTCAAAAACAAGCCTCTTGGCTTATCAGCAGGCAGATGTGCTACGAGTCAGTTCAGCTGGATCGGGGTGAGAAGTTTCTCACTTGTTTCCAGACTGGAAAAGAGAGAACAATGGGATCTCAGGGTACCTGATGGCAGAGAGTGAAGGTGGTGCTTCACTGTCCCTCCAGCACTGTGTTCGTTCTGCAGAAAAGGTGCACTTTGGAGTGGAGGAGTAGCACGTATATACTATTAAATATCTTCGTCTTTTCTTCCAACAATGTCTTGGGTTTGTGCTGCATATGTTACACATGCATCTCTATCTCATGCAGAGTGCTGTTGTGTATTAGTCACACATTACTGTTCCGCTTAGGTTTGCACAGAATCCGCTGCCCAACTAAACTGATTTGTCAAATTATCGCCCTTAAGATTCTAGATTAGCTACAGCCATCAAAAATCTTCTGTAAGAAAACAACATAATCAAATAGAGATGGGTACTGGCCTGCGGCAGGTGTGGCTTTTATTTATTTGAGTGTCCACTTAAACTCCAGACCCAACAATGACGTGGCAGCTAGATTGTACTTTTACACCAGGAAAAAACTACACGGAGATTGGATGGTTTCTTTCAGCTGAAGAGCTTGAGCCCGAATTTCCATTCCAGAAGGGCCATAAATAAATAAAAAAATAAATAAAAATTACCTACTTTGCCAAACACAAAATCAAAAGAGATTGGATCTCTGGGAAGGAACTAGATGCAACCTTCTGTCCTGCTATGTGGCCTGATGCAATTAAAACACTAGCAAAAAACTGAGAGTATTAGTGAAAATTTTAGTGCTCAAATTCACATGCAAGCAGCATGGTGGAGGGCCATAGTTGCAGTTTGTATTGTTGCAGAGTCTCTCTGAGCACTCTCAGACCAATAAAGCTTTTTTAAGCTTGGTGGCAGCACTTGTCCCCTTGCTGGGAATTCAGGGATAAACTGTGGTAGATACTGAGCACGGGTGGTCAGGGAGTGGAACATGAATTGCTCTGCTGATCCCGCACCTGTGAAATGGCGCAGAAGGAAATGGTTTGGCCAGCATAAATTAAGGCAGCTCTGAGGCTCATCTAACATACCTCAGGAATTCAGCCCGCCAGCACAAAATTAGACAGTGCAGAAAGCTGGCTAAACATAATCTCTGTATCTTCCATGGCTTGTGAGAGTGACACAGCTGAGTGACATTGTCAGATCTCTTCAATATTAGAAAGAAAGTAATAGTGTTTAAGTAACATGCTTTGAAAACACAGCATGCACACCAGAGTATTTAATGTGTTAGCCAGTTTAGATGAACCTTTGGATCTCTTGCAGGGGAAATAATCTTTTTATTGTAGATCTCATCCAACAGAAAGAGACCCAATTCAGACTCATTTCCTAGGCACCACCGCAACCCTGAGGACAACGTATCATTGCATTAAAAAAGATAACGCTAGTCAGAATCTCTGGAAACCTCAGAGTAAGGATAAAGATTAATGTTATGTGCCAAACTATCTCAGTCTTGTTCATGTTGAAGATCTTTGATCTGCCTAGCTGAACTGGCCTAAAGGTTGTTGGCTTTACTTTCAAAGGAGAAATCTCACAGGCTGCTGAAGTGGGTACACTGATACTAGTCTTCATCTTTTAAACTTGCATCAATAGTTCTTTGTTCTAGTGGCCTCCCATCCATATAATGAGTATATTAAAAGGTGTTCAGTGTATATCTGTGGACATAAGCCTTATGCAAAGGGACATCCTGCAGCCATGCATGAAATCAAGCATCATGGGACTGGGAGCATGCCATGCACAATGTACTGGTCAGTGCAACTGAGATGCTTAAGTCCCCAGTCCTTTCATTCACTTAGTAAAACCTCACGTGGATCTATCAAAGCAACATCATAGAATCTGAAAGGATGATGGAGTGAAAGTTTGCAAGGACAAAATTTAATTTTTTCAGCATGAGGCAGCAGATTCAGGTCAATGGACAGATCCTAATGGTTTTTACAAGACACTGGAAAAGCTGAAGACCATAATGGACATCTCAGTTCCTGAAAAATGTATGTTATAGTTGCTCTTTTCTTCGTATGTGCGTGACTCCTTATTTATCAACAATACTGAAGCTATTTTGTAGTTTCTTAATCAAGAGCCCAGCCAAAGGACTCCATTCTGAATTTGGCCCACCAGAAGAATGCAATCAACTCATAGTTCATTCCTTGCCACCCTCTTTCTGGCAGGCTGCTGAGATGGCAGCTGGACACACACCACAGGCTGGACAGATTGCTCTGGTAACCTTCTCTGTTTCAGATACTTCATGAGGGCCTTAGTTCCTCCACTGACATGCTATTAGCTGTGCATCTCTCAAAGGACTAATATGCTAGCTTTCACAGCCTCAAGAGAAGGGGGTATCTGACCATGTCATAGGATGACAAGGAAATACTGTCCTGTCATCTAACCTTATTCACAGGATCCTCCTTCCAGGAAATTGAGAATGGGCATTCCCTGACGGTCTACATTAGCATTTGAGGGTCATATAGAGAAGGTTTCCAGGATATGGTCCTCCATAAGGGACTGAGACCAGAGCCAATCATGATCTTCCCCAGGGAGGGAAGATCAAGCCATTTCAACAGTCGTCTTTGCCCGTGGTTTCTCCCCACCTCTGTGGAGCTGGTATGGGAGCCAGTTACACCAGGTACGTGCACTGAGAAGCCCAAGGAGGACAGTTAGGATCAGAGGCTCACCGCTGTTGTACAGCTTACAGCGCAGCTACCAGCCCTCCCCTTGAGCCACCCTGAGGGCACTGATGTGTCAACGCACCATGCACCGGCCTCTCTCAGTGTGCGAGTGTCTGAGGAGGCCCCTACGCCTTCGCAGCAGCAGCAAGAAACTTGCTCCTCCGCCCCAGAGCTGCACCTCCGCCCGCTTCCCTCCCTCCCCACCTAGCAGAGGGCGCTCCGCCCTCACGAGTGGCTCCTCGGCGCGTTCCTGGGATGGGGCTTCACCGCTGGAAGGAACAAGTCCTACACACACAGAAATACACGGACACACCCTGGGAGACAAAAAAAAAACCCGAGCTCAAAACAAACTGCGCCCTGAGAAAAGGCTTGTTGAAACTCCTGAAAATCCAGCCAGGCACCAGGCTGGGGGGGCAGCGAGGGTGCGGGAGGCCGCAGGCCGGGCAGCCAGGGCAGGCAGCGCAGGCTGGCAGGCAGCGCCCGACCTCGGCAAGGCTGCTCCTGGCCAAGGCTGCTCCCGGCCAAGGCTGCTCCCGGCCAGGGCTGCTCCGGGGCCAGGGCTGCTCCCCGGCCAAGGGCACCCTCTAGCCCCCGGCCCCCCGGGCCGCCGGGCAGCCTGGCCCCTCCGCCCCGGTATTGTGCAGTGCAGTGGAAAAGCCACAATGCGAGAGCTGCTCTCTGGGGGGGTGGAGACAGACACAGGCGGAGTCAGGGCTCAAATTCTTGAACCTTTCACATCCTTTCTGTAATTTGAAACATACTTGTTCCCATTCCAGAACCTTTTTTTTTTTAAAATTCCTTCCTTGAGGCTGTGGAAATACGTTCGGGGGGAGGTGGAGCGGGGGGGTGGGGAGAGAAGAAAGGAAAGAAAGAAAAAAAGAAAGAAAAAAAGAAAAAAGAAAAAAAAAGAAAAAAGAAAAAAGAAAGAAAGAAAGAAAGAAAGAAAGAGAAAAAAAGAAATAAAGAAAGAAAGAAAGAAAAAGAAAAAAGGAGGAAGGAAAAAAGCAAGCCCACTACTTATCAGAGGCTCCAAAATAAAACAGAGAAACGTGAGAGCGGAGCCCTCCCCAGCACAACTGCTCGTGGGCTCAGATTTCCCTTCAGAGGGGTCGTGGCTGCTGCAGTCACGGGTTTGGAACGCAGCTGGGCCTGCCTGCAACAAGGCGAAGCAAACCTGTCTCTTCTGCAAATGGCATTTACCTCCGTTCGCTTCGCAAGCTCTCGGTGTTCCGAGTGGAGGAAACCATTTGCAAAAAGCTTGGGGCGCTGGTTTGTGCCCTTACAGTTCCTGGTCCTCTTCAGTGGATAATTTCCCCTTCCCAGCGTCTCCCACCCCCCTCCCAGCTGGCCTGGGAGGGAAGGGACATAAGCATGCCCCTCTCCTGTGCTCTTCAAGTCACGCACCTATAAGCGCTCCCGTTTACCTTCTTCCACAAGACCAGCAGGGAGACAGTTCCCATGCTTAGAGTGGGTGTACACATATGGGAGAGGAAAACTGGTTAATGTGCAGAAAAATTCTGAATGTCCCTAATCTCCCCCAAAGGCACAGAGCAGCACGGAGTGCCCTCTTGCATCAGCCAGGCCATCACTGCCCATTCCTTTCCCCTGGGTAAACCACAGCAGGTGACTGTGCTGGTGCAGCAGGACTTTTTGTTTGCTTTGTGTAAGGAATTAACAATTACCAGCTACACTAAACACCACCCCGGGTTGGAAGTTACCTGAACCTCTTGAGTTGCATACAAGCAGTTGCAGTGCAGCTGCCTTGCTAGTGCTGGGCCAGGCAGTGCTGGAGCCGGGCTGCTAAGTTGTCAGAAGGAGCACCCACCCCTCTCCCATCCAGTCAGAGACTCACAGCTTGCTCTTTCAAGCCCAAAAAACAAGGATGAGGGGAGAAGCTTTCATGTTTTGTTGCCATTATCATAGGTCTCAACTATGTTAATGTGGTATCATGCTGTTTACATGTGTATGTATATGGATGGGAGTGAGCAACCCTTAAGGAAGGTGTGAGGTTTTCCAGGGGAGACTCACGTGGGCACATGTGCATCACCTGAAGCAGCTGGATGACTGCCTCACCAGGAGTCACCTCTGCACATGGGGGAGAAGTCACCCAGAGGGAAGGGCACTCTGTGGGCACAGAACGTAGCCCTTACATGCTCTACTCCTCCCCTGTCACAGCCACTGCTCTGTACAGTTGGGGCAAGTTGGGGAACTTGGAGAGCATTTCTGTTTCCTCGGGTGTGTAGCTAGAGGAGGAGGAGCAGGACTCTCTAGAAAACAGAGGTGGGGCAGATACGTTTATTTCTATTTTTTGGAAGGGAGAGTGTGACATTTCAGGGTTTCCCCATAGCTGAGTTGTGCCTTTCAGCCATGTGCCCTGTGTAGGATGGTAGCTAGGTTATGCCCAACGGGGAACTCCTCTCCTTAACCCAGCTCCTGGCACTACAACTCACCACACTGATACTTTGCAAGTTGGCAGGAAATGCCACAAAGCCCACGTGTGCTTAAATATTTCACGTCACACAGCACATGTTCTTCTGGCTGCCTGCAACACTGCAGCATTTGGGCTCCCTCCCTCCCAGGAGATAAAGCATCCTGATAGCTTAGCTGTGTTTATCCAGACACCCTCAACACAGTCTTTGTCTCTGAAGCTGGAAATTTGGAGCTCACAGCATCTTCTGAATGTCGCCCTCAGATGGGAGCCATCCTGCTCAGGGCATCCCCACCACCTCTCTGTGTCCATCCTTTGCCCTCAGCCCAGATTCCTGCTTTTTAGCCAGTACAACTGCAGCGTGGTATCTTATCACATTTCTATCACTTCTTGCAAATAAGCCTTGGCTACAAATACAAATGCTCTGCTGACTTTTTCTTAGGCATCTTGGATACTAAAGGGTTATTAGTGCTCTATTCAGGCCCATGTTGGCATTTTCCTCCCTTCTCTAGATTGTCATGCAAGCTGGGTTGGAGTTGCTATTAAATATGAGACAAGACCTCAGTTAAATATGTATTAAGTTAGTGACTTCTGGGGTGTTACCAACTTTCTAGAGATACCATATGTGACTCACTGAACTAGATGACAGACTGAGTAAAAAGTTATTTCACCTGGTCATATTTATCAGAGCAGGTTTGTCCTGCCTTTTTTACAGGGATCCCTGTCTCAGAGGTAGCAAGCAGGCCAAATGAAATCTATTCCTACAGGCATTGCTCTCTGCAGTTTGTTTTTACTGTATTCCAGTCCCACATATTTAATTCATGCCCTGGTTACCTGAAACAAAACAGTTCAGTCCCCTCTGATTCAAAGATTTTTGGAGGAAGACACCTAGATTTCTTGGGGTCACTGTTCAATGGACAAACTCTGCAGATGGGACTCCCATCCTAATCCAAATGGTGTGTTAAGAAGTGAAGGAGAAAAATCAGCACTTGTCAGTTTTCCAGTGAAGAAAATGTCCTGGAGCATGCTCTTCCTCCCTACTGCTTCCCTGTACCCATCACAACTCCCGACGACCATCTGTGGACCTCTAGAGAGCTCATGATCTAAATCAAGCAGCATGCCAAAGTTAAGTGGGCCAGAGCCTTAGTCTGCAGCTTGTCACCGTTGTAATGTTGGGCACCTCTAAAGGGACATTAAGTCCTTCAAAAAGGTATCTGAGAATTCTCCTTACATAGGGAAATCTCTGTGAGATCCTAGCTCAGAGAGGCATCCTACCCATACTGCAGAGACAGGTGGCATTTGGGTCACAAGCCAAGAGCTCCTTTGCTGTTCAAACTGGGGACCTTTGTATCTTCAAGACTGAAGGAAAGTAAGAGAAGCTTTTTCCTGTCTTTGCCCCTGTATCAGATCCTAGTCATAGGGGATGTGGCTGGGATAGACATGCCAATAGCTACAGGCAGACAGAAACCTTATGTTTTATAAATACCAGCTTGTACCCAACTGCCCTTTACATACTAGGCTGGTTATTCATTGCTGAAGTGAGTTTGAGGAAGGGACTAGGACAGCAAGAGAAAACATGCCACAGAGAGAGGTAACAAAGAAGGAAGGACTAACACGACCTGGAAGAAGAGAGCTGAGGCTCTCTGCTGACAGAATTTTGCAGGGGCTGAGAGAAGACACGTTATCACAGGCCAGCTGGAGTCACAGAGGTGCTGGGAGATGGAGATGTGCAAACACGCAAACATACGCTCTCCAATGACTTCATTCTCTGTGCAAAGGAGTATGTGCTGCTTCACGAGGGATGAGTGCGGGGGACTGCTTTAGTAGCCTCATCTTCTCTGCTAACCTCTAGAAATTGTTTCCTTTTGAAGAGATAAGAACACGTAGGCAGACTTGAAATGAGGACAAGAATCCTGAACTCAGCGTGACTTCTAACCGCTTGTCCCAGACACAGGCTGGGACTCCATTCCAGGCTCTGAGAAACCCAAAGGAAGACTGAGCTACTCCCGCATCCCTGTACAAAACAGAAGCAAGGTGGTCTCTGGGTGACAGCAGGGTGCAGGGAGAGAAGGATTCCTGAACACCAACCAGTCTCCCTTTTGACACTGACTTGCAATGAAACATTTTGCCTCATAAGTCTGTTTCTCCCTATGATTTTATCTTCCCTTTTAGAAAATGGTGCAAATAAAGCTGAGCTGCCTCATTGCTTGTGGATGTCTGTACTATACTAAACAGCCTTCTAAGGAGAGGAGTAAAAAAGGGCACAGGACTAATATGAGTCTTTGCAAGGATCTGCGTCCATGCCAGGAAAGGGTGTGATCCACAGTCCTGCTCCAGTTCCATTCCCCAGCCTGTTCCAGTCGGCTGTGACTTTTGTTAATCCCTGTCCTGGGGCTAGAAGAAAGCAAGACCAACAGTTCAGTTTGCTCTGACAGGACTGAGCCCTGCTTGAAAATACTAGGAAACCTCCTGAGTCAGCAGCTCACTTGCTCCTACTCTTGGAATAGCTGAGATTCCCGGACACAGTAACTTGACTCTACTCCTGGCTCAGGGCAGCCACTAGCTGAAAGGCAAAATAAAATCCCCTCCTGGCCCATTAACGAGGCCTATTCTGGGTTCAGGAGAAACCAGTCTGACTGATGAACTCCCGTGGCTCAGGGGCTCTGGCTGGGGTTGGGAGAGTTATTCTTTCCTTATTCAGCAGACAGGAGGATGTTAATGGAGAGCATATGGGAGGGGAGGGAGTACTGTGGATATGGCTGGAGGACAGCCAGACTGAATCAAAGCCCCAAGAAGCCTATTCTCCATCCGGGCAACACTAAAACAGGCTGTGGAGAGACGAGAAGTCCAGCTGTGATACGGGGGAGTTGGGAAAAAAGCCCTCTGCCTTCCCGAGCTTTTTCACTCCCACTCCAGATGGGACAATGGGGCAGTATTGTCATATAGTCCTGTAGGCATGGTATTCACAGTGGAAGCCTTTCTGGGGAAGACCGTGCCTCAGCCGGGCACCCCATCCTGAGAGTCCTGCTATAGACTTCAGGGAAGTAAGAACAGCCTCTGTGCTTGCGAAGTGCTGTCTAATTTATGGTGCTATAGAAATGATGAATTACAACAGTCGTACAGGCTAGCGATGGAAAAGCCCTGTTAACTCCTCCAGCCCATCTCCCAGAGCTGATGCAGGACTGTGCCTCTCACACATTTCCTCAGTGATTGTCTGGACATGTTTTGAACAAGAAAGCAACCGAGGTTCACGTATTTTTCACTTCTTAATTCAACTTTAAAAATAAACCCCGATGTGATTAATGTAGTATGGATTACCCAGCTGCTTGGATATGTCAAGCAGGATGGGACAGGGTACATCAAAGGCAGCCCACATCTGCCTTACCCTAAAGATAAAATGGAGGACTGGCTAGTGAAGACTTGATTAGAGTTTGAATTAAGAAGCTTCCCATTAAGTAGGAGGGCAGTTAGAATCAGTAAAAATTAGGTGTGTCCTTTTTGGCTTCTGACGATCTGTTAATGTAGCCCTGACTGAGGCAGATTTTGGGCATCCACAATGCTTGGCCTTGCATCATTCACCAGAGCTTAATTAACTAAGGAGCCTGGCTTGTTTAGCCTAGCAAAGGGAGATATAATTGCAATCTATAAATAAATACTTCAGGGGGTGAACACATGGGGAGGAGGAAAGAGCTATTTAAAGATAAAGGACAATGCTGGCACAAGAACAAATGGGTATAAACTAGCCATGCATACATTTAGGCTAGGGATTGTCAGGTTTCTAATGCTGAGAGCATTGACGCTCTGTGAAGGCCTCCCAATGGGGTTTAGTAAAGCCAAAAACCAAGCTGGTTTCAAGAGGCAGTTAAGACACATTTACTCAACGGATTGTATGAAATGGCTGGCTGTGCAAGCAAGGAGATGGACTTGAGAAGCCCAGAAGGAACGTCCTGAGGTTCTCTGGGCTCCAGTAAGTACAGGATGAGTTTTGGCTAACCAGCTGCAGGGCCCAGTAGGAGCAAGGTGGGAAAGAACTGGAAGACTAATAAAACCTGAGAAATTTAAACTGCACCTTCATTGCGTAGAGGGCAGATTATCAGTCCAAGCAAAACTGGAACCTGAAACTAACCCCTCTCCAATGACTAGGCAGGCTGGCTGGCTTGGTTTAGAGAGGTTTTGTGGGGAGGAGGAGATTATCAACAACAGTCAGCAAAAGGAGCCTGTGATTAGTTTTTGTGACGACATAGGCAAGCAGAAAGAAGAAAAGAAATAATGATTGGTTTTCCTGTGAGCAGCGTGATGTTGGGTAGCCCATAGTTCTGTTTTGCTGTCCTCAGAGGCAAAAAGATCTCATGAGCCAGAAAACCTTCAGCTCTGAGAACGTCTTGTCATGTTCTCCAGTGGAGTAACAGCTCAACCTGACCTCAGGCTGAGACCAATACATGGTGCCCATGCACACAGTAATCCTTCCCTATGAAGTCATTTGCCAGCCAGTGGGTGTCTTTCCCTGTGGCTATCCTTTAAAACAGAGTAAGATAGACCTTGACCCTTGACTAAGGCATGCTGGAGAGGCAGATGTCCAAGCTGCCTTATCCAACTGGAAGCTATAACAATAAATCACATACTCCAGTTTACACCACGAGCACAAACAAGATAATGGACCTTATACCAGAGAAAGATCTGTTGTAATACAGCATTTTGTTTCACCCTGTTCCTGCTGGGAGTAAAGGGATGAGGGACAGCCAGCAGAGATGAGACAGCTATACAACTGGCACAGACCTCCCTTCTATTGAGGGAATTTTCCTGTGGGAATCTCCTGCCTGTTTGAGTTCTCTCTATGCTCCATAACCAGTGCAAAGCAAATTTAGCAGAGACCAGAGAATCCACCTCAAAATGCCTTAGGGGGGACAGAGGATATGGTATAAATGGAACTGCAGCGATGTCTCTTCTAATTCTTGTAATCTGTCACCTAGCTGCAGCAGTGATAGGTGCTTTAGAAATCCAGACAGTCTGAGTATGATTTGATCACATTAGTGGTGGCCCATGCATCAAGAGATTCAGAGGTTTTATTCAGAAAGGCATTAAAATAAAGATGGTTGTGCTTCCAAATCTCTTTTGTCTGGGAAGAGGGTATCTCCTAAGGCTGGCTTTACGCCTGACATTTCTCATTCTTTGCTTTTCCTTGCAGATCAGAAATATAACACGAAATGCCTTGTCTTGCTATTTTCATCATTCTGCAGTCAGTCTCAGCAGGAATCTGATGCAATGAGGGTGGGAGGTGATGAGCTGAGTCAGATCTGAAACATGGTTCCTTGCACTAGAAGGATGTAGATGTGGCTTCTGTTTAAGTCACTGTTTCAGGTCTTCTTGATGCTGAAAGTGATGGCTCTTATACGCTCTCTTGAAATGAGGTACAGGGTTTCCATCCAATTACTAGCTAACTTTCTGCAGTAGTCTAGGAAGCTGAGAACTGCATGAATGAAAGCACCAGCACGTTGGCTGGGGAACAGCACACAGGGGAAGCTTGTCCTGCCGCTACTTGCATTTTCCTGGATGTTGTGAAGCTTAGGCATTTTTCATCCTCTATGTCTAAAGTTCTTGGCCTGGTAAACTGCATCAAGCTGAATCAACTTTAAAAAATAGGAGAGAAGATGAGGAAAAAAAATTATTTTCCTTTGAGGGGGGCTTTTATTTGAGACGCAAACCAACAGATTTTTTCCTTCGACCTCCCAAAACCAAAGAGAATTTATTGGTCATTTTCACATTTTTAACTGACATTCTAATTTTCTTCACAAAAAAAACACTTCAAACGTAGAGAACCTCCATAAATCTCTGAAGCACACAGTTAAAAGTGTTCGTACAGGCCGTAAAATTGTAACTCTGGATTTGTACAATTCATGCTTATGGTCAGTCATGTCAAACTTTAAAGAATCTACCACTTCGGCCATCTTGAAAAGGCAGTAAATCTACATTATGCATTGAAAGTGCACAGGGAGTCTGGGTATTTATACCAATGAAATGCCAAAATATTTTACTGACATGCTCCATTTTTTACATTCTTTTACTAGCAGTTCATTTTTTATGTGTGTATATATGTATATTTTAATGCTGACAGTTATATTTTGGCTATTCTTAGTTTGCAACTGGCTAGGCCTCCTCTAGTCAAAACAGGAGTCTGAACAATTTCACACACATGGCACCCTGGGCAGAAGACAGTGGAAACCTCATAGATATGTGCGTGGATTGAGCTGAATATAGTTAGAGTTATATCTTTGGAAGCTCTGCAAATCACAGAATCACAGAATCACAGAATCACAGAATGTTAGGGATTGGAAGGGACCTCGAAAGATCATCTAGTCCAATCCCCCTGCCGGGGCAGGATTGCCTAGACCATATCACACAGGAACGCGTCCAGGCGGGTTTTGAATGTCTCCAGAGAAGGAGACTCCACAACCTCTCTGGGCAGCCTGTTCCAGTGTTCAGTGACCCTCACCGTAAAGAAGTTTTTCCTCAAATTTAAGTGGAACCTCCTGTGTTCCAGCTTGCACCCATTGCCCCTTGTCCTGTCAAGGGATGTCACTGAGAAGAGCCTGGCTCCATCCTCGTGACACTTGCCCTTTACATATTTATAAACATTAATGAGGTCACCCCTCAGTCTCCTCTTCTCCAAGCTAAAGAGACCCAGCTCCCTCAGCCTCTCCTCATAAGGGAGATGTTCCACTCCCTTAATCATCTTCGTGGCTCTGCGTTGGACTCTCTCTAGCAGTTCCCTGTCCTTCTTGAACTGAGGGGCCCAGAACTGGACACAGTATTCCAGATGCGGCCTCACCAGGGCAGAGTAGAGGGGGAGGAGAACCTCTCTCGACCTGCTAACCACACCCCTTCTAATACACCCCAGGATGCCATTGGCCTTCTTGGCCACAAGGGCACACTGCTGGCTCATGGTCATCCTGCTGTCCACTAGGACCCCCAGGTCCCTTTCCCCTACGCTGCTCTCCAACAGCTCTGCCCCCAACTTGTACTGGTACATGAGGTTGTTCTTGCCCAGATGCAGGACTCTACACTTGCCCTTGTTATATTTCATTAAATTTCTCCCCGCCCAACTCTCCAGCCTGTCCAGGTCCCTCTGAATGGCTGCGCAGCCTTCCGGCGCGTCAGCCACTCCTCCCAGTTTTGTGTCATCAGCGAACTTGCTGACAGTGCACTCTAATCCCTCATCCAAGTCATTAATGAATATATTGAATAGAACTGGTGCCAGAACCGACCCTTGAGGGACTCCGCTAGACACAGACCTCCAACTGGACTCTGTCCCACTGACCACTACTCTCTGGCTTCTTTCCTTCAGCCAGTTCACAATCCACCTCACTACCCGATCATCCAGACCACACTTCCCCAGTTTAGCTGCGAGGATGCTGTGGGAGACCGTGTCAAACGCTTTACTAAAATCGAGATAGACCACATCCACATCCACAGCTTTACCATCACACACAGAATTTCTGGCTGTTTCCATAGGAGTGTTTCATTAGGGTGCTGCTGCTAAAGAGTCTGTGCCAGTCCCCCATGTCCCCATACAGGGCCGGAGCTGCAGCACTGTGGAAGTGAAGGAGGTGACTCAGTAGGAAGTATTTCTTCTGCATCAGAAGCACTTTATAGCACCCCAGGGATGTACACAGCTAGAAAAGTAAACTGAAGCCTCTAAGGAGTGTCCACCATGTAATGCAGTTAAGAGATGTCCAAGTCAACCCTAGTACCCAAAGCAATGCAGCTGCATTAACGTAGCTCTCTCACTGGGCTCCTTGTCCTCTCTTTTAAAGGTATGCACCTAAAATGGCTATGTTTCTTCCCTGACTCAAATTAGCTCTCCTATCGAATTTTGAGCATCTCTGTATGATATTGCTTGGTGCTACGCAGGCATCACTAGTAGCTCTCTCTGCTGGAAGGATGCCAGGAGCACATTTTATTTACAGATGGAAATCACTTACAAGAGGCCAAATTCCTTCTGGATTGACAATGAAGTCACACAAAACTGGTGCATAAAAGATTTAAATGTAGTTAACTAACTCAGACCAAGCTCACTCAGACTAAAGGAAGAGTGGGAGCACGTTCAGGGAGCCCAGATCCAGCCCCAGCCACTTGGTGACCCCAAACCAGGGAAATGGCATAAAGTTTATGATGCTGTTTTTAAACAGCTCATGGTGTTTTAATCCTGACTACCAGGGCCCCGAAACCCTCACCTGAGGCTCCCCCCACCCTGCCCGTGGTGCAGGTCCCCATTTCAGTCCCCTCAGGACCATCAGTCCCAGTGTCAGTGACACTGTAGGATGCCAGTCTCCAGCTTCCCATAGGGGAGCCGACATCGCAGCCCAGCCTCAGCCTGTCCCCATCCCCAGGGAGGTGCCCGATGCCCAGGGCTGGGGCTGCCCCAGTGTCCCCGGCCAGGGTGGTGGGATAGCCCCAGGCTGGCAGGCCCTGCCCTGCCACCCCATAGGGTTCCCTGCAGCTCCCTGCACCCCACCCCTAGGGAGCCACCAGCCCTTGCTGTGCCCAGGCACCGACTCCACTACACTCAGTAGCTGCTGCTTGTCTTTCCTACAGGTCAGGATGATGAGGACAAACTCCAAAGATGACCAGCTAATGCCACCCCTACTACACTGTAAAGCAAAAACAACCTAATGATCATGACCATGACCTCCCTCCTTCTCCTCAGAGCCCAGACTATGTACTGAAAAGCATAACTGAATGTAAGACATATACTTAATTCCTGGCAGAAACAGAAACTGTTTTTGGATTTGAAAGACCAGCTACCCTCTCACCCCATAAGGAAGGTTTGATTTTATTGTACTGTCCATTCACTCCTCTGAACGGCTCTCGCTTCCCGCTTTGTGTCCTTCTGGCAAGTATTGGTATGCTTCTTCCTTGCTATGAAGAGAATACCATGAACCTGCCTGTCTTCATACTGTTTCTCAGCTCACCTTTTGCTGTGGTGTCTCCATGAATTAGGTACCAACTCTAATGATTTAAAGACAGTGAACTCAGTATGTTGTTTTTTTTTACTTCCTATGTATTTACAGATACCTGGCACAGCAAGTGAGACAAACTCAAACAAATTACACTCCTAGGTTTGTGTCTCTCTCCAAGTATGATATGGTAGCTATGGATGACTTTACTCCACACCCTAAGGAACAGTTTAGGGTATCAAGCACTTTCGTAAAAAAAAAAAAACAAGCCAGAAATTCAGAGATTAGAAAGCATTAGAAAAGCCTCGTTCTGCCAGAGGCAGAAGAACATAATGGCACTACAGGTCATGCAGTCAACCCTCCCTTGCTCTTCCTCCTTACCTGCTCACTTAAATCCAAGTTGCTGAAATGAATCAGCAGATCGAATAGTAGATCATGACTGAAGTACTTTCTCCAGGCAAAGGAGGCCCATGCCAAGCCAGAAGCTACACTGGTGAGGTTTAAAAAGAGGCTTCAGCTCTGCCCTGAAAGTCTTTCCATACAATGCTGGGCTGCAGAAGATTATTTTATCTTTGCCAGTCACAAGGCAAAGGCACATTATGCTCACCTAATGTTATATATCAAAGCAGTGACGCAGATGGAAGACAACCAACTGTGTTCAAGACCTACAGTATTACAGAAATGTTTGAATAACAGCATCATGTGCTGCTGACCCTGAGAAGAAGAAGTCTACTCTGGCAGTAGAAGAGCCACTAACTCTTACGTGTTGCAGTAACATCAACAGCAACACACTCGTCCTGTGGGGAGGCAGCCTTGTGTGCTTTCTCATGGCAGTTCTGGGTGCCATTAAAAATAAATCCATGCTGTAGCAATGGCATGGAACACAGGGGTGCTTGTAAGGGATCTGTCTTTATTTTCAGGCCACAGCCATACGATCTGGGCCAGTATGGATGGCACATACAGCCATGTGGAAGTTCTCACTCTTTCCAGCTGCTCCTCATTACCGTTTGCTTTCAGTAATTTCAAGGAATACTGTAGCTACCTTTTCCAAGTCTCTGTCAGACTTTTTTCCAGACAGAGGGATTCAGGTGGCTTTAGTTGTTCCATTTTTTTTTCCGAAGAAATCTGAGTTCTTCCAATACAGTGTAATAAGGGCACTGTGTCCCCAGGAGGGACTAATTCTCATTTCCTGGCCAAAGGCTGGAGGTAGGTAAGTTACAAAAACAGTTCTGCAATCTGTGGCTACTGTTGCACACTGGAACTGGCACTCTTAGGAGAAGGTTTAGAAATGAATTGCCTGTTTACAAAGGAAGCCCAGTGTAGACAGAACTGGCTTGTTCCATAAGAAGTACAGCGGGACTCCTGCAGCACTACTAAAATAACAGGAAGAGTAACAGAAATCGCTACAGGAACGAGCTGTAGGCATCCAGAAAACCCAAAAGAGGCACTGATTTTGTCGTCTGCACAAGGGCAGCTGCCATCTCCTCCCGCCGGCCATTCGGGGAGCGGACGGCGAGGGATGCGTAGCCAGCCATCTTGTTTCCAGTGAGACTCAAAAATCCATGTTTGCCAAGTAAGAAGGAACAAAAATGTGTTGAGTGAAAGATTTAATTTCCCAGTGTCTATGGGGAAATCAACAGACAATGAGAAGCAACATAAAAAACATATACATGAAAGACTGTTATTTAAAACCAGCTGACATAGTCATTTTCAATGGAATCTGGCTGGCTCTAGCCAGTATTTAATTCAGAAATTCCTGAGGAATGAAGGTCTTCTGCAGGCCAGCTTTATTTGGCCGGAGTTGGGCTTTGCTTTTTCCCACATCCCGCCTGCTGAAGTTAGAGGTTGATGGCAGGGAGCCTGATTCCTCTGCCTCTTCCTGTGCTGGACACAGCCAGCCAGTATCACCTCTTTTTTAAATTGTTGGCTAAAACTGCTGTATGCAACAGAAGCTGGAGTGGGGTAGAGAAGGAACAGGATCATCTGCTGTCCCTTCTGAGAATAGAGCAAAAAATTACCCGAAGGACGATGCCATTAAGGAGTCAAAGAAGTTAAAGAAACCATGTACAGTCCAGAATGGGCTATGTATGGTTCCATGGCAGTAACAGCTTTCCTGCTTCCATGGCAGTAACAGCTTTCCTGCCTGACACCCCGTAAGCCATTAAGTGCTGCAAAAAGAGGCTTTATCACACAGCGGACAACAGCAGCAGCACATCTGCTGCCAGCACTAGCCATAGAAATGACATATCCAAAGAACCTTTTTAAAGCACTGACCAAAAAACATTAGATGATCATTTTTTACTGTCTAAGACGTGCAGTTGAACTAGGGGCACTTAGAAACTCTGGCTTTAAAAATGAGGGATACAAAAATTAGCCCTGCTCCAATGTTTAGCAACGCATGTAGCAGGTAGAGAATAGACAGCAGGCTGATGTGGTTGAGCTGTTCCCATGTAAAGCCCCTCATATGACAGTAGTAAGGTAACCAACCCAAATCCACCCTTAACTCAATAATATACCCCACTACACTTCTCTCTCTTGTACACCTCACTCGCTCTCATTCTGTCTCCTGGGATGTTCAGCCTTAAGCCTGCTAAACCCGAGGTATTGTCTCTTGTTGACTCTGGCAGGCTGGGGCAGGGGGGGCAGCTGATACGGCAACTCCAGATGTGCTTTTTCTATTCTTTGAAACAGTTCATCAGAAAAACAAAAAGCCCTGCGTTGCTATGGAGACAGGATCTCTGGCACTGATGTACCCAGTGGGCGGCAGTAGCTTCCTGGCTGCGGAGACGCCCAAGGCCTGGTACTCATACAAGCTCCCCACTGCTGGGTGTGCTCTGAAGCAGAGGGTTCAGCTTGGATGACAGGCAGGGCTTTCTCGAGGTGGCCAAGAGAATTAGAAAGTGGTGGATCCAAGGATCTGGGGATTTCACACCTGAAAAGAAATGTCAAAGTGAGACTAAGGTGAATTTGGAGGCAGGCAAAGGCTGTACAAAATCCTGAGAGGCAGTGCACAAAGAACGCGGGTAGCCTCTTTTGAGATGAAAGCATTTTCAGAGGTTTGAATTATTGTATTTATAGAGATAATACTAGGAACAGTGGAGAAACTAAGCAAGATCTTTTTGCAGAAGGAGATTTTTTTTTTTCCAAAAGTGGAAACTCCATCTTTTGAACCATTTAGAACTTATATCTGCACTTGGTAAAGGAAATGATCCTCTGTCGGTCCCCAGGAGACACAGGAAATGAGACCAATTAGGGCTTCTCCAGCTCTGAATACAAGGACTGTGCAAAGACATACTTTATCCTTATTACCTTTGAAAGTGAAAATGAATAGGGTGTGCCCCAGCTAAATTAAAATCAGGGCTTGCATTATGTAAAAAGGCAGAGCAGATGATCTGTTCTGTCCTTAAAATCTCTCAAAACATGAGCACAGGGTTACCAAATCGACTGGGAATATCTGTTCATGAAGGCCAGTCTTATCAGTGTCCACTTGATGAAACCTCAGAGGACAGTGACAATAGCAGGTAACCCATCTGGCCAAGGGTATGCTGCAGTATACAGTGAAAGAAATTTCCTTGAACCAGGGGAGTGATCCCTAAAACCCGAAACTTATATGTGTTTTAAGTGTATACTGTATTTACCATATCTGACTACCACTCCTTTCCCAGGCAGATGCAGCTAGTGATCAGAGATTATCCAGACCATTTTACAGCCCAGATCTAATAAACAGGCTACTTTCATTTCTGGCGTAAAATGGTGCATCCTAATTGAACTCACAGAAATCACTAGAAGTGTAATAACGTTAACTCTAACTCTTTGGCTCTGCAGTGGGCAGAAGGACAGGGATCTACAAAGCGTACCGAGTAACCCCACTAATACAGATTAGGCCATGGGATTGCTAGAAGAATCGTGCTGTGGGTTGCCCCATGGTGTAGATGTAGATGTGTGACCTTCTGGATGTGCTCACAAGAACCCTGGGAAAGGTCTGGAGTGTTGCCCACTCATCTGCATTTTTCTCCCCAAAGCAGTTTTGCTTCATTACTGCTCAAGAAACTGAGAACGGCTGCTGACAGGAAGAAGCCCTATTAGCAGAGACACCCTCCTGGAGGTGGTAAGGAACAGACATTAGGCTGCTGTCTAAATCATGCAGCAGTCCAGCTGGCCGGGGCTTATTCCTCCTGACATCTGCTTTCTGAGGTACTGCCATCCATATTAGATTCCGTCAAAAGTCATTTTGCCACCAATCTGCATAGCTTCCTGGGACGTGTGTTGCTGCAGGGGGCCCACCATGCTCCATCCATCATCCTGGAGAGACGACATCCACCCCAACATCAGAGACTGGCGAGGGTTATACCACTTTTATTCAGAAGCATTGGAGATCTCCCCCCTCCCATGGAGATACTCTGCGTTTGGCTGGCTAAAATGGAACAAACTCATAATTTGCTATTGCAGAATTAGAAATGCAGACACTCGTGACATTTGCTCTGAAGCTATGTAACTCAGGACAGTGTTCCCATGGGGGCTCAGATGCAGAGGTGTCTGACTGGATGACACCTTCTCAGAGTAGTCCAAGGTAAATTGGTGCTACAGGATGGGGAGCTGAGAGTTCAGCAGGTGCTGAGGAGACATCCCACAAACCAGTGCTGTGTTGGGCATGTGGTATAGCTAGAAGTCTCGTCTTGCTTTCAAAATTGAAATTCCTTTCCTAGCCCTGAAATAACACATGGCTCTTCTGGAGAAGCATGGTGTTAATTGGTATTCCAATTTGACCAATTTCATTTTGCTTCCTAAATTTTCCATGTCATAGATGGTTGGATGCAGCATCCTGCTACTTCAAATGTTGCATAGCGTTGCTATGCTCTGTTAAATAACTTCCTTCTTCCTTGCCAGAAATAGCTACATTTCAATAGCGAGTGAAGAGATCCTAGTATTTATAGTCTCTAGAGCTTCTAGTTGGGATCAATGAGATGTGTAAACATAAATCTATGGTTTGATTTTGCTGTCTGGAGAAGAAGCAGTTAATAGGGAGAAGCATCCAGTATGGTCAGCTTAACCACTCCACCAGAACCTGCCAGGTAAAGGACATTTCTGCCCAACCACTCTCTCCTCAACCCTTTCCACAGATCTTCGTATTCAGATGGCCTGAAAGACACTACTCTGAAGCCTGAAGGAGGCAGGATACTTCACTAGCGCTACTGTGAGCTGTGTTTTAGACTCTGTGACAGAATATTGACTTGGTTTAGACCTTCAGCAGGCTGTTGATGTTCCCCTTCCTCAGGAGTCGGCCCACTGGACAACAACAGAGGCAAAGGGACCAGTCAGAGTCACTGGCAGGGCTACTGGCAGGGCTCTGCTGCTGGCAGGAGTGTCTGGGGAGGTAGATGTACCCAGCAAGGCAGTGAGCTGTGTTCACTCACCCGAGGGCTGATTTAGCTCAGAGGTGGTATGTGAGACCTTGGCCCCTCTCCAGCTCTAGCCTTCCCCCTTCTCTCAGGAATAGCAGTACAGGTTAAAAGAAGGAGGATGAAGAAAGCACAGCCTTACTTAACCACACATGGAAATAAAGAAATGTCTACAGCAATATGGGGAATCAAGAGAGAGGAGGTGAAAGGAAGGAGGGAGATAGGAAAAGAGGGAGGGAAGGAGAGGATGGCAGGGGATCCTTTCCAGCCCTGCTTACAAGGTGCTGGATAATTCATGGCTCTTGTTTACACTGCTCCAGACCACATCACAGACATTCCTGGTTAATGGCTTCCATCTGGAGCAGCCATGTGCTGACCAGCCTCCCCCTCACCACGCTGAGGTCCCTGCCAGCAGAGGAGTGTCTCCCTCCAGACCTTCCCACCCTCCTGCCTCTCACACACTGCTGTCACTGAGAGGACTGGTGCATGCGCCGTCTCGCCCGGAGACATTATTGTCAAGTTTCCATGACCCAAGATAAGGGGGCTGGGATATACCTCAGACAGCGGAAAGCCTCGTTAATGTGGGGCCCACAGGATGTGCTGGAAATGCGATGCAGGGACACCCAGTCGTTCTACACAAACTCAGCCCAAGTCCAGCAGGGATTATTAGCTCTGGCTCAGCATCAACCCTTCTGGACCTGGGCTGCTTCCCAACAGGACCACTCAAGTGTCTCCACATTGTGCTTCCCAGCACTCTGGGTTTGGGAGGGTTTGTTAACTTGGGCATGATGCCAGACATGAGCTGCCTTTCTCCATCTATATAGTGCTTGAACTAAGAGAGCTTCACAGAGCACAGTGGAAAGACACCTGCTTGGCTCTAAGGGAGCCCAGGTCTGGCCAAGTCAGTGCTAAGCCAGGCTTAACAGGCCTTGCTGGATCCAACAGTATTTGTGTGAAATCTCTCAGGTATCTTTGCACCATAGTCCCCAGCCCTTGCAACTCCAGCAGTGTGGTCCTGAAACAAACCCACTGGTTCTGTCCAAGGCTGGCTTATCAGGTTGGGCTCTGCATTTTGTAAAAGTGGCAAAGCCACTCAGATATCTGAACTGGTTCTGGAAGCAACGCAGCCATAGTGGCACAGTGCAGCACAAAGCCTCATTTTCCAAGTCCTGCCAGATGACTCAACTTTCTCTGCATCTGCGGCAAGGACTGAAATGCCGAGGTAGTGGCGTGTGGGCTCCAGGACCAGAACAGCAAGGATGCTGGAGGACAAAGGTACGCAGTGGAAGTGGAATGGCCAGAGCAGACAGTAGCAAGGAGGGACTGCTGGAGATCTGGTTAAGCTACATCCAGAAGATCCAACCCTCAGCTGGGCCAGATGACAGCAAACGGGGCCTGAAAACTGAATTTAGACTGTCAGAACATGCAGAAAATTCAGTGAAGTTGGATGCAAATCCAGGCTACCAGGGCAGTTAAAGCTAATTTATTTATTCTGAGTGTCCTACAAGGTCTTGGAGGTGTGGCCATGGGTTAAAGGGAGAGACACTGGGAGATGAGCTCCTCACTCCGCTCTCTTTGTTTCTGTCATAGCCTCTCTGGCACCCTCAGCTAAGCAATACATTCCCAGCATCTGTCGAGTCTGATCTGCTCTGAGCTCCAATGAGAGGCAGGCGAGGAGCTGAGATGGGAATGAAACAGATTCCCGGTCCGTGACGAGGCGCTGAGACTCCACCGTGCCCCATGCGGGTCGCCCTGTCATAAATCATCGTTTGTCAAATTCAATAAGCATCTTTAACACAAAAATGACGCTATCTCCTGGGAGCCCCAAGTGCCTGAAATTCTGCACAGATGTGGAGATACCAAAATATGAGGGAAGGGGGGAGGACAGGGAGGGAGGACGAAGTAGGACAGATTTTGCATGGCAGAAAGGGGATTCTTCTCTATCCTCTGCTCCCTCCCCACCCCACCACCACACATGCAGCCATGTACGCTGTCTTCCTGGGAATGCTGCAGACCCAGCCCCTGGCACATGTTTTGTATCCTCTAAAAGGAGAAAGCAGGCTGTTTACGCAACATGGAAAATCCATCCACTTTGTGGGTTCCAAGCCTACCACAAAGAGCCCCCCTGCTAGCCCAGGGACATGGGGACGGGAGGAGGCCCCTGGGGAACGGCTTCCTGCTTTGGACAGAACAGGTCAGGGCATACATTTCATTAGAAATCACGCTGTTGCTGTTTCCACTCCCCCGCCAGCAACATGAGAGCTGAAGTCTCGGTTAGACACCCCATCCCTTACTGTGCAATAACAGGAGGCAGGAGAATAGGGCCACCTCAGGGGGTTCAGCTGTGAAATCTCACTCCTCGCTGGAATGCACTGCACGCTGGCCAGAGCCAGGGACCAGCACTATTGTAAAGAAAAGGCTGAGTGCGTGCTGCTGTGCGCACTGAAGCTGAAAGCAGGCTCCATTTATGCACATACAGGTTGCATTGCGCTGTACATTATCCATGCCTAAAATGCCACATATAAACAGGGATATATGCAAATACCCATGACAGCCATTTTGTCTCCGTCTCGGGACTACAGTGCTTGTCTCCAAAATGTAAAGTGTGAGTCTCTAAAGCTTCTTGAGCTGAAGTAGCAGATAGAGGAGAGAGAGCAGTGTCCTCTGCAGATCAGGTACCCGAAGGACACAGATCACGACACGCCGTCATGGCCAGCTGAAGCTCAGCCCAGCTGCCCAAGATGCATCCCAGACGAGGTCCTGCTTATGTGACACTCACCAGCCCGGCTGACACCTGGGCTGGGGAGGATGAAGCAGGCTCGAACAGCCATGCTCTGGGGCTTTTGCAAGTGGGGTTTGGGCACAGGGGGACAGCGCAGCACTCCCTGGTCGACAGCAGGCTTACAGGCAGGCTGAGCTGCATGGCTTTCTCTGCACCAGCTCACACACACCCCTGTTGTCAATGAATCATTCAGGTCACTGCAGACAAATCTCTAACCACCTATCACCATTTATTCCTTTTAAGATATGTGAGCTACAGAGCAGCCATTTTAGAAAGAGTATGAAGCTTTCTGAAACCTTTTACAGAGGCTATTTTGAATCCCTCTACCTACCGAGCCACACAGATACCCTGGTACCACAAACCGAATTGCCGAAGTTGCAGAGGGGCAGTATAAAAACACATTAAAATTCCAAATAAGTATTAAAAAGATCTTCAGTAGATAAATATGCCTTGACTTTGAAGGTCAGAGTATTGATCCATCTGAAGGCTAGAAGCAAGTACTTTGTGCTGCCCTTGTGATCCTCCCCTGGCTGTTATTATCATTATTGGCATTATTGTGGCAGTAGCGACACCTCAAGGACCTATTCAGGATCCAGATGCCATTACACTGGGGACACTGAATTCAAATGAAGAGACACATGATGAACAGTCTGATTCAAAACAAAACCAAAGCTATACAAGACAAAGCAAGCACAGCAAATCCTTGTGAGTCGAGCTGGGTGCCACTGCAGCCGGACTGCTCCCAGCACCCAAGCCAGGCTGTTAGAGGGGCTGTAAGATCTCTGTGCCATACTGCAGTCCCTCCTGGAACTGGGCTGTTGATACACCCAGGGACCAAGCCCATCCTGTAAACAGCACGTATAAACATATCACAGATCTGTGCACTTGAACTACCTTTGGGCCTGCTCATCAACATGTTACTCTTTTTCACCCAGAAATTTTGCATAAGTGAAAAGAGAGGAACAAGGCCATTTGGGAGCAGCCCCCTGTCCCCACCACAGCTCTGACAATGTGCCCAATGCCCAGCGGTCCTGAGCGAGCAGCCATTTTACCCACAGGCCGGTGGATGGTGCATGCCTGTGCACTCACTCTGGGCACGCACAGATGGAGGGTCTGTGCCCTGAGCCCTTGCTCCGTGCACGCACAGACGGCGAGCGCAGGCCTGGCTGGGCCACCGGCCTCTGCGCGCCCCACGTGCCCGGCGCGTCGCCATGCGGCAGCGCCCTGCCTTCTGCCCCAGCAGCTGCAGGACTGGAGCTGCAGTCACAGGCAAACACGTTTCTGCACGAGAGAAATGCAAGAGGCCTAATTTTAACCTAGCGCACGTGGGGAGGAGGACAGGGGAAGTGCGGCAGGACGGGTTGCTGCAGAGGCAGCAAGAATTCCTGGGAACCGGGTAATTGTTGAGGCAGCTACCTGTGGATCACATTTCTCCAGCAGCAGTGGGTTAACCTGAATTAACCCAAGGAAAGATAGCTTGGGTGTGCCTCTGTGTTCTGCAAACACACTCCACAAATCCAGTTAGGAGAGTATGCCCAAAGAAAACTGGGGAAAGGCAGACTATGGTATTATATAGGTCAGCTATTTCAGACATGGAAATGATTATCTGAAACTGGTTTGGGGGGAGGTAATCTTAAAGAAATAAATCAACTGTTTCCCCCACCATAATTCCTTGGCAATAGCTTTCCAATAGGATAAAGCTGTCTGGTTTTTTTTCCCTCTTCAGGGAGATATCAGACTCGAAGATTGCTGGGGTTACAGGTCTGAATCTTGCCTAACTGCAGTCTTAGGCCAGGTAAATTCTGCTTGGTGAGAGAAGTAAATTTTCTTCTTTAGACTACCTTCCTTATGTGTGTGCTGCCTACACACCTCTCTCCCTTGTTACCTTTTTAACACTGTGATGAGCTGCAGTCCAATTCGCAGAATTCTCAGGCAATTAAATCCCAGGAAAAATCTCATGCAAGAAGTTTCATGAAAATGAATGGCTGGACAAAGCAGTGCAATGCAAGTTAGTGTCTACACAGAGGGGAAGGGGAGCAGAATCTACCTGGTACACTGATAGCAGCCAGCTGCCTGTACTGGTGCCCAGTCAGCACACAGGCAACTTGCATATGTGCACTTTCCTCCCCAAGTGGGGTGTTGTAGAGATGACATGGGCTGCTGTACAACTTAGGAAGAAGGGCATGAGTCTACAGGAGATGAAACATCACTCGCTTATGGAAGATTCTGTCAGCGGCACCTGTTCAAAGCTGCTTGAGGGTCTGTGCTGCCAGAGGCAATCTCTATAAAGACTAACTGCTAAGTTTCTGAGTGTCCATAACTCTGAAATTAATGCAAGAGAGGAAAGGAAAAGATGTATATAAATATTTTTAGCACGTGGCTCCACAATGAATGAACAAGATAGTCATATCATACACATACCCATATATCTGCTCATATCCTTCATTTCTCCTAAACCTCTAGGGTACTGGTAGTAGAAGTTCACAAACACAAAGCAAAGGTCATGATGCTGACAAGATATCTTTATTGCTAGACAACTCCCGAACCCACCCATGATAAATTAAGGCCCTTATTCCTGCTTAACCCATAACCTTTGCAGCAGACCCCGAAGGTCAGCCATTGCAACTTTTCCAACCTGGGGATGGGGCGGGGCAGGTACGAGATCCACATTCAAAGGTCCCTTCTCTTCCTATCTATCATCTGATGCACAAATCAGTTCACATAGCCTCAGCAGTACATCCATACCCCTCCACAGCACAGATACACAGAATACTTGCACAAACGCACTGTAGTGGAGATAAAGCTAATAGTTTACATGCAAACACACGCCCAGACATGTGTTCCTTCCTGGAGATGCCCCCTCCCCTTTGTGCTTTACACATTATGTAAGAATTTTATTCTGTAGTATGCTCTGAGGAAGGCGGCGTTTTGCCAGATTTCAAAATGGCCTCATTTATCACCTAAATCCCCTATGAAAGCTAGAGAATAAGGTTTGTAAAACAGCCCAGATTAATGAGGCTGCATCTACATCTTAATAGCTTTTGTGTGTGCACAGTACTTCAATCTGCGCTTCTGAGCAGTATATATTTCTGTGGTTTATGGACTCTCTTTCTTCATCTTACCTGGTATATCTGCGTGTGCTTGCGTTTCTGTCTAATTCTGCATGTGTGCGCTGCCTGTGCCCAGAACATAAAACCTCCTTCTGTGACTGTAGCTGGTTATGCCACACGCAGGTGAAATTCTCCCCGTGAATAACCTCCTGTTTTGCAAATGTGATCTCTATAGGGAACCTATTTATGCCGGGGTTTTTATATCAGTTGGTATACTTTTGTGCGTGTTAAAGTCACCACTTCAGTACCAGCTCCTTAGGCAATGGAGGCCTATATTTCTTCCCTGTGTTGGGGGAATTTCATCTTGCTGCTATATAGAAGAATTCTGTTGAAGTAATTAACAGAAGCCTCCAGAGGCCTGGTTATGAAAACAAGGCTCCACGTGCCAGCTTCAGAGGAACCTTGTACTCCTTGCAAACTCCTCCAGGCAAGGAAGATATTGCAGCTGCAAAGGGAACATAACCCAGGGCAGGGAACGGCGAGCACCGAGGAGGTCCATTTCTCAGTCCTTGAAAACAGCTTTAGCAGAAGCTGGAAAATGCAGCAAGTTAGAACAGAAGGTTCCAGATGGGATCACAAAAGAAAAGGGCATCGGTTCTATCGACAGTGAAGATTAATTTTTAAATTACATACCAAAAAAAACCTCCAAAACATTTGACCTGTGTCAATCTAATGGCTCGGATCATCTCTTATGTGGGACAAAGGGAATATTTGGAAATTCCCCTTACAGAGTTTCCCCTACGGCTCTTTCTTAACTGCTTCTCCCTGGATTTCTTTCGTCCTTTCCTTATCCATTTCTCCTTCCATCTCTCTGATGAGGAACTGCTGCTGCTGCTCCTTTCCTCCCCTCTCCCTCCCCCTGTCTGCTGTCAGCCATTTCACTTGGCTTTTTCTGCTCTCACATTCACCAGAGCTGAATTCAGTGACAGCCCCTTGGCAATTTCCCTTTGCTGGTGACTCAGGTAATTGGATCTGGTGCCTTGGGGAGCTGCCAGGCATGATGTCACAGCTCTGCAGAAAAAAATACCCTATGTAATTGCTTGATGCACTAGCTAATGTCTCATCCTGGTGGAGGGAGGAACTCAAGAGTTTGGGGGTTGCCAAGATTTCAGAGACTCAGGACTCTGTGGTTGAGGTGAATAAAGAATTATCTTTTTTTGTTGTTTACACAGGCTCTTACTTGTTTACTACGTGCTCATTAACTGTCCCCTGAGCAGGGAGTCTGAGTGTTCATAATAAATACCACAGTCCCTTTATGAAAGGGGAAGGACTGTGAACCTTTCATTAAACAAAAGAAGACAGGAATGAAATATCAATACAGCACAAGAATGAACAGCTCTACACACAATGGTGTAGCCCTGAATCAGGGTTTATTCTGCCCTTTAACAACATTTGCCTACCAGCATTTAAATGCACTTGGATCCTTCAATTCTTCCAAGATTGCAGGAAGGCATCTCTCTTTTTCTAGCTGCAAAGAGAGGACCTGGAGGACAGACTAGGGATCAGAAGGGGTCAGCATTAGTCTCAGGGTAGACATCAGAGTGTATCTGAAATCCATTAAGTGAAGCAGCAAGATGAGAATGAGCTAATGGATGATTCTTGCTAACGCACTAATAAAATGGAACTGAAGGTTTCTGGCTCTTTCCTGCACTGCCCCATCTTGTTTGGAAAAGAAACTCTCGGGAGTTTAGTATTCAGAAGAAGCTGACTGTTCCAAGTTCTGCTTTTCAGATGTTTTATGTTGATCTTCCTTCTTTTGTAGACTTAAGGAGTGCAGCCAGGAAGGATCTGGCAGGGTGAGATATTTGGGCCTCAGCTCTCTTCCCACAGTTCATCTGCAAGGCTGAATCCATTGCTAGACGTATTGATTGCTTTGGCAAGAGAAGGGGATGGGAGTGTGAGAATTCAGAATGGAAATCTTTGTCTTCACTGCAGGAAACATTTTCCCCAAGCAAAATGGGACCTGGATGTAACAAGGTGCTTGCAAATACCTCGAAAGACCTCACAAGAAAATTGAAGCCTTGTGTCAGATATGACCTGCTCTGGAACTCCAAAGTGAACAGACGGGTTTGCTGCAAGACTGTTTTTGTCCTCTGCACTACTGCAGCTGAAGTGATGTTGAATAACCTGGAAAACTCAAGAAGTCCTGAGAAACAATCAGTCATTTTTGGATAGATCACATTCTCCAGCTAGAAGAGATCCGTCCTGACTTTCCACCATGCTCTGGCCAATTCAGCAGATGATAATAACCATTCCACTGGGCTGGTTCTCACACAAGCATAAATATCATATTTCTCAGCTCTCTTAGTTGTTTGTTCAGGCAGGTCACCAAAAACTGGATTAGGTCTCTTGCCATGTTCTCTAATACCCTTGTATTTCTAATCCTGCCAGTCGAGGCCATCCTCTGGTCTCCTGTGGCTTTGATGAAGGGATGAAGTTTCCAATTTTCCTTCCTTAGTCCAAACCTCCTGGAGTGACTCACTAGTTTAGTTTCCTCTTTACATGTTAGACCTGTGCAGTATTCAGGCTGTTCTGGGTGGCTTGGAAATTATTTTGACAGAGTCTGGAATAAAGGCAAGAGGGTTTCAGTTCCCACTTTTCCAGACTCTTACCTCCTCATGCTCTGCCTCCCGATGGCATGCTGGTATAGGGGGATCTAAACGGTATCACAGCTGCAGGAACCTTCCAAGCTGATGACACCACTCCACTTCTCCTCTGGGGAGAAGAGGCCACACCTCTCTCTAGCCTCTCTTTAAGACCTCAGGTATCCACATTATTTTTGTCTGGCTTGTCCCAGTGACTCCACTCAGACCCTGGCAGCATGGCTGATATCAGCAGGATGCAGTTCAGCTACCTAGTGGGATAGTTAGGTGGGAGCCTCTTCAATTGTTGAGGGACCAGTAATGGCCTTAGAATGATTTTTTAAAAGGTAAAAAATAGGGGGAGGGAAAAACAAATAATCCACCCATTCTCACTGTGGTTAGTATTTTCATCACTTCTGTTATTAGGGGAATTTAAGCACAGAGTGGAGAAGAAATTTGCTCTGGAGAAGTCATTTGCTCAGGGTCTGGGGAATCACCCTCTGTCCCTCAAGGCTGCATAGGGAACTCATGCAATCTCCACTGACATTTCCAGGACTGCACATACAATTTTCCCTGGTAATGCATCCCAAAAAAAAAAATGCACAAGCATGTATGATTTGTGACGTGAAACACAAATCCATGCTTTATCCTCTCAGGTTTCCTCCTCGGATCACCTGAGATGTTCAGGCTAGTCATTCAGAGATATTTATTTCTTCTGATTTCTCCCCTTGAAATCCCCAGTCAACAGACAGAAGTTGTGTATGGATATAAGGACTTGGAAGTAACAAGTGACCCATGAACAATCCATATATTTATCATTGTAAAAAACACTGCTGTATCATGACAAGGCAGCAGCACAGCAGAGAAATTTGAACACCTTATTTGGGAGCTGGTGTGAGCACTGAGAAAGGTATCACGAGCAGTAGAGCTACAAGGGAATACATGCTATTTCCAATGGAAGGAGCGGATCCAAAGGCAGCCTGGCCAACTGCCCTCCAAACCATTTTAGGAGAGAGACTCCAGTCTGCCAGTCTGAAGGTAGGGTCAGCATATAGGAGGGGGCACCGAGATCAAACCACCAGATAGAGCCAAAAAAGCACCCTGACTGCACACTCAGCCCTAGGGCAGAGAACAATTGCAGCAGCTGACTGCCTCGGCAAGCCCAGAGATCAAAGAACAAAGCACTATTAATTACTGCCATTATAATCATTAGCATTAGTACCGAGTAGTCCTGGTCATGGACCAGTACCCCATTGTGTTGGCCAGTGTGCGAACAGAGAAGAAAAGAATGAGCCCTGCCCAAGGAATGTAGAGTTTAAATATTAAATGTGAGATGACTACAATGGGAATGGAGGGGACAAAGAAGCGATAGTGTCACAGGCAGAGGAAAGCTGCTAGGAATCCAGACTGACAACTGCTGGCTACCACCAGGGCAGCCTCTGAGCTATCTGGCAACAAGCAGGTTTTGCTTAAAGGTCTTTATGATGCACTCTGGTTCTTTTAATTCAGTGAGATGGTTCATACAGGTGCCAGATATCCCTGGTTTGTCTCTTGAAACACAGCAGCTGAAGGCATGTTTAGGTTACTCAAAGTAGGGAGGGGAGAACGGGTCTCCACCTGGAAAAAGACTGGTTGAACTCTGGACAGTGCAGGTGCTCTGTAATGTCCTCGCCATGCTTACCAGCATGTGCTGCCTGTTCTAATGCTGCCCAGGAGGACAGAGACCATGGGCAGTGTCTCCCTGCTGACCAGGGGAAATGTAATATCTGTTCTCAGTGTAGTTCCCATGATTCCCACCTTCCAAAAGCCACATCATACCTGGCACTTCTTCCTCTCAAAGGAGCCATCCAAGGCTGAATAAGCTATTCATCCTCACGTGGCTCCAGGACTGGTCTGAGGCACAGCTGGAGATGACAATTGTTTCTGTCTCTTCTTTATGGAAAAGGATGCCAGATACCTCTTGCCAATACTGAACTCTGCAGGGATCACACGGGTCATATGCCCCTGCACCAGAATAACTGTCCCTCTGTCACTTCTCTGTCTTCCGTCAATGACAACATCCATTCTAATTTTAAAATAACAACAGAGAGTCCACATTCTTCCAAACTTTTCTAGTCAATGTTATGACTAACAAATGGTGGTATTTTTGATCCTCCTTTAGTATAGCCCTATGAAGAGCTTACAATGTTTGAGACATCAATTAATGTAATCTCCCTGTCTCTCATCTCACATCTCCCTGTCAGGGCCCCTGGTACCTCCGTCTCACTAAAGGAGAGGATGGTGCTTCCTGCACAGTATGACTTAGAGCCACACGGCCAGTCAATGGTGACATTGGAATTTGAAAGCAGAAAAGAAATGACTGTCCACGCTGGGTCTTCCAGCTCTGGGCAGAATTCTCCCACTCCCATGTGATTCCCTTATAACCACATCTGTGAAAATGTCCTGCTTAAAGCTTCCTTTTAATCTTTCTTCTGATGTCTCCACATTCTTATTTTGTAATGGTCACACTCGCATTTTGCTCATTTTCCAAATGCTCTAACAACCTCCTCAAATGGTGATTTTTTTCCTCTTTAAGAAGAGATTCCAGTCACTTCTTGGAAATCTCTTTATTTTCTATATCTCTAGGTCAGATTGTTGGATAAAGCCTATTCCTCAGTATCTGAACATCTCATAATCTTTAAAATATTTATAATGACAATATCCTATGAAGGAGGCAGATATTACTCTCTGCATTTTAAAGTTAGGAAGCGGAGGGACAGAGGGACTAACCATAGCCACTAGCCGGTACGAAGCGTTCATACACCAAAAGTCAAGGACTAAAATAACAAGACATTTTCAAATACTAATGTTGCTGTTCGCTTTCTAAGTCTGATTTCTGAAATTGCTAAGGGATCAATTCTTCCATTTTTTTATCTGCTGTCATGAGGATGCGTCCATCTAACAAATCCTGAAAGCGCAGAGTCTTGTGGCTCCAGGAACAACAGCTTGAAGAACAAATGCACAAAAAGAGACTGTCCTGTGCTTTCCAAAATGTCCACAAGGAGATACCCCAACAGCAAGTAGGAAGGCAACTGCCTTGGCAGCTTCCTCCCCAAGGTGGCCCACAAGGAACAAGATTGGGTTAATAAGGGCAATGCTGATTTGTATAAAACCTCTTTTTATCAAATACTCATGTGCTTTCCCTAAACACAGTCTCCAGTTGGTACTGCTGGAAGCAGAAAACTAAGGTAGGTGGACCATTAGTCTGACCCAGTAGGACATTTCTTATACTCTTATATAGGTTTGGAAAACTGTAAAACCCCTTTATATTTATTAAATCCATTACTACTGGATTTGGTTAACACAGGGAAATTTAAATCCAGATAAAAGGACATGTCTTTTTTTTTGAAATAGCACTCCATGAAACCTCAACTTTTTTTAACCGTTCTTTGTTTCTTTACCTTTCACTTTATACTGTACTGGAATAATTGAGTCAGTCGGCAGCAGCGACAGCGGCGGCAGCGGTGGCAGTGACTGAGGTGAGTGCGGGGCGAGGGCGAGATCGGGCTGTACCGGGCGGTTTTCATACTCTGGGCCCCCCCATCCGAGCAGCAGCCCCGAGCTGCTTCCCCCTGGACACGGAAGTTCCCGGCAACGAATCAGGAGAGGAGGGGGCGTAGCACCACCCCCTGTCAATCGGGTGATAAAGAGCCCCTGGGAGGACAGGGACCAGTCCCTGCCCACAGGGGACAGGGTGAGTAAGCAGTGAGTAAGCAGTGACTCTGTGTGTGTCCCAGGGCAGTGACTGTGTGTGTGTCCCAGGGCGGGGGAGGCCACAGCCGTTTGCAGCTCGCTGGGGAGGGCGCTGACTCCCTCCCAGTGCACAAGGCGAGGAAGGCGCCAAGGAGCTGTGAACCAGGGGTGTCACCAACAGGTATTTCCCAGCTCAGTGAAAGAACAATGGTCTCCACCCGGCGGAAGAAGACCAAAATGGATGTGGGAACCCAGACAGAGCTCCCACGGAAGGAGGCAATGGTGCAGGTTGCAGGCTGCAGGGAATGCTACAGTGTCTCTGTGGTGTCAGGGGGCTGTGTGCACTGTGAGCAGGTAGATGATCTGCTCGGCCGAGCGGCACAGCTGCAAAGCCAGGTTGAAAGGCTTCAAGCCGAAGTAGAAAGGCTTAGGAGCATTTGTGAGGCTGAAATGGAGATAGACTGGTGGAGCCAGGCTCTGCCCTCCCTGCAACAAAAATGGGAGCACCTGCCAGAGAGCTCCCAGGATTGAGGGACCCCTGTACTCTGACCCTCTCAGGTGGAAAACAATAACCTAGAGGAAAGGAGTGAGTGGAGGCAAGTCTATGGTCGTGGCAAAAGGTGAGTGCCCTCCTTGCCTACCTCGCCTCCCCAGGTGCCTCTGAGAAATAAATATGAAGCCCTAGTGGAATACAGCCGGTCCAATGGGGATGTGCTGGAGAGGCAACCTATATCAGAGGTCCCACCACAGTCAGAAAAACCTGACAGGCGTATAGCTACCTCCTCCACAAGGAAGAAGAGAAGAGTTTTAGTGGTTGGAGACTCCTTCCTAAAGGGAACTGAGGGCCCAATATGCAGAGCTGACCCCCATCACAGGGAGGTCTGCAGTCTGCCTGGAGCCCGAATCAGGGATATCACCAGGCAACTCCCCAACCTGGTGAAGGCCACAGACTACTACCCCCTGCTGATCTTCCAGACAGGTGGGGAAGAAGCTGCATCCCGTAGTCTGAGGGGGATGAAGAAAGACTACAAGGCCCTAGGGCGATTGGTGAAAGAGTCTGGGGCACAAGTTGTTTTCTCCTCCCTCCTTCCATTTTCAGGCGATGACGTGGGATGGAATAGTAGGATTCTCTCCGTAAATGCCTGGCTACTAGACTGGTGCTACAGGCAGGGCTTTGGGTTCTTTGATAATGGCTGGTTTTATAAGACAACAGGCGTGACAGTAATACATGGGAAAGGTTTATGTCGTAAGGGCAAAAGGGTTCTGGGACAGGAATTAGCAGGGCTCATTCGGAGAGCTTTAAACTAGATTCGAAGGGGGATGGGGTAGTAGCTGGGCTTGCACCACTGGGGCAACGCTCTAGTGTTGAGGTAGACCAGGAGGCCTCCCATCCCCCTGGGGTGAAATCGGTGTGCTCAGCTCGCTCCCTGAAATGCCTGTACACCAATGCACGCAGCATGGGGAATAAACAAGAGGAGTTAGAAATCCGTGTTCGGTCGGGGGGCTATGATCTAGTGGCAATTACAGAGACTTGGTGGGACACCTCACATGACTGGAATGTGGTCATGGATGGCTATGTCCTGTTCAGGAAAGACAGGCCACTAAGGAGAGGTGGTGGAGTTGCTCTTTATGTGAGTGAGCAGCTAGAATGTATTGAGTTCTGTCCAGGGGCGGATCAGGAGCAAGTTGATAGTTTGTGGGTGCGAATTAAGGGGCAGGCTGGCAGGGGTGATACTGTTGTGGGTGTCTATTACAGGCCACCGGATCAGGATGAGGAGGGTGATGAGGCCTTCTACAGGCAGCTGAGAGCAGTCTCTCAATTACAGGGCCTGGTTGTCGTGGGGGATTTCAACTACCCTGATATTTGCTGGGAGGCCTACTCAGCCAGCCATCCTCAGCCAGGAGGTTCCTGCAGCGCACTGATGATAACTTTCTGATGCAAATGGTGGATGAGCCAACTAGGAGAAGAGCGCTGCTGGATCTGATCCTCACTAACAAGGAGGGTCTGGTTGAAGCGGTGAAGGTTGAGGGCAGCCTTGGTTGTAGTGACCATGAGATGGTAGAGTTCAGGATCTCATGTGGCAGGAACAGAATAGCTAGCAGAATCACAACCCTGGACTTCAGGAGGGCCAACTTTGGCCTTTTCAAGCAATTGCTAGGGGAAATCCCATGGGACAGGGTACTAGAAGGTAAGGGGGCCCAAGATAGTTGGTTAGCATTCAAGGACTGCTTCTTCCGAGCTCAAGATCAGAGCATCCCAGCAGGTAGGAAGTCAAGGAAGGGTACCAGGAGACCTGCATGGTTAAACAGGGAACTGCTGGGCAAACTCAAGTGTTAGAAGAGGGTGTACAGATCATGGAAGGAGGGGCTGGCCACTTGGGAGGAATATAAGTCTGTTGTCAGAGGATGTAGGGAGGCAACTAGGAAAGCTAAGGCCTCCTTGGAATTAAACCTTGCAAGAGAGGTCAAGGACAACAGAAAGGGCTTCTTCAAATACATTGCAGGTAAAACCAACACTAGAGGCAATGTAGGCCCACTGATGAATGAGGTGGGGGCCCTGGAGACAGAGGATAAAAAGAAGGCGGAGTTACTGAATGCCTTCTTTGCCTCTGTCTATACTGCTGGAGGCTGTCCTGAGGAGCCCCGCACCCCTGAGGCCCCAGAAGAAGTCAGGATAGAGGAGGAATCTGTCTTGGTTGATGAGGGCTGGGTCAGGGACCAATTAAGCAACCTGGACATCCATAAATCCATGGGCCCTGATGGGATGCACCCGTGGGTGCTGAGGGAGCTGGCAGAAGTCATTGCTAGGCCACTCTCCATCATCTTTACTAAGTCGTGGGCAACGGGAGAGGTGCCTGAGGACTGGAGGAAAGCGAATGTCACTCCAGTCTTCAAAAAGGGCAAGAAGGAGGACCCGGGTAACTATAGACCGGTCAGCCTCACCTCCATCCCCGGAAAGGTGATGGAACAACTTGTCCTTGGTGCTGTCTCTAGGCACATCAAGAATAGGGGGATCGTTAGGGGCAGTCAACATGGCTTCACCAAGGGGAAGTCATGCTTAACCAACTTGATAGCCTTTTATGAGGACGTAACCTGGTGGATAGATGGTGGTAAAGCTGTGGATGTGGTCTATCTCGATTTCAGTAAAGCGTTTGACACGGTCTCCCACAGCATCCTCGCAGCTAAACTGAGGAAGTGTGGTCTGGATGATCGGGTAGTGAGGTGGATTGTGAACTGGATGAAGGAAAGAAGCCAGAGAGTGGTGGTCAATGGGACAGAGTCCAGTTGGAGGTCTGTGTCTAGCGGAGTCCCTCAAGGGTCGGTACTGGGACCAGTTCTATTCAATATATTCATTAATGACTTGGATGAGGGAATAGAGTGCACTGTCAGCAAGTTCGCTGATGACACAAAACTGGGAGGAGTGGCTGACACAACGGAAGGCTGCGCAGCCATTCAGAGGGACCTAGACAGGCTGGAGAGTTGGGCGGGGAGAAATTTAATGAAATATAACAAGGGCAAGTGTAGAGTCCTGCATCTGGGCAAGAACAACCTCATGTACCAGTACAAGTTGGGGGCAGAGCTGTTGGAGAGCAGCGTAGGGGAAAGGGACCTGGGGGTCCTAGTGGACAGCAGGATGACCATGAGCCAGCAGTGTGCCCTTGTGGCCAAGAAGGCCAATGGCATCCTGGGGTGTATTAGAAGGGGTGTGGTTAGCAGGTCAAGAGAGGTTCTCCTCCCCCTCTACTCTGCCCTGGTGAGGCCGCATCTGGAATATTGTGTCCAGTTCTGGGCCCCTCAGTTCAAGAAGGACAGGGAACTGCTAGAGAGAGTCCAGTGCAGAGCCACGAAGATGATTAAGGGAGTGGAACATCTCCCTTATGAGGAGAGGCTGAGGGAGCTGGGTCTCTTTAGCTTGGAGAAGAGGAGACTGAGGGGTGACCTCATTAATGTTTATAAATATGTAAAGGGCAAGTGTCAAGAGGATGGAGCCAGGCTCTTCTCAGTGACATCCCTTGACAGGACAAGGGGTAATGGGTGCAAGCTGGAACACAGGAGGTTCCACATAAATATGAGGAAAAACTTCTTTACGGTGAGGGTGACCGAACACTGGAACAGGCTGCCCAGAGAGGTTGTGGAGTCTCCTTCTCTGGAGACATTCAAAACCCGCCTGGACGCATTTCTGTGTGATATGGTCTAGGTAATTCTGCTCCGGCAGGGGGATTGGACTAGATGATCTTTCGAGGTCCCTTCCAATCCCTAACATTCTGTGATTCTGTGTAATTTTCACTGTCTCTCCTTTAACTTCCTGATGCCGCCATTGGTAACGATGGAGGAACTGCACATCGGCCTATACCATGCGATGTGTACAGACCACAGTCAAAGGCTGCGGGCTCTGTCCCTAAGTCATCATTTGCCTTGCCTGGACACCAAAATATCTCGGCAGAGGTACATAATAAAGACATATCAATCTATCTGTGTTAGTTTATGGGATAGAAATGAGAAGCTGGATGCCTAGCTAAGGAAGTATTTAGAGCCCACACGGTCTGGTCATATGAGTAAAAATCATTATGCATGTCTGGGAACAAGACTATTAAAAGGAGGAATGAGGAACTTTCTACGGCTGGCAAGCATCTCAACTGACCAGCTACCCAAAAGATGAAATAAACTGCTCACCTCATGCATTTCATAGTCAAAGAAACAGAACTGCACCCCAAAGGACATTTCATCCTCTAGCATTTCATCTCACCTACTCAGAAATATACCTTACAAACAGGCAAACTGCCCTCTTAGCACAGACTATGGAAAACACCTGGGTGACTAATTTACACAAGGTCCTAGGGTTTAGAAAGTTAATGTTAGGTGATGTGTATGCCACTCTGAATCTTTAATTTTGATTTCTGTTTAATAAACTTCAGAAAGCCAAGACACCGGAGCAATTCTAGCACACCAGAGAAAATAACCTGATGTGTGCAAATATTTACAAAGCTAAATAGTGTGGTTGTGGCTTCTGGGCTGCTTAGGCTGGCGTTAGTTTTGTGAAACTGGGAAGCACTCAGTGAAGTATAAAAAGAAGGTGGCATGATTGATATCAAACAACGTGACAATATGGAATACCTTGTCCCACAAAAAACCTGAATGTTGTTTTTGATGTATTTACAAATCTGGCTGATAAAGTAGCTGGTACTGATATAATATATTTAGGTTTCTGTAAGGCAGCTGACTTTGTCTTTTCTGGCATTTGATAAAAAATAGCACTACACAAATCAATGTTGCCCTTATTAAACAAATTCAATTCCCACTCAACTGATATATCATAAAAAAGTAATTGTAAATGGGGAATCATCATATGTGAGTTATTCTGCTGAGCACCTAAGAAATCTGTTTTGGGCACAAAACTACTCAATATCTCTATCAATTAACTAAAAGAAAAATAGAGAATCCATTTGTGTGACAGAAGAATTGGCAGAGAAATAAATAATGATGGGACATATGGTAGTTATAAAGATCCATTTGGAGAGCTTCGTAAGGTGGGCTTATCCAAACAACACGTGTCTGACTACAGCCAAGTGCAAAGTCATATATCTAGCACAAGAGCTTCCAAAACAGGAGTGTCTCCAGGACTGCAAGGACCTGGAAAAATATGATGAGATGATGAGAGGAACCAAATACACACATCTGAAGAAAGGATGCTGATCAGCTGGAAGGGGTTCTGAAGCAAGACACAGGAATAATACAAGAACCATAAAACACATCCCTCCATGACAGACTGGGATGCTTAATTTGTTTATTTAAGGTAGTTTGTTTACAGTCTCTAGGTGGATATACAGCAAAGAGTTCTGAAAGTACTTGACTATCATTTTTAAGAAAAAGCATATCAGTATTTGGTGGTTTGAATCAGGCAAAAGGCAGATTTAGATAAACACAAAGTTTAACAGTGAGGTCAATTATCTTGCCTAGGATGCAGGAGAATTTCTGCTGTTTGAGTTCTTTAACTCAAAGGACAGCTTAAAAACATGCTCCCGTTCTGCCCTGGATCATCCCTTATGTGATTGATCCAGAAACGCCTGGTGAGGATATATGGTTTGTGCTACACCCAGCACAAAATGACCTCTACTATCTTTATGTCCTTCAGCTGGTCACTTGTGGGACAGTTAGTGTTAAAGGACATGGGGAGAGGGGTGGGAGACGGGTATCCTCACATGGCCAGCTCACTAAGTTGAACAAGGATTCAGAATAGAAGAGTACCAAATTCGGGAGAACACAACATGGTCAGAAAACAGACTGATCCCCTCTCCCTCCTTGGACTTCATTGCACAACCCCCCTCTAGCCTGATTGAGCCCTGGCTATCCTGAACCACCATCACAACCCAGCTGCAATGGATGTGATGGAGATGCGAAGCAGAGCAACCACAGCTCACTCCCTTACCTACGCTGGCTTGTCAGAGCAGGCAATTATGTCCATCAGTAAAGTCACCCAGGGCAACTTTGTTCAGTAGTGAGAGAGAATTTTTACAAAGTAATTTTTTCTGAATCTTTTAATAGGAGCCTCTGAAGTAAGTAAATAATGACCCTTATCTTAAGGCAGTAAGTTAACCTTTTGTAGCCCTGTCCATGCCAAAGACAACATCTTTGTCAAGAGGTGTAAACATGAATTTAGGAACCTCATTAGATCACAAATATTGACTGTAGTTATCTGAGATATGGATTTTTCATACTTTAATCAATCAAACAGCTATTTCAGTAGCAGAAGGCACAGCTCCCATCTACTTGAGGCATCTGTGCTAGAACCAGGCCCTGCATGCTCATGACTGTGCACAACTTGGCCGAGAAAGAAGGTGGCAGAAGTGCAAAGCCTCCAACTTGTGGCTTTTCCACAGCCAGGACTTGTGCCCTTAATTCATTGGGAGGACGACACAGTGAGAGCTGCAGCCATGGACTCAGAGGGAGGATATTTAGGAGGGAAAATAGGACTGGAGGAAAAGTGAATGTCACTCCAGTCTTCAAAAAGGGCAAGAAGGAGGACCCGGGTAACTATAGACCGGTCAGCCTCACCTCCATCCCCGGAAAGGTGATGGAACAACTTGTCCTTGGTGCTGTCTCTAGGCACATCAAGAATAGGGGGATCATTAGGGGCAGTCAACATGGCTTCACCAAGGGGAAGTCATGCTTAACCAACTTGATAGCCTTTTATGAGGATGTAACCTGGTGGATAGATGGTGGTAAAGCTGTGGATGTGGTCTATCTCGATTTCAGTAAAGCGTTTGACACGGTCTCCCACAGCATCCTCGCAGCTAAACTGAGGAAGTGTGGTCTGGATGATCGGGTAGTGAGGTGGATTGTGAACTGGATGAAGGAAAGAAGCCAGAGAGTGGTGGTCAATGGGACAGAGTCCAGTTGGAGGCCTGTGTCTAGCGGAGTCCCTCAAGGGTCGGTACTGGGACCAGTTCTATTCAATATATTCATTAATGACTTGGATGAGGGAATAGAGTGCACTGTCAGCAAGTTCGCTGATGACACAAAACTGGGAGGAGTGGCTGACACAACGGAAGGCTGCGCAGCCATTCAGAGAGACCTAGACAGGCTGGAGAGTTGGGCGGGGAGAAATTTAATGAAATATAACAAGGGCAAGTGTAAAGTCCTGCATCTGGGCAAGAACAACCTCATGTACCAGTACAAGTTGGGGACAGACCTGTTGGAGAGCAGCGTAGGGGAAAGGGACCTGGGGGTCCTAGTGGACAGCAGGATGACCATGAGCCAGCAGTGTGCCCTTGTGGCCAAGAAGGCCAATGGCATCCTGGGGTGTATTAGAAGGGGTGTGGTTAGCAGGTCGAGAGAGGTTCTCCTCCCCCTCTACTCTGCCCTGGTGAGGCCGCATCTGGAATATTGTGTCCAGTTCTGGGCCCCTCAGTTCAAGAAGGACAGGGAACTGCTAGAGAGAGTCCAGCGCAGAGCCACGAAGATGATTAAGGGAGTGGAACATCTCCCTTATGAGGAGAGGCTGAGGGAGCTGGGTCTCTTTAGCTTAGAGAAGAGGAGACTGAGGGGTGACCTCATTAATGTTTATAAATATGTAAAGGGCAAGTGTCATGAGGATGGAGCCAGGCTCTTCTCAGTGACATCCCTTGACAGGACAAGGGGTAATGGGTGCAAGCTGGAACACAGGAGGTTCCACATAAATATGAGGAAAAACTTCTTTACGGTGAGGGTGACCGAACACTGGAACAGGCTGTCCAGAGAGGTTGTGGAGTCTCCTTCTCTGGAGACATTCAAAACCCGCCTGGACGCATTTCTGTGTGATATGGTGTAGGCAATCCTGCTCCGGCAGGGGGATTGGACTAGATGATCTTTCGAGGTCCCTTTCAATCCCTAACATTCTGTGATTCTGTGATTCTGTGAAAATAACAACATTGCTATATGGAAATGCATCAAACATTTGAAAGTAACTGGGGCGGGGGGGGGCGGGGCTTAAGGGTGTTAGCAGTTCTTTACTTGTGTCCAGGGGAGAATATTTGCGTATACTCGTGTAACTCTCTTTCCTCTCTGCATACCCAATGAGTGTGTGACATGAAGTGTGTGTGCATATGTGTACATGCAGGGATTTCTTCTGCTCCTTTTATGTTTTATAGAACCTGACTATGACAGCTGTGACTGCTGATTTGAAACGACCCCGAGTCAGACACCACGCAGCCCTCTGAAATGAATTAATCTTTGCATCATTCTGGTTCTGGGATTTGATATGGGCTGGGGTTTTTTCGGTTGTTATTGCTGTTGCTGTCGCAAGCTCCAGCACACATACTTCAGTTTAGTCTCCACTGTCTGTGTGACTCATGACACTCAAAATGAGAAGTCCGTGGCTACAGGTTTTGCCAACAAGAATCTGTGACACACATCATGGCAAGAATCAATCTTTTGTCCCTAAGACTGGCTGCAGCAGAAAACTTGGTACCTTCTGGTTCATGTATACGTAATCCTTTCACTCCTGAAAACTTTCTTGACCCATCTTCCCTTCAGCTGCCTGAACTCCTGTCTTACGCTTGTGCTATACACAAAGATAAGATTAAAAATCTAGTGCCGTAGACAAAAAAATATTATCTCTTCCGGCGATATTATATTTGCATACCAAAATCTGTCTGCATATACAATTTATTAAACATTTTCTTGGGCTAAAGACACAGAGTTGAAAGCCAAAGCTTGACGCATAAATCTTGCCATAGCGGGTACACAGAAGCAGGCAGCTCAGGAGTCTGGAAGCCTGCACAGGCTCCGTTCTGGCCCGCATGCAGACAAAAGCATGAGTTACTTTCTGGTCAAACCAGGAGAGGGTCTGTATCATTTTGAGAGGCAATCCAACAACCTCAGCTTAACCTGTTCATGTGCCCCTACTCTGAGGTGATAAGAAAAGTTATATAGGGCTATTGAAAAGAAAACAGCCTTACAAAATTGCTGTTTAATAAAAACATCAAGCAGAAAAGTCTCATTTCAGTCCAATAGCTAAGTAAATAGAAAGTAAAGACATGTAGGACTGGAAGGGCTCTCAGAGATCGCTCTTGTTCTAAGGCAGTGTATCTTAACAAGTGCTCAGATAACTCTCTCTGTTTAACCTATGCTGACACAAAGAAAGGGCCGTCACTTGCCTTTACTGAATCAGGCTTTGGCCATTTCTCTGTTAACCAAAACCTTACAAATTCTGATCTTTGACTAGGGCCAGCACAGGCCTGTATGGAGGCTCCTTTTTAAATGTGAGCCACCTGTTTCACAGCAAGCTACTTACTGAGAACTCTTCCTTAAAAATATATCTTCCACAAATTGTGCTCCTATTTCATGATGATTTAATTTACATCACATTTCTGCTGTACGCTTAGACTAAGGTCAGATGAGACATTGTTGAAATCCTTACTGAAATCCAGACATAAATACCTATTATTTTGCCATTCACTGATAGGCAGTTACACTGTCAAAAAGGGATTTAGATTGCTTTGACATTATTTGTTCTTAACAAATGAACCCGGGTTGTCCTAGATTACCTTGATATCCTCTAGGTGCTTATGAATTGATTATTTGAGAATTTATTCTGGCATTCTTTCAGATATTGAAGCTAGCTGACTTGCTTACAATGTCAAAGTCTGCTTTTGCCCATTTTTAAGCTGGATGCTCCCCTGCCCTCTATTAATTCTCTTTAACCCCTCCATACATGTATTAATGCTGAGCAAGTGATTAAGTACTCTGCTCAACAGTGATGCTGCAATCAACCAGTATCTCACACTCCACTGTGAGGCATCACTTGTTAATACAGTCCTGACTTAGAGCCCTGTTGTGTATTACTGAACCCTGTGAGTTGCTATGCCTTCAGAAACATCTTTTGCTCATTTATTTCAGAATAACAGTTAAGGTTTAGTTTCAAATTTCTCTCTAAATGTAGTGCAATATGGTCTGTAAAACTATATCTTGCGAACATTAAAATTCACCAAAGCATCTTGCAATTGAATCCTTGCTGAGGAATGGGGATGCATCATGATTTTGCAAGTGGACTACTTTATCTATGGAAGAGGGAAAGATGTTTTAGGTGTATGATAATACAGTACGGCAAAAATAAAAACAGATGGCCCTACCACAGGTGAAATAAAAACTGCTCATAGTTTGTGCAAAGAAAATCTGGGAAAGTATTTTGTTCGTTGGTAAGGCTAAAGTGCTACAAACAGCACTGTCAGGCTTGCATTGTGTCAGAAGGCGGCTGGACAAGGGAAAGTAGCAGCCTCTGAGCTACCGTTAATTTAATGATTGGCACTGTAAAATGCTGGTGGATATGTGTGTTTTATTTACATTTTTTATGTTTTAATGTTAAATGATAGTGTGTTCTAGTATCACTTAACCAATTAATGATTAACTGCCCTTTTTAAACCCTTTACGACACTGACATGTCATACGATACAGTGCCATGACACTTCAAGAATTACAATCCTATTAGCTCTCTTGGACTAAAGGTTTGCGGGCCTTCAAAAGGATGGGCATGGAAATTGAGATAACTCTCCCCATCCCAGACCCCTTACTCTGCCATTAATATAATTTCACAGTGGCCCTGAGATCTGCCCAGTATCTGTAGATATTGGGAGTTGTTTAGTATTGGTACATTGAGAGCTGTGGCGTGACCTTTAAAAGAGTGTATCACTAGAGTGTCCTGGAGAAAACGTAATTTTAAAGCTGCAGGATGGAAACATGAGAAAGGCTAAAAATTACATGACATAAAAGTCTTGTGATTTGGGGTGCAATGCCACATGGATCCTTGCTGCCACCAAGTCAAATGCTCTTGTGAATGACATTAGAAAACAGCTGGGAACCCTGTGGCACAGGACTTTATTTTGTTTATATACTGGACTGAAAGTCTGCACAGAGCTAGACTAGCCTAAGCTGTATAAGCAGCGACATCACCTATGTACTGTGTGGAATTCTGTTCTCTGTGTGCTCATAAACTCTCCCTCTAGAGTATCTGAGAGCAGAGCAGTGCATGGCATCCCACTGGGCTGATTTTCTTTCCCACATCTCAGGAAAGGTAAAATCTTTTTCTTCACAATAACTGATTTAATTGTAATTTTCAAGCTGTTTCTTTTCTCACTCCCTCTCTCTCACTGCTTTAGCTCTTTTCACTCCTGCTTTCTTTTTATCTCCTTTTTTCTTTCACCTTCTTTTTTTTTCTTTGTTGTTTTCAGATCTGTCTTCAGTAAAGCCAGAGAAAGGAGATTTATACCTTCAAGCAGAGTGATCTGTAAAGCCATGACCCTGCTGTAGAGAACATTATCCCAGGGTTCAGAGGAACAGTGCTATCAACATGCAAAGAAAGAGGCTTTTCTAAGATATTCTTAGATAGCTTCACAGAAGGCCTTGAAAATAAATGTCAAGACCTAGAATTGATGTAGAAAGTATTGGGCGGAAGGCTGAAGCCTTCTGGGGCTCTTCACATGACTTCTTTGAAGGCAGAGAAAGCAGCTATCCATGACCATCTCATGCGAACAAACATTCTTACAAAAAGAAAGGATCCATTTCACAGGCTCTCTAAATATCACTAGTGTCTGGGGTAAGAAAGTTTTGCCAAGGCTAGCTGTAGCAAGCACTGCAGGCAGACCCAGAAGAATGAATACAGAAGTCCTCTCCCTATCAGTAGGTTTGAAGGAGGTCATTTCTCTGTGCTGTCAGCACCCTCCATACCACGACCAAGGCTGAACCTCTGCTGAGGACTGTCCAAATTTCAGTGATGGATAGGTGCATGGGCAGCAGCTCTTCATGGGCCACTCTACTGTCTTGTTTGAGTATGGGAGGTTTGCCACCAAGTAGTAGCTTGGAAGATCGGATTGCTCCAGAGATGGCATCGGTAGGACTGGCTGAACAATGGCTCAGAGCGAAGCGGAGCTTGACCTCTTCTTCAAAGGCAATGTTAACATTTCCCATCAGCTGCAGCCTAAGCTGCTCCCAGGCATCCTTTACCAGACATAGCAGACATCGGTCTGAAATACAAGTGGTGACTGATGCTTTACAACACATCTAAGGGGTCTTGTGATAGCAAAATGCCCTAAATTGGAGCATGGGGGATGTTGTATAGCATCTTCAGTTCAGGGTGTATTTTCTTCATAGTTTTGTTGATGGTGAGCTTCTGCAAGCAGTACCTGACAAAGTTCCCTGTACTATGAAGAGCAAGTCACTCTAGGGGCATAGAAACACTCCTGGTTAACAAAAAAGCACAATTCAGATGTTGTAACTGCAGACTTTTTTAAGGACAGCATGCCTGTAGCTGCATGCAGTGGAGGGGATGAGCCTCACTATACATGGCTTTCACCATCCATGCAGGCACAGTCAGCGCGCTATAATGCCTTACTAGAAGCCAAATGCAGCTTCCAAGTCTGCATATGCAAGTAATTAGGAAATTTAATGTGCAGTGCTTTTCCCCCCCTATTTTCTATAATACCTAAAACACTGTATAAATTAAAGTTAGAAAAATCTATCTGACCCTATTTAATCTGTCCCTTTACAGTCAGTACAGAGTGGCTTCTTCCAGTGAAGTCCCCAAGCACTTTTTCACTAGCACTTTCGCTGTGTGCCTCAGGCTTTTCTTACATTTGGTGTCATGAAGATTACCCACATCCACTTTGAGCAATTTAGAATGTACTTATTTCTATATTGGTATGTATAGAATTTCTTATCAGCTTTCTCAAAACACTTAACAGGTAAATTCACCCATGTCTGCATTTGGCTATACCTACATTTGTCTACATAAACAGATTTCATATGCTGAGAGACTACTTCTGTGCTCATTTGGCCAGAAGTGGATTTAAATGTGCTATTGACCTTATGCAATACTTAAAGCTCCTTTTGGGAAATGGCCACAGGTGCCTATTCTTTCCTGCAAAAAGGAGCTATTGAGTTGAAAACTGTCTTTTTGAGGATCTCAGAGAATCCCTCCTTACTGACCTGAATCTGCCCTAAAATTCAGTTGGTTTGCTTGTTTGTGAAGACTACCTCCTGCCACGCTGGCCAAAACCAATTCACTGCCTGCTGGGCCTCCCCTGTCTATCTCTGCCCATTGCTTGGCTCTTCTCTTAAACTGTGAACACTTTGGGGCAGAGACACGTTTTCAGTATGATGGTATACAGTCCATGGTTAGGACTCTAAGGTGCTACTGGAAAAAAGTGACCACAAGACTCAAGTGCTCTGAAACCTCATTTGGCAATTTGTAATTCTGAGCTTGGCACCTCAACAGACACTCGATAAAGAGGAGCAGGGAGACTGGGCTCTGGAATTATTAGTTTTATTATTAAATGTTAATACGGTTAGTTATTCCTTTGGAATCAGTGATGTGTCTAACGTCAGAGAGAGAAGACAGGTCCCATACGCTAATGCTCTAATAGCCTAGATGTGAGTGGAGAGATCGAAAAGCCTGAGTACATCTAGTTGAGCGTCAAACGTGGAACAGAAAACAAGGGTAACTGCAGTATCTGAGGGAGGTGAGTACCTGACGCAGAAAAAAAGACAGGAGAATAAAAAGATGAAAAAGATTAAACTGGGCAAAGGAAAATGCAGGATGCAGAAGCGTTCCCTCTCAGTGCAACAGTGTGAGGCTGCAGAATACTCTCAAACTTGATGGGGCTTAATGAGAAATGTCATTAATTTCAATTCTGGGCCTCAGAACTGAAAAGTGCTCACTTTACTTGCCTGCTCATTGAACACATTTATTTACTGTATGAAGGGAATGACCCAAAACTGGCCCTGCAAGGAATGCAATGCATAGATTTTAAGCCTATTCCTACCTCTCAATGTCTCTGGCTTTCTCATCTAAAGCAAACGTGATGAAACATGCAAGTACAAAGAGAAAGAAAACTTTGTACAGAACCACTGCCTGGACTGTTTGCCTTTTGAAACACCTCCACGAGTTGGTGACAGGAGAAACTCCCTGGGAATGAGGTAGCTTTAGCCCTGCAAAAGGAGTCCAGAGGTACGTACAGCAGCTCCTGCGGGGCACAGCCTGCCTGGTCTGCGCATCTGCACAGCCACAAAGCCTGGCTGCTCGTGGCCAGCAGGCTGTGTTCGCGCTCTGAACTGGCCCCAGCTGCTGTTCCTTGCTCCTTTGACGTGTGTGTGTGTGTGTCTGTGTTACATGACTATAGAAGGAGCAATCAGTCAGCTCCCAGGAATCTTAGCAACAGCCGCGTCCCCAGAAAAGGCTTGTAGCAGCTGGAGCGGTGATGACTCAGCAGCATGGGCTCTCTGGCCTCTTGCTGATCCCTGGCAAGGACTCCAGTCCAAGTTCTGGCTCCCTTGTTTGGGTCAGTGCTCTCTTGCTGGCACCAGTAGATGAATTCCTGGATCCTGCTGGCCTTGGCATTAGAAAGCAACTAAAAATGAGCTGACAGCTGTAGCCAAAAAAAGTTTCTGTTCTCTTTTTTAACGACAAATTTTTAAAAACAAAACAAAACTGAACAAAACCTGCAGAATCCTGTTAGTACATTACAAGACAGGAGAAAAATGTCAGAGTTCAGCTGTGGCAGATGCATAGGGGAAGATGGTCACAAGCCAGGAGACCCACATCCCTGCCGTCCCCTGGGGAATGAAGCATATTGGTGGGGTTGGGGCTGGTCTGGAGACTATACAAAACATCACTAGAAGGTTTGTTTACTTTATGTAACAAGAGTTTGGGAATGTGATGTTGAGTAACTCTGTCGACATTTCACCTAGTTTAAGTCACTAGTGCAATGAATCTCTTTGGCCTCGAGTTGTTTTCGCCTCCAAGAGTACTGTGTTTGTATCAATCGCAAGAGTGTCCCCACACTGCTGCAGTAGTTCCAGAGGCGAGTGAGAAGAGAGATTGGGATTAAAGAGCCCCGGGTCAGGACGGCGGCGTGTCTGCGCAGGGAGGGAGGAACCTCACGCTGGGCCGGCAAGGGGACGGCAGGGGACAGCGAGGGGACTCCAGCGAGGCCGGGCAGAGGGGCTGCAGGGTACAAGGATAGCGCTGCGGCCGGGAATGAGGCCCCCGAAGAGCCGAGGAGGAAGAGGACAGGCGAGGAGGGGCGGCAGGAACCGGGCGGGGGGGGCTGCATGTCTGGATTTTTTTGGCACAGGGCTGCCGGGAAGCTTGCTGGGCCGGTGCCAGGCTCCAGCGAGCTCCGCTTAGTCCCTCCCCTTCACGAGCACTAAAAATTCACCCTGGAACAAAAACATCCATGTGTGTGTCTGTGTGTGTGTAACAATCTGCCTTCTCAGCAGCACCGCCGCCACCCCGACATCGCTGGCCTCATTACTGGGAGCAGGAAATGAGTAAAACATAAATGACTTGGGAGGAGGCAGGAGGGGCCGCCCCGCTCCCCGGCGATGGCCGCCCCTCTTCGCCGGGCAGCGGCGGGGGCTGCTGGGAGGCTGCCGCGCCTTATGCAGATGTCGGGGACCTCAAATGTCTGCCGGAAATTACAGCTCATGTCGGGCGGGGGGAGACGTGCGTTTCCCCGGCTGGGGAGCCCAGCGGGAGCCCCCCTCTCCCGCGCCCCCGCCCCCGAGCTGGGGCCGGCAGCCCGGGCCCTCGCCAAACCCAGCTCGTAAATCAGCTCGGCAGAAGAAAAATACGTGTAGGAAAATGTCTCGGGGCAGAAAAATAAAAACGCGACCAAGCCTGGCCCGGCGTGGTTTGCGGGAGGGCCGGAGCCGGCTGGTGCGGGCCGGCGCGGCGGGGAGCCTGCGGCCGCCCCCCCCGCGCTGCGGGCAGGTGGGGCGGGCGGCCGCAGGCCCGGCCGGAGGAGGGAGCTGGCGCTGCCCGGGCCAGGCTGTGCTCCCCCCTTCCGGTAACGAGGCCGGAGCGCTTCCAAAATCAACACCGCATGGCCCCTGCCTCGCTTCAGGCCGGCGGCGAGGCAGGGAGGGACGGAGGGGCCCATCCTGTCGAGCAGAGGCGGCGGCTCGGGGCTGCCACAGCGCTGTGCACATGGAGAGGGATCCCGTTCTGTGAGCTCAGCACCATGGCGTGGCCCTGGCCTCCTGCCAGAGGGAAAAAAATGTGCCTCGCTCAGACCCGCTCAGTCTTCGGAACGGCGAACCCCGGCAAAATGCTGGGAACGTGGGAAAGTGATCTGGGTGTGCAGCGGCACAGGTTACAGGAGGGTGTTCTCAGTGTAGGAGAGCATAAGAGCATTCACATGCCCCGGGGAATGTCTGCCTGAACAGCAAGAGCAACACCTCAAATGCCTTGAACAGCGAAGAGCACGGTGCCACATGGTGCGATTCCAGCATTACTCACCCCAAGGATCAGGCGCTTCCCCACCCAGTTACATATGACCAGGAAATTATAGGCTGTGCTGCTCCCCGCCTGGCTGAACGGCTGCCATATCATATGATACGCACCAGAGCGGCGTGTCTGATGAAACAACAGAGCAATGTGTTTTTAGTGAAACTCTAATGCTTTGCGGAATAGACGGGCTTGGCTGGGTCAGACTATCATTTGGTATCCTGGGTGCATGCTCCCTCTTGCACATCTTGCCATTAATTAAAATTCTGGATAAAAATGAAATCCTAATCTTCACTGCTCTCCTTTTACTTAAACTCCACAGCCAGCCCCTGTGTGGCTTAGACGTTACAATTCCTCACTCTTTCTTATTCCATCCATCCCATCTGTGGACAGGCTTTAATTTTTCTTCACACTCAGTATTCACAAGATCTTTCTCCTATAGCCATCTTATCAAGGGCTCTGCATCTCTCGTTTTTATTACTATAACATTCACATCCCAGGTCTGATGTGCACGTTTCCTCCCTGCAGTACACGGCAAATGGAACTACAAAGGTCATCCCTGCAGCACACCGTATCGTCTTGTCCCTGTCTTGAATTTATCCACTACTTCCTACTTAACACTGAGTTTAAGGAACTTGTTATAATGAAAGTCACCTGTGCAAGACTGCTCATCCATCTTTCCCGGTATGTTTCTCCCTGTCTTCTCCACTAATAATGTGAATTCTCGCCAACCCTGCCAGTCTCCTCACATTCTCATTCCATCTCTCCAATACATATCTCTTTTTGCTCCACCTTTTGCAGCAGCATCTCTACCCAGGTCAGCTCTCTGCAGCTAAGGTAGTCTGATTTCCTATGGGTTTGTGTTTCATTGACTCTAAGCACTGGTTAAAGCCTTTTCTTCTAACTGGGTGTTTTTAAGAGCTGCAGCCCATGCAAATTTTCTAAAGTCTGAGAAAATATGAACTCTTAATTGCAACCTTCTCAGCTAAAGAAAAGGGTCTTTTCTTGGCTTTTTATTTTAATGAAATTAAGTATATCTGAGCCAGCTTCTCCTCTATCCATTTGCTTTTAGTTGATCGATGCATCAAAAATCATACATGCATCTGACAGACATATGATACCATGCATGTTCCCCCCACCAAAGATCTTGTGATCACATAAACCTTCTTTCTTTGCAAAAGCAGACATAAATTTTAACTGCAAAACCACGTGCTTCTTTTCATTACTGAGCCCCTTCTGCTCTATGTTAATTGTTTTTCTTTCACCATTCCTCTGTGTTTGCCTTTTTAGACCTTCTACTCCTGAGGGCAGGGACTGGGCTTGCTTCTGTGCCTGGAAAGTGTTAAGTGCCTTATGGGCATAACAACAATTTAATTAGTTAATAAGTACTAACAATTTGCATTAGTGTCATGCTTCCTGCCATGTCACATCAGACCACTGCTCCAGCCAGTCAAACATATCCCTCTTTCTTATGGTGCTCTGAATTAACTGTCCCCCATCAAGGCCAGGGCCTCACACGTGGTGGTGGTTGGACCCCAGCCCCAGGCTCATTTTGCAGAGTCTGTCCAAAGCTTGCTCCTTCTCAAGGAATCCATCACCTGGCCAATCTCGGATCTGAGCTCCTGCTGTATAGAGAGACACTACCGGCTAATTGGGCTTGGTAACGTATCTGACAGAGTGAGACTTGCCAAACGGTTCAGAGGAAGGGACGACAGCTCTGTAATACTCCCAGCATGGCACTATTCTAGGATAGGCAAAATAGAAGGCTGAAGCAGGACTCCTCACTGACCCCAGTCCTTCTGTGCCTCCCAGCACTGGGCGTTGAAACTTTCCTGCACCCAACTGCCAGTGCCTTTCATCTGTTTCCTCTTCAAAATATAGTATTTTCTTCCCTAATATTGTGCAGTAGCAAATTCCACAGTTTATCCTGTAGCTTTGTGCTTCAAGGAGGGATAATCTGTACTTGATAACATCAAGTGATCTTTTACATCCTGTATCAATCATATTGAATTATAAGGAAAACTAGGAGTCTCCTGAAAGGGTTTGATGGCTCTACTGTGGAAAGAATCAGGAATGTGAGACTTGGGTAAAGAATTCCAATTAAAAGGAAGCCAGGAAGACCTTTGAGACAAGGTGGACACCTGTGTTATATTTTAAGAGATATCTTTTATTTGTATATCTTATATTCCATACCCCTGCATAAAGCCTCTTTGTGTTATATTTCAGCAGAGAATCCTACACTGAGAATCTGCAGATGGATGATTAGGCATGACAAATAAAACATGCAGGAGGGGGGAAATGGGCTACTCCTTAAACATTGCTCATTTATCTACTGTTTGGTCTTTGTAGCATGACTGTCATCCTGACGAGGAACGGGAAGGCAGTTTCAGGCAGCAGAAGCAGTATGAGGAAAGAGATGGGACAAGACTGTGCTGGCACTTGGGAAGATTGCGGGCAAGGTGGAAAGCGCTCTAGAACTGGGTGAAGCCAGGAACTGGACTGCTCAGCATATGCTGCTGGAAGCCGTGGTGGACATACAGAATCACAGAATCACAGAATCAACCAGGTTGGAAGAGACCTCAGGGATCACTGAGTCCAACCGTTGCCCTGACACCACCCTGTCAACTAGACCATGGCACTAAGTGCCATGTCCAGTCTTTTCTTAAACACATCCAGAGATGGTGACTCCACCACCTCCCTGGGCAGCCCATTCCAATGTCTAATAACGCTTTCTGAAAAGAAATTCTTCCTAATGTCCAACCTGAACCTCCCCTGGCGAAGCCTGAGGCTGTGCCCTCTTGTCCTATCGCTAGTTGCCCGGGAGAAGAGGCCAACTCCCACTTCACTACAACCTCCCTTCAGGTAGTTGTAGACTGCAAAGGCCTTCTCCTGGGAAGTGACGCTGGGCCTGCTCCACTGCAGCAGCTGGCCCCCGTTGGACGCAGTGCCCTCAACAGAGTTACAAGGGTGGCTGAAGACCTGAAAGAAAGTTTAGTCCACCCAAAGGTCATGTTGTACTGTCCCAGGGGTCGTGTGAGATCAACAGCTGGTAAATGATGGCATATCTGGAGTAAGTTCTCTGTTGCCACTCTAGGGCAATATAGAAGAAGAAAATGTGGGTCTTAACAGGCACACTTAAACCATATGAAGGAGACCTATATTCTGGAATGACAGGTCCTCCTCCATGACTGGAGCACGACCTAGCTGGTGACTGAGATATCTGTTGTTTATAGGCAATGATTCCTCAGAAACAAATCAACTAAATGAACAAACAGTGATAAAGTAGAGCCGAGAGCTGCATTGTCCTCCTCAGAGTCATAAAAACGCATCCCTTTTACAACTGCTGAGTGCTTTGCCAATATCATGCCAAGGTGAGAGCAGCACGGGGAAGGGAAAGATATTGAAAAGGAAAATAAATGGGCCAGGTAAACAGTGCTGCTGCTGCTGCAGCAGCCGCGGTTGTCATGGCGACCGGGGTGAAGAGGAGGAGGAGGAGGGGGAGGGAGGCGGATTGATCGGTAGTCCTGTGCTGGCTCATCTGGCTTCCATCCACGTGCTGCTAGAGAGGGAGAGAAAATCAAAGAGCCACACGCAGGGCGGCTGGGGCTCCGATTCGATACATGGCAGCAGCTCGATCAATAGCTTGTTGGAAGGTGGGTAACTGACTCCCCCTCTACGCAGGAGAAAGTGATGCAGCGACAGAGATGTGTTCGTTAGTTACTCATTCTGAGCTCTACTTTATCACCCAGTTTGTTCATTTAGTTGATTTGTTTGTTTGCTTGCTTGAGATCTCCTCTTCAGTCTGATTTTTCCCTGTACCTATCAAAGATGAGCAGTAGCTGCTGGAGTAAAGCCAGGACTGCCCTCAAGTTTCTGAGTTGCTTTCCATCTCCTCTCCTTTCTTTGGTCATAACTGGGATTTTTATCTCACACTGGCAGAGGTTTTGATGGGGGAAGCTGAAAACAAGGACAACCTTTTCTTATGGGATTTCTAGAGCTTCCTTTTCTGGCTGGGTCTGGAGGAACATTAAGTACAGCTCATCTGAACACAAGGAGCACAGTAGCCCCCCAAAAAATTAAATAGTTAAGTCTATTTTTGCACCTCACAAACCAAGTGAATTATGGGGAGAGATTTACAGCTGTTGTTTTTGTAAGTCTGCCATTCTCCAGGCCAGCGATCTGCAGAGGGTGACCAGATGATGCTATCAGAAAAGATAAAAAAAAAAAAAAAAAAAAAAAAAAAAAAAAAAAAAAGAGAGAGGTAGCAGAGGAAAGGGCAGCAAATCAGGGCACGCTGAGAAAAAAAAAAAGAGGAAGATGCAGAAAAAGAGATCTTTCTGAGGAAAGCACATAGTCATGAAGCACTGAGATAGTGTTGGCTAATTCTCCATTTCTACCTAGCCCTGGCACAAGGTACCTGCTTGACCTTCACGCAGGTAATGCTGCATTTTGTAAACAAGCTTGTACAATACAACCAAGTTCGCCCTCATGCTGAATAAGCTGCTGCAGGCATTTTCCAACAAAACATAGTAGAACTTGGGTGGCAAAACCAGGACTTATGTTTTACATCTTCTATCAAAGCAGGCAGCTCAAACCTCCCTATCACCTCCCTGGGGCACTAAGAACCTAATTGACTTCAACAGGGAAAAAACAATGCCACTCTGTGTGGTGCAACACCCATCAGCAAACTCTGAGCATAACATGGTAAATCTAGACTCCGACATGCTCTGGGAAGCAAGGACCATCTGTTTGCTCTATACTTGTCTATTGTCCAGCTTGCTGGAGTCCTGGTCTACAATGAGCATTTAGGCATATAGTAATAATAAGAGCAGTAGCATCCATTGCTGGCTAATTGATATTGCTTTGTGGAGTAACCAGCCCCTTAGGGTACGGCTAAGAGGCAAACACACCAGAAGTATCACTTCCTTCAGTTCCTTGGATTTTTCTTGGATCTATCCCATCCAAATGCGCTGCAGTTCAATTTTATTTAACTTCTGAATTAAAAATGAAAACTCATTTGCTTGGAATTCTGCTACTCTTAAGTTAGTTGGCTGCAGTCCAGCTCTCGGGGCTTGTTCTTTTAGGGTCTGATCCAAATCCCAGAGAAGACACTGAAAATTGCTCCACTGATTTTAATGAGTCAAACCACTGTGTGAGGAGTAAGCTATCATCTCTCAAGGCCTTTTTTATTATTTCCTTTTCATGCTTTGAAGCACTAGCAGGTGTATCCCGCAGACGCTGGATGTAAATCACAGTAGGAAGAGGGGGCTGTGTGAGCACAACTGCTCCCTGTTGCATAACCTAGAAGATGCAGGTTATATCAGGCAATACTAACAGGGTAGGGACTACAGCTCTTTTCACTCCCCAGTATATGTGCCTCTGGAAATACTTACAAACCACACAAATATGTCTCTGTGCCCTGCAGAATATTTTTCTTCAACTCCTTTGTGAATGGGAAGATAAGAGGTTTCTAACCTCTGGGCATAATTTATGGCAGAAATAAATAGCAGGATGATAGAACAGCTCTAAAGCAAATTATTGAAAATATTCACCTGCCAGTTCTCCAGAGAAAGCAGGCAGGTTGGCGAGTCGGAATCAAGTCAGACAGAAAGCCTTAGAGGAATGGAGTAGTTTCTTCTCGTCATAAAGGAATAAAAAGTGTTTGCAGCACCTGCAGGCTGCTTCCTCTCGAGAAGGAAGCCGGAAGGTTGGACAAAATATTAAATAGACAATGGAACAGCCTGTAGTCAAATTTGCACTCTGGCAAAATAAATAAAAGGCTGCTATCATGCTAAATGCCTGGACTACCTGCCAACAAGAACCATATCTATTTGCTGAATCATTATGCCTGACACAGATGGGGAAAGTAACAGGATATGTGGAAGACGTGGGAAGGGCAGGATGGATCTCTTACACGTCAGTAGGGCTCCAAAGAATCAGCTCAGTCAGTCTTCACAGAATCACAGAATCACAGAATGTTAGGGATTGAAGGGACCTCGAAAGATCATCTAGTCCAATCCCCCTGCTGGATCAGGATTGCCTACACCATATCACATATAAGCAGTCTTGCTGCTTAATGCGCAAATTCAAGGGCCTGGCTACTGAAACATAGTCTAAATTCTGGGAAGAATGGGGTAATCCAAATGCTCTGTGAGCACATGTGCAAGGGGAATGATGTAATGCTCAAACAGCCTGTGTCTTTCTCAAAAGGGACCTTCCTAAAGGTATCTCTGAGGCTACATGGGAGCTGTAAAAGGGCATATCTCACCTGCTTCTGCACTAGTGCACTTTAACAGCTGTATAAGGAGCCTTGAAGACAGTGTCCAGTCAAAATTCTGGTCACTTACTAAATGCCACTTTCTAGGAATTTGCACAGGAGCATTCCTGACAGGGAACCGACTCCTCCCCAAAGCAAGAGCAGTAGGGGTAAGTCAAGCTCTGTCAATGGTAAAGCACAGGGCTATGATAACATAAAGGATCCTGTATCCTAAAAAGTGAGAGAAACAACTGCAATCCCACACTTGATGAAAGGTATCAATGCTGCAGTTCTATGGTGCGTACCATAATGCTTACCCGAGGCCTTGAAACAAGGATCACAAAGAAAATCTGGGAGTGCCTAGCACTGAGTTGTCTGACTGGCGGTCTGTGGGCTGGGATCAGGCCGTGACATTTTCCTTTGAATATCATCCTGGCTACAGAAGAACTAGGGAACGGTGATTAAGGAAGCCCTTGAAGGCCATTTGTTAGTGCATTCCTGCAGACTCTAGCCACAGGCTCTTCAATTGCTTTTGTGTCCAGCTAGGAGGGGGAGGATAGACTGGGAGGTTGCTTCTGACGGTGCCTGCAGGTCATCACAGCATCCACAAGGCATGTGAGAGAAAACAGTACTGACTTTGGGTCCTTTAGCACTGGAAAAACTGGATACCTTGGGAACAACCTGTCAAACTGTTCTCCGGAAAACACAGAGAACAAAGAGTGCATAGGAAGATGATCCGCTTTTAGGAGAGCAGCCAGCGGGCATGAGAGTCTGAGATCCTGGGCTTTGTGAGGACCTGCTACAACTGATACAGAATCATAGAATCATAGAATCATAGAATCATAGAATCATAGAATGGTTTGTGTTGGAAGGGACCTTAAAGATCATCTAGTTCCAACCCCCCTGCCACAGGTAGGGATCAGGACAATTCTTGGGAGGGTCACTGCAGCTCTCAGATCCCCTTCAAATCCGGGAAGTGTGACAGTGGCTTAATTCCCTTTGCCTCAGCCCCAAGGGTGACTCGTGAGCACTCAGCACACTCAGCTGAAAGTCTGTTCCTGTGCCTGAGCAAGCAGCTGCCTAAATCCGGGGTGTCCTACATTACACCCAAAATGCGCACAGAGCCTGAAGTATCTGACTTGACCTTAGAGCACCCTCAACCTGAGAAGCTGGGCCAATGCCCATCAGTAATGTAACTTGAATTCTAAGCTCTGGTGCTGCAGAGATGCATTGTTGTATGATTAATGAATGCCATTAAACCAGAGAGCCTCTTCAGCCATCAGTGAAAACTCAAGAGAAATACCAGACAGTCAGCCACAGTCAAGGGGGCTGAACCAAAAAAAAATAAATAAATGCTTGTGGTTTAAGAAAACTGACTTTCAGTCTCCTTTTGAGATTGCACCATTCTAAATTGTTAATCCACATTGATCCACTTTAAGAAAGTTGGTAGGGCTGCCTCGTGCCTCGGCAGCTCCCCAGGCAGGAGGAACAGTGAGTCCTAGCAAGGACAGGGCTTGACAGAGGAGCCAGTCAACACTGGTGCTACCCTGACTCCCGTTCCTGGTGGGAAAGCAAAGCCTGGACATTTTGCCGACACTACCTCAGGATCTTTTAGATGTAACTGATCAAACAGAGAGGCTGATACGAAGAAGAGGAAGGTAGCATGCAGCGAGGAATAACTTCAGCTATATTAGTACACCTGCTCCACTGCTGATGGAATCCTACATGTGCAAAGATTTGCAGTAAGTGAGCCAGGCAAAGTTAGCTTCTACTTGTAATGAAAATTCACTTCAGTTAGCTCACCTGAAGCAAACCCTGGTGATTATTTGGGGTTTTACAGTGCAGATAACCTGATCACTGGTCACAGATGCTTGAGTCAAGACTATAGTTGAATATAGACAAGAACTACTATATATGCCTTCTGGGCACAGCACCGAACAAAGTGAAAACTGTGCTTATTAAGCAATTAAACTTACAGTTACTTGTGAATTTGGACCCTTTTTTCTGGGCTAGCGTTTGATGATTTCTAATGCTATGCAAGAGGCCAGCTGTTCACACCAGCAAGAATCCAGAGCCAGGGAGAATGTGGCAAACAGAAGAGCCTGGGGAGAGGGCAAAAATGCAGCTCAAAGTGCCAGGAACCTGGAGAAAAGCAGGCAGCAGGTAGCAGAAGTGTGTGAGGAGGATGCACCCCTAAGCAGTGAAGATTGCAGATGCCTCCATCCCCACACTGCCACATGGATGGTTTTAAAGCAGAGCCAGTTCCCATAGCAACAGCACCTGGCAGAGCTGCCAGCCATCGGGATGCAGCTCCTGGGGAAGGTAAAGAGCAAGGCTGACCTCCGGCGCTAACCCAGCCAGCAGCACAAAGCCCCAGCTAGCTGTGTGGCTCCTGGGCCAGCACTGTCCCCGTAAGCAGGAAGGTCAAGAGCTCTTCACCTGAGCCCCCAGTGAAAGCTGGATCAGATGAACAGCAGCTCCTGGTTTGAAACAATGCCCTAGCCAATTTTTGGATTCCCAGGAAATGAAGAGATGCTGAGCTAAACTTCATGGTATTGCGGGACAGGTCAGAGGACAGGGGAACACGCAAAAGCATCCTCAGCAGAAGGGAACAGAGGGATCCCCACTTTCTGACATCACCAGACAAGTGCTTTTCCTTCCCCTTGCACCTGCCTTCTGGCTTGTTTTTTACCACTACTGCTTCTCTGCTGTTGATTTTTGTTCTGACCCTCCTTCCAGTGCTCCAGCAAAATCTTCTGCTTTGTAGGCATGATGCCAATAAAAACTGATGTTTACCAGCTCTAGTAGGGTTCATTTTCTTGCTTGCGCAGTTCACACTTTCTCCCGGAGAGAAAGAAGTTGTGGAAGTGGGAGGCTGCCATTAGCAGGATTGAATGTCAGACACCTGAGAAAGCTGACACTAAAGAAGTGATGGAGGCAGCTCCTCATGAGCAGGTGGCTACACCATAAAACCTCTTACACTCGATGCTACCCAGCCCCAGGCTGGCAGCCTTGGTAGAAAGGTCAGGGGCCAAATGGGTCAGAGACTGGCATCTCCCATGTCATGAGGACTTCTTCTAGGGCTGGGCTGAAGTGTGCTGCAATGGCTGAATGCACGGTCTCACCTATGCCTGCTTCTGCTCCTTCTCTGTTGTCCTTTTATCTGGGCTGTGAATCTCACATCTTTCAGCAGAATAGAATTAATCTTACATTGAATACAAGGAATAAAAAATACAGGGAAATTGTTAGGCTCTGATAAATAAACATTTTCAGGAACAATTTCATCTTACTGACTGTGGAAATGTGTGACAGATCTGAGCTCAGGCAAATCAAGCGGACTGCTCATTCCGATATTGTGAGAGAAAGCAGCAGCAGCCAGAGAAATTGAAAGATCGACAGTTAATTGGAAATGTTACATCTGCTGTTTATGCAAAAGGCATAAATATTTATATCCTGAAGGCTCACTTTGGGTTCGCTCCTCAGCAGGAAGAGATTTACATTTTGAATAAAGACTTTTTTCTTTCTCCTTCTCAGTAAACGTGAGCAGTTTATTATTCCTTTAAACAGGAATCCTTAGCCAAGTCCTCCAGTTCTGTTAGTTACATGCATGCAGATTCCCTTGGCTTCAACAGAAATTACAGGTGTGTGCAGACTGCAGCATCCGTCTCCCTTTTTTATTAGACAGAGAGGAGTGAGACTGAAACAAAAGGGCAGGAACTGTGATCACAGAATGAGAAGGCAGAAAATACAGTGACAATTCAAAGGCACCTGAGATGCTGAACTGCTTTTCTAAATCTGCTTTTGGTAAGAAAATAATGAAAGTCTGCACCTTGAAAGCGTGGAAAGATTTGATGACAGAGTTGATACAGAGCAAGGAAAGAAATACTTGGAAAAATTAAGTACATCCCTGTATTGGATTAAGCGGCCCTCACCACGGTGCGATGAGTGAACGAGCTAACAAAAGTATTTAGAATGCAGTGATTCTAGAAAAGCCAGGGAAATCTGCTGAAGTATGGCAACAGTATAAACAACAGAAATTGTGTTACCCTACAAACCATCTTGTGCCCTATCTGGCCTCCACACCTGCTGCTTCTCTTCGCTTTTTCTTGCCCCTGTACTTACGGAGCCAGGCTTCATCTCCCTCCCTGTCCTGTCCCATACTGCTGTGCCTACTGTGTTGCCCCCAGCTTGCCCACCCTCATATCCTGTGGTCTGCCATCCTGCTCCCCTCCATCCTCTCATCCCTGGCTGCTTCCATCCTTGTTCTCTACCTCAGGCTTCACCTGCTCTCCTGCTCACGTTCTCACGGCTTTTCATTTTGCCACACACACTCGGCTCCAGCATCTACCCTCTTCCCTATCATTTCCCATTTTGAGGATCTCCTGCCTCACCTTCCCCTATTACTCCATTTATTCCCATCAGCTTCTCCCTCCATCTGCTCTCTTTCCTTCCCCCACTCCCAGTCTCAGCCCTTGTGTTTGCCCTATTACGTTCTCAGGAGACCCCAAATCCACACATCTGTGTGTGGATGCGGAAGCTGTTTGCTTTCCTCTCTTCTACAGCATCATTCATTTCTCATTTTAATCATTCTCTCTGATTAACCGTAACATTAAAGCTAAAAAACGTTACAGTTATAGATAAACAGTAACAAAACACCCCAATGAGATGCAAGATGTTGTGGATTCCTCTCTTTAGTACCTATCAGACTGGCCCATCCCTGAAGACCAGAGTGCAGGTTGCCGTGCTGCCAGGCATCCAGCCATTGCTTGATATTCCCAGACTTAAGCCTTGGACATCTCAAACAGTGCATCTTGCCCCCTATTTAATGATAAAAACTCTGCCTCTTGCAGGGACTGAAGAGTGTCCAGAGCTATAATCTCATTATTTGAAAGTACTTGTATGGGGAATAGTTAGCTTTATAGAAGGAGAGCCTGCTGTGAACGAGAAGGATACCTGACCGGAGTACTGATTTGTGCCTCCATGGCGCAGAGTTGTCAATGCAGAGCATTCACATTCCCACAGGGTCAGCAGACCGGGCCAAAGGTATGGTGGAGTTTACTTTCACCTCCGTTCTAGTAATCACTGGATCTCTTCCAATGACTTCTCCTGTCTCTCAAAAATGTAAAAAACAAAAGCACCGAGATCATGAAAGGGTGCTTGCATTCTCCTCTGGTTTGCTCCTTGTTTCTGAGGCCCTAGAATTTCAAAGCACGATTTTATTTTAGTTTAGGGGAATTTTTGTGTGTGTTTTAAAATGGTTTGTCCTCTGGGACTATTTTTCCTGGCTCCCATCGTTTCTGTTTCCATGGCAACTACAGCTGGCTCAGATGTGCTGTTGCCACGGCAACTGTCTGGTCCTCCTTTCAAACGATGCAGTGAAACAGGAATGATATTTGCATCCCCGATGCTGTACGGAACAAATCTCTTTTCACTACTCATGGGGAAGACATAAGACAACTGTATAAAATCAGCACAAAATCCAATCTAAATCCTCTTGGAGAGGGTTTTAGACAGCTGGTGATATGAGAGAATTGCAAAGAAATTGGGCTTTTCCATTCATGGGCCTAGCGGGGACTGGCACTTGACTGTCATTTTCAAAGTCTGTTCTGGGCAAAGCAGTATGCTTGGAAATACCCACATGGGAAGAACACAAGATTTACCAGGAACAGTTAATTCATGTAAAAGCTATCGCATCTTGTGTTCTGTAAGACCTTAAGATAAATTATTATGTGTTAAGAAACACATGGTAAAATATACCTTGGTATTTCACCCTAAAGAAAAGATCAAAGCTTGCATTACTCATGATTGTATCCTAGGATATGGCCAACGTAAGATGCCTGGGTCCCCCTTAGATCTATACTGCTACCGAGTCACAGAATAATCACACTGCCCTTTAATTGTCCATCTCATATCCCCCTCTCTGCATGCGTAGTCCCCCATACATCGTGGAGGAGGTGCCATGCAGGCGCCATTACTCTGCCTGCTCATCACAAGACATGGTACCAGAGGTGTGTTTCTTTTCTGTGACATTGGGCAAAACAGTGGCAATGGTATGATTTATTGTGTGGGATGTTTAAGAGCTTTATTCTTGACGTTAACTTCCTCGTGTCTTCTACGTGTGCCTGACTCCACTTTGTTCTTTGTCTTTTTGTTTGTTTTTCTTTTTTCTATTTTGTTGCTACTGCTGGGACAAATCAGGATGAAAGACATAGACAGGCCTCTCTGCAAGGCTCTGCTGGTTCTGTCCTCTTCACTTGTCTTCCGTAGCTTCCCCAAGGATTATGATGTTCGTAACAGGTAACAAAAGACAACAACTGTGCAATGGAGCACTGTGGGGAAAATTAGTATATTTCCTTGGGGAAGCAAGGAGTTGGCACCTCTCTTTTATACCACCAGCAGCTGCCCCTGCACTGTCCTGGGTTTTCTCATGCTGCTGGGCTGAACATGAACTCCTGGAGGGGTGCAGCTGAATTGGAATGTTTTGCTTTGCAGTCGCAGTCCGAAAGACTGAATTCCTGAACTAGTGCATGGCTTTGAGGTGAGGTGCCTTGGTATCTTTCCCATCAGCAAAGACCGTTTAAAACCAGTGCTGTTAGTAGAAAGGAGTAGGAAGGCGCAGGAATAATTAAAGAGCAAAAACCACCACAGGCTCCAGGCAGCTGCTGCTTATTATTTATCTGCAGTGTACAGGCCTAGCCTCTCTTAAGGCACAGGGCATATACAGTATACCTTATTTTTTAACCATTTTGCCCTATAATGCTCCATCCACTTCCACTGTTGTCTCCAGAACTTACTTGGTCCGACTAGCGGACAGAACATTGTAGACAGTCATGAACAAATCTTTTCTACCATCTAATGTCAGAGGAAGATCATTATCCTTACTAGGTAGACAAGACATGTAAAAGCCAGTAAACTTGCCTAAATGCAGGTGGTCTACATGAACAGAAGGACTGGAACTCAGGAGGCCTTCTGCTCAGCCATCACATCCCTTCACTGAAACCCTGGTGCCTTATCACTTCATTTTGTGCCCAGAGCTTTTAAGCAGTAACACACCTCTGCCATCCAAATGCAATAAAAGCCTCAATGTGTAAATAACAGATCAAAATAAATTTCTGGACAAGAAGCTAAGTTCTGTGTGGCTTTCCTTTCTTATTTTGGGGATATTCAACAGAACTCACTTTTCACTTCAAGAATGATGGAATCAATATGCTTTGCCATCATTTATGTTGGAAGGAGGACCATAACACAGCGCTCCTTCAATTACAGAAGATGGAATCAATACATTTCACCTCCATTTATGTGGTTAAGGTCTAAGTCAGCATGGCCCACCCTTTATTTATGGGGGTGGCCTCAATACAGCTTGCTTTCATTTAATGGGGAGGAACTAATATGTCTGGCTTTCACTTATGGGGGGTGGGAAGAAGAGAATCAATACAGCCACCGTCATTTATTGGGAGGGGTCTATAGATCTCACCTTGATTTACTGGGGAGATCAATATCTCAACCTTCATTAAAGTTGGTGGTATGTTGGACTGAATAAGGTTTTAGAGCAAATTGACAGAATATGGCTCTCCATGTATGTGGAGATGATTCAGCACGGCCTTCATATATACAAGGCTTGGACACCATATGGTTCACCAGCTAACACAGGGATGCATACAGTTCAGCTCAACATTAGGTCTGGAAAGACAGGGGCGGGTTTAATACAGAGGGATTGTGGACTCTGCATGGTAGACCTTCCTCACTCGTAAGTCTATGCTTTCCCATTTCTGAGAGGTGCAGATTCAATTTGACCTTAAGTGTGTGGAAGCCCCCGGATTCAGTGTAATACATCTTCCTTTACAGGAGACGGTCTCAAGGCAGTTCTTCATTTATGCAGAGGTAGATTTGGTGGTGTTCTCCCTCATCTACAAAAGCTGGATTCACTGTTCCTCATCATGCTTTATAGGGAGCTATTATGAACTGTAAGTTAATTGTAGGAGTAGAGCAAAGGGTATGATGTATTCCAGGACCACAACATTGTGGCAGCCTATCTGAATGTGTGAGAAGGAAGTGCTTCTTTACAGCTCCTCAGAGCACAGGGAAGCAGTGGTAGTGGGTATATTGCTATGAAGAAAGGGGAAGATGGCCTGAGATCCCAAGCAACTTCTACACCAGGTCTGCTACTGGCATGATTTTTCTTTGCAGCGTCACACAGTCTGCAGAAATAGCTGATCTCACTGCATTTTAGAGCTGCTAATTCAGGTCTAAAGCTTGTTGTCTTTGTCTCCAGAAGACACTAATCACCATCCTTTATATCATCCTCCCCCAAAAGAGCTCAAAGCCCAGATGAAAAGAGTGCAACCTGTGCTCTAATCACCTACTAAACATTACCTCCCCAGGACTGTTTGTAGTGCTGTGGACACCACAGCAGAGAGCCTGTCATATTTAGGTTACTGATTTGATAGGAGCTCAGATTATCAGTGACCAGAAGTAAATGCTAGTTGATGCGGCCAGGGGGCTTGCATGATATGAGTTAGGGGGCATCACTACAGTTCCTGGAGGAGATATGTCAGAACAACTTAGGAAAAAATATCAACCCAAGTGCCCACCTTGCTGGGTTTCTCAGTAGGGAGCCCATGGACTGAAAGGACTCCAGAGATTGAACGGCCCTGTCACTTTTCATTATGTGCAATAGCTACATGGCATACAAGAACCTGCAGCTCCCATTTCAAGGTGAAAAGATAGAAAGCAAATAGAGGGCAATTTAATATCACCATAGAAATACAGTGCATTGAAAACATGACGATCCCTGCTGGCCTCTCCTTTTTCCTAGGCACGAAGGGGAAATGGGCAAGTGTGAGGTGAGGAACCAAAAGCAGACTGGTTTTGACTCAGGCCCGCTGCTTGTTTTGGCTGATGAAAGGCTGCAGCAGATTTCTAGGAGGCAGAAGGTGGAATGTGCCTTTTCCCATCCCTGAAGTAGCAAGCATGTTTATTTTCATCACTGCGTTGCATCAGCATCGCTCCTTCTCCATGCTGGCTGCTTGTAGTGCTGTACTTAAAACTGTGCGTGTCTCTATATGCAACAGAGCTTTTCACAGTCTGCCCTTTCATGTGATACTGGGTTAGCTAGGTAGGCAGGCTGAATGTGAGAATGCCTGTTTGCACACACAGAGTATTTCTACTAGAAATAGGATAATTCCACAAAGAGTTTCCTTCTCTTCCAAGGCTCTCATGTCTCCTACACTCTTGTCCTCAAAGACCCTGTCTCCTCCCTCTTTCTATTTCTTTTTGATCCAAAATTTAACATCACTGTTTCTGAATCTCCCTTGCTTTATGCCCTCGTGCCCTGGCTTTGCCCCTACCTTCCATCTGCTCCTCCTTGGAGTCTTTCTTTAAGATGGCCTTCCTTAGACCTCCAGGTAAGCTTCTCTATATTGTCAAAAAATATGATCGTCCTCCAGTCACCTCCATAAACCTATGTAAAGTTGTATGATATCTCTTGCTAGTCTAATATAGCAATAAATTAGAGAAAGAGTCATTCAGTATGTCAGACTTTTTTCTTAGAACATTCTGAGAAATCTTGAGCAGCTATGGGTGACTGTGTGAGTTCTGCTGCTACTGAATTCTTGAGGCTCACAATACAGCCAGAGTCTCCCATCACTACTCAGATGAACACATGGACTGTGATTTGGAAAAGGACCAGACATGTGGAGGGTATCCAACAGGCTACCTCGGAAATCATTGCAAATTCCATCCAGAAGTGGTATAAAGCAAGGGAAGGAATAAGAATACCCTCCTTAGGGCAGAAGTGTGCCTTAATTACTGAATGCAAGAGACCACACGGTATGATGATGGGCTGCTTAGAATAATCAGAATTAATATCCAGCTCTTCCATGCTGCTTTTTGTTAGAAGATTTCAAAGTGCTTCACCAGTGGCCCAAAAATGATGATGCTTGGCCAAAACCAGCCAGTGGCAGGACCACAAATGGAAACCAGCTGTCCCAGGCGTCCTGGGAGAGTGTCCTAGTTCCTAGCCATACTTTCTCCCATAAAAGGAATAAGAAATGAGTTCAGCTTCTTACACACACTAGCTGTAAATAAGCAGAAGGGCAGGTATGAATTCTTTCAGGGGTCACCTTCATAAAAAAACTGTTTTCTGCAGTTCTACAAACCCTTCTCCCAGGTGTGCATGGTAAAGGCTGCATGGCAGAGCTGCTCCAGGTATGTTCTCCCACTGTGTTTCTGACTTAGCCTACCACAGCAGCCTCAGCAGCTTGGGCACAGCTCAGAGTAAGCCTAACCTGCACAGAAGTGATTCCACTAACTTCTAACTTAAAGCAGCACCAGCTCCTCTTCTTTGTCTTGGTGTGAGCAGATGAGCAAATCCAGTGCAGTGATTGAGAGGTGTTATTTTGTGATCCGCAATGTATTTTAACACCTTTTCAATGTGAGATGACCATGCAGGCTTTTTGCACTCTTTCCATATCTATTTGATTGTGCTTTCAGAAGCTGTAAACAGGGACACAATAACAGTCTTCCGTCTGCACGGAGCCTTGCTCTGCATTATTCATACATTTCCTTCCTGTTTCACACGCTTATGTCAGTCCTCATTCAGGCAAAATTCATGTTAAATGATTCACACTCTCTTTCTCTATATGTGTCTTTCTCTTTTTCTCTGTCTTTGAAATAAGAATGAGAAAAAAAAAAAAGGTAAAAAAAAGAACCTGCGATTAGACTTGTCTCTTCCTTTTTCCTTCTTCCCTCCTCAGTCAGACCCCAATTCTCAACGACATCTATATCTGGTCTCCTGATTTCAGTGTGTCTGATGCAGAAGAAAATGGAGCAGAGGAGCCATCATTGTTAAAAAGTCCCATCGGTATTGTCATGTTATGCACTGATTAATCCCAGTCTCTGAGATTTAAAGAAAGAAACCAACCCCACATCTGTGTATCCTCTTTGCCTGAGAAGCTTCCACACCTATCTTAGAAGCATCCGAAGGATATTAGTGGCAATTGCTCCAGGGCTTTTCACTTGCTGGGTGCTGTGCAGTTCTGTCTTGCTGCTTTCCTTACTTGATATTCATATAGGATTAATAGAAGGGCCAGCAAGAGGCATGACTTGTGGCATTCTGTATACAGGGATGAATCCCAGCTTTGTGGTTAGTAGTTTTCGACTTGCACAGGATGCAGCTGAATGCCTTAACCCACAGCTGCCTGACTGTGACTCTCCAACATTACATCAAGAGATGACTGAGGTGCTGATGATAGGTTGAAGGAAGCGACCAAGGAGAATGGCAGGGCTGGCACGAGTCTCTTTGATTGCTGGGGCCTGTCTTCACTGCCACATCGGTTTGCCCCACAGGGAAGCTATCAAAACCCAGGATGATTTTAGATTACCATATGTGCCAGGGTCCAAGACTGCATTTTTCTATCTTAATGTGGCTAAAAGGTTATTACAACCATTCCTCTTGGAGAAGAAATCCCTACTGTCATCTATGAATTATGTCATGCTGAATGTGCTCTGAATGCACTAAGAAACTGAAACTACTGCAGAATGCAGATGACTGCCAACTAAATAGACTTTCTCACTGGGAACCGCCAGTGCTCATCAAACTGCAGTGGGTGGCCATTGCTTTTCTTGGGGAATGTGAAATGTTTGTTTGGTTCGATAGATCCCTGAGTGAGACCTGTGTAACTGAGAGATACCTACCTCCCACCAAGACCCCGCAGCACCGTAGTCAGCAGAGGCACTTCCACTGATGCCCTGCCTGTACAGACAAGGCGTCTGAGTGCTCCTGGCAGGGCAACCCCCATAGAAGAGTCTTAGTTTAGGGATTTTTTTTCTCCCTCTGGTCCTGAAATATATTTGTATTTTACATTTCATCTGTAGTATTTCAGGATGTGCTACAAAAGCCACCTACTTTAGTGGACTTCTGGAGCAGGAACTCTCCTGCTGGAACCAGCCATTTTAGCCCTATTGTTCTGTTACCTTTTCTCTGAAATTGGCCCACATCGGAGGCTTACGGGGAAGGTGGAGACGCACCATTGAAAGCAGATGGCTTGAGTACGAGAATGCTTTCGGTAATACAGATAGTAGTTTTCTATTACAGAATTTTGTTTTGTGGAGACTTTGTAATGTTGCTGAGAAATTATCCTTTGTACGGATTTTCAGTGTATGCACTTGTTATCTAGAAATGGAGCAGGTGTGGCTTTTTGCATTGAGAAAATTAAGGAATAAAGCAAGCAAAAAAGACTGATTTGAATATTTTTTCTGATATTGATAGTAAATGCTCTTTCATCTTTCTCATATTCTTCCTGGTTAAAGCCTTTTGAAACAACGTGAACGTTTCCTTGTGGTCTTTACAGTTTAGACACCTGTAAGTACATCACCATGCTTTTCCACATTAGCCAATTTTCTAGCAGCATCAGCCAAAGGTATCTGGTGCCAAGGAAGCTGTGTAATTGCGAAACTGTGAAGCAAGACACACCAAGAGGAATGGGAATTGTGTTATCCCTTCACACACCAAGAGGAATGGGAATTATCACCTCCCAACCCTGCCCCATTCTGTGCAACTTCATTTTCAGAGCGATGATTATCTGACGGCTGGGTAAACTCACTTGGGCTTGCCCTTGCTGGACTATATCAATTAGTCCTAATCTCCATTGCTCGTGATGCACATTTCTGAGTGGCTTCTTGGCTCAGTTCAGGTGTGGGATCCTCCTTTATCAGGTTAGGACCAGCTTCATGCTGGCCTCCAGCAACAGGTGGAATAGTTTCCTGGCTCTGCCTGTCTCTGCGATCCCTACACCTGGCTGTTTCTTTGGGGTGAGGGGGGAACGCTGGCATTTGTGATGATTTGTCTTTCCCTCCCCCATCCCTTTTTTGCATTCAGAAGCCCTCTGGGGACCCAAATTCATCTTTCACACTGAGCAGCGATGCTGGGGAAGGGGAGGGGAAGGACTGCAGCCTGATTTCCAGGGGGACTGCACTGCTCATCAAAGCGGCTGTATCCAGGCAACCCGCTTCCCCTGCCTGAGACAAGCACACACAGCTGGGACTTCGGAAAACTAAGAAGAAGCTACTGTAAAGAGCAGGCTACAGGGAGGAGGAGGGAGGGATATGGTGCAGCGGGGGGAGCCATGTTATTTTGAGCAGGTTATTTCTGTCCTGGCATCAACGAGGCACTGGGCCTGGCTACAGCAGCCAATGGAGCCACCCAGCTGCTCCTTTCCAAGTTCTCACTGAGAGAAGGGAAAGGGAGCTGCTTGTTCATCCTCCCACAGGACTGGGATGGGGAAAGGCTTGCCCTGCCGCTCGCAGGAGCCGTTCCCCAGCTCCTGCGGGAGGAGGAGGAGAGTGCCCTGTAACCCTGCCTCCCGGGGCATGGTGAGAAGAAATCCTGTATTGTTTGGAAAGCTCAAATCCTGCACGTGTTAAGGGCCAAACCCACAAATGGATGGACAGACACACTGGCACATACAGGCAGAGATGCCATGAGCCCTTGGAGTGCCCCATGCTCAGGTCCTCCACAGCCAAGCACCTCAGGAGTTAGTACTTTATTTATTGCGGTGTGGCAGCTGCATCGCCTTCTACAGGCACCAGATGCAGGTGAGTTTTAGATCCTGCCCTCCTGCTTTGACCAAGGTCCTAGGATTTGGGCCCAGCTTCAGACCTCACCTGATGCTTTAGCAGCCAGGAGCTGGGGCTGGCTGCCGGCAGCTCTGCAAAGCACAGGAAAAGCATCTCCACGGTGGCTGTCTTGATTCTCTCTGTAAAAACTAAGACCTGTCTTTCCCCAGGACACAGCACCCTCCCGTTGGCCAGCTGTTCACCCTTCACTGGCAACTCCCATCCGATAGGAAGGTAAGAGGTGTGTCCTCTAAGTGGAGTTGCCTACACACCTTCTCCTGATGCCTATAGGACCTGGGCCTGGCTTTGACGTGTAGGGACTCCCCAGGGAAAGAGGAAGCCCATGGCCCTTTGGCGAGAGATCTTCCAGGCTTGCAATATGAGGGAAGTAAAATTGCTCTCCATTCCTGTTTCCTCTTTTTCTCAGTCATGCTCCAACAATGCACATCCTCCTTCGCCTCACTTAGTCCCCTTTGTATACCACAGCTCTCCTTATCCTATCTCCCTGTCTCTTTTCCTACTCTTCCTTTACCCTCTCCTCTTTCCTCCTCTGCCTCCTTCACATGCTCTTTCAGATCTGAGCCCCATCACCCTGTCTGCATGGTCTGGCTGGCAAGCCTGCTTAATAAGCAGAGCCAGGCTAGGAGGGGCTCCTACCCACGGCTCAGGCATTTCCTGACCTTTCAAGTGCCTCTCTCCGAGGAGAACCTCAGTTGCCTGCCCTTTGACTTTTTTCAGTGCTTTCTAACCTGTGACTGAGTAGTTCACGAAGTGCCATTTGCCGAGAGAAATAAACTCCAGGGGAGGACAGGGGGGGCTTGGAAAGAGCACTAAGGAGCTAAAAATAACCATGGGTCAACTCTGAATGAGCCTGAGGCACTTCTCCCCAGCCCCCAGCTGATGCTGCAGTCAAAGAGAGGACAAGCAGCCATGAAGAATTCTGTCTTCAGCAGCAGCTCCTCTCCCTTCCCTCAGGGCAACCCTGCTGCCAGGATGGGATTGCCACACTGCTATAGAAAGAGGAAAACAAAACAAATGAAAAGGAATCTGCCCCAAAATAACCCTTCTGCCTCCTGGCACCGCATCAGCCACAGAAAGTTTTGTGAATCAGAGATGTTAGGCAGGAAAAGACCTCACATGGATCTCCAGCCAGGGGCGTGGGAGAAGGAGAGGTTAGTGCCAGATTATCCCCTCCAGCCTATTTCAGTCAAGTATATTCAGATAGGAAATTCTCATTAGACCAAACAGACAGAGACACAGCTCAGGAAATTCTCATTAGACCAAACAGACAGAGACACAGCTCTGAACAGCCTCTGCTTTGAACACAGTAGCAGTGAGCTCTGTCACCCCTTCGGGGATCCATCCACGTCTGATTCGGAAAGGCATATAGGGATGAAGTGATGAAGATTACAAAGAACCATGACATAAAATCTGGTGTTTGGTAAGATCTAACTAAGGAAATAAAAAAGAAAGATAAAGACTCTGTATATTTTGATTATCCTAACCCAAGACTTGCGTGAATAACAGTTTCACCAGCTTGCATGAGCATTAAGAAGGCGTAAGAAACACAAAGCAGAGGCAGGTGTTTCTAACGTGGCTGGGGGGATGACAGTAGTACTATTAATTTAAACACATTACAAATAGTATTTTAAAAACCTACATTTAGGTGTAAAGATTGCAGAGGCCAGCACTCAAATATAAAGAGGTGAGAAATGCATGCGAAGCAATCCAGTCTTTTACTCTCGTTTCCCTTCCCTCAGACTCCTGCCTATGCAGTCTACCAGGCATCCTGAAGTGTTCAGTGAACGAGGACATCATCAACCTTCCTTCCAGCCCAGTGAATTGAAGCAAACTCAGATTTCAATGTCTAGTTTTCCTCTCCAGTCTTCCTACAGCCTGAGTTTATGGACAAGGCATTTAGTACCATTAGAAGGCTTGATGTTTTTTCAAATGCATGTACTGCTATAGACAGTGATGCACACCTTGCCAGCGGATTTCACAGCTGTAAGCTGACAGACGAGAAATGTCAGCATGCAGACATAATGAATTCTGATCCAGATTCCATAGGAGAGTGCTTCTGTGATTGCACGTGCTTTTCCCAACTTCATCAGTGTTCCTATGACCATTCTGCTATCACTCACCTACTTCCCCATCCCTCCTCTTATCTTCTACACCATCTTCTTACCTGTCCCTGCCATCCAGCTGCTGCTCCTCCCATGCTCTGAAATCTTACAGAGAGAGCTTAAGACAGGAACCAAAGGATACTAGCCAGGTGGGGAGGGTGGAGGCAATAGTGATGAGAAGTATGATCACATAGATCTGCTGTGTATGGTGCTACATACTGGGATTCACTTCAAGGTCTGGGGAGCTTTGTTTCTGTAATTATTTATATTATGAAACTAAAATAGATCAGCAGCTCTGCAGTGGGGAGGGGAAGCGGGTGAGCTCCTCACAATTTTTGTGAATTCCCCTCCCCTTGACAGTAAAATGAGAAAGAATAAAACTGGCTACAGAATTGGCTACTTCCCGTGTGTCATCAGCCTGCTGAGCACTGTACAGTCATGGAGGAAAACAGTCTCTGCACAGGAAGTTCAGACAAGCTGAGACTTCCCAGCTCTTGGAGCGAGGACATTCCCACTGTGTTCCCTAAACTCTTCCCTAATGGCCCTGCTGACGCCTGTACACATCCACTGATATGATGTAAAGGCGAGGGAAACTGGACCAAATACATGCAGGGACTTATGGACAGGTAACCCACCTAGTACACTTCTTCAGGCAGGGCTAGCTCATGCAGAGCACGGAGAAGGGAAAAAATGGCCCAGTAATCATGGCGAGGGAGACGATAAGCTGTTATGGTGAATAGGCCTAGAGAGGACCCAAGAGAAGGATGTGGAGTCTCTCATCAGAAAGCCTCAGGAACAGTTCAGCTAACATTGGCTAAGAATGCTATCCTGCTGGGAATAAGGGGATGAATGGAATGATCTTCTAATCTTACCTTCCAATCCTGTGACCAACCCAACTAAACTCAGGCACCAGTTTAAAAGGTGATCTGCAGGATGCTCTTACAAGAGGCTTCCTGAATTTATTTTCTCTTGTGTTTTAAAGAGAGTCTTCTAGCCTTAAGAAAGTACTGCCATGGCTGGGGAAGTGCAGAGCTGAAGCCAAGTCTGTGAGAAAAACCCTACTCAGCAGCAACTTTATTTTCATTTCCCAGCACCTGAAACTGGAAGGCTGCCATTCTCCTCTAATCCCAGAGCACAAACAAGACCAGCCTTTTCCCACTGCAAACTCCATTAAGATACCATCCTTGCCTTTTTTCAGAAAGGCACCCTGAACTGTATCAATGAGCAATCTGGTGTCCAGCAGAGAAGTGTGACTCATTCTGTCTTTGACACAGTCACAAAAGCCACGATAGGACATGTTGTCCCTGGTGGCAGGAGACAGGAGGGGATGACCCAGAAGGTCATCCTAGAAAAGCCTTTTTTCCAGTCCTGTGTTCCTTGCCCAGTGAAACTTAGAGAGGCACAATGTTTTCAATGTTAGCAGAGGATCAAGAGACTTGAATTCGTCCCTGCCTTGCCACTGACTGTGCAGGGTTTAATGTATCCTTCTATTACTTTACCTGTAAAATGCAGGCAGTAAAATGCACTAAACACAAGGAAACTGTAGAATTCAATGAATGGATAATTGTGTATCTCAGGAACAAAGTATACATTTTTAATTAACCGAAAGGATCATTCTTTATTACTACCAGCCTTTGTAAAGCACTTCAATTGCTCGGAAAGAAACATATGACACACAGTTAGCAGTACATGTTATTAAATTATTAATTAATCCTACTATTCTATATGCCAGCATATTTATAATGTGCCAGTTGCTTCGGTTTCTAGGTGAGGAATGCACAGGATTGAACTCAAATTAATGAAATCAAATACTTTACATGACATACTTCTAATTAGAAATGCTACAGATGATTTGCAAAATGATATTGTTAACAAAACAACATATGGCTTGCCTTGTTCACAAGCTTTTCAATGCTGCAGTTGGTGATATAGTTTGTCTTGGGATCCCCAAGACAAAAGATGTTACATAAATATCAATGCAAAAGTATTTCAACAGTTTCTCTCACCAACAAAAGCCCCAAGGCTTGGTGTATACTTAGCAGAGCTGTTTATTTATTACTTTTACTATTTTTATTATCACTGTTTTTAAAAGTCAAGTAATATATTAATCGTGGTTACAGATTCTCTGATCTATTTCCTCTAAGACTGGAACTGAATCCAAATGATTACCTCCCATTTTGGGTAGTTAATTTCTACCTACTCCCACTTCCTCTCCAGTTTTAGCTGGATATAATCTGATTCCTCCCTTCCTTAAAAGACAATGCAAGTGCTGCTATATACTATTAAATAATTGTCACATTCAGCCCTAAGAATGACTGGATTTCAGCAACGGGATAGGCAATTTCTATATTTTATTCATAAACACTTGGCACATTTCAAATTAAAATGCTTACCTAAAGAGTTAGTTTTATTTATTTTTATATTTGCACTTGGTGATCCTTATCCCTTTTCATTTCTTTGTAGTCCAGATATCCTGGTCTAACTGGGAGGAAGGGTTATGGAACCCAAAAGTGGCTTTAAGCTACTTAAACACTTCAGTAATTCTGGAGCTAGTGGAGGGTCAGTTTAGCTCCTGGGCATTGTGCCAGTGGCATCACCCACCCGGGACAAGACAGAGCTAGGACATGGGACCTGCAGATCTGAGCCTGCACGGGCCAGAGGAAAAGAAATCATCCACCAAACTAAGACTGGGAAGCACAGTTGTGGGATGAAAGGGCAGGAGTTGTAAGAGCTGAAGATTCCTGGAGGCAGTTTTTAACTGCTGGTTTGAGAATCAGCTGTGATTTCCACAGCCACATCTACCAAACTGGACTGAACCACCTCCAGCACAGAAAAAGCCTCAGGGAGGAGATGAAAAGCTTAATTAATTAATGCTTGTAAAATGCTTTGAGACCCTCAGATGGAACACACCAGAGAAGTAGAAAGACTTAATTATTTTTACCATTGATATTGGGGGGGGAGGGTGTAACTGCTTCTTGTTGAGATACTATAGTCCTTTCATTCTTTTTGAGTTGGATCTGCTCTGCATATGGTATCTGAGAGTGAAGAACAGCTGGAGAGAAATGGTGAAATGACAATCTCAAGGATTTGGTTTGTAACAACATCTTTTCAGGGATATTTGCTCAATGCAGTTGGACAACACTATGTCAGACCTGCCATTAAACAGGAATCGGGCTATGGCACAAGCGCACCTTAAACCAGCCACTGAATTGTGCCTTTGTCTCCTGTCATGGCAGTTCTTTTCCCCTTATTTCCCTTTACATGGTTTTGCAACAGGAAATGTAACTATTAGCTAAATGGCAGCAAAATATTCATACTGACATTATCATAGCTAATCCCCTGAGTAAGCACAGGGAGGTATTGGCTAGCTTAGCAGGACAGGAAAACAGACTCCAGATCCTTTCACCTCCATGTCACCAGGTCCAGCCCAGTCTAGATTGATAGTTGCAAAAATGCCATTTGACAGCTTTTTGGCACTCTGGACAAAATGAACTGGGCAAGGGAAGGATGGAAAAATCTCAGCCCGAGTCCCACTGGGACAAGTATCAACACTACAAATGGCACTGCTTGCCAGCTCAGAAAAGAGGCCATTGCATTCCTCAGGCACATTACTTCCAGGAGGGCAGGAGGAACAATGTCAGGGCCACGTTAAAGAAACTTGCCCTGTCCTGCATGTACCTTTTAGACTCCAAAATTAACTGAGTGCCTTCCATCAGAAAAATACCCACTTTAAAGAGTAGAGGAGAGACAGTGGGTATCAGCCAGACAGAGTGTTACTTGCAGGCAGTTTCCTGAAAGTAGCTGCGTTTAGGAGTGAGCCTCAGGAAAGAAATGGGAATTACTGCTAGTAACCATCTGTCATAACTCAGCTTTACTAAAATACTTCTGCACCCCAGCGCTGTATCCATCCCTAGTTTGTTTGCTGCACGAAGCATAGCTCACTTGGAATAAAACATGGCTAGACAGAGGAAGCTGACTTTCAAAGTTACAGTATCTTAGACACCCTTGTGTCCTCCTTATGACACAAGGCACTACCTTGTCCTTGATATATTTTTCCTTATGATACCCTGTGAGGTGCCCCTTCAGATGTTCTTTCAAATGCTGCAGCCAGCGTGGATCTTGCTGCAGTTGCACATGTACCTTGTGTGAACAAGTCTGGATTTTTTAAAAACAACTGTGTTTTGCACAGCTGTGCATGAACCATGTGGTTCTGGTACTCTGAAGTAGGGGAGAAAAAACAGAGCAGCTGGAACTTTCTGTTCCCTCGTAGTCTGATGGCTGTGTTAGCTTGTGGTTGTGTCAACACAGTCACAAGGCCCACGTGAAATATATTATCTCAAAGAACAACAGTTATCATAGGGCATGTCACTACTTCTATTTCTGATGGGAGTGCAGGACCGGGTCAGAACATTGAGAAGCAGCAGTATGGCTATCTCACTCAAACAGAGATTGGGATACTTCTCTCCCAAAGGTGGAATTGGCTCTGGCAGCTAAATCCAAAGCATAATGCTGAGAAAAGGTGAGCAGATTTCCCATGAACCAAGAATTTGAATAGTGGCATGTCCTACAAGCACATGGTCTGGCCCCTTTCTCCTCCTGTTCCATCCTGCCATCAGACAAGGGGGTCACTGAGATCTGTTACTGAAAGAGAATAGAGGTAGGTGTTGCAAAATGATGGAACTAAAACTGAAGGTCTGAATTTGCAGTGGAGCTGCCCTGAACTTTATCACTTGTGACGAAGTGATAATCCACTTTCTGACATTCACTATGAAGGTTAAATGAATGAACAGAGAGAGAACTCAGCTGATCTTTGTCCAGGGTTCCTTATGGGATCCATATCTGATAAATTATATATGTTACGTGGGTTAGACAGCCCTGTTTTTTTCTACAAGGTGTTAAGACCACAGTAGCAAGGCCTCTCTGAAGTTTCTTGGTACTTCAGAAGTTCAAACTCAAGCAATTCAGGACTCACTATTTCCTTACATCTGTAGTAGTTTAAGTCCTAGATGAAATGGATTTAGTCCTTGTAGGCTGACAGGATGGCAAAATTCACAGGTTAAAGTTTTGAAGCTCAGGCAGAGCAGCAATAGTCAGGCATAACCAAAGTGCTGTCTAATCACCTCCATGTCAGAAAGGGCAGAAGGAAGGCCCCAGCCACATTCCTTGACAGGAGCACCTGGATGGCCACAGCCACACTCACATGCAGGTGTACAAGCCTGTCCCAAGCCCAAACTACAGTTAGCCCATTTTATTAGATGAAGAGTTGAAGCATGGAGGAAGAGAGACCCAGACTCAAAAGCTATTTAGACACCTAATGATGCAGATAGATGCCAGCTGGTATTTTCAGAAAACACTGTTTGGCAGCTAAGAGATCAGTAAAAATCTGCCCTAAATCAGCCTACAAGCAAGCAGAAAATCACAGGGGTCAAAGACAAGGAGGGGTCACCATGGGAACAGCAAGCTGCCCGGTGTCAGCTGCTCCACAGGAAGCACCTTGGTGGTCGCTCCTCTCGCTCCTCTCGTAAACATGAGGCAGTGTGAGGCAGCTTGTCCGTCAACAGAAGCGGAATGAACTGTCTCAAGTTTAGTGTGGCATAAAGGAGTGCAAATGGATATGGCGCTGCTAGTCTCTGGATACAAAGACGACTTACAAGCAGAGCATTACAGTTCCTAGAAAGAAACCCAACAAACTCAGAAAATAAAACATTCTGACCTACTTTCACCTCCATTAACCTACTCCTTCCTTAAAAGCTTAAGTAGATACATTCAGTTGTTGCTAGGCTCTCAGCAGCAGGATCTGAAGTCCAGGGATTCCAGTTACGCTCAGCAAAGGAGAATGTTGTGGTGCCCTGGATACAATGACCGTGTCTCTCACCCCCACCCTCACAAACAGGAGGACTGATAGCTGGAATGCTTCTGCTGCTCTCAGTTGAGCTCAACTTTTGTGAAAGCCTGTAAGCAGAGAGACGGATCTCTGAGCACCCAGAACAAAGACCACTAAACCTTCACGGGTCACAGATAGGCCTTTGAGAGCTGGGGGCACCACTGAACTTTGGCTAAATCAGGCTCACCAGCTCATCAGGAATGAGGATGACAATATGGTAGTCTCTGACTTGCCAGGGAGGTGGATATGCAGTGGATGAAGGTGAGGCTACAAAAGCAGATGTACTTGACCTCTATGCCAGGGTCCTCTGAGGACTTTCAACTCACACCCTCTCTGAGAGCGCTGGTGACCTGGCCTCGAAGATGGGAAGGCAAGAGGAGATGCACAGGATTTTAACAACAAAGTGTGTTTGTAGTTCCACTAGAGCTGAATGCAGGAAATGTCATTGTTCACAGCATGGGCCATGACCCCAGCAGCCTGCTTTGGAGGCAGTGACCTCTGCCAAATGGTGGCAGAACTCAGCTCTTAGGTTCAGCTTAATCCTGACCTGCAGCTCCACCTTTTAGCCCCCAGCTTCCCAAATCGCTTTGACAAGACACTGAACTCCTGACCTACAGAATCCCCTTTTATTCCAGTCCTTATACCCCTCTGTCTCCATCTATCATTTCATCGCTCTGAGCTCTGCCAAAGCCACTCACTCTGGATCTGCGACACCCTTCTTATTCTAATACTGAATATTAGTATTAGCAATACCATTCTCACCAGTAAACTCCTCTGTCTGACCATTGCCAACACTTCTGGACCCTGACAATACCCGGTTTTGTTAGCCACACTGATCAGTTAAGCTACACCCCTCCCAATCTAAAGTGCCTCTGCTACTGCAATTCAGGGCTCACCCTTCCTCCAGCTGTGTTGATGCACCTCCCTTCTAAGAGGCTCTCAGCATACTTTATTCATAATGGCTACAGCCTGCAAAGATGCTGAAACAGGAAGCCAAATGACTGCTGCGCGACCTTGGGAATGCAAATCCCATGTGTTTGCAAAGTCAAAGCAAGCCATTTCCTTCCCCAGCCCCTCCTCCCTCCACAGGCGTGCAAGCCACAGCTAATGGGAAAACACATAGGCACACACAAAGCTTTGTCGATGCTAATTGGCAGGAGCTGAGGCCCAGTCATCCTGTTGACTAACTTGTCAGCTGCTGCTGACTCAGCAGTCTGGGGGGACAGTTTCTCTCAAGCGCTCAAGTGCATTGGGAAGTAAATGGCTCTTATTGTTCTTTCCTTCCCTTCACTCCCATGTCTGTATTTGTGGACAATTCCTGCTCCGGGCTTGACCTTGGCTGCAACAGTGACTGGAGGGCTGGGATTGCCATGGCTGGTGGGCCTCTCGTTAAACCCTAATGGAAGGAACAGGCTCAATGGCGGTAGGAGAGAGAGGGGAGAACGTGTGACCTTATCTGGAAATAGCATGTGCATGAGCAGGCCAGGGCAGAGAGGAGAGGACTGACCTGAATTATGTGTGTTGCGTAGGATAAAGACAAGTGAGATCAACAAGCTAGGTGCTGGCTGGAACAAACGTCCCTAAACCTGCCTGAAATATGCAAGACTTCCTCACTGAGCACTGCCTCTGCCCTTTGCTTAAACAGGGTGCCTGGCATGAGCCCAGGCAAAAGTCCTCTGGCCAAAGGGAGAAACTGCTGCTTGTGAACTGCAGATGACATGGGGAGAGTCGCAGGCGTCCTTGGGCCAAAGCTGCAGGCAGGAGGGCAGATACCTGCAGCCGCTCCATGCAGTTCTATACCATCATGCAATGGGAATCCCACACCCTGGCAATGTCAGGACCTGTTTGTGGGAAAGGTTACCTGAAAATAAGAGACAGGGAAAGTAGAGGAAGAGACCAGAGAAAGCACCCTGTGGAATTCCCTTTTCCCCAGATGGTTCATGGAGAATGTACCCCAAAGGGCACATGTGGGACAGCCCATACAGCACACGCACATCTGCCCCAACGCGCAGCTGCCAAAAATGTATATGTCCCCTCACTGCACCACAGCTGCATGAGCCCATGCACACTTCTATGGGGCACACACCTACCTGGAGGGAGAAACACTGCCACACACTAACAGATATCCCATATGTACCCATTTATTTGTACATGGGGCTTCTGTATGGGCATACTGGTGTGGTGTATCTCTGTCCCGAGAACATCCATTAGCGTGCCAGGCTCTGCCCACGGGCCTGACTCAGTTCATCCCCGTCTGAGTAGTTCTGTCAATACTGTGAAACTTCGACTCAGCTGAGAGCAGCAGAGCTGAATCCTTTCCTGGAGACTGGCTAGCAGAGCACGTTTCTGCAGTCACTGCGGAGGGAGAGCTATGCATGCATAATACTTGTTGGCAGAACAGTACAGCCAGGGATTCTGTTGGAGTTGCGTCTGGAGCCGATTAAATAATTCATTATCAATAATATTGTGAATTTTGGCAATGATATTTTCACTGAATAAATATTCAGAAATATGTTTCCATTATTTAGCCAGCTTTGGCTCTGTCCCATTCCATTTAATATGCAACTCAGACTTTGCTCCTAGATAGGAAAATAAGCTGCATCCTGTGAGACGCGTGGATCCCAGTAAGTTTTAGCCAGTTTTGCGATCAGCAGGTGGCATTTATCTAATTGTTTCTTTGTAAGGAAGAGCTTTGCTATGTAATGTTTTTCTAACCAGTCTGGGAATCCCAAAGGTGTTTATTAAGAGACCTAGGCATTTACAGTGTGTACAACTTCTGTCTGTGCATTTTCTTTAAATTCTTTGGTTTGTAGCTTCTCAGAAATAGCAATTTTGCTCTTTTTCACTTTGACCTGTATGCCCTGCTGGTTGTAAACAGGCTATTTTGAACAAATGACTCCTCTTTTGGAGAGTATCCTGCATGTCAACAACATGAGCAGTTCTCTGAAGGCAACAGGCATGTTTCTTTCAGTGTCACTCTTTTGAGAAAGCCCTAGAAAACAAACCTTCTTCCATCTTTCTCGTGCTGCCAAACCAGATATGAAATAAAACCCTGCAGGACAGTCCTGTTCTTTCTTATAAACATCCTCAGTATAGCCTGCTCTGTTCCTGACTTGCAGGAGTCTAGATCGTTTTTAGGCTGTTAAAGAATTTGTTTTTATTCCAGGCTTTCTGAAGTTTACCTTCTCCATCTCTTTCTGTCCATCTCAGTTGAGCTACAAATCTCTCTCCTCCTGGTAATTTCTCTGCCCTGCTACTGAGTCTGCATCCTTTCATATGTCTCATATAGAGCTCGTGGACTCCTGAGACGTTCAGAAGTGTATAATGAATAACTCAAAAAATAATCATTCAGCCACATAAAAATACTGAGAGGCTCTAATTTCTATTGAGGCCAAATCGCACAAATGTGGCCCTTCTAAGCCAAACCCATTTTGAAATAGGATGTTCCAGCAAATCACTGGAAGACTTTTTCAGAGATAAAAACCTTCTAATTTTCCAGACATCTCCTTTATTAAATGTCTCATCCAGTTCATTGCAGTCTCTCCATATTAGGCATAATACCAAACACTAAAATATATCAGATAGAGAGAAAGATGAGAATGATGAAGTTGGGACCTGAATTGTCACAGAAAATTACTTTATAATGTTAAATTGGACTCATGGCCACAGTCCCATAAAAGTGGGTATTTATCACAGAGAGAGACAGACCCTTAGTCTTGGCTATACTCTATGTATGTATTAAGTCCAAGGACAGAGGTGGTCTTAAACCACCTTTGGTGTCACCAGTCATGGGGTGCTGGGTTCTCTGATGTAAATTAGAGCACCCCAATGAATCTCACTAAAGGGGCTTGATTTTTTCCAGAGATGATGTTGATCAGTCACACACACGCATGGAGTCAAGTCCCTTTACCTTGGATGGTTCACATAGCCTGGCAATAAGACATGTGCCACAGCACTTCTCTCCTTCTGGAGGAGTGAGATGCTCCAGAAGTCAGTCTAGGGCCTGGCTAGGGACCCATCTGTTCACCACCACAGCACTGCAACTTGTATCTGCTTGACCAGCTTCACAGAGTGAAAGCAATAAGCTCCTTGGACTGCTCTGTAAATCAAGGGTTAGAGCAGACCAGACCTGAACTATCTTCTATTCCTACTGCAAAATATGTTCCAGTTTTCCAAATAAATGTTAGCTTTTGCTTCCTTTCCTGAGAACAGAGGATGTTTCTCTAATGCATGAAGAACTCATGGAAAAGGAAAACCTTGCCTCTTATATTTTAATGTGAGTTCTTTTATCTATGAAAGAAAATAGCTTCTTCAACCATCAGCTTCTCATGTGGAAATTATGATTGCTATCAAAAATTTGCAGCACAACAGAAAAAGATGAGTACATGACCCTGAAATGCTACAGACTTTTTCTCCTTCTTCCTCTCTTTTTTCTTCCCTTTTCCTCTGCCTCTTAGTCCAACATTCTCTAACTTTGTCTTTAGTAGGAATCAAGGATTTCGGTAACGCAAATTTTAGCACCAAAGACATCTGTAAAAGCTGGGTAGTTTGTACCCAGGTCTCTATACCTTCCACTTAGCTTCTATTTTAGTTACTGCTGACATATGCTTCAATCTTGGCATGGGATTAAGCACACAGGCTACCAGACTATTCTGTCCACTCAGTATAAAACTGCATCACTGGGTTCCCATCCATTTTCTTCCACTTGAGTGAGTTGCAGCTTTTCCCTCCTCCTTTTTCCACTTGTGATAACTTATCCCAAAAGAGTTAAGTACTGCATTGTCCCCTTCCCCCAGCTGAGGAATGAGGTTGCTAAATTACATTCATAGGTCCCAGTCTGCTCTGTGACTGTGTAAAATTAAAGGCCTTTCCTGTCTGAACAGGTTTACAAAATCCAGGAGTTCTGCTGCTGTTGTTGTGGTGCCTAGGAAAGTCTTGGGAAGCACAGGCAACAGCAAACCAGGCCCAGCTCTGCATAAGGAACTTTTCTGAAGGAGGGAAGAGGAGCCAGTGCAACTCCTGCAGATTTAGGAGACAAGAAAACAGCTTCTCATAAAAAACCCAAGCAATTTTCCTGCCACTTCTGAATGGGGTCCCAATGAATCACTAAAGAGCAACGCAAGATACTTCTCCTTTGGGTGACCATGCTTCGGGTAGTGCAGTGCTGGGGAAGGCTGAAGGTTCAGTGGGAAGCTCCCATGTGGCCCCACTGCTGGGCTGCAGCGCTGAAGTGGGGACAGCCAAGCTGCACTGCAGAACTGACTCCTTTGTTCTACACCACCAACCAGCAGCATTTTGGAGGAACTCATCTAGGAGCAGTATCTAGGCACCAAAACAACATTAAAACATGGGCTACATTGGTCCTTAAAGCCCCTTCCCCTCTCAGTTTTCTCTGAGGGAAGGCTTTTTCCCCCTGATTTTGGCTTCCCCTCTTGCTGCCCTCCCTGCGTTCCCATCTGGCCTGCTCTCTGTGCGACCTTGGACACCCTCTCACTGCCTCTGGTTTGCCATCTGGGGCTAGTAACACCAACCTCTGTCCCACAGGGATGGGCTTGTGGAGGTGATATTTGGTGAACCCATGTCTACAACCACTGCAACAACTCTTATGGCCTCTCTAGAGAATAGGAGATGACTATTTCAATTGCTGCTCTCTCTCCCACAGGCCACTGCTCAGGCTCAGGTCAGCGTGACACCCTGCCTAAGGCTCTCGTGCCCTTTATACAGGGATGTGATGGTTCCTGAGCAGAGCCTTGCTCACCCAGGTTATTTCTGTATCAGAGCTGCTGCACGCTAGGCTCCCTAAATCCAGTGTAATCCAGGAAGAGGTGATTCCTCCTCTGCCTGCCCTGCTCACAGCAGGTTGTCACCTACTCCGTGAACTGGGCCAGATGCCTTGCTGCAGCTCTGCTTTTACTTGGGGAATTACATGCTAAGATGGTTCCTCCTTCCCCTCCCCCATATCTCCAGCCACAAAAACAAGCAAATGCTTGTGAGCTAATCCTGTGCAGAGACTTTATGAAATAAACACAACTGGTACTGGTGGCTTGTTTGTTTGGGGTTGCTTTTTTTTGCATTTGCTATCTTTGGAAAGCTAATCCTCTGGAGTTCACCCAGCGATTTCAGTCACCTCCAAATAACATTTACTAATAATCTTAATAAATCCATCTCCTAAGCAGCAGCCACTACTGCCTGGCACTGAAGTACACAGAACACCTCAGCAGCTCTGCTTCAGCTGACACCCTTGTTTATCTTGATCGTAAATGAAAAGGAGCACTTGCTCCATATTTTCTCAAATCTCCCCGAATGGCTTCTTTGGGCGGTGTGACTGAACACATCAGTGAAGGGGAAGGCGGTCAGGAGGATGTGACTTGCAGGCTTCATCTCTTCCGCTGCCCCGCTCCCAAACCAGCTGCTGAGCACTTCTCACAAGGCTGCTCATATCTGGGGTAAGAGAGCCATATTAGATGCATGTGTAGCCATAAACACAGAGAAATTGCTCGATTTCCTTGGAAAAATTAAAGCTCCCCATCCAAATAATGGTCCTAATCAAAGCAGGGGAATTTGGGGACATATTCTCCACATTTTTGGTGCTTGTTCTGGTGCTCATGGCAAGAGATGGGGTGTCAGGACATAGAGATTCTGTTCTTACCTATTTCATTGACTTTACCTGTGAAGTTGAGACAAGTAACAAAAGCAAAGATCCATCAGGCACCAAGAATGGATCGTAAGCATTGCACGTGTCTCAGTCCACACCTGCAAACCTAACTCTTCCTAGATTCCACATCCTAATTTAGGGTCCCTGAAAATTATGCAGGGCTCTTGTTTTTAACATTGTATTTCCACAGGTGCTTGCAAACCCTCATGCCTTACAGCACTGCGGAGCTCAGTGCTGATCTCATGATGAACATGCTTCCTCCACTTTGCTCCCGAAGAACTTCAAACTGGCAGGCAAGTTCCTATCAAATGAGTCTACGCACAGAGACTCTTTCAATAAGAGTCTCCATTTCCTTCAAAACGACTCTGTAAGACGCACTGCTCTGCTTAACTATTATTAACCCCTGGTGTTACTGAAAGGAAAATTAAAGATCAGTGTGAAATGACTAGTTTAAAGCAGACAGACCAGTGGCAAATCAGGTACCAAGGTGGAAACAGGACTGGAGATTTCTTGCATGTAGATCCTCAGTCTGCACAGACAGACCCCTTTGAAGTTCTTTAGTTTAATGATTTAATCACAGCTTATTATATGCTCTAAAATATCTGGATGACAGACATTATGCATATTACCACTTTAACTTGTCTGTATGCCTCATTTAGAGTGGCTGACACTAAAGGCAGCTTCCTCATTGTGGCACGGGTGAAATCCAATGCTTGCTACAGTCTGGCTCCACTTTTTCTGACTGGTTTTCAGTATTCTCTTTCACAGAGGGGAGGAAGCTCTTGGGAGACATGCCATGGTCTTGGCCTTGATTACACTAATTGAGAAGTGAGGCGGTTCCAAACCTCCACCAACAGAAACTGACAGAGAAGTTTGTACCATTGATGCCCTGGACTACTGAAACTGGCACAGCAGGGGCTGGGCAGAAAGAGAGAATCCTGTTTCTAATACAAGCTCATCCTTACTTACTGCCATCTCTTCAGAGTCAAGACAAGGTTAAGCCAAACACTAAGAGAATTAAGAGGTTTGCAGTTTTTATCCTACGTTAACAATTTGGCCTCACCCCTCCAAGCACCCAATGAGGATTTTATCAGCTAAACCTTCTTCCAAGACCCTTGTGAGCCATTGGGGAACTACAGGTTTTGGAGAGCTTATTTTTGTTCTGCTTCCCTGTGTTGTTCTCTCTGAGATTTTGAGTGCTATAGGCAGGGGCCAAATGAAGGGGAGAGATGCTAAACCAAACTGTCCACAGGAATTTGCAATGCTGAGGCCCACTATGGTATAAAAAAAAGGAAGAAAAGAAAGAGAAGACTGTACAAGAAACATGCTATGAAAAGGGGCCTGACTGTGCAGGCAGGATAGATTACATTTAAAACATTTATTAGGGGAGCAAGAGTTTGCAGTCTGATGGGGGAAAAGGTAGGGAAAAGAAATTACTAGGAAGAGAAGACAAGACTGTAGACAAAAGAGAGAGGGAGGAAAAGAAATAGTCTAATTTTCTTCTTCATTCATATTTCTGAATTGCGAAGCTCTTTGTCGAGCAAGACATAAATGAAATGCGAGCTATCCCTACATTTCCTTTCCCCTTAGTGTATAGTAAAGGAAAATTCCTCTGTGCACAGAAAGAAATGCAACTCCTACACTTACAAGGAAAAAGACTGAGCAACGCGAACACAGAATGACAGATGAATATAGAGACACACAGATACATATGGGCGTACAGCCACAGACACGCAGCGCACACAGACGTGAAAAAAACAACCCGATACCCCTGTGCACGCAACAGACAAACACCCCCCCCCAGGCATTGTGAATAAAAGCAGCAATAAAATCCTTCTATTCCTAGCATTTTGCACTACCAGACCGGCTTCACTGTAAAGCAAACGAAAAGCTTCTCCTTGCCCGAGCTGCACTCCCCGTGCCTGCCAGCCTGGCATGGCAGCGTGCAGAGGCTGCCACACGCTCTCCCTCTTCCACCAGCCCTGAGCGCAGACACCCAGCTCGGCCAAGGTCTTTCTTTGATGTCAGGACTTTTTATGCGGTACTAAAAAAACTCAGCAAGTTTCATACAGTTAGAAGGCTGAAATCACTGCCTCTGACTAACCTTCATTTTCTGTTTAAGCTCCCCTTCCCCCCCTCCCGTTCTGATTGCGCGCTGATGAGATGCAGCATTGCAAGGCACAAAAGCGAACTGTATTTTAGCGATGTGTACATGACCGTACAATCTCCCGACCAGACCAACGCGTGCTTTTCGCGATGACAACGGTGATACAGATCCCGAGTGTCGGGTGGCAAAAGCTGCAGCCAGTTTCCCATGAGTCTATTTCTGGTGCAATGCAAGTGCATGAACATGGGGCTGGATGTATATTTAACTCCACATGTTTTAATCCGAAGAGGTCAGGAAATAGGAGCATGAATGCTCTTGTTGTGGCAGATGGGAATGTGTTGGATTGCCCACATTGTCAGGCAAGGGGCCCTGAGCCTGGAGGTAGTGCTGACATCATTGTCTCTCTCTGGGTTTTGCCTGGAGCTGCAGACAGAGAAAGCTGTGCAGGCAGTAACCCCTTCCTGCCTGAGCTCCCAGCTAGCACGCTCTCCCACAATCTCCTCTTTGTCGCTGTTTCTGCAGTCCCAGCCAACCCAGCCTTCAAAGAAAATTGCTTTGGGCCTGCTTAGGCTCTGATATTTCCCTTCCAAAAGAAATAAATTGTATCAGCTCTTGGGGGAGAAGGTTAAACGTAATGGGTGTGTGTCACCTCAGCAGTGGAAAAACACAAGCCCCAAAAGCAAGCCTTGGCATTTATCATTCAAATACACAGATAGGAATGCACAAGGACACAAACCTTCTGCTATAAACACTCAAACCTAAGTAAATTTAGGAACTATATAAAAACTTGACATTTAAATACCCTTGACTCAAGGCAATCGTATAAACCTGGGAAAAGGAATAAGCTCCAGCCGCTGCATGTTCAGCACTTCCAGTGGTTTTTGGACCTTCAGGTAACGGCTGAGGTGCAACCAGCCCAGTTATCGCTCCGCTTTGCCCCGCAGGCACCCGTTTCTGACCTCCTCATGCTCCCCTTTCCCCACCCACACAACCTGTCCTTGACACGTCAGCAGGTACCCACAATGTCATGGGAGTTAGTCAGCAACAGCTCCCAGGGGCCTTGGCAGAACACAGGATCGACTGTGAGGTCTGCAGAGAGGTTCTGGTGATGCCAGGGGAGTATGTAAAATAAATCCTATAAATCCAAAAAGTCAGAGCACACATAAATGTCACTGCTTCCATGCATTGCTCCATAGCTTTTAGGCTCTCTGACAGTTTATCTCCACCGTCCATACTGATGTAACAGCAATTTGGAGAATTTGAACCAGCAACACCCATTCAGTAGCTCTTGAGAATCTTTAAAAGCCCCTTTTCCTTGTACATCAGCCTTTTTCTTCACCATTCTTCTCTTTGGTGGCATGGAAACAAGCCATGAAAAAAAAGGATTTTGCAGGAAAACAATTTGATTCTGTATTTGCACTTTTCCACAGACAGCAATCCCCTAATGATTTGGGGTCATTTTCTCTTGCCTATTCCGTTTTATTCTAGCAACATAAAAAAGATCCTTAAAAAAATGCTTGCTGTTCAAATAACAGAGAGGGACTAACTCCCCTTGCCCCAGTAATGCCAGAGAATCCCACAAAGCTCACTGACCTCTCCCTCACTCCCCCTTGTTCTGCCCAGGGATTACAGCAGTCTCAATACAGGCTTGTCCATGCATGGGCTGTGATTCCCAGCCACTGCAGGATCTTTTATGAATGTAATTTCAGCCTTATCCACATTTCCTGACTTCTCTGGATTCCCATCAGGCTTTTGATGTTAAAATAACCGACGCTGTCAACTCTTCGGAGCTGGTATTTCGCATTTTTACCTATCTGTAGATGACCTAGAGCAATACTGTGTTATAAAAGAAATAATAATTGGGGGGGGGGGGGGGGTTGTATGTGCGTGTGCATTGAACTGCAGAGGGGAGTATGAGGAAGAACACAACAGTGGTTTGAAATACAACGGATTTAGGGGTTTTGTAATAGGATTTGTGAAACTGGGAAATGACACAGATCCTCAGTCTCACCTGCAGCTCCTCTGCAGTATAAATTAACCACTGCCTGAACTCAGGGCTACACATTTACTCTTCACACACACGTTCTCCTCAGCTCCATGTGGGAAGAAGGGCAAAGGCAGAGCATGTGCTGCTACCTGCTCTCCGCGCAGCATTGCTGCTGGGACTGCGACAACAAACACTGTTCAGATGTAGTACACCCCTTTGGCTCCTTCTGCTCTGCTGCGATCCACATTAGGCCACAGGTCGTTCAGAATTAGAGAAGTAAAAAAGTAAATTGGGGGCCACTTTCTGCCCCTGTTCTCCTAAGCTGCAGCAAATGCAAATTCAGATCATCTTGAACTCTGTTCCCATCTGTTTAATTTGTTGTAGAGTGACATTTATATGTCTGTATCCAATGAATGAATCCAACGTGTTCTGTGTAACACACAGTTGGGTGACACAAATGTACATGTCAGATGCTTGTATGGATATTTACATAGACAATATATGTGCATTCAGCATGGTTTTGGTTTGAAAGTATAACTCAGATACATCCAGACTTCCCAGGTGTCTTCTCCAGTGTCTTCCCAGGTGTCTTCTCCAATGCATGAGACAGCTCCAAGGCCTCTGGTGGTGACTGGGTCCATAAGGTAGGAGGGACTTTAGCACTATACTAGGTCTGTCTGCCTCTTGGCAAGACCCATTTGAGCACAAGTGGTCTTGTGCCTGCACATCCTCTGGCTGAAACACAGCATCATGGCCTCTCTCTACACCCTGTACCAGGCACAGCCCATGAAGATAACTATTGATTGTCCACAGTCAGTGCCTCAGGTCATGGAGCAGAAGACAGGCCATTAGGAGATGTTAAAGAGTGCCTTGGCCGCAAAATAGTGTGCAGCAGAAAACAACTGTGTTAGCCTTGATTTGGTGGCATTGGCAAAACCATGTAAACCTTAGGGATCCCGTCAGCTACAAAAAAAAGCTCCATGGGGACTGTGAACTCAAAAGTCTTCCTCTCTAAGGTCCTGTCTTACTAACAAAAAGTAATTCGACACATAACACTCCACAAACCTTGTATTTGGACTCCAGACGGGGCCAGCCTGATCCAGTTGCCTTTCTTTAGCTGCTGCCACTAGAGGAGTTTAACCCATTCCTGGGGACTCAGGGCAGAGGGCAGCGAGCCACACAGCCCCGCTGAGCCAGCAGTCGTGAAAACACAGCACCCTGACATGTTCGGTATCTGCCCCGCTCTGGGGGTACGCGAAGAAACCCACCGCTCCCGCGGAATGGATGTGCATATGCCTGGGGCTTGCGCGAGCGTTTCGGTAGTTTGCCTTAATTTATGTGGTGCGGGTTTATTTGTGTGTGAACCTACACGCGTAAGAGCGAGAAGCAGTTTCTGCTGGAATCACCAGAGGGACTTTTTGCTAGGAAAGGGTTAACTGGAGTGCCCTTGCTGAGCTCCGTGTCTCCTTGCATTCCAGGGTAAATGGTGTTTTGCAGAGCCCGGTTACCTATGGCAACAGCGGAGAGGAATATTGCAGGCGAATCTTCTGAATCACAGGATTTACAGCCCATATGTTTATTCTGCAGTGAAACACTTCCAGCCCTGCTTCTGATGTGAGCTGGGAACCGCGAGAGGGCTTTGCAGAGCCATTTACAAGGCGAGGGGAGCTGGAAGCCAGGCATTTTTAATCAAAGGCCAGGTTCAAAAAAGAAAAACATAGCAGAATCAGAGGAGCCTCCAGAATGAGCCCTACTGTCACGAAGCATACCTGTAGTCACACGCCACCGCCATTAGTATCTCCACACGATTTCGTGGCTACATAATGCATAACTCCCTGAATTTCTAGCCTCTGACTCGGCTCTTGTACAGCCACCCTGGGCAAATCAGCAACACGAGGTGGCTCTGAAGCTGGCACTGTCACAGCGCTGTCCCCTCGGCCAGAGCGGGCTCTCCGGCTCTCCAGGACCTGAAGGCACCTTGCTCCCTCTTGAGCAATACCTGGACTGGGTACTGCCCTGGGGGCAGCAAGTGTAAATTAAAGCATCTGCTTTCTGATGTGTGCGTGTACTATTGACATAGGGTTCATTGTATGGATGCTTTTCGTTATGGCTCTGTTAAAATCTGAACAGGTTTGTTTTTTTTCAGTGATCACTACTGGAGAGAGTGCTTTAAGCCTGTGAAGCGTCAGGCATATTTATGGCATCATTTGAAAAACAAGAGTACAAATGCATGCTTTTACATATAATTTTGAAATGCCAATGGCTTTGCTGAACTAACTGTATCTCATCCCTTCTGAGAAAATAAGCAGTTCCAGGCCTAGCTAAGCTGTGGTGGGGAGATCATCTGGGAATTCAGGAAGCTAACAGCACAAGCCAAAGAGCTGTGGTTGAATGCTTGAGCAAAGATTCATTTCACCTAACTCTAACCCTCTGAAAGTCAGGAATCTGGTCTCGGCTCCCTCTGTAGTCAGCAGAGATAAATTCAATCGTTCAAAGACAACTCATCACACCTAAAAGAAATACCTGTGCAGCTGAGCGTGTGCATGCAGGTGTATCTCACAGTACTGAAGACAGTAATGTGATCCTGGTACAGGCTGAGGGCAGGTCACTGTAAGCACAGCTAGACAGACACATCAGACCAAATTCACATGGAAACATCCAATTTATACTCTTCCCTCTGGAGCCTGAATGCTCCCATATGTTGCTACTTCTTTACTAAGAAATTTGCAGTGTATGCTACATATTAATCTAGCTATCTCAAAGCTTGAGAGGAAAACGCTATTCTAGCTGAATGAGAAGCTGGACGTTTTGCAGGAGTCTGCTACTCATTTTTGAAAGTGCAGAGGCAGGTCATTGCAAACTGTACTTGCTGTAACCTAGTAGGAATTTGCCTTGCTGATAAATATTAAACAGTCACGAAGGACTGATCTGCGATGCCTTGTACGGACACCCTTTCAATGGGTTCAAAGCAGTACATGCCATTTTTCGGGGCTACAGTTCCAAATATGCATTTTTTTTCAGAAAGGGAAAAGGGAAAGGGAAAGCAAAAATAAGATACAAAACAGTTGAATCACAGGGCTTCTGTGTGAGCCCTCAGAGTTCAGAAATGGGCACATCTGTTTAATTCAGATTTTTGTTCCATGTGGCTAAAAAGAAAACATTTACTTCTTAGTATTTTTCTTTCCCTCAATTTAGAAAAGAAAATAGAATCCAAGTTTATTGATGCAGTGAAATTTATTTGGGAAATTGCTTTGAAGCCATGGACTAAGATAAACAGTAATTCATAATATATGTAGCAAATGATCATGGAAATCACAGAAAAGGAGAGAGAGGAGGAGAGTGGGAGGAAGAATTCATCCCTTAGATGGAAAATGAATGGGTCTTTAAAATAAGAGAACTGGCAGGGTATCTGCCTGCCTGTCTGTGCATTGCTTCTTTAATGCACCCATCTATCGTATACAAGCATCAAATAGAAAATTAAAACTTGAATTCGGTTTGTCTATTCATCATTCCCAGGTTCAAGGTTTTTGTTTGTTTGTTTGTGGCTTGTATTCAAGCCCTCGTTACAGTAGGGAGATCTGAGAGGCAGTGGGGTTTGCGTTATGCAGTGAAATCACTCAGATGATTTTGGTCAGATGGAGGAGAGGGTCTTTCTTTTTCCCTAGACATCAATGCTGGAATTTGCCTAGCTTCTGGCTGAGGTTGTAAGGCTTTCGGAAAAGAACTAGTGATTCTGCTAGCAGGAGGAATTTTGCGTGGTCGAAGAATGGAGAGTAAATGCGATCTTTCCCGCAAACGCGTGCGTGTGCTCTTGTGTTAGTTTCTCATTCTCCACCATTTCCTGAAAACAGGGCTTGGGGAAAAAGCACACAGACACATAACATTTTTCCATTAGCAGAGCAAGCGGGGGAAGGTAATGGGGTGGGGGGAGGGGGTGGTAATCAGAGATCTGCTTAGTCTTCATAGAAAGAAAAATGCCTGGGCGCCTGCTTTGCCGTAAATTGCATCTGGTGGTTGGAGCTACAGCAAGTTATTAAAGCGCCTGCATTAAAGTCATAATTCAGCAGGTCAGCAGCACGCTATGCAACCCCTCCTCCATCATCCGTCCCAGCCCCATTTTCTGAAAGGACCGCACACCGGTGGCCTGAATCAGCTCCGGCCGCCGCACTTGGCGGCTTTTTTCCTTGGGAAGGGAGGGAGAGGGGAGGAAGAGCAGGCGAGCTCACACCACTGAGGTGATTTGCTTTGCAGAGTCACAGGGAGATGGTGCTGCCCACCCAGGCCTGGCAAGACAGGAGAAATCCCGCTTCCCAAATTTAGCTTTCCCCACAGAGCAGCAGGGTGGCTCCCTGGCTCCAGGCCCCCTCGTGCTCTGTACGTCCGTCTCCCGGCTTCCTCACTGGGCTGGGAGAGACAGCGGGGAAAAACAAGATGTCATCATGCCTCCGGGAGGGGGTTGAAGGCAGAGGAATACATGCTGCTCATGCCCGATCAGACGGAGGGATGGGAATGGAAACTGCATCCTACAAACCCCAAGATGGATGCTGGAGCGGCCGGAGCAGGGGCTGTAAACAGCCAGCTTAGTGGAAAACTCTCACTATCGAGGTCAGAGGCTTGCTTGGAGGAGGCAACGTTTGTCTTGCATTTTGTGTTAATATATTTGAGCAGCTCTCTGCCTCACTGCTACGATAAAAGCTCCCTTCAGATAACAGCTTCCATTTTGTTTTCTCTTGTAAAAAAACAGGCACATACAACATTAGTGCTAAAAGGTTCAGGAGTCCCCAACAGCTTTTCTGATTACAAGCTTCTGCACATGTGATTAAAAAGAGACTTGTAGGGGAAAAAACCCACGAACTTCAAAAATAAAGGGAAAGCAGATTTTCACCTCAGCATCCCAGAATCCTCTAAAAGTGGTCATTTATTAAAAATCAAGATTTTTTTTTCAAAGTTAGTCAACTTGCAAAGGTCCTCCTAAACATCCTCAAATGCGGAAGGTCACTGTGATTGGGGTTTGGTCACTTTTTGTAGATATGTGACCCATTTCTCCCTTTTCCAAGGGGACAGAAGTGCCCTGGGATCACCTTCGCACCCTGGGAAAGCACTCCAGGGCTCTGTTTTTACTGGCCTGGCTGTGGGGAGCACAGCAGGCCACAGGGCGCCTTCCTTTCTTCGGATGCTAAATATTTTCTTAATGAATCTAAGAAGGAACACTGAAGCTGAAACTGCTGAGATGACAAGTAGGTGCATGAGGTCACCCAGCAATGCCAGCTCAAGAAAAATGCCAGGTTTTCAACACACATCCACGAATGTGGGCCTAGAAAACAGCACACAAGAGGGAAAAAGTGTTCACGCCGCTATTCCCTTAGCAGCAAAGATTCCTTGCTTAAAACAGACATGCGAATGTGTATTTTTCTGCGGATTACATGTGTTAGAGACACTCTGATTTTTCTTTCTGTTTTTCACTAGCAGTATAATTACGTACCTCACAGAGACTCCAGCAGAACACTGGGGGATGGGTTTCTTCTGCTACCCAGGCTCCACTAAATTGTCACACAGCTCCCTTGATGCACAGCCACACTTATGGCTATGGAGGGCAAGTAGAACATACCACCACCTTCTGGGTCAGCGTTTTTTATTCCCATTGAGATTTTATTATAGGCTTGAGATCCTCAGAGAATTAAATCTGCTGCTTGTCTACAGAATAGATAATGGCAGGGCAAGCTTCCCACATCACTGCCTCCTGCCAATGCGGCTCAGCCCTGACCTGGCTACCATTCATGACTGGACAGAGTAGAGTTCATTCTCCGTATCCCATTCATAGCCACTGGCCTTTGCAAACAAGGAGGAATTTAGAATCCAATTTGATTATTTTTTTCAGAAGAAAAACCAGCCAGGAAACCGAGCAGGAACTGAGCTGTGAGCCACTGAAATAATTTTGGATAGATATCCTGTATACAATGTAGATGGCAACAACTTTTGAGCACTAGTAACCCAAGGAAAGTAAAGAATGAATAACACAAAATTAAAATGCGAGCTATCCCGTACCCACACCGAGCTGCTCCAAGCTGTGTGTGTGTGGCATTTGGCGGGGCTACTTTGGAAAGGAAACACTCTTGTCACCGCAAGCTCACTCTCGAGCATTTACTAGAGCAGTAGACTTTTGTAGCTGCTGTGACCTAAGCACACAAGAAAAGTAAGAGTGTGATGTGAGAGCGTGAAAGCTCGTTTGTATTTCGCAAGACTAAAAAACTGAAAAAAGATACTGCCTCTGTCTACAAGCCTCGCCTCTCCATAGCTTGCCCCTCATTCACGTTTGCCCTCCCGAGAATGCAGCAGCTCAGACAAGCGCTAGGCTTTACAGCTGCGATTGCTGTATTTATTATTCCGGATACCACAGCAATGAGACAGACGTTCCTATGTGAGGTCCACGATTCCCCCCCAAATGCGAGGCTGCCGGTGGAGCTCCCAGCAGCGCGACCGGTCCCCGGCGATCCCTCCGGCGCGCAGGGGGCAGCAGGGAGCCCCGGGCAGAGCGGCCGGGCCGCGGCTCCGCGTTCCCGCCGCCCCGGGCAGCGCGGGAAGAGAGGCCGCTGCCGAGGGGTGTGAGCACAGGGGCCGTGCCGCGCGTCCCAGGCAGGCGGACCGGCAGTGTCCGTACATGTCTCTTCAGTATACCTCATACTCGTTTCTAAAAAATCTGACGGTACAAATCATCTTTCTTTATCTGGTGTTTATGCTGTTTCACCGGACACGTAAGGGACGAGCCAGGCTCCTCAGGATGTAGATTGTCAATAAGTCAGTTGCTGATCTTTCATATATAGAAATTTACTTTGCAAATGTACTGGGTCTCACGGTTCAAGTGGGTTTTGGGGTAGAAACCACCACTTCAAACCTGCAGGTGCACCTGCACCAGTGGGACAGAAGATTTCTACAGGATTCACCACAGGGAGCATCCCTAGCAAATTCTCACCCCTCTGGCTGCAGGGGTGCTGGCTGTCCACCTTCCTTGCAGCCAGGTGTACAGAAATCCACCCATGGCCGTCTCGCCATGTCCTCCCCTAAAATGCCACACAGAAAAACTACCTGTGAAATGTCCCTGGCATTTTGGAAGCATTTAGTGTATACAGCTGAAAAAAACCCACTTGCAGGGGCATTACAGACATGCTTGGGAAATCCACAAATGAAAGGCTGCATGTGTTTATTCTTACTGTTCAGACAAAAATGTAGAGCACTATTTGAGATGAAATCTGAGGGCAGCTTCACTGAGCAAACTACAGTTTAGCCAACTCTAGGGCTGCTGTCCTTCCCCGCAACAGGGCTTCTCACTAAATCACAGCAGCTGTCCCCCTCCAGCGCCAGCAGCAGCCGGGAACACAAGGAACCATTTTTTCTCTTTTCCAGCATGGAAGCAACACAGGAAAGTCACGGAGCAGCACTGAGTCAGGGCTCTGCGGCACAGTAAATTTCTGAGGCTGCCTGGTATTCTAGGCACATCCTTACGGCAATAAACTCCTCAGCATCATATCCCAGCCAGGAGAGAATCTGGAGCAGCTAAAAATACAGCTCCTGCTTCTCAAAAGCTTGCACACAGCAAACTGCTGCCTGTGACCTCCACACTCTCCCAGCACACACACCTAAGGCAGGTGGTGATCAGCCCCAGACCTTAAAGCAAGGACAAGAGAGAGCACTATACATGTTGATGGGCATTACACACAGATTTAGGAATAAACCTGGGCATCTGGTAGGAAGGAGAATTTCTCTTCTCCTTGCCTGGCACATGAGAAAAGACAGGTGGGGTCTGCATTGCCTTGGTGTTTGAGGGGTGATTATTTCTCATTTTGCTTTGCATAGTGAAACACCCCAAAGATTCTGGCATTAGCAGGTACTATAAATCTCGAGGACACCACAGCTGTGACTGGATTATTTATAGCTCTGCTTTTACATTACCAGCTCCAAATCATCACACAAAGAGGAAGGTAATGAAATCTCCACCTCTCCAGCCGTCGCTCTCTAATCTGAAACGGCATTTCCAGGAGCCATTTTCACTCAACCAGGGAGTCTAGGAACAAACACGTTCTCACCCTCCCACTCACTGTCAGACAGCCCCACAACTGGCACGCACGTACACAATCACACACGCATTCATTCTCTACATTTCTCACCGAGAGATACAGAAAGTCTCATGCATTTGCAGTTTATCACATGCAAACATACACATCTCTTCCCTTTCAGTCACGCAAATACACAATTGCAAACACATTCTGGGTTAAATTCTATTTTCACTTATGCTATGCAAATATAAAAGCTGAATACTTCCATTAAGATAACAGATTTACAACTGTAACTGAGATCAGAATATGGTGCTGACTCTCTCATACATAAATTTCCATAGTTGCTCCTGAATTTGTCTTTTTTCCTCAGCCGCCTCTCCATGCATTAATCATTCAACATTTAAATCAGCCATCCACTTGCTTCTTTTTGCTTTGTCAATGAAAATTGTTCAGCATTAATTATAAAACTCATTCTCTACTGAGGTTTTCTTGGCTTTTTTTCATTAGTGGGTGGAAGTGGCAATTTACAGTCATCTTGTTCTGTCTTCAAAAATACCCTGTGTACCAGCTATACTGCGGAACACATTCTCTGTGTGAGAGCGCCTGTGAATGTGTGTGTGAGCTTGTGAATGTGCGAGCTCATGAATGTATATGCAAGATTGGGAATGCATGTGCATACATGTGCATATGTAGAAAAGATATGGAGATTGTGTTTGAATTAGAAAGGCTAAATGTTTCTCAGGCTTTATTTTACAGTTTGAATTTTAACCACTTTCTGCATCTAAAGATTTTCATCCTAGTAATATGGATGATTTCAGGTTATAAAACAAAGAGTTTATGGCAACTGCCAATGTGTTCTAAATCAAGTATCTTTGGCAATAATACCATACAGATCTAATTTTACACAGCAGTAAAACCCCTCCAGATTTGCTTTCATATTTTGTAATCAAAAGGATTGAACATTCCTGGTCCAGCACCCTGTGTAATCCTGCAGTACAAAACCAATGTGAGTACCGCAGTGCACATGGTAAGGCAATAAACCAGTATGCTGTAGCCAACAGCACATCACAAGGCAATAAAACATAAAGGCTAGAGGATTTGGTTTAAATGGGAAGCATTTTAGTGTATGGACTGAATACAGTAAGGTAGAGGCTGACCAAACTCGTCTTTGCAGGTATGATTTTCACAACTGTGAACGTTTTACTCTGTTACTACAAAGCAGAAACTGCACCAGCACATAAATTCTTTTCAATCTTTTCATTATACTGGGATGCTGCAACCTATATTTAACCCAAGGGGAGGGATGTACTCAAGAAACAATTCTCTCCTTGGCAAGCATTTCTTTTATCAGTTATCTAGAAATGTTAGACCACTTTAGCTGCCAACCAGGGATTACAAAAAGGGGAAAAAAAGGCAGCCAGGAGAAAGCTGTATCTCTCTGCAAAAATGTATTATGAACCAACGTAAGAGCTGAGTCAAGAAACTAAAGTAATCTCCAAGGCAGCAACAAAAGGAGGAACAATGCAAATGCTTTTCCCCTTCTGGGATTCTGGTATGAGTTTGTCCTGTCCTAGCACAGTTCCAGTGTCAACCCGTTCATGAGGGCCTTGCTTGGTGGAAAGCAATGGTTCAGGTGACCGGGTATGAGATGTGCCAACTCTCTCCCCTTCCCCCAGATCTTAATTCTGTCTGGGCTGGTGGCCACTGAAATACGCTGCCTGTTCTGTATGCTCTGCCCTGCTGAGATGGACTTGCAGTTTCAGTTCAGTTTCATGGAACTGCTGCCCACCACAAAACCCTGCATTGCAACAGGCAGTGGTTGCCTCAATTGCAGAAAACACCCAGAGTAAAAGGCTCAGAAAACAGATCAAGAATGGATTAAATCCTGAACACTAAACTGGGGAGGAACGGGAAGCTGTCGAGAGGAGGAAGTTAATATTACCCAAGCTATATACATTCTGTGAAAAACAAGAAACCTTCATTCTCCGAGACTACCAGGCAGTGCTTTTCACTTGTATTGAAAAATTGGAAAATAGAAAGAGTCCTTTTACTCTATGATGGAATGAAAATAAGTGAGAATAACAGTATTTAGTCAAATAACAGAGCATCTCTCCAATCTAACAGAAGTTGTGCTTTAGCTAAACACTCAGAGAGTGAGCTGGGAATACAGCCCAGAGTTTGGGTTTATTTATTTTGTACAGAGCTCTGCATGTGCTGCTCTGATGAGGTCAGCACACAAAAAAAAAGAGGCAAGACACTCTGTTAGTTGAGGGGTGCTCTCTCTCCCACTGACAGAACAGAAGGGAAAGGGTGAGTTTGATTCTCATTTACATCAAAACCATTTTGTACTGCCTAGGAGAAAAAAAAAGGAGGTGAATGTCAAGTCTGCAATAGGGAGCACTTCTCCAGGGTAGGTAACCTGGGAAAGCACTACAAATGCAGTCAGAGCTTATACAGGTGAGCCATGCTTCTGTGGTATAGGGAGCAGGCTCACCAGGTGAGGAAACTAAAGGAGCTGTGGCCCTCCTCTCCCATGGCTCCCCACACAGAGCACAGGCTTCCAGTCACACCATGCAAAAGTGCTTTGCAACTCTCCTTACCTTCCCCTCCTTGCCTGCCGCTGTATCTGCCTACAGAAAGGAAAATTTACTCCAGCTCGTCTCCCTTTCTCAAGTAAAACAACTTATTCCAAGAAAAGCACAGGTTTGCCATTATAAACACATTGACACTAGAAATTCTTACTAGCAAAGCTATGCTGGTCAGAAATCATCTGATACCATACTCCTTTCAGCAGGGCTATGACACACCTGCCCTTAAATGGACAGAAAGGTATTTTGTGCCAAATTCTAATTTACACCCATAACACTTTACAGTTCTTGCCAGCATGAAGGAACCTTGGAAGGAGCATATACCACACCTGTTTTGACCCTGCTTGTAGTTCATACTAGTGTGGATGAGACTTTGGAACTGTGAGTTCATATGTGCCTCCAAATTGCTTCTAATTTTTCTACATGCTTATTTTAGTAGTATTTGTCACCCCTGTGTATGCAAATAAAGCTTGCAGAGGAGTTCTGAGTAACAGGGAGAAAACAGCCTACCACTGTTTATTAGACTACAGCTGATGCCACAGTAAAAAATGCGACTGGTAATTTTAGTTCCCTTCCCCAGGGATGCTCCCTGCCCTTCCACATTGTTATGAAAACTGCTGGTGACAACACATACGATCCCAGTACTGGGAGCTCCTCAGAGAGACCCATAACAAAACAGGCTCTTGAGCCTGATATTTTCTTTTTCTGCTAATCTTCCAGGTCTAGATCTTCCTTCTCTTCCAGATCAGAGGTGAAACGCATGACATGGCAGAACAAATGAAGCTTTTCCATCCCTTGCCCATGGTCTCCTCCTCCTAAGGTCACATAACTTCATTCACAAGAGCTGTCAGTCCAATTCCTTTCATAGCCATGAAATTACCTGAAAGAATTTTTAATGCACATACATTTTAGTATTGTATTTTTACACTTTTCATCTTAGGTTTCATTGTCTGTTAAACCATCTTAGACTTCGAAAGTCACATTTCCTTCTGAGTGATCCTGTCTTTTTCCACTTGGCAAGTGTCACATTTTTCTGTGATTTTCTGAAGGCATTTAAAGCAACAGGATCCCTTTTGTTTACTTATCTCTCTGGGCATTCACATCATTGCTCATTTCTCAAGAAAAACATACAGCTCCAGGGTTACTGCCCCTGCAAAACCATGCAGAGAAGCCCACCCACTTCATCTGACCTCCAAACAGGTGATAAATTTTGCTTTTTCTTAAGTGAAAATTCTGAGTGATCCAGATACATAGATTAAAGTTTTCAGCCACTCTACATATTAGGCATATACTAAATTTGAATGAAATCATTTGCACATGTGCAACCTACATTTATGCATGCAAATCAGGCAATTAGGTACAAAATTACCTGATTTGCATACATAATGCAAGAACCGAGCAAGTAATATGCAACAAAAACATATTCTATTAATATTATTTTCTTCTGTTCTGAAATTAGCTGCAACTGGATTAGGAAATACTCAAGATTTTCATCATTCAAAATGATTAGTCTATTTGATGAACATTTCTAGGTCTACTGATGTGCTGGCTAATTACATATATCAAACGATACCGATTTTGCACCATGTTTGGTAACTTACCATGAATTTTACAATCATCAGATGTGCAATTCCACCTTTTTCACATTTAGAATTCGACTTGAAATTCATTTGCACAAATAAATCTTGAGTGCATGAATATTAAAGCATCGCAACACAGATGCCACCAAAATTTGCTTTTGAATTCAAATATTCGTTGAATTTTTTTCCTGTTTGTGCAATCCAGCTGCTTTTCTGTGCATACAAATATGGAGCTGCTGTAAAAACAGCTGCATATGTAGAAAAAGAAGCCAGTGAAAACAGAGTCTGTGGAGTCTGGAGGATATTTCCTACAGGACTGCAGTTGTAAGCAGACAGGTCACACCTCATAGATAATGAAACAAGCAGCTTTCCCTCGGCACAGCAACGCCAGAGGGACCTGCCTTACTGGAAGGTAAGCGCATACCCTGGGAGGGCTCTGGTGACACCCTTGACCCTGACCTCTCCTCTCCGGTGGCTCTCTCTGCCTCCCACTGCCTCGCCGCTCTGCACATGTACCAACACACTTCTTTTGGTTTGCTTCCCTTTGCTGTGCTCTGTCTTGCTTGGAAGGCAAACTCCTCAGGCACAGACCTGTCCTATTTGTCTACAAAGTCTTATGCATACTAAGGGGCTTTAGCTGTAGAATAAATAAACCATAACTGCACTTCTCTGTGGTGCAGAGACATTTTTGCATGTCTCTAACTGTTCTCATGGGCTTATCGCCAAACCCCTTTAAGTGGCTCATTATAATTTTTAAGATGGGGTCACCAATACTCTTCCAGATAAGGGCAGATCTTTGGTCCTGTAATGGCGGTACAAAGCTCCACACAGCGTTCAGCATTTCATTCCTCATGCATCCTGGCGTTTGCTTTCTGATCAAAGATGCCCATTTTACAGAGGTGAGTTTCCAGTAAATCATCCAGTGGCAATGAGGTCTTCCCCCAAATATTCTAGTACCTTTAATTTAAAACTACACAAAATGCTGAGGAAAATGGTTTCCTCACAGTGTGCGCAACTGCATATGCCATAAATTTCACCTGCTACTATCTGGCTCATTCACCCATCACCAGTGTGCCAAGTCCTACTGGTTTGATTTTTTTATGCTCAAACAGCATTTTTGAACTTTTCAACATTCCCTCTTGTTCTTTCTCCTTTAGTATTTAAATTGTAAGCATTTCTGAAAAGACCATGTCTTGGTCTTCTAAAAACTATGTTGCACATCTTTGGCTGATACAAGAAAATAACAATAAAGACCATTGAAGTATTTGACAAGGTCCACATTTAAGAGCCGTCATCCTGTGACAACTTTGCCATTGATTATCTATCTGTTGCCTCTCATTTCAGGAACTTCTCACTGTTTCTTATTCATGGACGAACTGGTAATGAGGGACTCTTCACCTCACAACCTACTGGTCAACTATCTTCTTTATTTTATTTCCAGTGCCTTTGCTGCTCTGCAAAGTTTTGCTGCTCATAACCATGCAACCGTTTGGCTCTTATTTGTCTGTCCATCACAACAGCTTCAGAGCATCTCCCAAGCATTTAAAATCAGAAAACTCTACGTGTCTACCTCTCTTTTTCATCCCCGCCTGCTGAAGGATAGAGCTTGTCTAGTTTTCCTTTCTTGCCTTTGCCTCTGGCACTTGTTCCTACTTCATCCTCTATTTCAGGCTAAGGGTCTCCAGATCTCCTTGACACATGTCCCAAAAGAGACACATTTCCATTTCTTGATCTTTCCTGACAGCAACCATCCCTTCCCACACTCAGCAATTTCATTTCTATAAGGAAATAATTACAGTAGCAAGTCAGCACCACCTTTGTAAGCTCAAGAATTTGTAAGAGGCAGTGGGAAGCCGTGCAGGCCAAGAACGTAAGTTATCTGTAACTGATATGTGTTTCAAGCTACGGATGTAAAAAACAACAGTAGTTCTTCTGTCCCAAGTAAGCTGTATTTCATTATAGTCCTAACATCTATTACACTCCCAAATAAACAATGATACTTAGAAAGGACTCACAGCCTTTCATCATTCATGTTCATCACACGTATCTCACCTCACAAATTCCCAAAAAGGAAAAAAGTATTTTCTAGGAGAGGCTATGCTTATACCATATACAAAGCTCCCTTGATGTATTTGCAAACAAATTGCTAAGTGTAACCTGCCTCTCTAAGGACCTGTGGACCTGGAGCAAACCAGCTATGTAAGGTTATCGGACCCAGCAGGGAAGAAGCCAGAGAGCCTTTCCTTACAGAAAGGACTTAGTAGTGGGAGCAAATTAAATGGGTAAGTTTGTATGGTTTGCCTTGCTGTGGCAAGCAGGCGCCCCCAACTATGTGCTCAAAGCGGGACAAACTGCTGACTGAATGGACTTGGGACTCTGAGACAGAATAATCCCTGGGGAAAATAAAGCAGAAGCTTGTGCACTGTGAAGCATGACAGGCAAATGGACTGTATCACTAACAGAAAACTAGAGCAGCTACATAAAAGATAATGGCAAAACCAATAGGTAGATACATCTCAATGGATTCTTCTGTTGTGAGGGGGAAAGACAGAAATGTTGTTTATCTGCTGCTGAAAAACCAGCAGCAGACCAGGCACTCCTCCTGCAGAGTCAACAAAAGCAACAGGAACTGCAGCTTGCACATCAGCAGGAGAGATTGCTGCAATGTATGCTGACGTGGGGTCTGGGGACTACTGCTGGACTGGCAGAAGGTAGTTTGGGCCGGCTTAGCTCTGTGCTGATGGAGCTAAAACATTACCCTCAAATGCCCCCATCTGCGTCTCTGAATGCCTGGTGCTGCTGGTGTGGAGGGTTAAAATTGAGCAGCTACAGAGCACCTCCCCAGTAAGAGGGGGCCACGCAGCAGAGAGTGTTGAGCTATTTGGCTCTTGCTCTGGCCAGGCTGGCCAGAGACTGGCTCCAGTGGCGATACTGCCATTGCATCTGGGCTGCATTACATTCAGGGGGAATGTGCTCATTTATAGCAACCAAACAGGCAGGGAACATCACTACCATTATGTTCAGAGATGAGAACGGTAGCCTTAGAATGACATCCACAGGGTCTGCTGCTAGAGCTTAAACTGATTGCCACTCTGGGCACTTCTCTGCAAGTAACATCACGGAGGAAACAGAGGTAGAGGGAATGAATTCATGTGACAGACTACAACATCCTGCTACAAAAGGCAAGGAAGACTTGTAGCTTGCTGAAAAGCTTTAAAATAATTATTAGTCCTACATCAGCTTACAGAAGGTCCTCCTGAGAGCAGGGAATCTCCAGGAATATGCAGCTGTCATGCAAACTTGCACACATGAAGGGATTGTTCACTGAAGCATATATAGATATATGCCCAGCATATATATGTATGTGTCATGTGCCATTTGAGCCATGGGTGGAGGTCTCTGTTCAACACAGCAGCTTCCTGCATCAGGCAGCTAGAGAGAGTCTTGAGTAACAAGTGAGGAGTAAAACGTTGAATTGAGACCAAATGGTCTCAAATTGTGTGGGAACTCCGCTGTTGCCCAAATGAAATATCAAGAGAAGTCTGGTGAGTACATTGCTGGGCTTCCTTAGGCAACAACAGCCAAAAAGGCTTCAGAAGCTTAGTAAAAAGAGCTACTCAAGCCCAGACATCTTTAAGCATCAAGGAAAGCTGGTGTATCAGTATGCAGACTTGACAACCCTGAAATGGAACATTGCTGAGAAGTCTGTGTGGTAATGAGATAGGTCCCCATCAAACTGTAGAACTAGCTTGGCCAAGACCCTGAGGGTAATCGTGTGTGTGCTTCTAAGGACTGATCCCTTAAATGCTTGCAGCAAGTAATACGGTGACTCCCACAGCACTGGGAAGGAATCAGGTGACTCTACAACGAGCTCATCTGAGGAGGAAACTGTGTGGAGCAGGTGACAGCCTACAGTTCCCACAGACTTGGACCGAGATATGCACACAAAGGGCGTGATCTGAGCACAGAAATAATCTTCCTCTGGTTTGCTCCCTTGGTTCTAAGGTTTGAAGAACTTGTGCTGGCTTTAAGCATTTGTCATCTTTTCTGGGCTAGAGGACAGACCTGATGGCTATACAAGTGCTGGGCAAATGAGGAAGGATGTAACTGTATTTACGGGCTCTGTGCTGGAAGGATTTTTTTCCTCAAAATATTACAAAATAAATCTTTGATTTTATCTAATTCCTTATTTGCAACAGCAGGAAGGAAATGTAGGGGTTTTTTAAAGTGACTTTAACCTGATGTTGTTTTCAACAAAGGTGCTATTAACAATTGTTATTGTTATACAGTTCTGTAGAGTAATGTTGTAATTAATTTCCACAGCAACGTGATCATGCCATATATTACAGATTATAACTCAGAGGGAGAGGGGATGGGAAAAGCACAGAATGAAGACTACAGAGCAGAACCTGTCCTGATGATTGTTATTTGAATCTTGAATGGTCTTATTAGTCCAATTTGTTTAAACAATGTTTATTTGTAGGTAATGTTGAGGATCCAGCCAGGCTGCACCTGCCTCCCCAGGCATGCTCAAACATAGCCTGGGATTGCACATCTTCAAGGGAGAGCAGGGTGGGGTTCCTTCAAATGACAGAACCTTCAGTGAGGAGGAAGTTTCAAGCTGTAACTTGCAAAATATGTACAGCACACTACTGTAAAAATCCAGCCATCGGAACAAGGAAGATCTAGGCAAAGAGCTGCAACTAATCATGCAAAAAGCTGAAAGGAGCTGTGCTTTGTATTAAGCATGTGCAGTGCGGTTCTCAAGAAACGCTGTCATCTCTTCTAGCACAAGGAAAGACAGGTACACAAGAGCATGAGAATTTCTGCATCATTTCCTGGTATTTAACTGTCACACAAGCCACTAGACATCCTATCAAGAATGCTGACTAATGAGTCTATCTTAGGCTGCAGGTCCTTGTTAGCACAACGTGACTAGATGTCCATGGAACACACAACTGATACTATCCCTGATGGCTGCACTTCTTGCTGCCTCCCCTCCAGCAGAAATGATGCAATAAGCACAGCTGAATGAGTATGGTTGGATGAACAGAAGAGTTGACTGCGGAGAGGCGGAGGGAAAGAACCACTCAAAACCACAGCAAATGTCTGCCAAAAAAGAGTATGTATACTTACCAAGGTACAGCTCTTGAAAGGCTGCATCCTTTTGATAAGATGCATGGCATAATCTTTCACTGAAGGAGGTGGGATAAAATAGATGCACCAACTGGCCTTTCTTATCAATGCAGTCTGAGTTCCTCAGAGAGGAATTATCTTTACATGTAACAGGGAGTCAAGCACATCAACAACACTGAGCAAGTAATAAAAAATACTCCAAAATTTACTGCTTCAGGGAGAGCTCTTTCAGTTGTTTTAATCCTAGATGTTTGTACCTTCTCCTTTTATTTTATAGAAATAAATTACAGACACTGAGGAAGAGAGTTCTGAGAGCAAACGTCTAGCATATCAAACCAGATCAAATAAGCCTACAACGTTTTCAAGTCAGTGGCCTATATTTTCCAGTAGCAGACCAGATATTCAGGCTTCCCACTCCCTCCCTGGTTCTGCTCCTAGCTCCGACACAAATCAAACCTACAAAACCTTACCCTAACTATGTGCCAGCCTGGACATGTTCAAATGAAAACCTGGGCTACGCTATGATCTTGTCTCATTACCGTGATGTGTGCAGCGAAGAGTAAGATTGTCTCAGATAGGTCCAGAATACAGCAATTCAAAGCAACCCCCTCCTGTCTTTGATTTGGATGTGCTGTGCTTTCCATCATCGCCAAAGGGGAGCTCCTACCTCTGACACACAGGTATGCACTCTCCTTCACCCCAGCCCTTGGTATGTTGCATCAGCAGGATCGGCAGCAGCCTCCAGCCTTGGAGCTATCTGAGCGAAGGACGCAGGCTACAGGCACATGGCCTGGCACTGAATGTTGTTGTTCCCAAACACCTGTGTCGCACAAGTGCTTTGGAGTTCAGCTGTACACAGTCGTTCTAACAACATGCTTTTATCCCAGAGGAAGGAAGACTAGCAGTTGGGGCAGTAAGCAAGGCCACAGTCTCCCTCATTCTGTTAGGCGTTTGCCATGTGACCTTGGCTAAAACACTTCAGATTACCCATCTGGAAAACAGATAAACTAACAGTGACTCGAGGACTAACTTCACCCTTTCCTGGGCACAGTTAGCAACGTCCCAGCCAGCTTTGCATAAAAAGCACTTACTTACGGAAGGGCAAAACGCTGTTTTGGCTTCAAAACAGACTTGGGGCTGCCCCCGTAGGAGAAGCCCCTGACCCCTAGCCAGTCTTTGGCGGCTCAGAGGCAGAAGCAGGCTGCTAAAGCAGTGGTTTGCCTGAGGAGCGAGCAGAGGCTTGCAGCAGCATGGCTGCTTTCTCTGCACATTCCTCTGGTGACGCTGCTTATTACCCAGCATGCAGATAACCCTGAGTCAAGGCTTTGGTATGAGCGGCGCTGCCAGGAGCTGCGTGCTCAGAATAGAGGGTTACAGTTTAAACCGAGGTGAAGCGCCGTCCCCAGCCAGCTGCACCCTGCCTGCCTCCCCTCCGCGGCTGGAGCCAGCCACCCCTTCACCTATTTGCAGAAAAGGAGCTTTCCAGTCCCTCCCCTCCACCCCACTGCTCACCCAGGGATCATTCCCATTGAGAAGCTCTCAGCCTAATAGTAATCCCGACAAATTTAGCTGCTGCTAATAAATCCCACCCCTCTGCCCCTCCCAATCCGCCTCCATGCAAATCCATTTGTAGGTTACTTGAACAATAGCGGAGCTGTAATCAGCCCTCCCCTCTGGCAGCCTGCAGGGAGGGAGGGGAGGAGGATGATGACAGTGGGGAATTCTGCTCGGCTCCTTGAAGCTGCACAGACATGTTTCATGTCCCCATTCCCAGCCCCTGCGTAGAGGCAGGCAGGCAGGGGATCACATGGCCGTCTAGGCCGGGCCCAGGCCAGCGGCAATTACATGCCGTGGTGGCCTGGTGCCCCCTCCCTGGCCTGGCCGAGCCCGGTTCAGCTCAGCCCAGTTCGGTTCAGCTCGGTTCGGTTTGCCACCTCCCAGTCACTGCCTGAGCTGCCATGGTGCAGCCGTGCCAAGCGGCTCCGTGCTGCGGTGGGGTTGCCAGGCTCAGCCTCCACTCACCGAGCGCTGAACAAAGCACAGGGCCTTTGCGCTGGCCAAAAAAGAGAGGAAAAGACCCCAGTGAAGCAGGCTTGGGGGAGCCGGTCACCCTGGCACACCCGGTGCTGCTGGGAGAGCAGTGCCAGCCGGAGAGAAAGTGGCAGCTCCCCGTTATAGCTGTCTTTGGTGACAAGGAAAAAACATAGTCTTCTTGCTGTTAAAGCTGATCAGTGTGGGAGGGGGTGTTTTCCTGGTAATAAGTTGCTATTCGCCAGCAGCTCGCATCTTTGAGGTTTCTTTGCAAAGGGTCATAAAAGCAGCAGCGAGTGCATATAGCCACGCAGGGCTGCGGGGGGAGGGCTGTGAGCGGATGCCAAATCAGCTGAAACCTAAGAAGCTTGACCTTCCTCACCTCCACCCCTGCTCCCACTGCCTCCAAATAACCTTACAAGGGCGCATCGGGAAGGCAAGGCGCACAGCAGCGAGGGGAACGCAATCTCAGCCCAGCAGCAGGCAGGGCTGTGGGGCTGTGTGTCGGTGAAGGGCACTTCAGGGTAGCTGCAGCCACTGTCGGCAATGCACACTGACACCAGCAAGGTTCATTTTGTCGAGCCAAGCACAGTAGGCAGACTGTGCAATCTTGAACCTACCTAGACCCAAGTAGCTCAGCCAGTCCAACCAGTCAGAGACCGTACTGGCCGGACAGACTGGTGACGAGCATCCTCCCCCTCCCATTCACGTGTCTAACTGCTCTCTTCTGCTTTTCACTCTACAGTTGCCTGAATGGCTGAAAGAGAGTGGGTTTGCTGTCAGAAACTTGAAATGACATGTAATCTCCCGTGTTTCTTCTCACGGAGGTAGTCAAGCCTGTTCCCAGGGAGAAGAGCTGGGTTCCCGCAGAGCCTCCCAGTCAGAGCTGGCAGCACAGGGCTGGGCTGCCCTGTGGCGAACACGTGGAGAGGGAGATGTTCGGCTTGCTCGGCAGAGGAGCCCAGTAGTAGCCTTGCTCAGTGCACACACACCTAATTTTTCTTTTAAGATATACACCAGGGAAGAGACCTTGTCTGCAGTTCTTTTCACATCGCCCAATCAGCAGAGGCATTCCCCTTCTCAGTCTGCATTACAGGTTTTAAGGCAAGGGCTGAAACAACAAAAGCTCAATACACAGTTTTCAGACACTTTGAAAATAAACCCAGCAATGCCCATTTCTATACAGGAGGGTATAACTACGCCCTGTGCATCTTCCAGGGGATGGTTGTAAGGACAACTATGTAGGTACAGAGCTATGTTTTGGGTAGAAAATGCATGCTGTAATGGATTCTGATGGCTGAACGCCAAGGGGGAAGCTGTTCTGCTTCAAGAATAGCCTTACAAGAGTCAGCATTACAGTGACAGTTCAGTACTCTGCTGCAAATCTAGAGGATGTGTCACTTTGGCAGAGAAAGAGGCTGCTAATGCACAATACAAACCATCCTACTATGAATGGAGAATGGCTGCATACCACAGAAAAAGAAAATGGCAAGACCTAGGGAAGAGGGAAGCTGCAAAGCGACTACTGCATAGTAAGCTGGGAACCTGAGAGCACTGAGGAGACAAAGCCCTTTCCCTTGAGGGGAAGAAAAACACAGCTCGCAAGACGCGTCAAGAAGCAGACAACCCCTTTTCCAGTGACTGCTGCAGCTCTGCAAAGCTATGCTGGCAGCCAGCCTATTTGAGGAGATCGCAGTTTCAAAACAATGTTAGTCCTGACTAGTTTGGAGCTCAAATATTAAAGGAGGGGAGAGGGGGAAGAGCATGCTCATATGCACAACATCATTGCTAAGCAAATAAAAAAGATAGCAAGGTTTGTACTAAATGACACCAGTTAGCATTGGTGAACTCGAGCTCCTGATGGAACTGTGTAGTATTTCCCCCAAAACGGATGTAGCAACTCTTCACTGCACAAACACTTCCATCTCCAACTCACAGAGCTGCCAATGCTTAAAAACCAAACATCCAGTGACACACATGTTCTAACCATTTCTTAGAAAATAGGCTATGAGGCTATTAAAAGAAATGTCGAGAATAATCTAACTGAAAAAAAAAACCCAAAACAACCCCCCTAGGGAAAATAAACCATTTAAATACTTCCCCATTACGAGAAGGAATGAGAGCACAACAAATGACCACCTGGACAAATAAATTCACTTACACGATTTATTCAAGCAAACATTGGGCTTTACCTTAAATAACTGGCAAATATGGGGGAGGGGAGTATTACTGTGAAGTACAGAAATCAGCTGAATCTCTGTATGTGAGACTCGCTCAGCAGCTCCCTTCTCCTCCTCCTCGAAAAAAGGTTACAGCTTGTTTGTCAGCTGTGGACATCTTCAGAAAGAGAAAAACCTAGGGAGTGGGTTCAAAGAAATGCTGGCTAATATGCCCAGACTGGCTGTTTAATGAGCCGGAGTAAAAGAAAAGGTCACATGGTTACAAAAACCCTCCATACAACAAATGCCCTGTAGCTACAGTTAACTTTAATTAACTGCAGCATTACAATTCACTTCAATCTTATTTTCCACCGATGTCTACTGCCCCTTACCTTTCCTTTGCCTGCTAAAAATCAAATGGATGAGTCTCATAAGCGGGCTCGTGTTTCCAAAATTCTGACTGATAAGAGCTTTTCAAGAATGCTCTGCAACTAAAGAAATCCACCAAAAGGAGCTCCTTCTAACTCCAGCTAGTGATGACTGATTTCAAGATTGCAGGAGTGGTTCTGTTCATATAAATCAGGGTATTCATGCTTCTGTGACATAATTAAATGTTGAACAGCCACTAGTTTTTCTATTTTAATGGCAGTTGCAATTCACACATGAATGTTACTTGTCGTTAGGTTTAAACTCAAATTTCATCCATGTGTACAATTTTTTCCTCTGCGAGTCATGAGCTCACAATGTTCATCCCCCTATCTCGTGATCTAGAAATAAACTGTTGTGTGGGAACTGCATTCTTAGAATTGAAAATAGGATCAGTACAAATCTACGCTCTCAAAAACATATAGGTTGTATCAAATAATTAACTCAAAACATACAGGTTGGATCCAATAATTAACTCAAAACATTCTTTTTCTGCATTATTCCTTCCAATTCATTACCTAAGAACAATATGTTCTGAGATTTTTAAGCACCAATAAATCACTTGGCAGAAAAAAAATATCTATATACACAAAGTCATTGTCTGAAATCACAGAGTGATGCCAAAGACTGACTCTCAAAACATAATCCACACACAGACACACACAAAATAGCTGGAGAATGTACCTATACAAGAGAGCAAAAGATCAGCAGGCACACCACGCATGTAGTCTCAAGGCTTCTGCCATCCTTTCCACCAGGAATACAAATGAAAAATGTCTTAAGAGCAAGCAGATATGAAATGCCATCCAGACTTTTTAAAAGTACCTCTTTATACAATTATGGGGTTTTGGGGGGCGGGGATCCTTAATATTCAATAAAACTCAGAGCTCATAACCTATGACTTTGCTGCATTTGGAACAGCTCTGTGTTCTGCTGGTGAGACTGCAAAGGATTTCTGCAATGCTGCTGTTTTTGTTTCGGGTTTTCTATCTTTCCTCCATTTGCCTCACTGGAAAGGACAAAGTTCACATTAGGTTTGTTTGCATTTTCTAGCTAGTGTGAGGCCTGTGTATTTACTTTGCCTGTTGATCACCTAACAGGTATTGCACTGCTCCCCAATCTCCAGAAAATGCCAATGTCACATAAAATAGTTAATTATACAAAGACTCACACATGATCGTTGCCAAAAGGAAAGCATTTCACTTCAGTGCTTTAAGGAAGCTTCCTCACCTGAAAACACAACACAGCCCCCGAACTGTTCACCAACTCAGTTATGAAAAGTCATTGCCCAAACGGGGTAGCTACCCACCAGCTGCAACGCCAACTGCAGAAGCTGTTATTTCCCGCTACCCTTTTCTGCACTGTGCTCAACTACAGTCCTGCCTTACCAAGAGTCTACAGCTAATGTCGAGCTTCGACGACCGCTCTTAAAATCAACTAAAGTTATTAACCACGTGATGCTGGTTTTTTTTTGTGAAAGAGGGCTTCGTTTCAATTCTCAAACCTTATTAAATTGAGCAGGCAATGATGCATCCTGTATTGCAAACACTGCAGCTGGAGAGCTGGGGGGGCGAGAAGGGAGGAGGAAATGAGATGCAGAAACAGTAAATAGAAAATGCTTAGTCAGCAACTGTTACTGCAACATTAAAGGTGAAATGCAAATAGGCACAGTGCCAAGATTTAGGTAAGTTTGATAACACCATCAACATCATCATCTTGCTACATATGTGTGAAAATGTGTGTACAAGTGCCACAATTATCACAACGAACTGCACGCTCTTGGTATAATGGAGACTCTTAAAAAGGCAACATGGCTCGTGCGTGCTGCCTAAGCTCTGAGAAAAATAAAACTTGCTACTCCAGAAGTATTAATATCAATTGAATTTATTACAATTTACTAAGCTCCAAGGCACATTACAGTGTTCTGTTAACTACAGAAATGTATAAAGGACAAACAGAGCATGTTTTTCATGTACAGCATTTTGCTCTACTGTTCAAAAGCATCCGTGCATCAATAAAAGCAAAAACAAAAAACACATGAAGATTAAAAACGTTCAGATCAATAGAAACAAACGGAAACATTTTCCTTACAAACTTGCAACAAAAAACACCCTCCCCCCAGAGCCACCCCACCGTTTTGCAAACAAAAAACAAAAACGAAAAAAATAAAGTGAAAGACTAACACTCAGGGCTTGTAAAACATAAGCTGTCACCATTTTTGTAGCAATTTTTTAGGCATCAACACTGGCCTTGGCAAAAAAAAATTTTTTTTTGTCTTTTGTGTTTTTCTTCTTCTTTCAGAGAAGTGCATACATTTACAAAAATACACACCAGCAGCAGGTAATCGCTAAGGGCTATTAACTTTGTACCTAGCCAACACACTGCCAAAGAAATGAGAACAGGTATTATGTAGTAACCAAACAATATTATATTCTGTTTAACAAAAACCAGCTCTATCCTTCAAATGAAGAAGAGTACATACCTTTGTTTCAAAATATAGAAACATACGACGAAAATAATGTCTATACATAAGACTAACTTTTGCAGTTTGTTATATTCACAATTCTACATCTTCAGGAGTCTGAAGGGATTGGATTTTCTACTCAAGGGTCTCTCTCCTTTTTCACTTTAACGTCCCCAGCTAAAATGGTCGCGATCTCGCCCTGCATAAACGCCCAAGGCACATTGGAACCGACTAGGGGGCATTTCTCTCCGCTGGGGCAGTAGACTTCGCCAGTCGCCCCTTGGGCCTTGATGCTCTCTCGGGAACAAGGGAAGCAGAACTTGTGGCTGGGCACAGAGGGGCACTGAACAAAGTGGGTGTCCTCCAAGCGTTCGTGGCAAATGGTGCAGCACAGGGGCCCGCTGTTGGCCATGGGGGAGTCCGGAATGTTTTGGGGGTGCACTTGGTCCATGGCGGGGTGGGCGCTGGGGGGAGGAGGGGCCACTTGCAGGTTCATGTCCCCGTTGCGGGAGGCCAGGCGGCGCTGGCCCGGCACCGAGGCCGGCGACACGGGGCTGCTGCTGTTCCTGCGGGTGGACGTGGTGGAGTGCACCGAGCTGCCGTCCTTGGGCGAGTGGGCATTGCCCAGCGTGTCGGCCACCGACATGAGCGCGGCCATGGGGGACTGTCCGTTCTGAGGGGCGGACTCGGGCGGCGTGGTCCGGTTGGAGTGAGGCCCGAGGGGCGGCGGCGGCTGGGGGCCCCCGCCGTGCACCGCCCCGAAGCCCCCGGCCGACATGGTGAGCTTGAGCGCTTCGCTCTGGCTGGCCATCCACTGCTGCCGCTGCTGCTCGTCGCTGAGCTTCAGAGACCCCTCGGCCGAGTCCGAGGGCTCGGGAGAGGCTTTCCTCTTGCGCATCGCCCCACCGCCGCCGCCGCCGCCGCCGCCGGGTCCCCTAGAGGCGGCGGCCGTGCCCTGCGCCCCGCCGGCCCCGGCCCCCGGCCGCGGGAGACTCACCAGCGCCGTGGGCAGCATGGGGCAGCTGGCGTCCAGGTAGGGCTGCGGCAGCATGTCGGCGCCCACCAGCTCCTTGAAGAAGCGCACGGACTCGGGCAGCAGGTCCCCCAGGAGTCGCCAGTCGCCGGAGCCGTGCTTCTTCTCGTACTCCAGGTACTTGAAGCCCGATGAGAGGCCACGGCCGAAGTCCTTCATGCAGTCCTGGTACATTTGCTTGGCCACGCCGGAGGCGCTGGAGAAGACGGTGCCGGAGCCGCTGGGGTACTCGATGAAGAGCTTCAGCTCATAGTCCATGCCCGGCTTGGAGACGGCGTCGAAGGCAAAGACGCGGCCCAGCAGGGCGTGATCCTTCTTGAAGCGCACCTCGTAGGGGGTGCAGCCGGCCAGAGTGAGAAGCGTGTCCCGCACGATCTTGGGCTTGCTGGCCCACTCCTCGGCCCGGTTCCGCAAGCTCTCGCTGAGCTCGGCCAGCGCCTCCGCGTTGCGCTGCTTCTCCTTCAGCTCCCGCTCTTGGTCGCTGCTGGACACCGAGCCCGGCCGCTTGCCGCAGGCCTCGGAGGACGAGCCGCCGCCTCCCCCGGCGCCGCCGCCGCAAGTGCCCCCTTGGGAGGAGGCGGAGGGAGCCGGGGGACCCCCGCCGCCGCGGCCGCTCAGGCCCCCGTGCGGCGGGGGCAGCGCCACGCCGGAGGCGGCGGGCCCGTTGAGCAAGGTCTGCGGCAGCAGGTTGGGGGGCACGTTCATCTGGGCGCCGGCGGCCCCCGGGGGCAGGCCGGACACCAGCCCCCCGTGCGCCCCGCGGCGGGAGGAGGAAGAGGAGGAGGAGGAGTTGGGGCTCTGCCGGTTCAGCTCCGGCGGCCCGTCCTCAGGCGGCTTGGGGAAGCCGTTGGGCCCCCCCAGCCCGTTGGGCAGGCGGGCGCCGTGGCTGCTGCCCAGGCTGCCCGGCGGCGGCGGGTACTCGAAGCGGCTGCGCGGCTCCGCCGCGGCGGCGCTGAGCCCGTAGCGGTCCAGGCTGGACTGGGTCAGCCCCGCCGAGGCTGCCTTGGAGGAGGCGTCCACATGGTTGAGCTGCTGCTGGGCCGCCGCCGCCGCCGCCGCCGCTTCTTTGGCGGAGAGCGGCACCGCCTTGACGCCGACCGGCGGCGGGGGGCCGGGGGAGCGGCCGTCCTGGAAGCAGCCGTGCGCCCGCTTCAGCTGCCGGGCCGTCTCGATCACGAACTCGATGCGGTCGGCGCCCTCGTAGTTGACGCAGCCCCGGCAGACGGGCTCCGTGAAGTCCCAGATCATGGCCCAAGGCATGCGGGGCAGGTCGCACAGGTAGCATGACTGTCTCCGGGACGACGACACCTGCGCGGCGGACATGGTGCTGCTGGCCGCGGAGCTGCTGCCGCTGCCGCCGGGGTAGGGGCTGGCTCAGTCTTCCCCCCCCCGGGCTTCAGGGTGGGTGGCTCTCCGTACCTGATCCTGTTGCCCCTTTCAGCAGGGGGATCGCCTGCTTTTAGTTCGCTCCTGCTGCCGGAGAGGGCTGCTTCTGCCTGGTCCTGCCGCTGCTGCCCCGGTGGGGTGGGAACCGCTTCTACTGCTCCTCCGGGGGGCTGGGTGGGGGTCGCCTTCTAGCCGCTTCTGTTTCCCTGCGCTCTCTAGCTCTCCGCTGCCGCTGCTCCTCCTCCGGGAGGAGGCGGAGGTGCACGGAGGAAGATGGGGGGGTCACCTTCCACCCGCCGCGGCTGCCTCGCGAGCTCGCACTTCGGTACGTGCCGATCCAACGCCGCGGGCGAAAAGAGGGGCACCCGCACGGAGCTGTCCGGTCCCGGCTGCGGCGGCGGCTTCCCCGAGCGCCGGCGGAGCGGTAGCGGCCCGGGGGCAGCGGCGGCAGCAGCGTGGCGAGCGGCGCCGCCTGCTCCTCACTCACATCCTCGCCGCTGCTCGCAGTCCGAGCGCGGGGTGCTGCGCGCCGCCGCGTGTGCCTGCGCGTCCCCTCCGCCGCGCCGCGCTCCCCCCGCGCCGCCCCTCCCCTCCTCCCCTCCTCCGCGCCGCGCTCCCGGCTCGGCTCGGCTCGGCTGCACCCGGGCGGAGCCCCTCGTCACCGCCGAGCGCCCGCCCCCCCCACCCCCCGGCCGGCGGCGCGGCGCCCACTTGTTGCGCGGGGCGCGCATGCCCGGCGCCCTGCCCGCGCCCTCCCCTGCGCGGCCGGCAGCTGGAGCGCGGCGGGGCGCGCGGGCAGCCCGCGCTGCCGGCTATGTTTGGAAACTTGCACGGCAGATCGCGCCCTCCCCTCCTCCCGCCCGCGCCGCGGCCCCGCCGCCGCCAGCAGCCGGCCGGGAAGCGCATGCACAGTGATGGGGCGGGCGCGGGGGGGGGGGGTTGCGGCGTGGGGTTTTTTCCCTGGCTGGCCTTTCTAAGTTCAAATGTCTCGTTTTCAGGATTTTGTCAGCCCGCGGATCGCCCCGCTTTGCCTTCGTGACGGCTGTGCGGCGTCCTGCCACCGAGGCTGTCGGTGGGATTCCCGTGCGCTCCGGCTGCTGAGGCAAACGGGGGGGATCCCGCTTTAATATCCGATTTCGTGTTTCTCTTTCAGTGATCCCGGTGATAGAATGACACAGTTTCTGTAAGCCCGTGACTGCATCAGAAGCTCTTCCACTTTTGATTTGTTTAAATCGGCCATGTTTGACGAGTGTTTAAGGTTGGGCTGGGAAAGATAGTGCTGTGCGTTGCTGAAGGGTGTAGGAGAGGCCAGGCAGGTGAGTAATCGCTGTGATCTCATCTCGCTAATGCAAAGGGACACAGGATTTCCCCGGCGCTGTGAGAGCACATGGCTCGTTTTTTCTATTTCCCCCTTTAAATAGCTTGCTAACATTTGCATAACACTGTTAACAGGCAAATTACTCAAAACAACTTCGGCTCATGCAAATAAACCGGGAATTCATTTCACTGGGAGGAAAACAAAATAAAATCCCGAAGCCTGCCTTCTCCCCACCGCGATCCCCAAAGTTGCCCGCCCCCGCGGCCCGCCGCTGCCCGCGCTGGCCAGGAGGGGCTCTGCACAGCCCGCTCTCGCTCTCGCCGCAGTCGGTGGCTGGTTTTGCACACACCGACATCGCTGTCCGCGTCCAAAGAATAATAAACTCTGACTGCGGGGACGCGGTTCGGCAGGGAGCCGGCGGGCTGCGCTGCGGGCGGCAACCGGCACCGCGTCACTAGCGCAGCTCCCGGGTGCCCGCCGGGGCGGTGCGCAGCGGGGAGACGCTCGCACGCTCCGTGAATGCGGAGCCTCTCCCAGCTGGGCTATGCTGGATGGGTTTCTTTCTTTCCTTTCTTTCCGTACCTCTTCCTGGTTCCTTTGTTGCTAGAAACGTCGAAAAAGCCGTCCATGACAGGTTTCCCTCTGTGCTTTAAAGGGAGTTGGGGTTTCTATGGCGCGGTGCCACAGCTCCCTTACATGCGTACACACACACACACAAACGCACGCCCAGCAGCAAGCGATGCAGTACCGAGCAGGAAAGATACCTTGTATTCGGTTAATAACGTTTCAAAACTCACACGACAAAAAGTTGTTGCTTTAAATAATTCATTTCATATCGCCAATGCGTCTCATCTCCATTTTTAGTTGCTAAAACGTTTTATGTGTGTCTGGTTGTAATCTATAAAGCTGGCAAACGAATTTGGTATGTATGTGAGCGGAATTATTTTACAGGGAAGGCTTAATGAAATGCATACGCTGAAGTTACAGAAATGGTAGGAGCAGATAAAATACAGTAAGAAAATCAGTTCTGACAAAGTGACTCTTTCAGGGGAAGCTTGCAGAAGCCACGAGTAGAGATAGAAAAGTCTTCGAATTATGTGTCTCCTATATGCAAATTGGCTGAAGAAGATGCGTTAAAGGAGAGTGGAATTCACACTTAGAAATTTCACACCTAAACTGTGGACATTATAGAGGCTTCACAGAAGCAAGCTTCCAATAAGGTAGATGAAAGCTGGTCAGAGTAAAAGTCTTTGCTTCCAGCCACAGCGATTTAGTGATGGCTGCAGGACTTCTACATTAATATGATTTTACTTGACTAAACAAGCATGTGTTCACCCTGATTCATACTGGAGGGTCAACTCCTTTCCTATCCTTTTACTGCCCCGTGTTGATCTTCATATGAGAAGCAGAACTGGGCTGTGGGAAAAGGTCAGCCCCTGCTTAAAGCACTCAGGTTGAGAGAGCTGAGGATTTGCCCTTCATCCCGAGTGGCTGGGAATGCAGAACTGCAGCATATTCCAGCTGCATTTCAGTCCCCGGGTTATACAAACCCAACACATGACAAGGCACTCCGTGTGCTTGAACCGCCCCTCACCCTGGCTCCTCACTCCACTGAATCCTCCTGCAAGAAAGCCCTTTTTTGGTAACACTCACCTCACAGGAACAGACAGACTTCTTGGCTCACAAGAGCAGTCTTTATAGTGGGTGTAAATAATAATCACCTTAGATATAATCTAGCCTCAGAAAACCATTTACAGGTGCTGTCAACTCCCTTTATAGTTTGTGAATAGAAAAAGAGCAGAGATTAGCATCTGTGACCCGACCAAACTGCCTTTACTTTTACTTGCAGGATACACAGTCGCAGAAATATGTTTGTTTTTCCGTAATGATTAAACTTTGATTTAAACTTTGGTCATGGGCACGTACTGTACCATGACGCAAGCGGCACTTCAGGATGAAGTGTCAGCAAGGCAACAATATGGCCAGCAGCAGTGGTGATCTCTGCAAAGCTGATTGATGAAGAGAACTGCAATGTAAATGCAAATAAATGCTACGCCGTGGCACCTTCACAGGGAACGGGTTGTCAGTATCAGTCTAATCGTGTAGGGGAAAATAGATGGAAGGGCAGCAATGTAACAAAGCTCCAGTCTGTGGCAGCGCTGTCCCTGCGAGGGTAGCAGCGTGCTTTCCTGCTCACCTTCTGCCTTTGCTCACCTTTGCCATGCGAATGGCGGAGCAGGAGCCATCCAGATCGGTCTTGCTGGATTTATACTAAACACGTCTGGTGTTTATTTAGCTCTGAAATAATCCAGGAATTAAAATTACATTTGGAGGAGGAAAAGAGGAAGCCCGGACAATGAAGCCATTCAGGTGCCTGATCTGGCTAACTGCAAGAAAGAAGTGAGCAAACGAAAAATAGTGTAAGAACCCCCACCTCAGACAGTAGCTTGTTTAGCAAGAGGGAGGGGAGCGCAAGGAGGGACAGAGCCCTGAACAATTGCTACCCAGCTACTGCTTTTCGCACAGGAATGCGAGTCAGCACTTTGGATGCAGCATTAGGGATTCTGCCGAGATTGCCCGAAGTTTACAACCTGCCAGTAGTGAAATCTACTAACTCCTTCTTTTCAGTGCTAGGATAAATACCGCCATCGGATAATCCCTTTCCTCTTATTCCTGTTACCCTCTTTATTTGGAAGTACACACACACACACGCATGCACGTACAGGTCTGTGTAACATTAAAACAGCAGGTGAAGCTTTGATTTAAACGAAGGAATCGATCATATGAAACACGGCGTGCGGGAGCCGGCCAGCACCTTCCTCAGTGCCACCAGCAGGTGTGGGAAGCAGAGGGTGCGACGCACCCTGAAGGAAAAAGGGACAAACCCCAGGTGCCTGGCTGCGCCCCGGCTCTGCCAGGCTCTGCTCCGTGCCATTCCCCTGCGTGAGCTCCCAAAATATGGGCATTACTGTTGATCTGGTGCGAGAGCAGCACTGTTGATCATCGATCAGCAGTCCAGTGTTAATTATATGGAATATAGGACAGCCCCAAAATTTGCAAGCAGTAATAGTTAGGAGTCTATGATCTCGGCAGCTCGGGAATGAACGGTCAGGTCTGGCTCCAAATGCTCGCAGACTGGGAATACGTTTAACTCTTCCCTGCTCGCTTTACGAAGTTTTGGCACTGATGAGTGCAGCAGGCACAGCAGCTGGTTCTTCTGCAGGCGCTCACCTACAGAAATGGCTCTTTCCTCAGTGGTCAAAACAGCAGCTGCAGCTGGAAAAAATACATGAAGCAGAAGGGAAGTGCACTCCCGAGAGTGTGATTTACACAGATTTACCTCAGTATAGCAAATAAAATCCGTCACAATCAAATTACTGGCTTCAAAACAATGCAAAGATTAGCAGTGCACAGAGCACTCGGTGGTAAAGGGAGCATGTTCAGCAAATCAAAACACAAACACTTCAGGAAGGAGTTGCATAATTTTGTCAAATTAAACAACATTGTCTTCTACTAGGAGCTGCCAGGAAGTGTCAAAACACGTAGTTACAAAGAATAGGAGTGTAATTACGTGTTTCTGTTTATCGTTTCAGTTCTCATCTCATTATAATTCTTTTTTTTCTTTCCATTCTTCAGGTAGTGAGCCTCGCTCACACACACAGCCTAGCGCTTCCCCACCTAGGAACTCTTCCTTCCTTCCCTCCCTCCCTCCTTCCTTCCTTCCTTCCTTTTTTTTCTTTCTCTCCTTGGTCTGCAGTGCAGACACATTTCTTAACGGACTCTGCCTGTCGTGTCCTCCGGTTTGCCCGCTCCCACGTCCACATCGCCACCGGAGCGCGGAGCCCCGGACACAGCCGGGCGGGGGCCGCCCTGCCCTGCCCTGCCATGCCCTGCCCTGCCCGCCCCGCTCCAGCCGCGGCCGCTCTGAGCGCCCCCGACCCCACCAACCTCTGGCTTCTGCCCTGGAAAGCAGTTAGGGCTCCTCTTTGAGACCCGCCCCAAATCGATTTGCCTACAGCTGTCTTTACGGTTTTAAAACCCGCCTGCGAGCCCAGATTTCCGCACGTTAACCTTTGCCAAATCTTACAGTGCAAAATAAGAGACCTATAATTAATTCTGCTCCCTCCACAAGGGACTAGCGACTGGGTAGCGTGTTTTAGGGTGGGACGTGCAGAGGCTGGGTCCTCCGCTGCTGTTATTTTTACTTTATCCCTGGACTGTTTTCATCTTACATCCTGTGGACGTAGTAAACAATCAACAACAATGAATCAACTGAATCGGTACATTTTTTAAGGCTATTCCCACTGAGAGCCACTTGCACTTTCATGACAGTTAAGAATCTGCCAAACATTAGCTTAGTTACCAGCAAGACAGGCTCCCCCCTCCCTTCACCCCATACACAGATTGTTTATCAAAACGTGCTGCCAAGAAAAATATCCCTGCTTTTGGCCTCCATCAGTGATTAATAACACTTGAGAACTGAACAAAACTTTACTGTGTTTTCCAAAAAATGGGGGAGGTGGGAGGGGAGGTTAAGAAAGAACGAAAGAAAAGGAAGGAAGGGAAAGAAAAAGAAATGGCACTATCTTAAGTTATTTCACATGGCATAGCCTCCTTTTCCTCTGTAACTAGGCCATCTGAAAAGACCCAGACCACTCTTTCTCCAAGACCATGTTATAAATGCTGATAAACATTGTTACTAAAAGAAGGATGATAGGGACGCAGGATAAGGGTGAGAATAGAAGGGGGGGGTGGAGGCAGTTTCTTTTATTAGCACATATCAAGATGAGCTATGGGGAGAAGCTGAGAGGAAAAAAAAGACTATTTACTTTCTTTTCAAAGACTCTTCATAAAATTCCTAAGGGAGACTAAGTGCCAAAATTAACTGTCTTGGTGTATTACTTGTAGACACTACTGCCTGGGTGAATTAAGTCAAGTCTTCAAGCAGCAGCCAAAGATAGCTGCAAGCTGAAAAAGAGGCACTACATTTCCTTGTTTTGTGGTGAAACTCGCAAATTTGTGGAGATTGTCTTTGCTCCAGGTTTTTTGTCATCTCTCTTTCTCTCTCTTTCACCTTCTAGGCTATTTTTACTATTTTATATTTGGCATTATAAATGTGTTTTGTAATGGGAAGGCAAGGTAAGAAACAAGCAATTGTTAAGAAAAAGCAGAAAAGTGAAAAAATGCAAGTATACTGTATCTATTTATATGTATACATACATGTGAGAATATACATACGTATGTAAGTCATATAAGGTATTTTTTCATTACTCTGGACTCCAAAAGACATTATTTAGTAAAAGATAATAAACAGCTCTTGAACAGTGGGATATAGACTAGTGAAAACAGTTTACTGAAATTAATGGTGCTGGATTGAACCAAACCTTCCCTTTGGAATTAGTGCCAGACATAGTTTTCCTGAACCCTGTCCAACTGCCTGAGCGACAGACAATTTTCATTCTATTTGTGCTAAAGGCTTATGACTAGTGCTGGAAAATGAAGCCCTTGCCCTTGATCTCAGTGCAGATTAAAAAAAAAAAAAAAAGGCAGAACGGTGCCAATTTGTTTCCTCTGCCAATAGAAGCCCTTGTGCTTTGGGTAATGCAAAACAATAAAAAGTTCACATGAAAACTCTCCATCGAAAGGAAACCCACCAAGAGCCATGTATCTCTGCTACATTCATCAGCCAGTTTCCGAGATTCTCACAATGTCAGCAAAATGTGGAGGGTAAGGGTAGAAAATATTTACCAGCCAGCAATACTGTCTTCTTTTTCCATTCCACGTCTCACTGCTATGCATTTGATGACTGCTAAAAAATACTCCACTGTAAATAACTGCACTCTCCCTTCTGCTAACACCGATCTCCCCACGCTCAGGTACTGCATGTAGATTTGGGGCTGTGCAGCCCCTGTTGTTGGAGCAGATGCTATTTCTGAGGGATGAAATACACATTTGACACACACACCGCGAGTTATAAACAGTGGCTATACTGTACTGCTGTCAGCCAGCTAATCTCCGATTGCTTTTTCCTAGATTATTAATAAAATTAGAATCCCAAGCAGAAGGCATTTGCTTTCATTGTACAGTCTGCACTTGTGACACGGTACATGTGGAAAATTTTGAGTGCACTGCAGTGAATGGTCTGGGGGTTAGTTTTTAGCTTCCGCTAAGTGCCTGGCAGGCTGCCACGGCTGAAGGATTCTGGGAACTGAAAGGCTCCCAAGTACAAACTGCCAGCATTAAGCAGTCCTGACAGCTCTGCTCCTTCCACACTTGGCAGCAGTTCAAAGTGCTCTTTCATTTGAAAGGCTGGAAGGCTGCCATGTGCAATGCAGATTTGCTGTGCCTGCTCTCATAAGGAACTGATAAATGCCGTTGCTGTTGCCATGGGGACAGGAGGCTATCAGAATGGCCTTGTGATCTGCAGCCTCTCAGCTCTGCAGGGTTTTTTTTTTCCCTGAGATGGTGAAATAAATGTTCTGGAGAAGGTTAACTCTTGAAGGACAGGAAGCGCTGGTTTGAAAGGACAGGGTGAGCCTCTGTATGTGGCTCCTCTAAAGCGCTGGGAACAAGATTAACACATACCTGCCAACTGTCCCTATTTGGGAAGGACTGGCCCCAGGGATTTTTTTTAAGGCTAGGAGGGAGGGGGAGAGAGAAGGAGAGGGAGGAGGAGGAACGACCTCCTTCTCCCCACTCAGTCCCTTCAGATTTCTCTTCCAGTTCAGGATCTCCCACCATAATTAAAAGGCCGTCCCCTTTCTTCCCCTCACTATCCCCACACAGAGTTTTCAGATGCTGGTGGAAATGAATTAATTTACTGCTGGATCGTGTAACATGCCCGATGCCTTTAGCTCTCATTAACATCACTGGACTGTTAGCAGGATTAGACCCATTATGTGGGCTCCGTGTGTGGTTAATGTGAGTAAAAAGAAGGAAGTGTGATGTAAAACTGCATGTTTAAGAGAGATCTTAGTGACGATGCAAGTCCTGAGAGTGAATCTCCGCTCGTCCTAGTTCCCAAGATTAAAATAAACACACCCTTGAGCTATGCACAGTTTGAGTGTGTATATAAATGAGTGTGCACATCTACTTCTGAAAAACTGTAGAGAAAAATATAGTCGGCAAATCTTTTAGCCAGAATTTATACTCTTTTTCCTATGTCTTCTTTTTTTACATGTTATTTCTTTCCATTTCTGCTACAGCAATAAATTTGGGTTCCCTAAAGACATTTTGCTGCAGTTCAGTAAACTGAATTCTGTTTAACCAAGGCGAAGTCTGAGCATGACATCATAGCAGGGAACAATGGAGTGCATCACTCCTCTCGCTGACCATGCAGCAAACTTCAGGGCAGCATTTAAAAAGATCAATATGGGCATGTATCTGTGTTTACAGAGTGCATATAAAACGCAATAAGTATTCAGATAGAGGCATAAAACAGGGATGATAAAGCATTGGGGAAATTTTGTTTATATACTGGAGTGTTAACAGTTTGAGGGCTTTGTTTAAAACTGGGAAAAAAATCAACCACCCTCCACGTGAACAAATCATCCCCCCCTTCCCTCTGTAAACATGTATCTCTGCCTTTCAGAATTGTATACTTGTTTCTTTCCGATATACGTGAAGTGTAGTATATGAAATGGCACGTTAAAACTGAACAAACAGAATTTCAACTCAAATTCAACAGATAATCTAGTTAACCACTTGATGGTTAACCTGTAGCTTTTTAAAATACCCACCCTTTACCTTTTCTGAATTCTCTTTTAGTTTCTGTTTTCAAACAAATTAAGGCATCTGTGATTCTGAGTTTTGTATCTGACATCAAATCCTGCTGGTTAAAACAATCTGCGTATGCAAATCTGGATAAAAGCTACTTGTATACATTTGCAAAGCAATTTCAAAATTGCCAACAAGGCTGCATTTCACAAGCCTTTGCACCACACTGAGCTAGGCCAAAGGAAATATCTCTTCCTGACTGCTTCGGATTTTTTTTTTTAAATAAATAAATGTGAAATTAACTAATTCTACTGTAATTTCTTTACCTAATTCTCTCTGAGTTCTTGCCTACGGTTGTCATGGTAATTTGATAATTCTGGCTTGCTCTCTACACATTCTGTTTGTCTCACTGGATTTCCTGATTATTCAGAAAACTCTTTTAAAAAAACCCTCCCGTCTCTCCCCCTCTGCCCGTGTTCTGGGCTCAACCCTGCTTTTTTTATTCCTCTAGCATAGAGGAATGTGTATTATTTTGCTACAAATCTACTAAGGTGAAACCATTTGCTCTACTTACCTGAAAATGGAGATAATGAGATAAGCAGATATACTGGAGCACTTCTTATATTATCTTTCATGGTCTATGCCAAGGGATAGAGAGGAAATGTGGGAAGATAACTGCATATAGATTTCTTGTAAAGTGCTTGGATCTTAATCCTATAGATATTATTTAGGGTTTAACTGCTGCATTTCTGACAGCAGAAACACGTATTTAACTGTTGCCTTTTCAAATGTGACAGATGATACATTTGTACCTAAAGTGAGAGAGTTAGAATATATTCTCTCTATATGACAGAGTAGAAGCAATATTTTTATTCAGGGTTCAGGTACCAATTTGTGCCAGAAGAAACAAACTGATCATGCTTTGAATGCACCAGTGAAACCCAAAGAAAAATGCACACTGCTAAGTAACATTTATCTCGGGTGTGTAGTTACAAAAGGTTTATGACATTGATGTGTGCATCTTTTAAAAGCACTCAGTGTTAGATTATGTATAAAAAATATATACATATATATTATAGATGTATACATAATACGTATTTATGAAGGTACAAAAACTTGCTTTTTGGGGACAGTTGTTCTCCCCCAGATACTACATGATTTTTGTGATAAAAGCACAGAGCTACCATATGTACTTATGCTTACTTTAAACAATTTGCTTTAATATTTCATCTATTATTTCCTTCGTCTAGTCCTTGTATATTTAGCCTCTACACTCTTCAAGAAAGGGTATGTATTTTACTGTGCTGATCAATGCCTCATACAACTACACCCTGACATCATTAGGATCCCAAAGAATTATTTCAAGGCAAATAATTCACCACCATTAAGAGTTATAACTGAAACTACAGTCCAATTTATTACAGTTTAGACCAAATAATTTCCACTATTCACTGTCTTTCCAATGTATCAATGGAATCTGCAATCCCACTGGATTAAAAGTATCTCTTATCAATTACAAGTACTGGTATCAATAGAATCTACAAATTGTGCTGTCAGGCCTCTATTGCTTTCTTCTTTCTCTTTCTTGTACTGGAAAGCACATTCAGGATTTCTTACTAAGTCCTTTCGATGGCATCACGCCGTGGAATCAGCATGCTAAGCTCAGTGAGCATTCCAGCTGTGACAGCCCCTCTGCCCCAACCTATTGCCATAGGACATCTGTGACATTATCTGACAGTCTGTGACATCACCCTGTGAACCACAAGACAAGAAAAGGTTGCTGTTCCTTAGTCACCATGAATTAAAAAGGTGTCACCAGTAGTATTTGGCATGCGACTGCAATGTTCACACTTGATATTAACTGTGAAAATGCTGCTAAAATGACCCCTTGTACTTAGAATAAAGGACCTATAAATGTGTTTGGAAACTTTTCAACTGTACAAATCTTATTGTCGTCTTGCGTTGATTTTCAAATTTCCATTTTCAGTAAAATAAAATGACAAATTTTATCCAATTCCTATGTAGTGTAATAAATCAGCAATGAACACATTTTCTCTTACATGCTAAAAACCACATATCTCCCACTGCTCCTCAAGAGAATAAAAGGTTTCAGTAAATCACGTGTAGGACATCTAATGTTAAGATGTTCTTAAATTCACTTTAAACTCCAATTTATTCCTGTATTTTTACAGTATAGACACTGCAGAAGCTCAATAGACCATATGCTTCATACCTAGCAGAAAAATGATCGCCTCTCACTTCTGAACAGAAGACTGAGCAGGGGAATGCTCTATTTTGCATTCTGCTAACACCCAATTATTTTTACAAAATATATCCACCAGCATTTATTATTTGAGTGATCATATTTACAAAGAAATTATAGCCTTGAAAGCAACATACATGCTGATGCTTTTTTCTTTTCTTAGAATGTTGCTTGTTTATGTACCTGCTAATTGCTAAAATTCAGTAATCTGTAGTGATCTTACTTTTATTAGTGTAAATTAGCGAAGTCTTGCTGCACAAATAACCAAGGCTTTGCCATACAAATATAATAGGCTCAGCTATTTCTTTTAAAAGCCAGTGTGCTCTAGCCCATTTTTTTTATTACTGTTATCTTTAGTTCTGTGAAGCCTTGGAACATTTCCCAGTCTGGATCTATAGAAAGTTTCCCGGGAAAATGTATAAAGACCCTGTGTTCTGCTCTACTTTCTGCTGGCAGTGCCTGCGTGCTTTTGGTGAGCTAGGTCTTTGAAGACTTAGCCCATGCATGGAGTCCAGTCAGGCTGAAAAATTTAGCAGTTGAGACATTTTACAATCCAAAATCTCTTTTAAACAAAGGTGTGGTTTAGCAGGACTGGCTGCTTCTGACCTCTTTCAGCCTCTTATTATTGCAGCTGCTATGATGTAAGGCTGAGTATGGTAGAGCTAAAGTAGCTGAGGCTCAGGGAGAAATGCTGAGAACAGCTGTTTTACTGTAAACATTAACAAGGGTTTGACTTCATTTGCAAGCTGGGAGCATTCACAGTTTCTGCACAAATAATACTTTGGGAATTTAATCTAGACGTTCACAGCACAAAGAAAAAAATTATCTCTTCTATATGTTACTGCAGCTTTGAACGAAGCAAATTCTCTGCACAGAGATGCATCCCATTAAAATCAACAGGGAATTTTTCACATTAATACACAGCTTCACACAGATGATACAGACGTACACACTAGAAAAGAAGCAGCAATATTTATCTGCTTTAGCTATTTCTAAAGCTCCTGTTACGTTGGTATCTAAATGCCAATTAGATACCAAAAATATTCAGTTGTAGCAGACACTGATGTCTGCTGATTATTGCAGAGCTACAAACAGAATCCTATCCGAGAGGGCAGAGAGGGATTTGAATGCTTTCCCCTTAACTCGGTGCTGCAATTCATGGATGTTAGGAAACAAATTTCAGACCTCATTTCCTTCATTACATTCTTGAGGTTGCTTTATTCTGAAGCAAATGAAAAATCTCAGACAAAGTGACCTTTGCAGCAAGCAGGGACATTCACTGACATCACATACATCTGCATATGCACACACAGACACGTGGGCCAGATCCTCCACACACTGAAAGCTGTTTTTTTCGCCACATTATCAATGCAATGGAGTCTGTGAGGCACCTCAGCCAACTACTTGCGCATCAGCCAGTGCAGATATGACACAGCCTCAGCTGGTTTGCAGCCACTGCAGGGACTGCAATGGCTATTCCTTTCCCAAGTCCTTGTGAAAGACATACAGTTTAGAAATGGCTAAACCGACCCTATTTCTCATGGATCCCCGGTTACCAGACTGCTTTCTTGGGTCCAGTGGTAGCCAGTGCAAAATACAGTAGCTCTGCTGGTGTTACAGTTTACACTAGGGACCACACTGGCAAGGAGACAACCCTAGGATGATGCAAGGATGGCTTAAAGCTGCATTTTCACCACCCTCTTTGAGGCCTGCCAAGAACTACTTGGCCAAAGCTTGGAGTCTGGGCAACAGTCCCTGCTTACAGACTCCTTCTAGAAACTCCTCATATTAAATATAAAGCTATATAAATCCTGACTATCTTCCCCATTTGTTATTATTACGGTTCACAGGCTAAGTAGCATAAACTCTGGTCTGCCCTTTGATAAAAGACCAAGGCAAGCTCAGGGTCCAGAAAGGCTTGATAAAATTCATCACTTCCGATGAAAATCTTAAAGTTGTGCCTGTGCTGTTGGATGTGGACCCCTTTGAATGAGAAATAAAATTAACCAATCGGACATCCAACTTTTTTAATGTTCCTAGGACATTTCCCACAAATCTGGAAGTATCAAATTTAGTATCTCTCTAAAATTCAAAGCTAGTTAACTATATTCCATACTTAAACTGTTTGTGTTCATGCAGGATAAGGGGAGGTTTTTGGTCTCTGTCCTGTTTTATGGTGTTAATCTATTGTGCAGTTGAACAGCTAGTGTCTCTTCTTCCAGAGTGGTTGTGTTTCTTCAGATTATGATTTGTTTCTACATTTTGGGATGAAATAACATAAAACTCTGTCTACCTGGTACAGCTGTAAATATTGGTTCTCTTGCATTCCTGTATGTAGTAGAAAATAAAAATATTCTGAGTGCCATTTATTCCTGACCCCAGGCATGTTCAGATCTCCAATTAAAATTTCACCATCCATGTGCGATAACTGAGGCTTTGAAATGCACCTGGAAATGTATCTCTCTTTCTTTCCTTCCTTTCCTCTGACAGGATTTCAGAGCTCTGGAATCGTATCTGTTTTGAGTTGCCTTTCCCCTAGTTATACTTTTTACTGAACAACTGTTCAAAAAACTACCCAGTTGTTTGCCTAGATCTTGTAACCAAAACAAGGCCCCATCTTGTCCTCTTCCACTGCCCATCCCTATAATTTCTTCTCAAGCTGAATGCTGAATGGGGCTAAAGCCAGCATACTATTACATTTGGAACCAGGTTCCATCCAGGAAAATGATACAAATGAACCTGGGAAATAAGCTGCAGCTTGAGAAAGTAATAAAGCATGTTACAGTGCTCATATGTAACTGGAGATGGAGGAGCTGCTTCCAGAACAGGGACTGGAAAGGACATATTGGCACCTGTGTAATTTCTGAACCACTGGAGTAAAATTCTTTCCTCTCTGTCTTGGCAAGTCCAGAGACCAGATGAGATGCTGTGGCCTGGCCAAAAGAGAGACTGCTCTGGCACTACAGAAACCTCTTCTGTTGCTGATTCTTCCTGTGATAGTAGCCCTGCTCACCACCTCAAAAATGCTCCCTGAAACACCAGCCCCATCTGCAGTTTCTACAATTGGATGAAACATTTGTCACCACCATTAGAACCATTCAAGCAAAGAGTGGGATAAGACACCTCACAGCACTGGGTCAGCAAAAAGTAACCCTGCTCTAGGCTGGCAGCGCACATTCAGGGGCATGGTAATTCTGAAGGGCACCAAATGTTCCTTCCCAAAGCTCCCTGAGCAAACTAGGTCCAAAAGTTTGAATTTTGCATTGAATTTCCCCATTAAACATCCCTGTAATTTGAAACAGTTGGTCTTGTCCGTTCTCATTTACTAATCCCACCTAGGAGCCTTCCTGTCTATAAACCTGTCAGAACCACAGAGTTGTCCACCAGAAAGCAGATAAAACCAACAAACTCATCACCTTGGTCATGCACAACACTAGCCCATACTGTTTGTCCTGTGTTAAAAACAGGACTGTCAAGGTATTTAGAGATCTGAGAGAGGCTGACCTCTAAGCATACAATCCAACCCTATTAACACACAATCCAAATTATAAATACTTTTTTTATTTCATCCATTCCTCGATTTGTCAGAAAGAAAACCTCATTTCTTAAATAAGACACTACATTTGAAAATCAGTCCGCCACTTCTGACCCTCACTGCTGTTCTGCAACTCACGTGTTGCTGCCACAGCCTACTTCCAAATGTCCTTCACACCAGAGAGCCACTTCTGCCCAGGAAGAACTGCATGTATATCCCTTCCTAATGCTCCCTATCACAATGCTGAACTGGCCAGGTTTAAGGAAATCACTGCAAAACCATATGAGTTGAGGCCAGAAACTGAACTCCCAAAAAGTCAATCACATCAAAAATGTTCTGGTTGAAACAAAGAAAAAAAAAAAAAAGAAACAATTCCTGTGATTTTCCTCAAACATTTTCCAAAATCGTTTTTTCTCCAAATATAACCCAAAACTTCGTCTGGAAGGTGTGCGTTTATTCCAATCCAGGCAGTCTTTTGGGGACATGCATAAAACACCAAACTGTATCACAAATGTTTTGATTAGAAAAACAACTCCAATCTAGCTTGTTATCTGAAAATAGGCGTAGTTAAGCTTCTGTAATGGGAAAACGGCTGTATCCTTTAGCGGGTCAAATATAAACCAAAAAATGTACCCTAGTCAAAGATAAAGTCTGACCTGATTTTTGAAGCTTTTAATTTTAAAGTTATCTGGAAGAGCTAAAGGAATAATGGAGCACTTGTAAGAAGAAATGCAAAAAAATGTCAGTGCCAAATACACTGGGAAGGGAAATGTAATTGAGAAAGTGCATCTCTGAAATAGATTTTTGAGGTGACAGCCTGAGGATCAGATTCAATAAGGGAATTAGCTACCCAGAACATCAACCCCGCAGTACCAAAGTGAAAGGTACTGGGTTCCTAGAGGGGAGTTCAGAACCTCTTGTTCTGTGTCTAGATTTCCGATATAGAGCATGGGAAAAATTAGGCACCTCTGAGTATGGTATCCAAAACATCTGTTTCTGTATTTTATCCAGTAACTATTTATATGAAATATTTAAGAAACAGTCCTGAAAGCTGGGAAGGGAATCTAAGGTGCTCTCTGCCAAATGGGTGCCTTAACCAGTATAGTCATGCTTTCTCTTACGCTTTCTCTGCTCTCTGTGACTCCCGTTCTCTCTCTCTGGCCCAATGAACTTAAATTATTTTCTGCAGTATGGCGCAGTTTCAATAGGAAGGGTGGAGAGTGCCTGCCTTCAAAACAGCCTGCGGTCTGGTGGTCAGGCCGCTCTCCTGGGATGTGTGAGTCGTAGTCTCCTCACGCACGGAACATTTTTGTGCTCACAGACAGGAAACGGTGAGGGTGCACTTGAGAACTCACCTTGTTTTTTCTAATCTCTAACTGCTATTATACAGATAATAAAAGGAAATATTTAACAATAACCATGAGAATTACTGACACTTATAGACACCTTTAATCTTTGAGATTCCAAAGCAAACAATGGGTTATGCTGAAGCAAGTTTGGCCTTTAGACCTAGCAGAAGCACCGAAGAATGCAGAAACGGGCTTTGCTGTACTTCTTAAAATGTTGTAATGCATGTTTTTTTGTAAGCTAGATCAACACTGTAGGCTGAGTCAGAAGAAAATTCTGCTTGCACAGTATCCCTTTTTTTCCACTCTGTGGAGACTCGCTAATACCGTTTCAGCTTTAACCTCCTTCAGCTCCTTCTGCTTTCCTAGAGCAAAAGGACAGCAGTTGTATTTAAGCCCTGTGCAGGAGCTCAGAGGGATGTGTCTTACCCACAGGTATGTACATTTGAATCACGTTGCTTACTATCAGTTTATCATCTCCTGGGGCATCATGCAAGCAACAGTGCACAAGCTTAGGCTAGGAGATGAAGAAAACTTCAACATGTTATTGAAAGTGCAGAGAACAGCTTGAAGGGAGCAGAAAATAATAAAGCATGTTGGAGTTTGGCCAAGACAGTAAGGATTAATAACGTGACTTCCAACAGCATACCATGGGGATCTACCGTAACTACAACTATGGCCAGTTGTCTGCCAGGTTGTTGGCTTAGAATCACAGGATCATAGAATGGTTTGGGTTGGAAGGGACCTTAAAGATCATCTAGTTCCAACCCCCCTGCAACGGGCAGGGACACCTTTACTCTAGACCAGGTTGCTCAAAGCCTCATCCAACCTGGCCTTAAACACTGCCAGGGAGGGGGCATCACATGGATTTGACAGTTTTGCAGGTTGGTCCCCTTTGAATCTACTTTAATTCTTACTATATTTAAATGAAATAAAAAGAGGAGGAATTTCTGAGTCTGCACAGCTCCTGCTGGCAAAGCTACACAGAGCTCACAGAACAGTAGGAAGGGAACTTTCCAGAATATGGATGTCTCTTTTTTCAGCCAAACCAACACTTGCTGCTCAGATAATGACAGCCAGACAGTCTCAGGCTGCAGCTGTGCTGCATCTGGCCTGGAGTCCTAGCAGTGCAGGTCCAACTTCTAGGGTTACTCCATCATCCCTCCAGCTCCTGCACTTATACAAGGCACAGTTATAATGGCGCCATAGTGTGTCTCCATTTGAGTCAGTCTTTCTGTGCCAATTGCTGTGCATTAGCAGACCTTGTATACTGAAGGAACAAGAGCCAAACCTGTCTCAGTTTCTAGTTTTTTGACTCGGGAAGTTTACGCAATGCAGGAAGTTATGGTTTCCCAAGTCCTTTCCATAAACAGTGCCTTTGGTGAGCACTTTGCTCCTCTATGACCCAATCAAAGCAAAGGCAGTTAGCATATAAATAATTTCATGTCTGTATTTAAATGTTTTGCTTAATCTGGGCCTAAATAAAGATGTTTTTAAAGATAAAAAGTTTTCTAAAATTATAGATTCAGAATCTTTGTGCATACCTTAGAAAATGAAGAACTAATGATATTTTTCTAATAGCTTCATTAACATTCTACATTAATTCCTCAATTTTCCTATTTAAATGTAAAGTATTTAAGACTTGTAAAATGTGTGCTTTTACAATTAGGATTTTGGTTTGCTATAATTTTTGCTTTTGTATTTTTTTGCCGTACAAACATATGTGGCTTTCAACTTTATGCATTAAGGGTGACAAGTTTTGGCTATGATAAAGGAGGATCTCCTTTAAAACACTTCCCTTTACTAGCAGAAAATCTCTAGCACAGGACAGGGGAGAAAAGGAATGTCACCTACTCTGTGTCAGCCATGATTACATCCTAAAACTTTAGCATGTGTTCTTCTTTTTGCCTCATGCACACAAATTCCTACTGCTATATCTTACTATGGCATTAAAGAATTTGAGTAATTAGGTGTTGAATACAACTCAGTTTGTCTCTCACTAGCAAACACACACAGACACACATATGCAGTAATAAATTCTCACTGCTTGTAATTATGAGTCTTTATCATAACATTTTTCCACTTCGAAAAAAGTAGTAGAAATATACAGCATGCGGAGCCTATTTTAACTTATAATTTCTTTTTCTTTGCTTCCATTGCCAATGACTACACTGGGAAAACACATATTCTAATTACAGCTTTGGCAGGCATGTCAGAGTGCATTTTATATTCCTGGGTCATGCGACATGGGCTGCACACGCTATTCCAATCTCAGGACTTTTGAGCAGACAAGTTGTGCCCATACTCCCTGAGCATACACTGAATGAGCAGGTAAGAACAACAGCACAAGAGCTACCCTCTGGCTCTGCCTCCCAGTAACACAAATCCCTACAGCATGCGTTCCACTTTGACTCACTGGCCTCACACATACCCTGTGACCATATAAACAGGGCTTCAGCCAGCACTGTCCATCAGACTCTGCTTTGCAACTTTGACGCACATACATGACGCCTCTTGCTGCAACTTCTGCTGCTGCTGCTGCTATTGGTTTGGATGGAATCAGATTTTGAAGAACTAACTTGGACACAATGGGATTGGACACAATGGTTCTCAATGGCCAGAAGAGAGTTTGGGACTGCAGGCCTCTCCCTCACCCTAGACAAAGGGAGACTATTCTGTTTAGAACAGAACACTTCTGCCACTTATCACCTGGACTTACTCCTATAGCGGAACCTATCAAATACAGATCTCTTCCCCAGCAAATAGAGGGAGAGGGAGATGAGCGTGCACTGGGAGGACTGTTTTGCATTCTACAGAGGGAGGATGGACTGTGACTCCACCACTTTAGGATAAGGAGTCACTCTGCACAAACAACTGGAGCCTGCCCAGCAGCATGATGGGCTTTATCCTCGTGTCCTTAAGCACTGCAATCTGCTCGCAAAGCCTGGACATTCCTGACTCCTGCAGTGACAGAAAAGTTCATTGTCAGGTGGCCAGCTCAAACGTGCTCAAGTCCACCATCCCCAAATGGTGCAGACCACTGTTGCCCTGAGATCATAAGGCAGTTTCCCAGAAAGAATGCTCAAATAGAGGGAAAGGGGCCAAGAGATCAGCTAGTTGTGCCTGGCACAGAGGGCCTTTAACAAAGTTACTCAGAAGAGATTTCACTTCCCAGCCTACAGAGCCTTGCTGAGTACAAGGAAGAAGACAAGGGCATCATGACAGAGTGTACCCACTGAACATATGATTCCTGTATTTTCTGGATTGGGATATTGATTGCATTTTGATCAGTGCTATCTATCTTGTGCTCTCCTAGTCATGCTGTCCTACCAGACAGGGAGGCAAACATGAGTATTTCATCAAGCACTAAACTCCTGATAGGTAGGGGATAAATGAGCTTTCGATCAACTCATCAAGGCTACCATGTCCTCCAAAGCTTTTACTGGGGCCCATGAGGGCCTTTCCATTCAGAATGGATGCTGCAAATAAAGCTCTTCATAGCAACTTCTCAAAAGCTAGCACCAGTGTAGGCAGTGAGTCTGGCTTCTTGATGGGGAGACAAGTCTGAGAAGTCATCAGACTTTATTTTGCAGCAGAACTCGCAGCATGCTCATAAAGTACAAACGTGGGTAAATGACCACTACCAGTGGCCATTTCTCTTTCCGATTTCTCTTAGCCACTCTTTCCCCCCCCCTTTCCCCTCATGACCCAACCCTTCAGCCCCTCATAACTGATGTCTTATTCCCCAGGAATGTCCATGGGCTTCAGCGCCTAAAAGGAAGACAAAGGCTAGTTAGTGTGATTTTTCAGTCACGGCGTTATGTGCATTTGGTAGGAGCTCCTTCCTGCTCTGCTAGAAAAGCTTCTCTCCTGTGAATGCAGTGGCCCTCTGGGGACACTCCATTCCCTCAGTCCCATCCCCAGTGCTCACTGCACATACTGTCTTCACACTGTGCATTCTGGACCAGGTTTTCTCCCTCTACACTGGATGCTTATTTCAGCACACACATGAAGGCCTTGGAAGGTGAGGGGAACAAAACATACAGAAAGCGCCAGCGCCTAAAAATTCAGAAAAATATAAGAGGGCACATTATTGTAGGGCACTATTCATTTTACAACTAGTTCATTATTTTTCAAAAAAGCCCAAACAGAGCAATAAGCTATTTATTCTCCACAAACAAAGTAATTGGAGATTTGGGCACTAATAAGAATATAGCAGAAGGCTTGGGGGTCATGTAGAAAGATCTTAACATGACAAAACCAGACATAAATACCTTTACATTCTGCCATCTCCCTTCAATTTCTGCTTCTCACTGTCCAGCATCAAGATGCCAAGTTTGCTGGGAAGCACCCGGACTAGCAAGGCCAGAACACTTGTCAGGAGGTCTCTGGAGAGCTGGAGCGTGATTAGGTCTAGCACAGGTTGAATCCATATTATTTGCCTATAAACCAAAGCAAGTTTTTCCTGCCCCAAGACCTATTTAGTTTCCCCTTTAGCAGAAAACCTCAGCATGAATTAAGCTTGTATTCTGTAGAGATGGATGAGGGATGAGGACACCAGCGTGAAACAGGGATGCATGGTATACAGATACACACAAAGAGAACAAGGCATCTCTAGTTTTAGCATAGTCAGGTAAACTATACTGTTACCTGGGTCAGGCAAACTATAAGGAAAGGTCTCAGGTTAAGCCCAGTACTTCTCAAAAATATCAATAAATGTCCAGATTTTCCTCTTCAAACTACTATCACATTAACTGGCAGATCACCAATTTCAGATTTAAATAGTCCTGTGTTGATACCGTCAGAAAATCTATTATATGTCTAATTATATTAGTAGGACTATAGGCTAACTGTATTACATTAGAACTTTTGTTCTAAGAACACAAGTTTTTTTTTAGTTCAAAAGTTAGAACTTTTGAAAATCCCACCTAATATGGGTGATAATACTGTACACTGCAACAGAGATTCCAATTAGCTTTTTAGAGAAAAAAAGGGGCTGCAACTATATCTATTTTTTAAATTCAGTTATTAAAGTGTCTTTGAATAAATTGACAATAAAACACTTAATGATCAACAGCACTACATAAATGCTAGTTAATTACAGAAGACAGAAACTGATGGAAATTGCAAGATAAAATTATTCCATTTTGTATTTGGCATATGCGCATTTGTTTGCAGCCAACTACCAAAATAAGTAAATTGTTTTGTTGTGGGCCTATGTTTCATACCAAGGTCTTCACAACTCTCACAGTTTATAGTGACTAAAAATGCTGAAAGGAGATGATCAAGATAAATTTTTGTGTTTTGAACGCCCTTGCTAACAAAATCTATGATACTGAATCCAAAAGACCTTTAAAATGTTATTTTTCAACAATTAGGCTGTTTAGTTTGTTTATTGATTTCCCTAAATACTGGCAGTGAAACAAATTTGATCTGTGTCAGGGTTGTTTCTAATCAGCTGCACTTTCTGAGTCCCATGTATCACAGAATCACAGAACCACAGAATCAATCAGGTTGGAAGAGACCTCTGGGATCATCGAGTCCAACCATTGCCCTGACACCACCATGTCAACTAGACCATGGCACTAAGTGCCATGTCCAGTCTTTTCTTAAACACATCCAGAGATGGGGACTCCACCACCTCCCTGCGCATCCCGTTCCAATGTCTAATGACCCCTTCTGAGAAGAAATGCTTCCTAATGTCCAACCTGAACCTCCCATGGCGAAGCTTGAGGCTATGTCCTCTAGTCCTGTCGCTAGTTGCCTGGGAGAAGAGGCCGACTCCCACTTCACTGCAACCTCCCTTCAGGTAGTTGTAGACTGCAATAAGGTCACCTCGGAGCCTCCTCTTCTCCAGGCTAAACAACCCCAGCTCCCTCAGCTGTTCCTCGTAGGTCATACCCTCCAGACCCTTCACCAGCTTCGTTGCCCTCCTCTGGACTCACTCCAACACCTCAACATCTTTCTTGAAGTGCGGGGCCCAGAACTGGACACAGTATTCAAGGTGTGGCCTCACCAGTGCCGAGTACAGAGGGACGATCACTTCCCTAGTCCTGCTGGCCACACTATTCCTGATACACGCCAGGATGCTGTTGGCCTTCTTGGCCACCTGGGCACACTGCTGGCTCATGTTTAGCTGGCTGTCAATCAGCACCCCCAGGTCTCTTTCTGCCAGGCTGCTTTCTAACCACTCTTCCCCCAGCCTGTAGCGCCGCATGGGGTTGTTGTGGCCAAAGTGTAAGACCTGGCACTTGTTCTTGTTGAACCTCATGCCGTTGGTCTTGACCCATCTATCTAACCTGTCCAGATCCCTCTGTAGGGCCTTCCTACCCTCCAGCAGATCGACACTCCCACCCAGCTTGGTGTCATCTGCAAATTTACTGAGGGTCTATCTACATGTATTTCCCCTACTAAGGTTTCAGATCTTACTGGGAAAGTTTTGCATTTGTCAAGAGCTGGTGCAACGGAGCAGTAGTTAGCTAACACTTGAAATTATAAGGCATTGGTTTAGTTGCCTGTAACTGCCAAACTTTAATAATTTGAATTTAAATATTCTGTGCCATCTGCCTCAGGCTGATACTTTGTACAATGTCAGCATAGATGTCTCTGTCTTTTCTGATTAATAACTGAGAGAAATCTATATTGTTTTGTCAATGATAAAAAACTCTTACACTTGTTTTCAGAAGGTTCGGTACCTTCATGCTTCAGAACTGCAGACCAGATGCTAGGGTAGCCCTGCTAGGGAGAAACTTTTCTTTGTTCCCTAGGTAATTTGCACTGCTAAGGTGGAAAACAACCTGACATAATAAAGTCTACAATGGCTAGTTGTGCACACTCAGTACTTATAAAAGGCTAGTAAGTAAATTTGTTGATTATTCCATTCATACTGAGCATACCCTACTACAGGCTGAGCTGACATGACAGGGAGTTTCTTTCCAAATACAGGAGGAGAGACTGAAGAGAGTTAGAGCAGAGTGTCTGTAGCCATTAGCGCACATACAGTATCAGGACAAGGCTTCCTGAGTCCCATCATTCCTCTATTGTCAGCAAATAGCCATGAAATCCCTTTGCAAAGTGTTTGTCTCATTTTGCCTTTAGAGGCTGGTTCTCAGAAAGGATAGCTGCCTGTTGTTAAGGTCAGTAAGCTCAAATGGTAGAGGTCTGTATAAGCATATCTAAGTTCCAGCTCTACTAATGATCTATGTGAGACTTAATGTGGTTCCACATGATGGAATTAACAAGGGAAATTATACATAAAGAGATTATATTAAAAGAATATTATGGCTGCAAAGTCAAACACTCCAAAATTTAAAATGCTAAAATGCACATTGCCATGAAATCTTGATTCATTCTTTTCTTTTTCTTCACACAGAGAACAAGATGAGCAACATGGTTAAAATTTTGGGTACAAGCAGGTCCCGGGAAATCAGCTGCATTACCTTGTACTTAGCAGAGGACACATACTTAATTGTGCTGAAAAAGAGTCTGCAGACTAAAAATTAGGACAATGACATTGTTGTTTTATCAGCCATACATGTACCATGTAAATATTTTGAAAAATAAAGCCTAGTTTCAAGAGCGATGCAAATCTTTTTATCATCAAAGGTCCTTCATGATGTGTGAATTTAGGCCTCTTTCTTGTCTGTGTTTATCTTTCTCAACAAGATAGAAAATTACTTCATGTTTCTGGGAGTGTGTGATTGGTACCCCCTGCTCCCAACCCCTGACAATATGGTTAGCATAACTAACGCCATTTTATGAGGCAAAGCCATTCTCTGTGACCGAGCAAGTCACGTATGAGTTCGCTTTCCCCTCATTATCAGGCCCTGAAGGTCCTGTGAACCAAGTAGACAAACCAAACAGATTTCTTCTTCCCCTCCCTGCCGGCCTCAAGGTTCCTGGGTGCCAGGCCAATTACTCCCTTCCTTACTGGCCTTGAAGGTCGCAGGAACCCGGCCAGCTGGGTGTTGTTGATGGTCCCGTCACAGAACAGGGAAGTATAACAGCACACAGAGCACCGTCTACAAAATCAAGCAGTTAAAGTAAGTGGGGAACTTGGACCGGAGCTGCTGCTGGACAGTGAGACCCGTGACCTCCCGATGGCCAGGGACACCTCTGCTGTCATCTGCTTCCTCTGAAGATTCAGTGAGTGACTCATATTCTTTATATCATTTTTGAGTCTAGATTATGTTTGTTATATTGACACAGCAAACCGTGTATTAAGATCTGACCTGATCTGCAGAATGTCCACGTGATTAGAAACCATAAGTTAAGTTATAGTCTAGATGATTAGAAATCAGAAGCTGTATTAGAAATTCTGTATTACACTACTTATAAATTGTACTACACTGATTCTGCTTGTAGAAAACCCGTGCAATTCTAACCATAAATTCTGTGCTATACTAATCATAATATCCTGTTAAGAAAATAAAGTTTTATTTGTAACTACAACTTAGTGCCGTCATCATTCTGCCAAGGATCCCTAAAAGAACCTGTCTGTCCCCTTAGTGTCAGGTGACAGAGTGTTTCAGTCCCATCAAAATTAGTAATAAACTATAATTATTGTGCTATGTAAATAATCAGCTCCATCCCCAAACAGAAGCTGGACTGTGAAATAAACTGTAAATTCACAATAGAAAAAAATGCAGATGCTAGGTTTTACGTGCATAGCAGCTTAAACCCAGGAAATCCCAGCTCTGACTGTAGTGACTTGGGCTTCATTTCCACCATTCTTGGTGTCACTTCTCCTTGATGGAATTATAGCTTTCACTTACAGTGGTGATTATTGATTTTACAAAAGTCTGCATGCAAATAATTAAATTGATAATTCTGGATTATGTATGATTGATGAACAGTAAAACCCAACACCTCCTGAAGCTTGGAAATGTTCCTCTGTTAGTGACGTTACAATTGATGTTGAATTGGTTATCTGAAGTTTGGTTCCATCATTTGGATGTTTTCATCTTACTCACTATTGAACAGAACTAGCTGTTCATTGAATATCCCAGTAAATTTTCCAGGATCAAAATCCTGGGTTCTGCTTCTGATAAAATGGTCAATCTTTGAAATAACCCACAGGCTGCTAATAAAAAATTTACATACTGTAACAGCTCATTTTAGTTGCCTGACTGTCAAAGAAGATTAGGTACCTTGGCTTTCTGTACTGTGCCAGGAGAAAATTAAATGCGCCAATCAGACAATCAAAAAGGAGGAGTGGTGAGCTGCACAAAGATGCATAAAGGGAGAGAAATGTAAAATGCTATTGAACCCAGGAATACCATCTTCAAGATGAGAACTCTGAGTACCAGGCTAGCAAGTCGTGCCCCTTCTTGTCTGCCATTCTTCTTGAACCATAAATCTTGTGCTCCTTTCAGCACGGAGGCACAGAGCCAAGAGGAAGAAAAACGCTGCCCCTACCTCAACCAGTTTGCTAACTGTTAGGGCAGGAAGGGAGGAGGCATTCCCCCCTTCCTAGGGAGGAAGAAGATGGCATAATTGAACCTTCTTAAGCAAACTAAACTCAGGACCCCAAGGACGTCGTTGGTAAGTGCTCTCACGAGTGGCTTAGAGGGTAAGGCAAGAGCTCTAGCGCAAGGTAAGGTAACCACCATATAAAAGGTGACGCCTATAATTTCATTTTAAGAAGAAATTAGTTATGATTTGTTATGTAATTTTCAGTCCTAACACTATTGTGTAGTATAACAATCCATTGTTAAACAGCCACGATATTCCTACTCAGGAGTGGCGGTATTTTAGCCATGAACAAGCAGCCACCTGGGATATATGTAACTGGAAAAAGAAAAAGGGAGAGGATCTGATTATCTATTAAACATTTTTCTGTCCTTCAGGATGAATGACAACAGACAAAGATAGTCTTTTTCCGTCATAGTTTCATAACTTGCTAAAACAAAACAGATAATTGTAATAATATCTCACATTTCCCTGTTTATCTTGTTCTTTCCCCTTCAAGCAAGTGCACACATTTACAATGGGCTTAGTGTTACAATCTTGATAGTGAGCCATCTGCCCAAGCAGAAAACAAGAAAATTAGCAGCAGAGTGGATCGTTACGTGACGCTATGATTCTTTTCATATTAAAGTCATAAGCTCTTCCTTAAAAGAGTCCAGAAATAATAAATTCAATAGGTAATTAGTATTTGAGGTTTGGCTTCTTCCCTTGTGACCATCTTTAACAGATACTTGCTTTTAAATTTACTGAGGGAATGACTGGCTACTAATACAGAGGTAGATACGTTATCTTGGTTGATATTTCCAGGTACTTTATACTGATATATAGATATATTTTAACTTGAAAAGGCAGTAATTTTTTTTCTTTCACTTTTTTCCATTTCCCTTGCACTTGCTCTTCCCTGAGACATAATAATCAGAGGAGTGGATTGAGAGCTGTCGCATAGAGACAGCCTCCCTCAGTACCTGCCCTGCATACTAATTAAGTGCTTCCAGTCTGCAGGCTGGAACATGGATTCAAGTCAGCCCAAGGCTGAAAATGAAAATGAAAAGCTATAAACCTCACTCAGCAGAATGGAAAGCATAAGGTTGCTGGGATATTGTATTGTGCAAGTTACATTCATGAATACAGTGAAAAGGACTAAAAGAATCTGCTGTGATAAAAAATGCAATGGATCGGGGATTTCTTAGGAGAGCTGGGTATGGATCTGAATTTCAGCTACTGATTTGCTTTCATATCATCTGCAATATTTGCCATCTCACTGTTTACCCCCCTTTTATATATAACTGCTCAATATATTACACACAATAGTAGTAGTTAGTACTGTACCTTGTGGCACCCCACTATTAACCTTTTTGTCATGTGGAAAATCTAACAGGTCTGCCTTTTAATCAGTATCTAATTCATAAAAGTATTACCTCATATCTCTGACTTTAATAGCTTTGTCTGAAGCCTTGCCTGTGAGATTAATGATTAGTGAAGGTATAACTCCTTTACCCTATAAGTATCCCTTCGTACTCTGAACCAACAGAGAGCCAATGGGAAGATTGATAACGCCGGGCAGCTAGGAGTTTTCTGCGAGATTTCTGTGCAAAGAAGCTCAGGGTGAGGGGAGTTAAGGCTGATGGTTGGGATGAGCAGAGAATGCAGCCATGCAGAGGTAAGGCACTGCCCTCAAATGCTGTACTACTTGGTTATCTAAGACCGAGTTTGCTTCCTTGTTCAGACCCTGAGAAGAAGGAGTGAGAGGTCTTGGTTATTTACATTTTATTTCAGTTGTGTCTGTCTCTTGCTCCTGGAAAATAAGCTCTAGCTGCTCTGATTTGCAAGCAGAAGCAGCTTGGGATTCAAGCATTCTCTTGAAGAAAAAGATGACATTTTTTTCCTTCCAACAAGGAAGGTGGAAGAGCCCCGTTGATGTGCATGTTTACCGCAGATCCAGAAGAAATACATCTCTTTGGATAAGCTGTTGACAAAACCAGAGCTAGGGTAGAAGCCTCCTCCCACCTCTGCTGGAAAGATGCTGTGGACTTCACAATTTCTAGGGACTCTTCTGGGCATGAACGTGGCAAGTGGACTGCTCTGGAACCAGAAATGGTGTCTGGATAAGCTTATTCTGATGATGCTTGATTGTTAAAGCCCAGGATTGGACGTCCCAAATTTTCCTTCTTTAAAGGGGAAAAACTCTTTGTGAGAACGAGCACATTTCACCATGAAACTGATGCTATAAGAAGCTTTGGTGCAAAAAGGAGTGTTGTAGCCTGGCTGCCAGAAAGGAAAGCTGGTAAAAGTAAATGGTAGGCCATAGTGTACTGATTGCAAAGTTTTTTCTGTGTTAGCATTTTTCTCCAGAGAAACATTTAAGAGATTCTCTGTTTCTTGGATTGGATACTCCTTACCAATCGTGATTTTTGGAGCAGGCTAAAAGAAGAGCACCTCCATCAAAGTATATTTGGTCAGTATTGGATCAAATCTTTCATGTGTTGATGGAAAATGCAGTGAGTCCGAACTTCAAATGCTTATTTTGTACTTTAAACTTTCTTATTCTGGTATAGATCATATCCAAACTGCATACCATTCTTCAGCATAAAATTAACAAAATAAAACCTGGGTATTCTGTTGCAAATATAGCTTGATCTCCTGTCTGCATTAAATTTTAGAAGCTGTCCAAGTACATGTAAACTAGAGCCCTTTTGAGACCCCAGGTAGCCTCTGTCAAGGGAAGAACCTGAAATGGGGCAAAAGAGAGTCTTATTTTGACAGGGATTCTTCAAGTAATAAGTTTCCCAGAAGGCATGAACTACCATGCTGTAAAAAAGATCTCTAATGAGTAAGTTCTATAGACAACTAATGCACCTGCAGAAGTTAACAACAAAGATAAGATAAAACTATTGCCAAGCATTTAGTGATAACCTAAGGACTAATGAAGATTTGAAGGATAGTAACTTGAAAGGCAATGGTCACAGCCCACCAAGAACATGATGTACTTTCTTGTCTGAGATATAGGTGGTAATGATTCAAAGGCCTAGAGACCCAAATCCTTCCTGAATGTTGAAAGGATGGATTACTCTCCTCTAGTAAAGTATGCAGAATTTCCTTCTACTGACGTATTTGTCCAAATTGCAGAGATCCAAACCCAGTATGTATACATATTGCATGTATGTGTTTGGAAAAAGAATACAGAAATTGAAACTCTTCCTCCTGGCAATGTCTGCTATGATTCACATTTTCACCATGGCCAAGTACTACTCTTCAAGAGTTTTTTCATGAGCAAGATACCAGGAGCAGAAGAGGATAAGACCTATAGGCTTTGGTTCTGTTTCTAGTTAGAATCACCACCCTTTTGAGCATTTCAAACCAAATGACCCAAAGAAAAGGCAAGACAAAGAATCATGATAAGGAGAGAAATAAACACATCTCCTCTCTGCGTTTAGATCTCTCAGTCATATTCATAAATGATATCTAGATTCAACTTTAGCTTTAACTTTGCCCCCATTTCTTTTTGAAGGGAGCAGAAAAGGGAGAGCAGCAAGAGGGGTGTTGTTTTTTGCGTTCTCCTTTGATTAGGACTGGCAGATTCTTGTGCTCTTTGCAGGTAGCCAGTTCCTAAAAGAGGATTGCTAACTGCTGTCACTTACAGAACTGAAAAGATTTCCTACAAAAGCAGAGTTTGATTCAAACCCTGAAAACTGGCTATGAACTCTGTGGCTTTCAGCTCTTCCAAAACCTTGTCTGCCTTGAGCTGAAGAGATTTGAGCGAGTCCAGTTTCTCAGATGAACAGAAAAGGAATTCTTATCTATTTAAGTTCCTACACTAGCCCAGTCTCTGAGATATGAGTCAGTAATGTCTCCTGAGAGAAACCATCATGCCTAAAGACCGCCAGCAGCACAAAATATCAAAGGAACCTTGAGGAAATGTTTGGACACCTCCTTAGCCTTCCTTGAACAATTCCAGATACTTCTGAACCCAAGAGCCAGCCATGAACCACAGCGAGCCTGTGTCTGGCCATAACTACTGAATAATTGGCAGCTACAAGTATTGAGAGAGCCAAAGAATAAGCCTTTCCTCCAAACATGTTCGATTGTTTGGACACTGTCTCTAGGGGCTGATGACACTTCTCTCAGTTTTAGACTTGCAATCTCGTAGCCAAAACCACAACAAGACGGGGTAGGATGCAGGAAATAGATCAGATGCCACCCTTTTCTGGAAATTATTTTTCTGCAGCTATTTGGCAACATTTTTAGGTTTGTGGACCGGAAGGTTGTCAGACTGAACAACTCAAGAGACAGGGAAAGGAACAAGTTTCATCACTGGAATTGCTACGCATCCCTGCCCCTCTTCTCGCACCCAGTTTAATATCTATTATCTCTCCTTTAGGGCTTTTAAAAAATTGTCTCTAAAAGCTACACGAATGGTTGGGTGATGAGACAGTACTGGATTATATCTGTACCACCACATTTAGATAAATCTTTCATGTTTGGAATATGGACTTAAGATTCCTATTAATATTTTCTTCCCCAAAGTAGTGGTGTGCCCAGCTCTCCCACAAATTCTTTTCTGGTCTTTTCTATCTTCCTTATGCTTGCTTTCTGTCTAATGAAGGCTTGATGCAGGCAGCCACAACAACCCTCAATTTGCATGATGCTTTGTGAGCCAGTGATCAGAAAGTAGTACCTCAAACAAAGCAAAACTAGGAAAAGTCTTTAAGTGTCTGAGAAGAATGCTGGACCTGCCACTTCCCAGAAGTTACTCTGTAGCCTATGACACAAATTAAAGTTATACTCATCCTCTATGCTATTTTTTCTTTCCCATATATCTCCCTTATTTAATTTATAAAGCAAACCAATGAACCAACCAGCTCAGGATTGGTATCCAGCACCAGCAGTTCAATGCCACCTAACTAATTCTCTTTACTCCTCCATTTTTTTTATAGCAGGAACACGTAATACTACCTTTTAAGGCTTTGTATAGAATGATCAAATTTAAGTCTACATACCTGGTGGACAAAATAAAGATCTTGCTTAGCTTCTTTTTTTCCCCATGTCAAAACCCTTTTTCCCTTCTTTCTGTATCTAAGGAGAAATAAAAATGTTTTAAGTGATCACTTGCAAGGGGAGTATACTTGGCTGTAAGTGCACTTGCAAGGCATGCCACAAGCCACTCTGAAACCATCTGAAGAAGTATTCCCGTGAAAGAGGGTGATGTCTGAATTTCTATACACTGACAGGTATAGAAACAATGGTCCTTCCCAGAGGGATGGGTGATAGATGAATAGAATCTTAGCATCAACAGCCCATGCCAGGGAATGCCTGGAAGAAAATCGAAGTCAGAAGGTGAACTCTAGAGCTATCTAAACTATCAGCAATGGCTTCAAAGGTGTTCTCTTCGTTAAACATGATTTTTCTTAAGTGGAGTTTCAAAAGAATAATATGAAACCAGTTCCTTGACTCTGAGAGGTTTATGACAGCAAGATGGGATCTATAGATTTCAGAAATCGGTGACATAAAGTTGTCTTTGAACTTTGACTTCCCTTACACAAAGGACTCATTTTCCTGGACTTTCATTTAGTCCAGAGAAAATGCTTCCTAAAGATGTTGAGGCATCAGTAACTGTTTGATTATTTGACATTTCCCTCATAAGCACCTCCAAAGATGCCAACTGATGGTATCTTGGCTAGGCAAACTTAAGTGGCATATTGCTACAGATGAATGATCCAGTCAGCCTAGATGCAAGAAGCTTTTATCCTTGAGACAGGATGCAAGGTTGTTGACTAAACAGATCCATTTACTGTTGAAGCACCTTCTCTTCCTTTCTTTGCTCATATTACAGGAGTTGCTCTCCTTCACTTCATCTGACAAACTCTATAAACTTTTACTCACTGCAACCCACTTAACAGTTCTGTGTCAGGGATAACACACATAAACCCCTTCCTGGTTCACTCTGCATTTAAATTCTCCCACTGTGTGAAAATAGGAAAGTAGCTCCTACATGCTGCTTGAACTAACAGCTGTGACTTGTTAGACTGCTAGAAAGAAGAGATGAAAACTCTATTCTTAGTAGGGGAGGCTATAAAATAAGAAAGTAGGGGTAGAGAGGTACATTCCTCCCATGGAAGGGAGGAAAAAAATAAAGAAATACCTATAAGCCAAGGAGGCCAAGGTTTCCCTACAGCTTTTTCTAGTTTCGCTTTATAAGATAATTCCTCCCTTAGAAGATTAAATGAAAAGAAGCTGTACTGGCTACACCTACTTTTAGGAGGTGGTCTAGCTTTTTAGGTTTTAGTGCAAAGGCTTGAAAGACTAAGTTCTCAAGCTAAGAACTTCGTTTTGTGGCTGGCGCCGTCGTGAGGGTTTTGGCTTTTATGACAATGGGACATTCTTCAATGACTATAGCCTGCTAGGGAGGGATGGGATCCACCTGTCTAGAAGAGGCAAGGGAATCTTTGGCAGCAGGCTGGCCAACTTGGTGAGGCAGGCTTTAAACTGAAGGACTTGAGGGGCAGGGTCCAAAGTGGCAACGCTCACACCATTGCAACCAACTGGGGAGTAAGCCAGGCCAACCAGAGCAGGGACAAATGTTCCTTAGCTGCCTCCCAAGATGTGAACCACAAGACCAAACACCTCAAGTGTATGTATACCGATGCACACTCCACGCCTAGTCAGAAAGTTATTATATCATAGGAATAACTGAATGCGGCGGGACAACTCACCTGACTGGAGGATTGCGATGGATGGTTATAGGCTGTTTTGTAAAGGCAGGCAAGGAAGAAGAGGTGGAGGAGTCGTACTCTATGTTAAGGAGAACCTTGAATGTATAGAAGTCAACTACAGCGATTGTGAAAGCCCTATCAAATGCCTCTGGGTCAAGATCAGCGGGGTCGTCTCCAAGCGGGATCTTACAGCAGCCATCTGCTACCAACCTCGAAACCAAGACGATAAGGCCCACGATGCAATACCTGGGTCACTTAAGCAAGCTTCAGGTCAACAGAACCTGGTTCTTATGGGTGACTTCGACTACCCAGACATTTGTCGGAAGAACAATACAGCAGCTCACATGTCATCCATCAAGTTCCTGGAATGCGTAGAGGACTGCTTCCTCATACAAATGTTAGATGTGCCAACCAGGAATGAGGCACTGCTGGACTTGCTAGTCACAAACCAAGAAAACCTGCTTTGTAATATCTTGGTTAGTGATAGCCTTGGCTGCAGTGATCACAATATTGTTGAGTTCGGGATCCTGCTGAGCACACTAAGAGTAGCACTAAGTCAAAGGTTTTAGATTTTAGAAGAGCAATCTTAAGTTCACTCAGAGCTCAGTTGGGAAGGATTCTGTGAGAAGCTTCCATGGAGCACAAAGGAGCTAGTGAGTGCTAGGAGTTTTTCAAGAATGCTCTCCTAGAAGCACAAAACCAGCTCATCCCCAAATGAGAAGTGTACCAGAGATGGAAAAGCAGATGAATACCCGCTGAGAGCTACAAGGGCATTGCCAGGGCATGCAGAGATGCAGTCAGAAAAGCAAAAGCTCAGCTCAAATTGAAATTGGGCAGAGATGTCAAAAACTACAAGAAAGGGTTGTTCGGGTACATAAACAACAAGCAGAAACAGAAGGAAAATATTGGCCCACTGTTAAACAGGAGAGGTGAACTAGTCACCAACAATGTTGAAAAGGCAGAGGTTCTCAACACTTTCTTCACCTCTGTCTTTACCAGCACTGTTGGGCCCCAGGCCTTGGGAACAAAAATCCAGGTCAATGCAAACACAGACCCGCCGTCAGTGAAGGAAGAATTGGTATGCAAACTATTACAGGAGCTTGACCCCTATAAATCGATGGGCTCAGATATTATCCACCCAAGGGTGTTAAGAGAGCTGGCTGACATTGTTGTGAGGCCACTCTCTGTAATCTTTGAGAAATTGTAGAGATTGGGAGACATCCCAGAAGACTGGAAGAAGGCTAATGTCACCCCCATCTACAAGAAGGGCTTAAAGGAGGATCCAGGAAATTATAGGCCATCAGACTTACTTCAATGCCTGGGAAAGTAATGGAATGAATCCTCCCGGGACCTATCACGAGTCAAATGAAGCACATGATTGGGAAAAGCCAGCACGGATTCACCAAGGCCAAATCGTGCTTGACAAACCGGATTGCCTTCTACGACAAAGAAACCTGCTCGGTTGATGTGGGGCAAGTGGTGGACATTGTCTACCTGGATTTCTCCAAGGCTTTCAATACGGTTCCCCACAGCCTCCTCCCGGACAAATGGATGTGTTATGGTCTAGACAAGTGGCCTGTGTGTTGGGTGGGGAACCAGCTGACAGGCTGCACCCAGAGGGTGGTGGTAAATAGCTCCTTTTCAAACTGGCAACCTGTCACAAGTAGGGTCCCCCAGGGACTGATATTGGGCCTAACGCTGTTTAATATCTTCATAAGTGATCTGGGTGATGGAATCAAGTGTACCTTGATGAAGTTTGCTGATGATACCAAACTGAGTGGGGAAGTGGACACTTCTGAAGGGAGAGCCACCCTGCAGGAAGACCTGGATAGGCTGGAAGAGTGCACTAACAAGAACCTTATGAAATTCAGCAAGGACAAGTGTAAGGCCTTGCACCTGGGAAAACATAATCCAGGAATGCAGCACAGGCTGGGATCTACCTGGCTGGAGAGCAGTTCTGTGGAAAGGGACCTAGGGGTCCTGGTGGACAACAAGCTCAATATGAGTGAACAATGTGCTGCTGTGGCAAAGAAAGCCAACAGGATGCTGGGTTGCATCAACAAGGGCATCACCAGCAGAGATAAAGAAGTCATTATCCCACTCTACTCGGTGCTTGTCAGGCCACACCTGGAACATTGTGTTCAGTTTTGGTCCCTACTATGCAAAAAAGATGTGGACAGGCTGGAGAGGGTCCGGAGAAGGGCCACAAAGATGATCAAAGGACTGGGAAGCCTGCCATATGAGGAAAGGCTGAGAGAACTGGGTTTGTTCAGCCTTGAGAAAAGAAGGCTTAGGAGAGACCTCATCACCATGTTCCCGTACTTAAAAGGTGGCTACAGAGAAGACGGAGACTCCCTTTTTATAAGGAGTCACATGGAAAAGACGAGGGGCAATGGGTACAAGATACTCCTGGGGAGATTCCGACTGGACACAGAGGAAAATTCTTCACAATGAGAACAATCAGCCATTGGAATAATCTCCCCAGGGAAGTGGTGGATTCCCCAACATTGGACACTTTTAAGATTCAGCTGGACAGGGTGTTGGGCCATCTTGCCTAGACCGTGCTTTTGCCAAGAAAGGTTGGACCAGATGATCCTTGAGGTCCCTTCCAACCTGGTATTCTATGATTCTGTGATGAACTGTGTCCCTTCTGAATCCCTTAGGGAAAGGCTTTCAACACCATACCCCATAACAGCATGTTTCTCAATGGCATAAAGGCAATTTCTGTGCCCTGGAATGACAAACACTGGGAATGGATCTGCCACATTGGGCAAGGTCCAAGGAGCCTAAAAACGTCCCAGATTTGATAACCTGCCAAAAAATAATTTCTTTAGGATAAATTTTGTGAAACTACCTTTAAGATTTTTTAAAATAACTTACAATTTTACAAACCTCTTCCATAAGAAAGAGACTTGCTCTGAATACTAATCTCTAGTGCACCTACTTGAAAATAAAGTCTCTGATAAATTCATTGGTTTCATTGCATTTAGTTTGTAAATTCAATATCCTTCCCAGCAGCATTTATAAATAAGTACAACATTTACCTCTATGCAAATACTTGAAATATCATTTCAAATTATTTCAGTTTTAAAAATAAACTGAATATTTTATTAGCAGCTCAGCTACTTCAAGAACTCTGTCAAAGCTTAAAAATGAATACAAGGTAATTTTTTTTTCCCCTTAGAATCTTTCATATGTCTTTTAAATTCTTCCTTACACCTTGCATTTGGGCTGCATTTTTCTTTTCTGGAGGTAAAAATACTCATTTTGTCTTAAGTTACTATATGAACTACTTTACTTAATGCTTTCCTTTAGTATTTGTCTGGTTTGGCATTTTATCATTACAATCCCTTTTAATGTAGGGAATGCTTTTATACTTTATCTCATATTTAATAGTAAAGAAGTATAAATACCAGTCATAATAATTTAATAACAACAGAAGATGATAAATGTTAAAGTCTCAGCACAATGTGTCTTAGAAACTGCTCTCTGCAAGACAGGCATGATGATGATCATAAATTTATCTGTCCCATAATTTAAATGCATCCAAACTCTCAAATGCACAAAAGCACATAACAGTACTACACAGCAGTTCAGGAAGTGATGAAGTATATCATGCCTAGTTCAAACTCTAGAGGAAATGTAGTCAGTCAGCTGGTAACTAATCACAAAGCTGTAGTTAGCACCTCAATTCTTGAGAAAGATGCTACTGATCTTTAATAAAATCAAACAACAGAGAACTTGGGTTTATACTTCATCAATAAAACAGTACTTCCTGAATCATAACTCTAGCATCAATATCATGCATCAGTTCAATCCTGGAACACAGAACTGAGAAGGACACTACAGGCACAAGAACATGCACACTTTCCTTTCATCTTCCAGAAGTCACTCCCAAGGCCCCTGTAATGGCAGGGGATTTGTTGGGTGAAATGAACTCAAATGATCCTAAAGTGAACCACTTTACAAACTACAGGGAAAGGCACCCTCCACCTCTACCCTGCACCCCCAAGAAGATCCTTGCCAATTTGACCAGTAAAAAATTTTTTTTTCACCTGAAATCAATGCACCAAATCTGAAATCCCATCAAAGATGTGGTCAATCTCATCAGACAAAGATGGGAGAGTGAAAAAACATTTCAAAAATGAAATTACACTGCCAAAAAGGAGAGAAGAAAACAAGAAATTTTTTCTTCTCTTCAGGCAAAGAATGGAAGCTCTGAAGCATGTGATACATTAATCACATGCAACAATTAAATCACAGAATCACAGAATCAACCAGGTTGGAAGAGACCTCTGGGATCGTTGAGTACAACCTTTGACCGAACACCACTGTGTCAAATAGACCATGGCACTAAGTGCCACATCTAGTCTTTTCTTAAACACCTCCAGGGATGGTGACTCCACCACCTCCCTGGGTAGCCCATTCCAATGCCTAATAACCCTTTCTGTGAAGAAATTTTTCCTAATGTCTAACCTGAACCTCCCCTGGCACAGCTTGAGGCTATGTCCTCTAGTCCTGTTGCTAGTTGCTAGTTGCCCGGGAGAAGAGGCTGACCCCCACCCTGCTACAACCTCCATTGAGGTAGTTGAATGCATCCTCGCATCCTAAATCACAGAATCCCACAGCATCCTCGCAGCTAAACTGAAGAAGTGTGGTCTGGATGATCGGGTAGTGAGGTGGATTGTGAACTGGCTGAAGGAAAGAAGCCAGAGAGTGGTGGTCAATGGGACAGAGTCCAGTTGGAGGCCTGTGTCTAGCGGAGTCCCTCAAGGGTCGGTACTGGGACCAGTACTATTCAATATATTCATTAATGACTTGGATGAGGGATTAGAGTGTGCTGTCAGCAAGTTCGCTGATGACACCAAACTGGGAGGAGTGGCTGACATACCGGAAGGCTGCACAGCCATTCAGAGAGACCTGGACAGGCTGGAGAGTTGGGCGGGGAGAAACTTAATGAAATATAACAAGGGCAAGTGTAGAGTCCTGCATCTGGGCAAGAACAACCCCATGTACCAGTACAAGTTGGGGGCAGACCTGTTGGAGAGCAGCGTAGGGGAAAGGGACCTGGGGGTCCTAGTGGACAGCAGGATGACCATGAGCCAGCAGTGTGCCCTTGTGGCCAAGAAGGCCAATGGCATCCTGGGGTGTATTAGAAGGGGTGTGGTTAGCAGGTCAAGAGAGGTTCTCCTCCCCCTCTACTCTGCCCTGGTGAGGCTGCATCTGGAATATTGTGTCCAGTTCTGGGCCCCTCAGTTCAAGAAGGACAGGGAACTGCTAGAGAGAGTCCAGCGCAGAGCCACGAAGATGATTAAGGGAGTGGAACATCTCCCTTATGAGGAGAGGCTGAGGGAGCTGGGTCTCTTTAGCTTGGAGAAGAGGAGACTGAGAGGTAACCCCATTAATGTTTATAAATATGTAAAGGGCAAGTGTCAAGAGGATGGAGCCAGGCTCTTCTCAGTGACATCCCTTGACAGGACAAGGGGCAATGGGTGCAAGCTGGAACACAGGAGATTCCGCATAAATATGAGGAAAAACTTCTTTACGGTGAGGGTGACTGAACACTGGAACAAGCTGCCCAGAGAGGTTGTGGAGTCTCCTTCTCTGGAGACATTCAAAACCCGCCTGGACACGTTCCTGTGTGATATGGTCTAGGTAATCCTGCTCCGGCAGGGGGATTGGACTAGATGATCTTTCGAGGTCCCTTCCAATCCCTAACGTTCTGTGATTCTGTGATTCTGTGAGTTGTAGAGAGCTCTCCCCTGAGCCTCCTTTTCTCCAGGATAAACAACCCCAGCTCCCCCAGCTGCTCCTCACAGGACATACCCTCTAGACCCTTCACCAGCTTCGTTGCCCTCCTCTGGACTCGCTCCAGCACCTCAATGTCTTTCTTGAAGTGAGGGGCCCAGAACTGGACACAGTACTCGAGGTGTGGCCTCACCAGTGCCGAGTACAGGGGGACAATTACTTCCCTAGTCCTGCTGGCCACACTATTCCTGATACATGCCAGGATGCTGTTGGCCTTCTTTGCCACCTGGGCACACTGCTGGCTCATGTTCAGCCGGCTGTCCACCAATACCCCCAGGTCCTTTTCCGCCGGGCCGCTTTCCAACCACTCTTCCCCCAGACTGTAGTGCTGCATGGGGTTGTTATGGCCAAAGTGTAGAATCCAGAACTTGGCCTTGTTGAACTTCATGCCATTGGTCTCAGCCCATCGATCCAGCCTGTCCAGATCCTTCTGCAGAGCCTTCCTACCCTCAGGCAGATCAACACTCCCACCCAACTTAGTGTCGTCCGTGAATTTACTGAGGGTGCACTCGATACCCTCATCCAGATCATCAATAAAGATATTAAACAGGACTGGGCCCAGTACTGAGCCCTGGGGGACACCACTAGTGACTGGATGCTGACTGGATGCAGTACCATTCACCACCACTCCCTGGGCCTGGCCATCCAGCCAGTTCTTAACCCAGCAAAGTGTGCACCTGTCCAAGCCATGGGCTGCCAGTTTATCCAGGAGAATGCTGTGGGAGACAGCATCAAAGGCTTTGCTGAAGTCCAAGTATACTACATCCACAGCCTTTCCCTCATCCACTAGGCGGGTCACCCGGTCATAAAAAGAGATCAGGTTGGTCAGGCAGGATCTGCCTTTCCTAAACCCATGCTGACTAGGCCTGATCCCCTGGTTGTCCTCTAGGTGCTGTGTAATCGCACTCAAGATGATCTGTTCCATGACCTTGCTGGGCACCAAGGTCAGGCTGACAGGACTATAGTTCCGGGATCCTCTTTCCAGCCCTTCTTGTGGATGGGCGTCACATTGGCCAGCCTCCAGTCACCCGGGAAAATTACTACTGAAATCTCATAATCCAGCAAGAGATGAAGAACCTCATCTAATGAGTGGGTCTGGGTTGGCCCAAACTTCTGTCCTTGCACGTATCAGCCATAGAAACCCTTGGATTCCATACCAAAACATGTCAGTTTGCTTTCATGGACATGCCTAGTATCTATGGGACAGAAACCACGCCAGTACTTAGTCCTTCCTTTTATCTGTGCCGTTGTATCTCATTACCAGCTCTTCTGGCATCACTCTCTTCCACTTACTACTTTTACAGCAAACCAACCACATGGTACCAAACACTTCCCGACACAGCTGCACCTGGAAAGCAAGTCTTCCTTTAGTGCTATTATAAGAATGACAGCAAACCAAATGCACAAAGCATCATTTCACAAGCTTTACTTTCCAACTTCATGACCATCCCTATCCTGCCCTTAATTTATCAAGTTTCACCTTGTAAGCCATTCAGATTCCTTGCACCCATTACTCTGTCCGGAAGACAGTTCCAGAAGTTCATTTCTCTGACAGCAAGAGAACTTCTTTTAACTTCCTGTCTAAATGTATTATTGATTAATTCATATCCATTTGATCTTATCTTTTAACTTTAATTGTGCTTCTCCCTACTTGCTATTTACCCTGAAATGTATTTCTAGAAAGTAATCATATCCTCTTTGAATCTTCATCTTGGTGAGCCAAACCAAGCCACATTCTTTTAATCTCCTCTCAAAAGACTTTTTAACCATTCCATTGATGGTCCTTGGAGACCTTTTCTGGGTTTGTTCCAGTTTAAATTCACCTTTTTTCCAGTACAGATGGTCAGACTGATACCAGGAATCCAGATGAGATCTTAACAGTATTTTGTCCTAATCGTATCAATATTTTCCAATACCCACAGAAAATGTGGTTTTGACATTTACAGCGGCCTTCTTCATGGCTGAAAAATACTATTAGTGTGTTTATCTTAATAAACACAGAGGTCTAACTTCCTGCATCCCTGCTGACTAATGAGCCTCCAGCTCACAGCAGAAGGTCCCTAAGTGCATGACTTTGCAGGATCAATTTTTTTTTCATTGTGATGATTCCTATTGACAGTCATCTCATTCTTCCTATCTTACAGGTAGATTAGATTCTCCTTAATATTAGTAATACCTCCCAACTCTCTGTTATCTGCAAATTTCATGAGCACAAACTGGATTTTGCACTAAGGTCACTAATGTGAAATACTAAACAGAATCAGTCCCAAGATGAATCTTTGAAAAATACCATAAATAAACTCCCCACATTTTTACAACTTCTCTTTCAAAATACCCCACTATAAGTCTTTAGCCAGTTTTTAATTCCAACTCCTGTCCTCTCCTGCTTAAATAATGATTTCCATGAACACTGTTTCAAATGTTTTGCTTAAATCCAGATGCATCAGGTCCACTGCATTGCCCTTTTTAAAGAAAAGCCTTATCAAAGAAAGATGAGGTTTGTCTGACATGATCTACTTTTGATAAAACCGTCTCATATTTTATCCCATTTTCCATTTATCTCTATTTACATGATCTTGATTACTTCTTCCTTTCAAACTTTTTCTAAGACCTTGCACAACATCAAGGTCAAAACAACAATCCTGTAGTTTTTCCCTCTCTTTTAAAAAACAATTTTTGATACTTGCCAATCACATGGTACCATCCCAGAACTGAAAGATTAACGGAACATCCTTGCTAGCGGAGTTGCAATTTCATGTGCCAGCTCTTTCTGGCATATAATATAGGTTTCCTGTTTTCTCAGGGTAAGGAGTCTGTATTTTCTATATTCTTCCATACTGGTGATAGTAATTTCTATTACCCTATCATTATTCCCATTGGGTATACTATCCTTGTCCTTTGAATGTCATCATCTTTGTTCTCCCTCTAATTCTCAAATCATGAAGATCACACTTCTTCTTTATAAAACCTCTTTTCATATTTATATACAGTAGGTCACCAAAGTAACGGAAGTACATGTCTTATATTAGCGCTATGGTTAATATGATGTAAGAAATGGACTACATAGTATAAAAACAGTATGAAGGAAAATCCATGAACATTGTTTGGCTTGGTGATATTTGAAGAACACCACTGAAATCAAGAAAACATTCACAACAAGGTATAATTCCCACTGATACTTCCTACTAGAGGCACCAAGGTTGTTGCAATTTTTCCCTTTAGTTTGAAGAAAAAGCTATTACATTGATTTCATTCCTTATGTCATGAAAGGAGGATGAGAAGAAAGGTGTTGCAAAGGGAAATGAAGAACAGTTAAGTTTTATGCAATGAAATTTTATCAAACAAAAAAGTGTATACTTTGTAAAATGCAAGTTTATAGTCTGTAAACAGAAGAACACACAGATGCACTGGCTTGCTACATTTGCTTCTTATTATTCTGTATTGCTTTCTTTTTACTATTACTATTCCACGAGAGAAGCCCATTTAAGTTCTTCCTGAGGTAGCATATGGCAGAAAAAGCCATCCCTATGCCATTATATGCAGCTAAGAACAAGGAGCAATCACTAAAATTAAGTTCTTATTCTCTTTTTATTCAGAGAGCTATGACATCTCCTCTATCTGCCTTCTCAGCCCATAGAAATGTGAAATAAAATATAGAGATCTCACAGTTCTTCAGTCATAGTTTTCAATCATCCGCGAGACTGGAGAACCATGTACAAAATTTACAGAAATGACACCTCTTCCCTTTTTCAGTCCAGCATCTCCATCAAGCTCTGCTCAGCCAACCTGGTATGTTTGGACAAACAAGGTAATTGAGCAATCTGGCAATTAGTTAAACATAATAGCCCTTAAGATTGGTCCCAAGTTAACCTACAACACGACAAAGTAAATGAAGAACTGGGTCTAAATAATTCTTTTGAAAGCAGAAAAAATCCCTAAAAGAGGTATTTTTCTTCACAATATTTTTAAAGCACTCTATAGCCTTCTCAGCAAGATCTGACTTTAGGACAGTCTTTTCCTATTTGACTGCCTTGGCCTCTTTCTCATTCTTCTTCGATCGCACTGCTCCCACTAAAGGATCACAGATGTTGCAGAGACAAGCATTCACAAGCTGGTAAATGCCAGGAGTAGTTTTGTTCACGCATATTCATTAGAATAAGTTTATAATTGTATGATCACATAATATTTCCATGGTATGATTCCACTGCTCTACCCACACAGTGCTTTGACCCTCTTTTGTACCTTATCCATTTTCTACGTGACTTCCAACATCTAAGAACATGTAACTGGACTATTTCATAATAAAGTTGTGGCTGCCCCCTCCCTGGCAGTGTTCAAGGCCAGGCTGGATGGGGCTTTGAGCAACCTGGTCTAGTGGAAAGGTGTTCCTGCCCGTGGAAGGGGGGTTGGAACTAGGTGATCTTTAAGGTCCCTTCCAACCCAAACCGTTCTGTGATCCTATGATAATGCACAGATAAAACAGTTTGGAGTCAAGTTTGCCCAGGAAGCCTACATTCTGTTTTTCCCTTTTCTGAATGCATGACTTAGAACGTTAAAATTCTTTTGAGATATTTTTGTAAGTAAAATCCTTTTTTTCCCCTAGAAATTCATAGATCAGAAAAGACTTTAAAATCCTGTAGTTGGATCTCTGGCATATCACAGCCTATTAAATTTCACTCTATACTAAGGCTACTAACTTATTTTTCACTAATGCACATAAAAAAAAAACAATCCTGTTTTGATTTGAAGGCTATTCATATTTCATTAGAGGAACTTTCAAATCTTCATTTTAGGAAATGAAGAATCTCCATCTTCCTCTATACCTTATTCCATCACTGCTAAAAAATTTGAGTTTTGTTTCTAATGTGAATTTATCTGGATATAGATTCCAGCACAAAATGATGCTATTGTACTATGCCTATCTCCCCTAAAATGAAGAGCCCCTTAGAATGTGGGATTTTCTCCACAGGAAAGTATTTATACATTGTAATCAAATCACTTCTGAATAATTGCGCTCTCTGTTTTTTTTTTTCTTCCCTTTTTTTAAATGAACTAAGCAGACTGGGCTCTTCAGTTTTCAAACTACAAAGCAATTCTCCAGAATTATTTCTGTGTCTCTCTATGTACACAAAGTGCTCACTGTTCTTTTTAAAATGCAAGCCCCAGAAACTTATTCAGTATTCTAGTGCCAATTCCACATCCAAAATTCAAATGACTTCTCAAGTGGTCCATTTCCTATTCAAACGACCTATTTTTGCCGAATCATTACAGTGGGAACCCATATTGAGTCATTTGTCCACTGTGACCTTGAAATCTTTTCAGAATCACTGTTTTCCAGGAAATAACTCTTCTTCCTATAGACCAACAGACAATATGTTTTCTGTCCCTAAACATATGATCTTGCTTTTGGCAGTGTTAAAATATAACTTTCTTTCAATGGACATAACTTAATCAAACAGTCCATGTGGTCCTGTAAGACTGCCCTGGCTTCATTCATTATTTACTATTTCTCCCATTTTTATATTACCCACAAATTTTACCAAATGCATTTAGTACCATTTATTTATTAAAGTAATGGGTAAAATATTGAATAGCATTAGACTTCCACTAGCCTACTAGCATTAGTACCAATCCCTGTGCAAGGTAAACTCCATTCATGATGACTCCCTATAGACAACTACTTTTTTGTGTTCCAAGTTCTTCAAACAGAGTAGCACGTGCCTTGTTGACACTGCTTAGGGTTCATTCTTGAACAAGAATAGGTTTTTTTAGTACCAATTCAACGGCCTTATATGTATATATTGCTTCTATAAATTAGTAAACATACAAATGTCAATCAGACTTCTCTGACTAGACTAATTTACTGTAAATCTACTTTGACTGGCATTCACTATATTGCCATTCTTTAATTCATTTTTTTTTTAATAATTCCTTAATAAATTTCCATTATACTGGCATGGATTGATGTCAGGCTAACAGATCTATAATTATTTGAGTCAGTCTGCTTACCTTCTAGAATGTTAGTACAACCTTATTACTCTTCCAGTTTCATGGAATAAATAATTAAGGGTGAATGCAAATTCCACCATATGCACCTATGTTGATCTCTATAATAGTAGGGTTCTAATCTTCAATTTCATAGTACACGCCACTGTCAGAATCAGACTGCACTAGCAAAATCACTGGTAGTAATGGTAAACTCCAATATAGGTCAGAGGGTAGAGGGTAGGGGTAGAGGGGATGCACTTTGCTAGCAGATTTCAGATATATTTTACGATAGCAAAATAACACTGAAACTGGTTTAATTACATGTTCTGTTAATTAAAGAATTTATTTTCCTTTTTGTTTACCCATCCTAGCTTGTGCTGTTCTTCTCACATCTTGATAAATACTGTATCCCTATCTGACCCAAGACTATCCTTTCCTGCTCATTCCTTTGTATGCCACATAGCTTGCTTTCTCTCTCCTCCATTCCACCTCTTAGCAAGAAGAAGCAGCTTTAAGATACAACGAACAAGGTCTTACCAGTTTCCTCTCTGGTGCCATGGCACTCCAGAAGAACAATGTCTGGAAAAGTCATGGTCCATGCTAGTCTGTTCAGAGACTTTTTGGAAATGGACCCTTTTTACTCCCTTTAGAAAGGAGATCCATTAGGGGAAGGAAGATCAGTAGAGACAGAGAATGCTCAATGGATTTGGCTGCCAGATTCTGACAAGCCATTCCAGAATATTTAAAAACAGTGATTTTCAGAGCTGAACAGTTCAACCAAATTCACCTGAATCACCATAGAGGCACACTGAGCTTGCTGAACAGAACTGTACATATTTTGCAAAACTGACATCTTTCAGAATTTGAGTATCTATCCACTGTGATTCTACTCCCAAATTTTACTACTCTGACATAAATTGTGACATAACTTCTTCCCATATATGTCATGTACAAAGCCTGTAAGTGTTAAAAGAAGGAAGAAAAGTAGGCATAGAGCCTACCCACCATATTTTTGCTACTTTTTCCTAATTTAGACCAAAATCCAGCAATTGTATTAATAATCAGTGATGCTGGCTAAATAACATTTCTAATTATTAAAAACCTAATAACAACCAAAGAACATCTTTTCTCCCTGTGTGGTTCTAGCTCTTAATTAGATGTGCCATTTTTTCACTGTGACCGTGACAGTAGATTCGTAAGTTCCATAAACTTTCTATCCCTCAAATCCACAATGTAACAGCTTTTGTAAATGCAGCATCTCTGTAAAACAAAAGCAGTAAAGTCTGTTGTGTTTTGACCACAGCTCACTTTGGGCCCAACACAAATGTGAATGCCTTTGTTATTTCTGATGAAAGTATAGAGACCTTCTAGATCTGATTTCCTTTGACCAAAAGGGGACATAATATTGCTTGGATGGTGTAAAATGGACTTACAGGTGTGTTTAGGTCACTTTATGCAATGCAAGCCATCACCTTACTGTAAATGAAAATCAGGTCAACAATTTTCCATAGAGTTCCTCCAAATGCTGTTGGGAAGAAGCAGCATCAATCCTCCTCTTTTAATCAAGCACACATGAGACTGATGGTTGCAGGAGATTATTTGAACTCCTAAAATGTGACATATGATGGTGTCAGATGCTACATTATTTCACAATTATATTTTCAATGTATATTGAACACCTACCATACAAATGTTTAAAGTGATTTTTAATGTAAATAGCTTTATTCTCTTTATTTCCATCATTAGAACAAATTAAAAGATCCTTTTTATGCTTTTCTTTTGAACTAGCAGGCAACATCTATACCAACCTGGATATAATATTCTTTGCTTTTCTTTTCAGACACAAAATTGATAGCATTAAGTAGGAACTCATTTTTCTCTGCAGATACTTGTATCCATTATTGGATCATTTCTCATGTGCAACGAACCATCTGCTTTAACGTCAAAGTTGATTCTTTTAGTTGTTCCTTTTATTTTTTTCTTCTGTCTCTTCACTTGCAGTATCTAATATGAAACCACAAGTTTAAATCTGTATGAACGAGAGTATTCAGGGCAAAGTGCTTCAATCACTTCTAAATTGCTCATTTTCTGTTACACTGAAGGTGATGTTTTTAGAAGAAAAGAAGGTTGCAACTGTCAAGTTCAAGCCTTTCCCTTCATTTCTTTCTTTTCTTCCTTTTTTTTTTAAGGTGCAGTCGCCAATTGATCTGTCATATTGTGGTTTTCAAAGATGACTGCGAATGCTCTGAAAGGAGGTTCCTGTTGAAGAGCTGCTGGAAGACCTAGAGTAGGGAATTACATTTTCGTCGTGGCTAACTTTCAATGACACTGAAGATGTCTCACTTGGAAGATCATCAAACCCATGTTTTCTCTTACACTTCAACAGACAAAGCTTCATTCATCTGATGTGGAGACTGAAGAAACTAATTTTCTTTTTGAAATGTGTAAATTCTTTTTATCTTGTGATTTAACAACTCTTGACAATGCTTACATTGCACTTCAGAAAAATTAGCTGCTTTCATAACTTCAGTCTTTCCAATCATTTTTTCCCACTAAGTCTTTTAGTATACCCTTTCTCAACTCAGGTTAATATACATGGAAGTTTAGTAACAACTCCTTCCAAATCACCTATTTGTTGTATTAATAAAAAGCTTTCCCATTTACTAAAATTAACATAAACACTTCTTGAATTTAACACTGTAAAGAATGAAAACAAGATGTGCTAATCATGTTCTCCAATGATTTATCTTCCATTAATTTCTAGCAGATCAAATCCATCCTTGATTACATGATACTCTTATCTATTTTCTCCTTCACAATATCTAACATTTAGCTCCATCCCTGTTCTTCTGTGACTATGAATATCATGCATTCCCTGTAAGGCTTCCAGTACTGTAACTATGCTAATCCTTAGTACAAAAAAAAAGTATTTTATAGTTTTATAATATGTATTTGACAAAGATTTCATGTACAAAAAGAGAGACAGGAATAAAAGTGAAACAAGACCTAACTTCTGGAAAAGTATATTTTGGGGAACTTCTTTTCTAGAAAAGAATCCTGTTTTTTTCAAGTCACTGGAGGTCTGGAACTAGTTTTCTATTAAACAGTTCAACATACATTGTGTTGTGACTTACCACTGCATTACTGGGCTGTAAGAATAATGCTCCAAGTTCTCATTTTGTGAGTAGAGCAGTGCTAAGGCCTTGTGTTCTTCTTTGGTGAGGAGATGCTTTACACAGAAATTGCAATTTCTACCTGAACTACAGGTGAGACTTTCAGAAATTTGTTAGGTGAAGCCAAAACTTTCTTACTAAATTAGAAGTCAATTTGAAGCTCCCAATGCAGTATTTTAAAAAGCTTGTGGAGGAAAAACATGGGAAAAGGGAAAATGAAGATGGATTACAGTTGGGGGTGACTTTTACAGTGAAAATATGGAAGTTATTTTTGATTTAAATATCTACTGTATATAAGTCTAACGGCTTCTGACCTCAACTCTACATGGTACTTAACAGATACAGAGAAAATCCTCCCAACATTTGTATTATACAAATCAGAATAGCTGTTTCCTTTTTATAAAATTTTATCAAAGTGAATATTGGCGAAAAGTGTTTGGTTGCCATCACTGTTGTCTGAAGTGTCTGATATATACACAAGACTGGGGCAGCCAAGGTTGGAGAAGGGCAAACTTCTGACATAAGATGCCACTGGAAAGGACCTTGAAAGCTCATCTCATCTATCTGCTGTCCTAATGCAGGACAGAAATATCAGTAACATTTCTGAGCACAGGTGTCTGAACATAAAGAACTCTAGTAATAAGGGTTTGACATCATCTCTTCAGAACATACGCCAGTGCTTCATTATTCTTACTTATTCCTCCCAATATCTAATCTGAATTTCTCTAGCTGCATTTTAAACCTCTTATTTCTTGTCCTATCCATGCTGAACATGGAGAAAAATTATTCCCTTTCTTTCTGCGGTAGCCCAGACAACATATCTGAAGACACGTTTCGCCTCAGACTTTTTTTCCTATAGACTAAACACCACCAGTTCTTCAAACTTTCCTCATAAATCATGATCACTCTCATTGTTCTCCTTTGGACTCACTCCAGTTAACCCACCTCCTTTGTGACGGGTAATGCTAAATGCTAACTACAATAATCAAGGTGAGACCTTACTGATGCTGAGCACCATGATTTCCTACATCTTACAGGCTACATTTCTGGTTTTGCACCCAAGAGAGACGTACTCTATCCCCCAGATACTTTTGTAAAGGACTAGCCAGTTATTTCTTATTCCAAGCTGTTAAAGCTGCTTAATCCCACCTAAATATGAAACTTCTCATTTCTCCATACTGAACTGCACCCAATTTTCGAGATTGCTTCTGCAACTGGCCAAGACCATTTTGAATTTGAATTCTGTCCTCCAACTTGCTGTGGCCAGCCTACTGCCATCTGTAAATGGAATAAACATACTCTGTATTCCATCCCCAAGTCATTACTGAAAATACCAAATAGTACGAGACACGGGAGAGATGCCTGTTCAACTCAGTTGATAACATCCTTCCAATTTGACAGTGCTGATTACTTTTGCTATTTTGCTACTACTGCTATTACTAACTATTGTCTGAGTATGCTTTCCAAATAATTCTGCCCTAATCTTACAGTCATTGTGTTCATATCAAGTTTTCCTGCTTTGCCTATAAAAATGTGGTATGTTTGTGTGACATGTAAAGATGGTCAGAAATGCTGCTGAAGTCACGACACACAACATCTATTATTGCTCTTCTGTTCACAGCCCTATTAGCCCAAAACAGAAGGAAAACAGATTGGTTTGACATGGGCTGCTCTTAACAGTTCCATTCTGTCTGTTAGCCACGTCTTTGCTGTCTTCCAGATGTTTACATATAACTGGTTTGATTATTTGTTCGTTATTTGTTCTAGTATTTTTTTAGGAATTGAAGTTAAATTGACTGATGTAAAATTCCCTGGCTTCTTCCTTTTTACCCTTTAGGCACTACATTTGTCCTTTTTCAATCTCTTAGAGCCTTAGCAAGCATCTCCAGGTTATCAGAGATGCCTGCTGACAGCTTTAAATAGTTTTGGCCAGTGCTCTAAATAAGCTAGAGTCCATTTTATTAGGGTGTAAGATCATGCTCCTTTGTTTTTCATAACAATTGTATTAGCCACATGATTACAGTAGACTTCTTTAGTGAATACTGAAACAAAAAAGGCATTAGATGTTTTGGCCTAAGACATCTCACACTATTAGTTTTCTCTCTCAACTGAGTATTGAATAGTTTCTCAGTCTTTCTCTTGTTCCTTATAGAATTCAAGTAGAAACTCAATAGTCATAAACTGTAATGTTCTTTATAAAAACATATGTTTTAAGCTGGTCACTTATAAAAGGTTTCTTGTTCCTCTTAATTATAACTTCTTCTGTGCCTTGTTCTTTTTGATTTCTGTCCCCACATACTTATGCATTCCTTTATACCAGTCCTAGTAATCTCTCATAATTTTCATTTCCTGTATGACTCTTTCACATGTTTGAGGTCAATGTATATGATTTAACCAGATGATTTCTTGCTATATACTTGCTATTCTTTCCTTGCCTCGGGATCATTAAATTCTGAATAGCATGTTTTTCATCAGGAAGTGCTTAATTCCTTTATTCCTTTAAACTTCTCTTCCATGACATGTGATCTTCCAGTATACTGAGTTTGTTTAAGCCTGCTTTCTTGAAATCCGCTTTTTCTATTTTGCTGTTCTCGCTCCTTTCCTTCAAAAGGGTCATGGATACTTTTGTTTCATGTTCACATAAGTTCTCCTCCACTCTCATGTTCTCATTCACATCCTATTTAGCACAAGGCTGCTGTAGACTGTATTCTAACCTCTCTAGTTGCTTCCTCTACTTTCTGTACCAAGTCTGTCACCATAAAACACATGTTTTGCTTTCTCTCTGTAAGCTGTTATATTCCTTTCCAGCGGAAGTCTACGTAAACTTTTTTTGCCTGTTTTTATGTAGTTCTATGCCTTAGAGGATTTGGCTAGTTTCTCAAAGAAAACAAAACCACCCCAAAACAGCACCACTCCCACAGAAGAGCCAAAACCGAACTCAAGCCTTGTGCAACAGATATTTCTGGCTTGGGATTTCAACAGAAATCTCCCTGATCTCATAAGAGGTGTATGTATCCTCTTTCTGGACAAGCCACCGTGTATGCCCTTATACTCATATTTTAGTCATATGAGCCATTCTAACAAGCCATTACTATGCCAGTTGAGTTGGAGTTCTGTATTAAGAATTCCAGCTTTTCTGTTCCTATTTTCTGTTCCTGATTTCTATGTTTGAAGAGACATTTCTAGATTTGAAAAGACAGCAGATCATTCAGGCTTCAGATTGCCTGCTTAGCCTGTCATCAAGGGAGAAAATTAACACCCATTCTCATTTAACTGTTTATATTCATATTTTTCAATGAAAAAAACAAAACTTTTTCCAATGTGCATTCGCCACTAGGGTCTTTTTCTGGTGACCCTCAGTCTGAGATGTGGTTTTTGCTGCTATACACTATGAGAGGAAGGAATGGCACCTATAGTCCAGATTTAATAGCATTTGCTACATACAGAAGATAAACAGGAGAAATATTTGGCCTTAAAACTGGAAAATAAGTTAGAAATCTCATGTTATTTTCTCACTCTACTTATGAGGGTATTGTGTTTACTAAGAAGAACATGTACTTTTCATGTGCTTTAAATAAAGTACAGGCATAATCCTAGTGAAGACAAGAGAGTTATAGCATGAATCCACATTAACTGCTTGAAGTAAACTCTAAGATTAAAACCTTTTTTTTTCTGGTGATGACGCTACCCTGGTGTGTGAACTTTGGCAACTCATTTATCTGTCCTTTAATTTTTGATTCCCCAGCTGTAAAATGACTATGACAATAGTTATAAAATTCATAAGTGAGATGTTTGTCTTAAAGAATATTTATAAACCCATAAAGATCCCCAGATGATAAGAGCTACGGAAAGCAAAGGATTATTATTAATAATGCCTACTCAGAATGATGCTTGTATCTTAGTGATAACTTTATCCCTAAAATCACTAGAAGAAGATTTAAAAGCTTACAGAAAATGCTGAAATGAGGCAAATTTTCTCTCATCTCTAAAGCATCTTGCTGCACTGAGAGCTCCAGCACACATCTGTCATCTGGAGGCCAAGCAGGCCTTCCACGATTCCAGGAAATCAATTCCAAAGACTGTAGATTGTCAGTTGCTTGTACACTGGAGGCCATCCAGGCAGCAGATTAAATTGTATGAGAAAATTGTAGCAGGCTCTAGACTGCACGTAATGGAGACCCCCAATGACCTTTCCGAGGACTCGGGAAACATGCATTGAAATTACCAACAGGCCCTTTTGTAGCACAAAAACTGCATGCTGAACTTCTCTTACTCATCACACAGGGTCATTCACAACTGAGCTATTTCTGAAGAGGAAAAACAAACCAGAAAATGTAATCACCATCCTTTCTTCTTGCAGAAAATGTACAGAGATACCAGAGCTGCATTATCTGTATGACAAAAAAAAAAGAGAAGTTGGTACTTGTGAAAGCCACAGTCTTTAGCAGGGTTTAATGGGGCTACTGTTCCTCAGTCTTTCACCCCCGAGAGATTTCAGCAGAATACCCAAAACACTGGCCAAAATGATTGCTGATGCAGAAGGCTGATTTAGACAGTAACAGTTTCAGTTTTGTTGTTTTATTCAGACTCTGTTGACTACCCCCTAGTTTTTGGTTTCATTGTTTCTAGAGTACCCTTGACATGGCCAGAGTTAAAACTGCTAATGTGACCCTTTCAGTGCTGCTAACTTGGGATTCAGGCTACAGTGTGTATCTCTCCTTGTCAGGTACAGGAATGCTACATGTACACAAAGAACCTAATCCCTTTGAAAATAAAGTTCTGCTATACCAGTGAAGGATGAGCTACATGAAATTCTGTTTATTACTTCTGATCAACCTATGGTTTCAAAAACTGGGGAGTTACGCCCCTGACTTCTACTTTCCCATTTATCAGTGGCAAGGTAGGCTGGTGATTTTATCTCACTCCTTAATAGATTTCCTACTCTTTAGGAAAGCCGCATGGCTTAAAGTATATTTGTAATTTTATTTTTAAATTTAAATCTCTTAGAAAAGATTTACAGGGCATTTTAAGCAGATGGAATGAGCACATTTGTTGGTTTGGAGGGGAGTTGTGTTTTTTTGAATAGCCCCTTTACATTTACTGTGACAGATAAACATGTCTTTTTCCTTTTTGCTAAAAGATCACATGGAGTCACACAGAATAACACAGAATCACAGAATCAGTCAGGTTGGAAGAGACCTCTGGGATCATCGAGTCCAACCATTGCCCTGACACCACCATGTCAACTAGACCATGGCACTAAGTGCCATGTCCAGTCTTTTCTTAAACACATCCAGAGATGGTAACTCCACCACCTGCCTGGGCAGCCCGTTCCAATGTCTAATGACCCTTTCTGAAAAGAAATGCTTCCTAATGTCCAACCTGAACCTCCCCTGGCGAAGCTTGAGGCTGTGCCCTCTTCTATCACTAGTTGCCTGGGAGAAGAGGCCGACTCCCACTCCACTACAACATCCCTTGATATCCCAAGCTGCCCGTAACTTAGAATTTTGTATTTATCTCCAAAGCAGCATTTAGGGCATCAGACTAAGCAAGCTCTTAGTCTGATAGTAAGGCTCTACAACCTCTATAGGGCACATGATCAGAGAGAGAAATGGTGAACAGGAACTGCCCTTACCATTCTCATGTTTTTTTTGACTCTGCCACAGACTTCCTATATGACCTTGACCAAGTTTTTAGATCTATTTCCTAGTTCCCCACGTGCTATTCTGGGGTAATAATTCCCCACGTCAGAAGCGTCTGAGTATAAATTGCTAAATGTGTTTTATGCTAAGACTTCTAAGTAATATACTCTCTCAAAGAAAATAATCTTTTTTTTTAAAGGAGCAATTGCTCTATTGATTATAAATAACCTTGTTTATATTTTTAACTTTGCTTTATCAGAGATCTTGGTCTGACTCATCTGTAAGTTGTACCTTATGCATTCATCTACACACCAGTATTTTTCTGCCACTTATATTTGATATTTTTACACACGTTTTGATCAGCTATAGAGAACTACTTTTGGTGCTAGGCACTGTAGAATTAGACCTCGTAAGGAAACATGGGGAGAAAGGTATGGAGCAGCAATCCTTGCACACACACAAAAAGAAAATCTATGGGCTGAATGAAAGAAGAACGGAATGAAAGGCATATGAATATGAAGAGGGGACTTTCAAAGACTGTTTTAGCCACAGGCCTTTTCATGTCACATATCTGGTGCATTCAAGCTGTAAAAAGCAAAGCAGGATTTTCTAGGATCAATTTCACCCCTTTGACTCATCCCCTTCCTTTGCCCATTTGCTCTCGTAAGAGAGGTCCAGAGTGTGCAACAGGAAACCAAGCAAAAACAATACAAGAAAAATGCATTTTAATTTTAGCCACGCAGCTGCCTCTGGGTTCTTTAAATACACTCCCCTCTAAGTGCTTCCATACACCAAGCTATCCAGGCGCTCTAGACAGGCTGAGTCTCAACTGTAAACTCATTCCACAACTAATCTCTGTCTGGCATTGTTACAGCAATCAAACCAAGTTGGTCAAATGCCCAGTTGGGGCAAAGTGGGTCCTTATCCAAGTGCCCTCTGCTATGTGGCTTGAAGTGATGAGCTACAGTCTCCAGGTTCTTTGGGCAGGGACAAGTTTTTGGATAGGGATTAAAAACAACCTCTTTTTTCCTTACCTTCTCCCTCTGCACATTGATACACAGCGTAAGACAACAAAAATATCTTTTGAAGTCGTGCCTGTGAGTGACACTGTGCCCTAGAATAATGTGACGGGTGACCTATTCTCCTTGTGCCAGGCTGCATGTAGCCTTGCTGTCTGGAAAACTATCTGGGGAATTTAAGGACTACCAGGAGAAAAATGGGAAATCTAAAAGCTCAGTCACATACTCAGTTTTTCATCTTGGGTTGTTTTTTCTCTTTGGCTTTTGAAGGTGAAACATAAACCACCTCTGAATTCCAGAGGTTTTTTACTGCCATCATGTGGAGAATTTCCTAAAAAAAATGAATAACCATCTTCCCTGACTAGATATGATTTCTCCTGCCCTTGGCAAAACTGAAAAAATCTAATTCAGTCTTACATCTACATAGGACTTGTCCTGGAGCCACAAATGCCATAAACATCTGCTAAATATTCTACCATCCTTAGCATACTTTGCTTTTGCCCTACTGATGCGGTGTATTTGTTGGCGTAGCAGAGCTGGTCAAGAGTGTGACAGCCTGGGTATGCTTGTAATTTCTGATATTCCATTACAGGTTTCTTTCTCTGGCCTGCAGGAACATACAAACATTTAGTATCAATGCTATTTCTTTCCATGCAGCAATGACACAAAGGAAAACAATATTACAGCAGGGTATCACAAATCCAATTATATAAATTATCTTAGGATCAGAAATATACTTTTTTCAGGCATTACTGTTCCCGCTATGCAATCCTCCATTTTATCTGACCACCATAACAATTGCACTTGAGGAATTTGATAAAAATATTAAAACTGTTCCAGAACATTGGAAATTTAGAGCACTATATTAATTTTAATAAAAGAAGGAGAGTATTTCTACCTTCCAGGAAATTCCAAGATTTCAAAAATTTTGAACAAAACTACATTTCAATTCAAAAAAAGCAAAATGGAACATCACCAAATTTGATTTCTATTTTATATCTTTTTAGTTTTATATTGTACTGATTAACATTGTATTTACTACTGTAAAAGTAAAAATAAAAGAGGCAATTTTTCAGTAAACTTTTCAGCAACATTGACACATTTTTCTTAAAGGTTTTAGTTCTGTTAAATCAATACAATCTGGAAGACAATTACTCTCAGAACATTTCCAAGAAGCTCTGTTTATTTTCCCAAAGACATGCAAACAAATGGCCCCATTTTCAAGAGTGGTGAGCCCCCAGTAGCTCCTCCTGAATTCAGCACAACAGAAATCAGCCTTGCATGTGGATTAGGAATCCAATTGGTATCTTCTGTCCATTCTGCTATCTCACTTGAAATCATAACTGGTTTTTAGTTTTTCCCTGACCAGAGGCTTGCAAACATAGTCATTATGGACCTCAGCAAGGTCCATAAATGACTCCAGAACAAAAGAACGTTCTAACTGATACCAACATCCCCTTGTACAACAAGACCTCTACAGAAGAGATGCTACACTTGATAAGTTTAGAAAGTTGGTCTGAAGCTCTGTGAAGTACTATCATCAAGGCACTGCCGCCTTTTAGTCTCATAAAAATCCATTCAGATTTGGCTACACTATACACAGGCCACTGGAAAAATCAGCACTCAGTAGCTTTTTCTTCATCTGCTCCTATAAGCCCTCACAATTTCTGTAGCCTTGGACACAAGCTGTTCAGTGTTTCACTATGATAGTCTGTGCAGCGTAGATTTCTAACTTAAAGGTAAAATGGATCCTGCTACTGTCCCCTAGCACAGGGGAACATAGTCTGCCCTGCGAGCCAAGAGCCAGTTCTATATTTGTCTTTTAAATGGCTCTAGTAATTCTGAACTTTTCACAATCGTATTATTAAGCAAAGCCTCAACCACTACTAAGAGAACCCACATGCAACAGATAGATAAATTCAGCCATCTAACATAACAAGCCTACAGGGAAAGCAACTGAGTCACAGTGGCATCTGAGCTTCTTGGAAAGCCTTCGTCCAGTCTATATCCTTGGCTCATCTATGTGTACTGTCAGGCACAGCACATGGCTATACCAATGTTCCCGCATCATATGATCTCCCTAATGACTAGTCCATAGAAAATCCTTCTATGTGCAACTAATATGGCAAGTCTTGAATCCTCTGCAGCAGAGGTCTGTACTGAAGGTTCAAGGTCCAAATTCTCTTCTGCATCAGGTACATTTGTTATCCTTGCACATAAAAGTAATGAATTCTTGCCTTTTCATTTGCTTGTAAAAATGACAGGAAATAACAGGCCAAAATCCTTATCAAAATAATATTCTCAAATATAGTCATGTCTAATATAGTTCCCATCAATCAGGAAAATACAGATTTGAGATCACCAGTGCAGCCTTAATTCTGCTACATTATGCATTTATGTTATCAGACTATCTTTAATTACCTATTGACATTTTAGGCTTTTTCCACCAAACAATGTGTCATTCAGTCGACCGGGTAAATGGTACGGGGAATAAATCATGTAGGGAATTAGGCTGTCGTTTGTAGTATCCCTATCTCGTATTTGTTGCCCTTGGTATATAAATAAAATTGTTCTAAAGTAAGATATGTGACTACTTGTTGTAATTTTATGTAAATTAGGTAAAGCCCTTTTCATACTGAAAAACAGTCCACAGGCAGTCCTTGATTGGACCAAGTTTGACCTTCCCTATATACTGTAATTCAGAGAGACACACGACACCCAGTGGTTATTAGAAATAACGCAGGAATGCGGAAGCCATGAAGAATGTGAAGATACTTATCACCATTCTCAGGTTCACAAAATTAAGATGCAATTAGAAAAATGAAGACACTGGACAAGTTACAATCCATATTAAAGAGTCAGTAGAGATGGCCTTAACAGACTTGACACGACACAAACAACCTCCCAAAACAACCACCAACGTGTGAAATAATACAAACCCAAATAATTTTTGATCTTCAGGAAAACATGACATCTATCCTACTTTGGAGTAAACAGTAGCTCTTTCATGACAACAGTGTAAATCCTGTATTTCTCCATCAGAAAATAACAATATCATGAAGAGATTTCCCTGATGGCATTGCACTGATTAAGTAAAGCCATCCTTCTACACCCTGTAGCTTTCCAAACGCTGGAGGCTATAGTGAAGACAGAGGAGGAGATGACTGCGCTGGGGAAGTGAGGGAGTACAAAAGGGCATGCTGCCCTCCAAAGTACTCTGAACTGCTGAAATGGTCTGATGATGCACAGAATGAAAGCAGTCACGGGGGCTGCTCTTGTGCATAGTTTCCCCAAATCCTCACTTGGCTCAAGAGTCTAGGAGTTGCAAAGGGGGTATTAAACCCACATTTGTTCTCCTCTGACATAAAATGGTACAGAAGAGTGTAAAGAGCATCAAAGGTGCTTTATCTTGATATGGCATCTCTGCTAATCATTCGTTATTGCTAAATTATTGTCATTCTGCCTTCTCTTAATTTGGAGTCATTTATGGTAAAGATGAAGTTGCAGATGGATACAAGAATCTGTAAGATGTGTACTTTGAAAAGGAAACATAGCTAGATAAAGTTGAAATGTACAAGTAAAACAAGCCATTGCTAAAATACCTGCATTAAAGAAAAATCTTGTTAACTCAACTGCTGGGTGAAATTCTATGACCTGTGATAGACTTCAGGCCAGAGCAGGTGATCACACACTATCTCTTTCATGCTTTGATATTTATTAAATAAGATATTAATTATCAACAAAGCCCACATGTGGGATGTCTTTTCAAACAGATTTGGAGGTTCAATATTGTTTTAATGTCCAACAACACAGCTAAAACAAATTACAAGGAAACACGTTTGAGATTTAGTGTTCCTCTGCTGAAAGGTGAAGCAAATACTTTATCCACGTGAATTCATTCTTTGGTTGAGACCAATGCAAACTTAGAGGCATCAAGTGAACAATATTCTTCTATTAATGTATTAAAATTACAGAAATGAATAATGGAAGGAACAAAGATATCTGTATCAAAATATCATAAAAGTTAGACTTTGGTTCAATAAAGTGAGATGAATAAAGCTATTTATTTGCAGACTAACTTAATGCAATACAGTACTTACTAAGTTGCATTTTGTCTGTGATAGCAAAGTAAATTGGTGAGTATATGAAGAAAAAAGATTGAGCACATGGTGTTTTCAGACAAACACCAAACCTCTCCAGCTCAGACAGTGTATTATGAAACCACATTCTTCTTCTGACCTGGCTATGCTTTACTTCCAAAGTTTGCCAAACATTTCCTTCTACTGCTGCATTAGGACAAAACGTTCTTTGTTCCATAAGCATTTATGAAGTCCATGTATCAACACCTTTATTAATTGTCCAGTAACTACACAAGACCTATTATTTAACTGCCTCATTGGATAAATACTTGCTTTTGTCCTTCTTAAGACATGAAAGATGATTTCTGCATCTTTTCCTGCAAGAGGAGATTCAACACTTTTTTTTAAATAAAAGTGTTGAAACACCTAAACTGAGTAAACATGCAATCATACTTCACCCATATTCTTTTCACTCTTCTGTTGTATGACCAAAATAAACAGGGAAGTGAACAAAAAGCTAATACTTATTTGGCAAAACACTCACCTTCAGGATAAACAAACCAACCGCATTACAACATAGGAAAAAAGGAAAACATCCTGTTGCTACTGACAGTAATCACTGAAGGCACACAGTAAATGAGACCTTGTACCAATGAAGAATCAAATGAAAGGAAAAGAAAGAGAAGGGACAAGGACAGAAATATTATTAAACCACAAAAAAGGCGTATTTTGGAGCATGGAGAATTCAGGTGGTAAGATTTTGTTTCTTTAAAACAGAGGTTTATTTTGACTATCCAAGAAAACTTTTCTATTAAACAGTACAGTATTTCAGTTCTCCTACCTGCTGCCCCTTGGATGAAGGCCTGGTATCACGCATTCCAAATCTGTTCTGAATCATCTGAACTGAACAGCAAGTGGTCTGTCCCAAATACAGATTGCTCGCTCGCTGATGAGCTGTTCTCAGTGGGCACCCACACACACTCATATCCTGAGAAATCTGGTCTACTGTGGAGATCAGTAAGGGTTGTTTCTGGGAATAAGGCAACCAGGACCATGCCTGAGCAAATATCATGATGCAACAGCATTCTTAGCATGCTTTTCCTCAGAACCCAAACCTCCTGAACAGTAAGGGATCCAAATCCACAGTCTAGAGATCACACATCCCATGGTACTGTTTAGATGTAACTCAAAGCCAACTCTGGTATTTAAATACTCAAAAATACATCCTAGGGATATGTGTCTCTAGCGTTCTCTCACAGCACTTTGGATTAGTAGGACTGTAATCCGTTCTGTGTCACATTTTCAAAATGACAGTGTCATTTCACATAATCCTGGACATTTTTGGTTTGCATTTGACAGGTTATTTATGAAATTATGCTAGGATTAAATGTCCTTCTCTTTTTCACTCAGGAATTTATCAGATCATGTTGATCTTTTTAATCGGCGTGTTTCAGGTTCTTTAACAAGACCATGGTAACAATGAGAGTGTTCCTTTCATCTACTTCTATTCAGGGAATCCATTCTGTCTTTGCTCAGCCCTTCCACACAGCCTTTTCAGTTTTCTCTAATGAAATGGCTTTCATGTCCAAATGCAAAACATTCTGACAGACTCCTGGGTGCTGGCAGTATTTATGCAGTCCTCAGAACAAGAATAGCTATTCTAGTTGTATTTGTTGAATCAGGGGATTCACTTCCTCCTACTTGTTTGCCCTTGGTTTATATGCAGTTCATGGAAAGCAAATCCATGTATTTCTTTCACTATCTCATATTTACCAACCACACAGAAGAATAAGGGTATCCTTTACTCATGACAGCTCCTCCCTTTGCCGTGTTTTCCCTCTTTGAAACAAGTTTAAAGCTTTTGGACCTCTTTGGTGCTCTTTCCACATTTTTTAAGTGGCTGGCACTGTTTGTTTTCACTGTTATCTCTCATTCTTGGAGTGGGAGAGGCTCTACAAAAGCCTAAACTCCTGTGTAGAGATGAATTGTACTCTTTTGCACAATATTTGGGAAGTCCAGCACCATCCCACGCTCCTGGCTCTTATCACTCTGATTCCCTCAGAAGTCCAGGCCAGGCAATATAACAAGCTTCCAGCCCTCGCACACTGGCCCAGGCATGTGACGCAAGGCCAACAGGAGGCACCCACACCGTTTTTCAGTGAAGATGCTCCTTTCTGCCACAGCCCTGACAGTCGTGGTGGGATGAGTCTCCAGAAGCCTTTTAAAACCAACATGCCTGCGGGCCCCTTTCCCCGACAGACCCCGTGTGCATCCACGGCCGCTTGCACACGGGAGACTGCCCGTCCCCACCGCACACCCAGCCCCACCGCACTCGAGGGCCTGCAGTAAGGACTCCTGTGCGGCGCCTGCCCCTGCCCCTGCCCTCCTGCCCCGGCTCCCGATGAGGTGCGCCGGCCCCCGGCACCGCGCCGCCATGTCGGGCCCCGGACCCGCGCGCCTCGAGGACGGGCACCAACCGCCACACCGTCCGCGCGCCCGGCGCACGCGCGCTACACCCCCCCCCCCCCCAGTAGGCGCCGAGCGCGACGGCCCGACGCGGTCAGCTTCGCTGTGCGCATGTGCGCCGAGGGGAGCCTGGCGGGAAATATTCCTCTTCCGGGCTGGGCTTGTCTAGGCGGTGAGGGAGGCCGGTGCTCCATGGTAGGGTGTCGCGCATGCGCGGTTCGAGCCGTGGCGACCAGCAGCCAGGTGAGGGGCGGCCTGGGGTCGGCCGGGCGCGGCGCGGGAAGGCGGCCGTGAGGGAGCGGTGGCAGCTGTGGGGTCTGGGGACTCCCAGCCATCGCCGGGGCCTGCTTGGCCTCGCGTGCGGCGGGGCGGCGGCTCGGGCCCGAAAGCTGGGTGGCTCGGCCCGCCCGCGCGGGGGCGTCTCCGCACCCGGGCCCGCTGTGCTCCGGGGCTCCCGCTGCCCGCGCCTGGCGTGCGGGCGAAGCGCCGGGAGGGCGGTCGGGTGGGGTAAACTCTCGCCGCTGCGGCGGGAGGGAGGGAGGGCGAGCCCCGGGCGGCGGGGTTGGCGCCCGGCGCTTCCCGCCGGTGCGCGGCGGAGCACCTGCCTGCGGCCCGGGGAAGGGGTCCCTGGTCTGCGGGTGGGCAGGAGGGATCCCACGCCCGCGTCCTGAGAGAGTGGCGCTTCTGGTTTGTTTATTTTCGGTTGTGGTTTTGTGGTGGCCGTTATTGTTTTGGTTTTTTTTTCCATAAGGGGGGAAGGAAGATGTGGCAGCCGTTCCCAAAGCTTCCCTTGATGCAAGGCTAGCAGATGGCGTGTTCTTATTTTACTTATTTCTAGCCCTCCTTCTGTTTCTAGTTCTGCTTTTTTGGAGATCAGCGTCAATATGTGTCACTTTCTTAAAAAAAAACCATTTGTTTTGGAAAGGGCTAAGTAGCAAAAATGTGGATCAGGACTTAAATCTCATCTTCCATTCCAGGCATAGCATCTAGGTTGCTCTTATGTAGTTATGTTTGCTCCATACCTGTTAGCAGGTCAGCAGGTGTGACTGAAGATGGAAAGTAAAGATTATGCAAACAGCTACTGAGGAAATTCTCTTCTGCTGACTATTATTCTGTCTTTCTTGTAGTTATACAGACAGTCACCCTACCATCTCAGCACTGTTATCTAACGTACAGAATTCATTACTGGAGGTGCCAAGGCTCTAGATCTTGGAGCAGAATTCTAACAACCGGTTGTCAGGACCTTAAGAAGAAACTTGCCTTTCAGGGTAGATTATTCCAGAATGTCTGCTGCAGTGTCATTTGAAGTAGCTTGCACTGGATACTGCCATTAATGGACTGCTGGCCTGACTATGATGTGGACTCCTGAGTTCCTGTAGTTTTAATTTAAATATACAGCTCTGACATGAGAACAACTTCAAAGGGTTGGTTTATAGGAAAATAATTTCTACAAATAATATTAGACATAATTTCTGCATTTCATCCTGTCATTTTTCTGTTAGCCAAACTCTCAGCTACCTTCTTTAAGAGAAGCAGCAGCTTTGCTGTGTCTACTAGAGTCTGCCTACCCTCAGAAAGCAGCTGAAGTTTGTGGCAAGTATGTAGTATAGGAGGCCATAAAGTAACTATACTTTTTTCTGATTTTCATAGCTTTTAGTTTCAGCCTTCCAGTGTTCTCATTCTGGGTGTGGGAAGAAGAGGGCATTTCTAAGGCCATGTTTCCCCTAGGAGTGCATTGCAGGTATAATGTGTTGTGCTTTTAGCAGTATGGATTTCTTTAGCCCCAGCATGTTCCCTGATCACTTACTTTACTTTCTTTTCTCTAATGACTTACTTTACTCTTGAGAGTGAAACAGACTGTATTAACAACACCACAGCTTTGCAGGCTCAGCTGTATTTGTTGTATGGGCTTCACCCAGCACAGCTGACTTGGTTTGGCATACAGTCCCTGGGATAGCTAAGTTTTTGTAAGATAAATATGGCCTGAGTGACTTCCAGTTCTTGAAAATTAAGCCTTTTAGTTTGTTTTGCTTTTTTTGGGCAGAGAAACATGTCTAATACATTCGTTTTCTATCTACATTTCATTCTTTGAATAATTTGAGATGTTTCTATTCTGAAAGTCTCCAGTTAGCTCACTGGCAGTGTAAAAAGAGATAGCAACTATCCCACTTGGACTCAGAGGGGCATTGATTTAATTACAGATAACAACCATACACTTTGTATCTGCTGTTTTATCTTGGTTACCCATGTTGCTGAACTTTGTAGAATTGGGCATTATATTTTTAGCAGATCAAGAAATTGTGTTCCTATTTCCAAAGTTTTGTGTGTACAGTAAGGAGTTAATACCTTGTCGGACAGAATTCATAACGGAGTTAGAAATTACTTATGCATTGTGCTCTCCAGATGAATCTACTGTGTACTTTACTCAGTAAGTTTAATTATGAAATGATTCTACTTCAGGTAATCCAGTAAGATTGGCTGACCTGTGCTCTGTACTCTGACTTGCTCAGCCACTGAAGAAAGCTGAATGAGATGGGTGCATTCTGCCCCTTCAACTGCATCCACGTCTTCATTACTTCTAAAATACGTTTGATTCATTTATGGCATTCACAGCAGTAGTGAAAAATAAATTTTTAAAAAAGGGTAAAATATCTGTACTATATTTCTGCTTCAATTAATTTCTTCCTTCCTATGCCTTAGGTTTTTTGACATCTTTTAACCTACCCTAAAGGACTCACCAGCCATGCCTAGTATCATACTGTTCTTTTGTAGTTGGTGCAGGGAGATGAAAGATTGGATCATGGAAACTTTCCTGAAACTTAAAAAATAAGCCTAAGGCAGATGGAAAACTTTAGTCCAGAAGATTCTACAAAGTAACTTGTCAGCTGGTGCAAAGAATTGTTGCCTATCTTTTCTACTCTGTAATGCATTGTTAAACGTGCATAGCTTAGAGAGTTTTGCAGGGAATAAACTGTGGTTTTATTGGCAAGCCTTTGCTAACCTAAATGTGTGATAAACATAGCAAATGTGAAGTTGGGAGTTTAATAGAATTCTACAGATTGCTTAACAGATACAGCAAACGTTTGATAACCAGATTTCCATAAGGACAAACATGGCTGCCTTTGTTGTTTTATACTAATGGAACTTTCTTTAGATTCAGAGAAAGTCTCTTTTTGTTCTTAACTATTTTTGTAGTTCCTCAATGGAAAAGGTGTTAAAAACTGCCTGCGGCACTATGGAAGCATGGAGACAAAATAGTCATCTATTGAGACCCTCAAGGAGCTATTGGGCAAAGTGACGGAAATGAAGAGCTTGAACCCTCACTTCAGCATGGCGGCAGCTGAATCTGACAAGGACTCCGGATATTCAGGTTTAGAAAACCACTTCATTACCTTTTTTTTTTTCTTGTTATCTTGCTCAGGCTTTGCTTTTGTTGGTGATGTTTGACAAATGTGACTCTAGCCCCTTATAGTTTGTGTCTCATTACCTGGGTGGGCCTTTGTATGCAAGACAGGTTGCATCTGCAGTCATCCTACCATCAAACTTTTTTGGGGTGGAGCTTTATGTAGTAATGAAGTTCACCCTGTGAATTTGAATGGCATGGGAATTTAAAATGTGCCTAATAAAGAAATGAATGGAAGAATCTCAAACTTCAGAGTCTAGAAGTGGGGATGGCAAAATTAGTTTTTGTTCTTTGCAGTAATGAATGAACTGTTGGATTATGCTGTATAATATCTCTCATGATTTGACCAGATTGTCAGTGGAGCCTGATAAACCAGAGAGTAATTGTTATAACATCAGCAAAATGTAGACACGGTATGCCATTTTAATACTCAACAAACTGTGCAAAGATGGCCTTTAAAAGAAAAAAAAAATGTTTTTGTGAGAGATACCTGCCTTATTGGGTTTGTAGATAGAAGATTTCAAGACACAAAATGTCTTCAGCACAGACTACAGCTGTGGCAATGCTGGAGCCTGTAGTTCTTACTGTACCAGGTTTTAGAACAGTCTTCATGACTTCTCTGGTCTCTTCATAGTGTGGAGTCCCTTGGAGACTAAATACAAAAGAGCAAAAAGTAATAGATTTTTTGGGAGACAGTATCTGCATGAGAACTAGCCTGAAATCTAAAGCCTTTTATTAAAGACTATTTGACAGCTGTCACAGCAGGTCTAATTTTATTGGTATTTCAGAACTAAACTTTATTCTTCTTTGTGGCTTGGTTGAAAGGAAGGAGAATAGTAGAGCTGAAAGGAGGTAGCAAGCATGCTGCACGTGAAACAACTAACAGCTGAATTCTACATCTGGCAGATGGAAGTTCAGAGTGCCTGAGTGCTATGGAGCAGACTGACTCGGAGGACGTGCTGAATGCATTGTGTTGGAACGCAGAGGATGGGCCTTGGCAATGCCCAGTGACCACAAGCAACTCCTTTCCTGCACTTTCTCCTATGGTTGTAATGAAAAATGTGTTAGTTAAGCAGGTAGGGATGAAATAATATCTTGAAAAATATTGCATGTTCTTAAATCGATTTTTTTTTTTTTTTTTTTTAAATATTTTTCCTTTCAAAAAGATTTTACAAAGTTGCTGCAGTCCAGAAGGTAACTGGTAACTTGCAAAGTTCTATTGTGACAACCTGTTCTTTTGAGGGGCAGCTAGAATCACTAAAATGGAAAAAAATGTGAAATGAAGAAACTGCTACTAGACCCCTTTGTCTCAAAGGGATCCCCCAAAAATATATCTGTTAAGAATGTTTTGTAAATAGCTCCAAAGATCAAACCAAAAAAGTGTTTTTCCTTTTGAAAGCTGATGTTTTCTTTTTCATTCAATAAAGACCGTAAAGTAGGATGATAGGTTTTACTTCCTTCTTAGGTCCTAGAAGTGCTTTGTGTGCAATAGGAAACACTAATCCAGAATGTTATAAATGAAAAAATTAAATCTGTCTCTGAAGTTGGCTGTGGTATTTTTTACTTTTAACAGTTGTTTCTCTTAATTGCATGTGATGGCTCACTTTGCGAGGGTTAGGTTCCCTATTTATGTCCTCCACTGTCTTGTTAGGTGTTGTTCCTCCAGCACATCTGTGAGACTCCGAACTGTTACATTGTAACAGAGTTTTGAGAGCTCAAAGTTCCAAGCGTTGCCATATTACTAGGCCTCTTGCTCTGTACTTGTGTTTTCTGAGCAGAGCAAAAGTTCTTCAGTGTTTTTTATTAGAATACTTCTGAGAATACAGTGAGAAGGGGAAAAAAGAATATAGACCCTGATTCTTTTTCTGCTGAATCTGTTACGAGAACAAGCAAAACCTATTAAATTCAAATACTGTGTATCAGTGCTAACAGAGATATGGGTTTCGGTTAGTCTTCAGCAGATTATGCATTTGTGGGGGAGATGGTTCTGATCTCTGAGTGTTGTGCTTTATCTTGACAAGAAGCAATTTTATTTTATAGCCATATTCCTAGATGTGTGGACAAAGTACTGTCTAAACAAATGCTGAAGTTTTCATATAGTAGAGAGTAGGCAAGCTTCACCAAAGGTTGATAGCCTTTGGCCCAGAGCTCGAAAATTAAACACTGATTGCAGTGGTAGTCTAATGTTAAACTCCAGATTGTGTTGCAAACAGTTAGGAGAAGTAGCTAATAATAATTAGCTTTTATATATATATATATTTTTTTTAAAAAAATAATATGTGTATAAAATATATATATCTATAAACTGGTAGTGGATCAAAAAGAGAATTTGGGGAGGAAGAATTGGAGGTAGATAAAATACCAGACTCAGTTCTCTTGAGCAGTGCATCATAACATCTAAGCCTAATTGTGTATGGTTAAGGACAATAATGTTAAATTGAAAAATGTTTACTGCAATAAACAAAAGCAAGAAGTCTAGGTCAGAATAATAATTGTGTGTCTTTCTGCTTCATTCCATTATGCCTAGTTACCTCAGATAGTCATGCTGGTCATCTTATTTTAAAATGGTCTTTTCAACACAGCGCTCAGTTGGACTTGCTGGACCAAAAAAAAAAAGCAGCATCCAGTTACTGCTGTTTGTTTGTTCCAGTTTCAGTTTCAATCAGCATCATCCTTCTGTCTTAGAACCACTATGATCTTGCGCAGTGATGGTTACCTGCTGTCCCAATTTCAGAGTGTAAACAGCTAAACATAATGTTGCTAAAAAAAAAAAAAAAAATCAAGCAGGGATTAGTTCTCTGAAACAAAGGGCTGCTTGTGGCAAGGCGTCTGTAAGTCTTGTAAAAGTCCTTAAGTAGGAAGGCTTTTTAGACAAGTGACACTGAAACATGCAGGCTGTTAGCTTTCGTTTAAACAAAAAAACCCCAACACTTTGCAGAATTAGTAAAATAAACATGTCTTTCTCTACAAAAAGTCAGATTTTGGGTAGGAGAACAAGAGCAGAATGCAATGCGAGTGGAAAGGAGAAGAAAGTAGATAAAAGAGGAAGGAAAAAAAAACAACAGCAAGATAAACAGTTACCGCAGTTCTTTTGGCCTCAATGATTTTGGGGCTCTGCTGTCCTAGATGCTGTACAATTGTGCAGTAAACAACAACCTCTGACCCCAAAACCTTGCTCCTTTAGGCTGCGTGTTCTGTCCTGTGTGTGTATAGCCATGGTATTTGTATACTTCCTCACTCCTAACATCTCCAGATACTTTTCTTTTGAATGCGTTTGTCCTTCCCTCTGTGATAAGGTAGTAATATGGGGGATGGACTTCAGCAAAGCATGTTAGCATTTGCCAGTTTAAATCTAATGAGACTGGAGGAAAGGAGGTGGATTTCAGATGACTCGGTATAGTACCAAAAATAACAATATATATTTGTGCTAGCTAAAAACCTGTGCCTTCAGCAGGCCTGCCAGCAGCGTTCGAGTCATAAGGAATTGGAAAAGCAGCTGACAGTATATTGTATTAGTATAATTGTAAAGGTGATGACTTAAATATACTAAGAAGTGAGATTTTGCTTCCAAAATAAATAGTGTCTCTTACTAGACCATTTGATATATCTGGAGAAAAGCAGGCATGCTTTTTGGCCTGGAGATCTCATGAAGATCTGTAGTAATGTATTGGAGGAGGAAGAGGTAATGTCTTGTAAAAATTGATTTATTCCCCTATATTGCAGAATGTGGCTTGTGGGAGGGCGTAAAAACTTGGGCATTTTTCTTGAAATATAATGGTTTTAAGGTTTATTGGTACACTATTTCACCAGAGGTGTGGAGTTAAGCTGCTCTGGGCTTACAACAGGCTTTTTTCCTTGCATTGGTTGATATTCAGCATTTTTTTTTCTACTTCTTGGTTTTAAATTTATTGAAACTGTGTTTTGTACTTAAGATTGCAAGAGTTACTGAACAGCTGTTGTCTATTTTAAATAACCATTTCAAAAGCTTGCGATAAGAATAGAACTGACAAGATTAGAATTGCTGCCTTTCAACAAAGAGGGAGTCTGAATTGTTCCTAAAATGTCTGTGCAGTCTTTCTTTGACTCTTTTAAAATATTTCATAACCACAATGCTTAATTATTTTTCAACTTTTCTGTACGCTTGTTGTTCGACCCCAAGTCTGGGTCGAACGTTTATATGAGCGTTGTACAATATAAGCATGCACTGTAATTCTCGTTTAGGAAAGCATGTATAAATTGTTTTTAAATGTATCTGCTGTTCCATAGTAAAAGGATTATGGGTTACAGTTTTTATTCTAGTGCTATGCTCTCTTGTCAGAGAAAGAGAAGGATGAGTTTGGAAAACTGTTCAGAACGTATTAATTGGACAGCATATATCAAATACGGAGAAATGGCACAGTCCATCTGTTTCATTTAAGGTTTTTGATTTTCTTCTACAACGTTGTTGTAAGAGTTCTGTTTTTTCTCCATTTGTGCTTCTCAGGGGGGTTCATCACAGCTCCAATCTTGGACTGTGCAGCCATCCTTTGAAGTGATTCCAGCTCAGCCACAGCTAGTGTTTCTTCGTCCATCAATCCCACCTCCCATTAACCCTCACCCTGTTGGGAAAAAGAGAAATGACTCCACTAATTACCTGCCTATCCTGAATTCTTACCCCAAAATTGCACCACAGCCCTGCAAAAGAGATCACTCCTTTGATCTAGAAGAACGTCAGGAAACCAATTGTCATAAACGACTCTGCACAGAAGCACCCAAGATGGAGACTTCTCCTGTATCAAGGAGCACAGGCTTGCCTACTAGTCCTTTTGCCCACCTACCAGTTAGCTTTAAGACCCCCCAGGATTCTAACCAGCAAAGTTCTTCAACTCTGGTGACAAGTGGAAAACTGTCAGCTCTTCCTGGTTTTCACCATGTTTCCAGTGACGCTCAGAAAGGGCCGGGTTTGACTCCTCTCTTGCCTTTTGGAACTCTGCAGGCAACGAAGTGCACCCCTCATGAGAGTGAGAGTGCAGCACAGGCTACGATGCAGTCTGCAGTGTGGAGCCCCTTGTTGATGCCAGAAGAGATTTGCACTACCCCTGAGCTGCTCTTGCAACAGCAAAGCAAGTGCAGACGCTTTCAGAATACACTCGTTGTGCTACGCAGGTCAGGATTGCTGGAGATCACTCTGAAAACCAAGGAGCTCATTCATCAGAACCAGGTGACTCAGGCTGAGCTGGACCGGCTGAAGCACCAAACACAGCTTTTCATAGAGGCAATAAAGAACAATGCCCCGCAGTCATGGGCAGAGCTAGAAGCGTCTCTAACAGGATCTAGTAAAGCTGATAGCAACCTTGAAGATCCCACTTATCCCAACATGTAGTGAAAAGGTACATAGCTGTTGGTCAAGTTATTTCTGTGCCTCCTATTTCCTGTCTCAAGCTTTTTCTTGAGCATTTTCTGAGTCCAAGACTTGCAAAGCGACATGCCATTAACAATTTGTCTTTGGAGCCAGTTGTGGGACTGGAATAGCATGGTGGGGTCTTGACAGAATGGGTTCTTACTACTTCAGTGTGACCATGAACTCCATACTAACTCTGTGTACTTCCTTGGACTCAAGAAGCTTGGATGTACTCTGCTGGCATGTTCCCATTCTTGCAGTGTTCTGCAAGCAAGCATCTTCCTATTCGCATCTTCAGATAGTCAGTTCTGAGAATGGAACAGCAGAACAGGCCCCAGTGTTGGGCCGTCATCAGTAGATGAAGGGAGTTGGTGTGAGGAGAGGAAACTTATGTTGGTGGGGTGGTATCTTCAGGCTGTCACTGTCCTTTGTTGTAGCAGAGAGTCTTGCTTTGGGGTTTTAACACATTTGAATTAGTGGAGATCTGCTTGTGCTGAAGCAGCATTCTATATTCATTGCAGTCTCTGATCAAAGGGATGAGTGTCTTAGGACCCAAGTGAAGTGACATGTTTTGATGAGTATACTTTTGGTTTTGATCTGTACAGTTGAGTGAGTGAAAATCACAAGGCTTGCACTGAAAGTGTTTGTTCCAAAGCCATATTTGTTAATGGCTAACAAGAGTACAAGGCAAGCGGCTTTGGATTTTCTCGGTAGCTAACAGATTAAACATTGTTATTAAAGACTGCAGTGACTTTTTTTTAAAAACAGTATAAGTATTAATTCACCAGGATTAATTTGGCAAGACTAGTTGATATTTGATAGGTATATTATTTGATAGGTATATCTTTTGTTTACAAGCCTAAACTCCTTTTTTTTTTTCTGTGAAATTAGATTGCTAAGTATAGAAAAAAGAGGTATGTAAGGAAAAGCATAATGGCCTGTGGTGAAACAAGTCCTCCCATCCCCCCTCCCTCTCTTTTTTTATTTAGAGAAATCAGATGAATGTACCTGGAGAAGGGAGGGGGGGAAGAGAGAGAGATGTCAGCTTGGATAATCTTCCTAAAAACTTTATCTGCCTGAGTTTGAACTTAAAAAAAACCAAACCAAACAAACTCCAAAACATTTTCCTCCACATAAATTTATATTGTTCCTAGCCTGCTTGCCTTGAGATAGAGCTAACACTGCTGTGTGCATATTAGGCCTTACTAGTAGAGGTCCACAGTAGTCATGTTACAAAAGCTGTTCTACAGACATTTATTTCATTTCAGTTTACCTAGACTCTTAACTATGTCACTTCCACCAATCTGAAGGGTTTTTTTTCAGGGGCAGTCTGTGTAGAGAACTAAGAATGGCTTTGTCTTAAGAACGTTAAGGAATCTGGATTGTTTATGGTATGTTCCTTTCTGCATGACAATGTTTTCAAAAAATTGTGCATTTTAGGTGACTGGGTATTTTGATGCTTTGATCACTTCTATAATCTGTTTCAGATTCTTAAAAAAAACTTGAAAGAAGAGTAGATGTCTTGCTAATTTGTGACTAGACCTTTTCATTTTCTGATGCCTCTGGGAATCAATATCTCACTCTGGAGAATGCTTTTGTAGTCTTCCTCAAATATGTGCATTAGAGAAATTGTAAGGAGCTTCTCTCTTGTAAGGGGTTTCTTCCTTTTTTTAGACTGATAAACAGAAATGCCGTACATGCCTCACGAAGAGGAGAAACATGAGTCATATTAGTACTAGCCATAGGCATAGAGAGACATTCCGTGGCAGGATTTGCCCCAGTGGAGCTGTAGCAAACTATTAGCCGTGCCTGTCATGGTATCCTGCCCACCTGCTGAAGACTAGTGCGGTACATGGGAATTGATTGAAAGAAAAGTGTTCATAGACTGTGTTCTGTCATGTATTTTTTTAAATATACCTGCTATAATTGTGCATACTAGAATGTCTCATAACTCACAGCACAGCAATGTCAAAACTCGGCCAGCAAACCCAGAAGGCAGGAAGGCAGCATAGTACAGTGCAATAATGTAGGACATGTCTGATCTAGCTCTTTTGGAATCAGTTGTGATATCTGCACTGAATGACATTTGGCAAGATAGATGTGATGGTGCCTTAGGCCATTTGTGAAAGAATCACAGAATATAGGCTTGTTTCTTCTGAGCTTCTTACAGGAGAGGAGGCAGTAGGACGCAGTTCCATTGATCTGATACATTTAATAGACCTAGAGGTGAGGTGTGAGAAAAATGCATAGGACATCTTTCCTTCTTTTCCTAAAATTCTTATTCTACTCATCAAAGAGAGAGGAGAATTTGAAGTTCAGAATATATATATATTTTTAGGAAGTGATTCTCCTAGAAAACAAGGTGATGACTCGGGCTAGAGATGAAAGGAAATCAGAAAAAAAGAAGTCCAATCCTAGCTGTCTGAGACAAGAAAAAGTGAGTCTGCTGGTGACCTCTTCTCCATCCTATTCCACTGCTCTTATAGAGTAAAAGGAGGGTAAAATTGGCCTTGCAGGGTAATACCCTCTCACTTAGGGAGACTCTTGCTGATAGAAATCTCTCACAGTCCACACAGTACCACATGTATTTGTCCCCTGACAGCACTGAGCATGGGCTGAAGTGCGTGTGCTTATAGCTGATGGGCCTTTCAGCTGGTGTAATTTGTATAAATATATATTCAATAAATCTGTGAATACAGTCCAGCAGCTGATTAGCAGCTGCTACTGGGCATCAGTCCAGACTTAAATAGTATTTGCTGAACTAGAAAAATCCCTTCTGAAACTATTATATGTAGATCTGGGGGCCTTTAGGAAACATATCCCTAGATAACTGCAAGTCTTGACAACATCTATAAAAAAAAAGGATGTTGAAGGCCCCTAGTGATAGATATGTCATCAAGTACCATTCTGTTCAGTTTCTCTTAGCTGCCTTTCCTGGAAGCCCTGATAAACCTTTAAACAATAAGGGCTTTTCTTTCTTGGCTGCAATTTAATAAAATAAGTTAGCTTGGAACTGTGTTGAGAAAATTAGTTGACTATGTTAGGACCAGAATAGGTCCTGATTCTGGCCAGGATCTGGAAGTGGTCCAGTAGATTTGAGCAGAAACATTAGCCTCCCTGATTAAAACTTGTAAGCAATGAACTTACGGATTTTTTTTGACCTTTGAAGCAGCAAGACTTTGCATTACCAACTTAGCTGAAGACAGCTGTCCCAGTCTAAAAGATCCATCAGGTGGCCTGCTAGGGCTTCAGTCGCTGTTGACTGAAGCAGGTGGGGTAGCTTGATGGGTCAGGCAGACTGCTGGTTTTCTATTAAGTTTTAATAAGTGTTGGTATTTTTATTACTTTTACTATGTATTTTTGAAATTCTACTGCTCTAGTTGGAATGTAAACATTTTCTGTACTTTTGAAGTCCATTGCAAGCTCTGAATACAGTAGCCTAAGAACGCTGTTATAGAACATGACCTTTTTGCTAAAACTTTACAGAAACAGACTGTGAAATATGAATGAAATAAAGTATATACTTGAAAAGTTTGTGGGTTATTATAATGCTGTTAAACTGCAAAGCCCTTGGTTCCAAAGCATGCTTTACGTACAGCTCCACAACAGCATGTTACCCATGTGGGAAAGTGCAGATCCAAAAGTGATACTATGCTGTATCTCTCTTCAGAGAGTCATGTGAGCTTTAACAGTATGTATGAATGAAAGGGTCTCTGGGAGGAGTATGAGTAAAAGTGGGCTGTACAGAACACTAAAAATATATTGTCGTGGGTGACCATTGCCATAGATCTGTCATGAAAAACCTGCAAGATTTTTCCATCTCTGAACTGTTACCTCCATGTGATGACTGTACATTATTCTCACGGTCTGTGCAGAGTGAACTCCTACACTGTACATTAATCCTGTCAGCCGGGTATGCAGAAGTGCTAAATTGTGAAGCGAGGATCTTGGCTACTGAAAGAATTACTTGAGTGAAAAATTTTACTCTCTCTCTTGAAGAACATTCTTCAACTAAATCTGTAGACTAGCTTTCCAGTAAAACACATTTTTAAAAATGTGGCCATCTTTATGTGGTCTTTTCTTTGTTCAAAGGTGACTCTCACAGTGAGAACTAGGCAGTCATCCCAGAACATCCAGCAGCCTTGTGGCATGAGATCCTGTCCTAAGGTACAAGAGATTCTGGTTAAAGTTCTTACTTGGCACCAGACAAGTAAGAGTCTCATTACTTTACATCCAACAAGGAGTGCCATCAGTTGAAGTCATTTTATTCCCTGAGACTGGAAACTCAGTGTTTGCGAATTTTTTATTTGTAAAAGGCACGGGTACAATTCAAGCAGGAAATTTTCAGGTTGCTATGTCACTTCTGGCTAGCTTTTTCTTTACATGGTGAAGTTTATCTGCAGGATATCAGGCCTGATCACCTTTATTTCACTGAGGCCAAAAAGGTGGATTGCTTCTTTCAGGTGCACTGCATCTGTCTTGTTTTTCTGTTTTGTGACACACAAACAGTCTGAAAGGAGCAGTGCCTGCCCCCCGTCCCCGCGCCCTGCTGCAGGCTTGGGCTGAGGAATCTGCTGGTGTGCAAATTTTCTGGCATCCACTAGGTTGAACATAGCGTGCTGTTACTGCGTTTGTTCTCATAATTCCTGGGACAGAAATGTGGGATCCCTCCCTACATAATTTTACACTCTTGCTGTATCTAGGTGATGCTTCCTTTCAGGGCGTTGTGTAAGGCAGCCATATAGCCCCAACTGTATTGTGTGGTCCAGAGTGTTCAAAATGCATGAGACTTCCCTTCTTAAATCTGTACCTCCTTTGAGGTGTATCCATGAGACAAACTTAACTGTTCCAGTGTAATCTGATTCAGAAGGCGGAAGGAAACATGATGTATTCAGTCTGCTCTCTTTTAGAGCACAGTTTCCAAGACTTCCTCAAATTCTTGTTTGAGCTAAAGCGTGTTTTTAGAGGAAGCATCCTGCTTTGATTTGAAAGCTCCTAGCAATGAAGAATCCACCCTAATTGTTCAAAATGTAATTACTTACTGTTAAAATTGTGCCTCTTGCATTGAGCCTTTCAGTATCCAGCTGTCAGATCTTTTGCCTTTTGTCTGCTGAAGTGCGTGCTGTGACATTGCTGTTTTCACTGTAGGCATTTACAAACTGAACGAGTCATTCTTCAGCTTTCTTTTTTAAAGTAACTGATTAAGCTCTCAAATCTTTTGAATCCTTTATTCTTCTGTGGCACTCTTCTTTGGATCCTTTAAAATTATTGAAATACATTTTTAATTGGAACATGAACATTAGTAGCAAAACAGGATTGCTAAAAGAGTTGTACAGTATCAACCCTCCCTACTGCTACTCTGCCTCGGTTCTGTAGCAGCCTTGGCCATGGCATCAGGTTGGAAGTCTAAATGATCCTTGAACCTGTTGCTTCTGCGGCTGGTGAACGCCTGTTCTTTAAGTATGTTTCCACACTCCTTGGAATGCAGTTTGCAGCCAGAAAGCAAAACAAACTGTTTTTAATAAATTGCATTCATTAGTTACCTCTGCTTCTCTCAAAACTTTTTCACCTTTTGATTTTAAAGGTAATTTTATGTTGCATTCCAATTATTAAAAATAGCATTAAATAATGCTACAGTTAAGAAACAATTTTATACCATTTTCAAAATAAGAGTAGAAGATAATGTTTAATAGGTCTCTGTATACAATTCAGAAACCATAGTTGTAATGCATTTCACACCATCTGGTTAATTTTGTATAATTCTGGCTTCAGTCTGTGTCATGTGGCACACTGTTAAATGCCCATCAGAAGTAAAAATGACATCTGTGTTGGCTTTGTACTCAACCAATTTTTAATCCTAGTTCATAAAATTGAGGAGTCAGTTTTATCTGATCAGCTCTATTTCTTATAAGCTTCATTAGTTTTGATTATTTTTGCTTTCTATGTCCTTGATTAATCAAAAATTATGGGTTGTTCCATTATTTTCTCTCAGTTGTCCAGCCCATGTTCATTCAGATCAGTCTACCTACCCACTGAAAAGATGATGCTATATTAATTCTTCAGTCCCCTAAGTTCTCTGAAATCTTTCCTAGTGGTCTGAAATCCATTGGAATAGTATTGATGGTCCAGAGAGCTTCTTGGTTAGCTCCTGTAAAATTTTCAACCGCAACTTACTCAGACTTACTGACTTTAAAATGTTTAATAACCGTTGTTTAAAAATGTCCTGAATTACTTTTGAAGTGGAAATCAAGCTCTTGTCATGATATGAGAGGAATACGTCTGGCTTTTTTCTAATTGCTCAACAGAAATTTTTGTGAAATGCTTTTGCCATTCTGCACTGCAGCAATGTAATTTCCATCTTGAAATGAAGCGTTGCCAGCATAAAGATTTCTTCTGCATCTTGTACATTTTAAGAAATGGAGAAAGTGGGTTTTCCGGGGCCAAAAGGGGAGTTTCATCAACTTCATTGTTTTCGTTTCTTCTTGTTCTTACTGCCCACTTAGGCAATCTTACCTTTTTTTCCATAGCAGTAGTAAGGGGTTTTTTTAGGCCAGTTCTGTTTACCAGGGCTAAGAAATGCAGTAACAGACAGAAAACCAGTCCTTAGTGTTTTTTAATAGATAGGACTGCTTGAAAAATTTGTGGGTTTTCAATGGAAAACTCCCATGTTTTTATTGGAAATGAAAATGTATTTTGGCTGGAAGCTTCGTGTTTTGTGGCATTAGTCACAGCACTCATTTTTCAGTGAATCTCAAGCACTATGGAAATAGTCTGGACTGTGGGGGTGGGGGAAGATGTTATTTCACTTTACCCTCATCCCCTTCTCCTGGATTGTTTTGGGTTGCTTGTACAGGAAACAGGACCCCAACTTTGATGAGTGGTTCTGTCACCTCATGCTTAAGAAGCAGAAGCCTGCATAGACAGCCAAAACTGCTCAGTCATCTGTGATGGAGAAGACTGAGAACTCCTGAATAAGTGAGGATGAAACGCATCTCCTGAGAAAATTGCTAGCCCAATGAGTACAAATACCATTTTTTCACCATATCCCTAAAAATTCTAATTAAAAAAAATACTAAGGGTTTTGTTTGGTACAAAAATCACTGTGCCAGTTAGGCCATCTTCTACGTGTGCCAGAGGCAGAGTTCAATGCAATGACTATTTTGTGAGATGAGCAGTGTTTAGTGTGGAAAGTGTAAAATACAAGTAGACAGTAGGAAAGCTGTTTTACCCAGAGTGAATGTTAACAATGCCTATTGTTTTGTATTCTTGCTAAGTATTGTTTCCCATGCAAATGATAATGCTAGACAACATGTCCAAACATGCTTAGAAGTCAGAATACGATAGTATTCATCAAAGTGAAATTGGCTCTCACTGTTCAGCATCCTATTGCTGGCCATGCTTGGAGCGTGCTTACACAATAACGCTTTCTGAGAACACTGAAAGTGGGTTGCTGACATTGTGTGAGAAATGGCCAGAAAGAATTCTGAAACACTTGTTTCCACACTAATTGTGCAAGGAAGGCAAGTCTGAGCTTGAAGATAATCATCTGAATACTGAAACGCCTCCAGATGTATAATGGGAGCTGCAGCCAGCCCAAACTGGAACAGAGCTGAGCAGTGAACTACGCTGAGGGTCTATGGCTGTAGTGCTCGTTGTCTGCAGTGGCAGCGTTTGGTAGAGACTGTTGTAGTTAGAGAGGCGATGCCATTCAGAGTGAGGTGTTGGTGCACAGATACACCAGTGCCCTGCGTAGTTTCTAGCAGTTCAAAATCAAGCTGGGCAGTCTGGACATGCGCCTCATGACCGAAGACAAAGGGTCTATTTCTTTGAAAGGCTGGGATGCAAAGATAAAACTTGCCTGTGCATTAAAATTGTTACCCTGTTCATTTTTTCTGCAGCCAAACTTAAAACAGTGGTGTTAGGTGAAGCAGAATAATGCACTGCCTCCGCCTGATCCTGGAGCCGGCAAAGTTATGGGAAGCATTATTGCAGTTTCTAAGGCTTGCTTTTTTTTTTCAAATTCCTCTGCTTCTCCAGCACCTAAATACCTACCAGCCTGAGACACTACAGCCATCGGATGTAAAAGGGGTTAGTTTATCAGTGAGCTTAGTTGGGTGAGTGCAAGCAGATGAGTGCCAGGAAAATAAAAATCCTGAATTCCTGGGCACGAGATTGTTGCCCGATATCACTTTTCCTGTTCCATGTCATTATAGCATCTGTTTATCCACGGGTGAACACCTTAGAGGGGTACCTGCATGCTTGCTTCATCTTGCTGTTCTGGCACTTCGTTCAGTAACAACCAAGCGCTCGGTAGTCCTGCAAAGATTCACTACTACCTCTTAAAAAATAATGACAATAACAGTAACAGGCCGCTGCCTACATCTCACGTTAGTGTGGGGAAGGGAGGAAAACACCCCGTGTTGTCCACAGCTTACCTGAACTTTGGGCATGCTTTTGTAATTTCTTTGTCACACCCTGTTCTGATGCAAGATCAGTCCTTAGCACATCATTTCTCAGTAAATGGGGTACTGCATACATTTTAGGTCCCTTCAAAATAGAAATGTGACTAAAAATAAGTCTCGATTTGCCTGAAAATGTTTCTGTTTGGGATGAGAACAAATAAGCAGCACTCAGTTCTTCTTGGACTCTTCTCATACATTTCCATGGCACTCAAGGTCCAGGTCAGAACTGCTCTAACCTGAGCATACATAACAGCATGAAATTGATACTGGCGATTGTGTTCACACTTAATGTCCAACAAGTGCCATTAGCACTGACATGTCTGACGTATGCTTTTGGACTTTTTCCTTTTTTTTTAAATTTGCCCTGGTCTCTTTCTTATTACCTTAAAAAAGATCTTGATGTAGATATGATATTTATGATGTGTAGTGTCAGCTCTCAATCTTGTTTTAGTGATTGCTATTGATGTTCAGTATTTCCTTGGCATGACAAAATGTTTGTTTTAAGTCATACACTGTTCTCAATGCACTGTAATTTTCCATTCCTTTTCTACAGTCTAAACAGTCACATCAGGCAGAAGATAAAATAAGAGAACTTTGAGTGAGGAACTGGTCACCATATGGCTGACACCTAAAATCTCAGCAATTTGAGAAGAAAGTGGAAAAAGATGAAGTAAATTCCACAAAATTAATGCCATAAGTAGGTGGCAGCTTTTAGTAAAGGAGAAGGAGAACAAAGGCAAAGGAAAGGAAAAGAATACTGAACGGCAATGTTACCAAGGATTTTTCTTGCAGATGTGTGAAAATAGATTTTAAGGTAACCATCCACACACAGTGTCCAGGTTTGTTTTTAAAAATCTGAACACTGTATTTTTAACCACAAAGACTATTTTTCCCATTTGACCTAGATGTATAAGCTGAAATGTATCTTGATGGTGGAGATGAACTCACTTGCCGCTTTCATTGAGTCCTTGCTCTTCTCCCCTCCTCTTTCCTCTAGCCAAAAAGTATGCTGTAGGCTTAAGTTTGTGGCTTTAATCCTGCAAATCACACCCCGCTCAAAAGCACTTGGCCCCAGCATCGCTACTGCTGCATGAAATAACTCGGACAATAACATATGGTTGCAATTGAGATGGCCCCAGGCTCTGTTCCTTGTCTCACCTTGGAGAAGGCACTTTGGTTTTCTCATCTGTAAAATGAGAAAAGCAATACTTGTTCCCTATTACAAAGTGCTTTAAGCTTCTTGTATAAGAATTGCAATAGTGGTATTTATTACAAGTCATGCCTGTGGGCTGTCATGGTTCTGGTGCTGGATTTTCTAAAGGCTGAGCATCTACGTGGTTATACTAACCTACATTTTGTTTCATGTTAATTAAACTATATACTCACTGGGTTAATTTCCCCTAATGTAATTCCACAAGTGCATATAGAGACTGGTCCATTATGGTTTGGAAAACTGAAAGGAAGGAATATATGGGACTAAAATCTCTCCTTCTATGCCTATCCAGGGAAATTTTTATAAATGTCTCAGGGTTGATAAGGCTAAGGGAATGGAGAGAGTGTTAGCTGGCTGTGTTGCAGACACAAAAAAAAACTTCCCATGGTGTAAGCAGACATCTGTCTTGCCCCACTCATGTATTAATTTACACCCACGCATGTCATTTTCCTCCCTAGCATGTAGACCTGTTCATGTAACTGTAGTGATGCAACATGTGAAACTGGGATCAAAAGCCTGGAGGCTTATCAGATGTTACATTTTTGTATCTAAGAAGTTACAATATTTGAAATCAGAAAAATACGCTCAATGCAATCCTGGAAGACATTGAGTGCTGCAGCCTAACCAACAGAACTGAGAAACACATGAGTAAAACGAAGGGTGTGAGTAGTGCAGCTGTAGTTATGGGACTATGTCTATGCTTGAAGCTAAGAATATGCACAAATCTTTTTTCCTGGACTGAGCTACAGTGCTCTGCAACAGTAGGACTGAGTATTTTCATTATTGTCACTTCATCCATGGAGCTTCGGTCCTGCTTGCTTACATGTGTTTCCATAGCTTGCACAATTTTGTTGGAGAGACGCTGGGATTTGCCAAAGCCCAAGGTGAAAAAAGACAGGGACATGGGATTTATGAGGACTGACTTTTGAGACAGCGTGAAGATTTCTAATTCTCTCAGATGGCTTGTAATCTGTAGTAGTGCATTACTGAGTGGAATTTTTGTATGCCTTGAAGAAACTTTAGGGGCACAGTCTTGCTCGTGCACCTGTATAACCCAGGTGATTGAGCATGCCTCCCAACGTTCACATTTGTTAAAAGACTTGACGTTTGGCTGGTTAACTGCGAAAGGATTACTTTCTCTGATGTAGGGCTGGAGACTTCTGACCACCGGAGTAACGCTTCTAATGCCTGAGGGACTTCCTATGGGGAGTGAAAATCCGTAGAGCCTTTTAACACTTTGACTTAAATGTAAACCTTAATTTTAGCCTTTTGCTGGAAATTTAAATTAAGTATTGGTTACATTTCCACTGGGATTTCAGTAAGTAAATTTTATCAAACAAGTATAAAAGGTCATTCTAGTTGGTTCATAAATAATAATAGCTGAGATAATGGAATATCTACTTTCTCCTCTTTGGTATTTCCCAAATACTGTGAAGGTCTCCCAATTCTTCCACGTAAAACTTTTCTATATGACTTGCTATGTTTTATCAAAAATGTTTCCCTGTATTAGATTTGGAAGGAGAGGGAGATGGAGCAAGAGTAAAGAAGAAAAAGAGTATCTTAAAATGATGTCAGAATTCAAAAGTGATCTTAAATCTATTATGACATCTCAGTTTGCATGTATTTATGTAGCTGCTCTATTTAAGGATCCTGACATTTCCAGAAGTTCTTAATTGGCAACGTTTCTCCAAACCATCTGAAAGTTGTGTTATGGGAAGTTAACATACCTAAATGTTCATTTCAAGGTTAAAAAAAATCAAATAGAAATATAGATATGTTTTCTGCAGTTTACATACACACAGAGTGGTCATTCTGGCAGTACTTGAAAGTATAGAAGAGGGTAAAAACATAAGCGGTTTGGGTATCATATTGAAATGCTGAGAAATATCATCACAACTTATCATTGAACAGAAAACTACTTTAGGAATATAAAATTCTGAAGTTCTCTGCCGTCTGTCAGTCATTGCTGTAGCATTTACAGACAGAAGCCACGTGGGAATCACATGCTCTAATCCCATGCTTACAAAGAGAAGACCAAAACACTGTTTTGTGCTTCTTTCAACACATATCACCTATATATAATTACTTTATTTGCACAACTATTTGTATTTCATGTTACTTCTATTGAATAAAGCACTTGTGCTAATAAATATTTTGAACACAGCTGAGATGGCAAGAAGTGCAACGCAGAACAGAAAGGGTCATAATAACACAAATCCCAGGTTAGTATGATCAGTATCAAGCTTGAGCTTGAGCGTCTGTCTAGCTAAAAGGTGGAAGCTTCTCTGGTTTATTTTTTCCCACTGTTCTCCAGCAACAGCAGGCAGTTCCCTGTTCACTGTGCTTTACTCTGTTCAGTTCTGTAGCTCCCTAGATGTGAAGATTTCAGCTCCTCCAGCCTGAGCTTATTCTAATGGCTGACAGTGGAAGAACTGCTGTTTGGAAGTATTTCCTGACATATTAACATGTTATTTCCTTTTCTTAAATTGAACTCTATTTCTAGTTGATGCTTGCTTATCCAACAAGAATTATTTCTCCCACCCTCCAAAATACATGGATGGTTGCCATATTTTCCTCACATCCACTTTGGTTGTAGCTACCCAAGCAGGGCAAATATAACCATTTTTCCTCTTATAAATCCATTTCTCAGCTTCTTAATCATTTATGGTTTTTCTGTGAACTCTATCTGGTTTGACTAATGAAGGCAAAGCTGAATATAATATTCTATGTCGATTGCATCAGAGCACCATGGAAAAAGTTTATTGTATTTTTTTTCCTTCAAGTTCATCTTCATATGCAGTCTGAAATGCAGCCGTCTTTTTCAGCAGGCTCATATTGAATTTGTCCATCATCCTATAATTTGTAGGCTGGGTTGGCATGCTCCTTCACGTATTTCACACTTTCCTACTCTTTTCACATCAACATGATACATATCCTAATGAGCCCCTGCTGAAATTCATCCTTTCCCAGAAGGTGCCAATAGCTGGTTGGATGATGCTGGACAAGTTTTGGCCAAATGAGTTCATAAGGAGCAGTCAGTACACAAAGCCAAAAAGAGATTGTCAAGGGGAGAGATGTGGTGTTTGCCTCCAGCCTGACCACAGAATTTCTTCTACTCCAAACCTGGATCTCATAGAAAGCTTCTGTCTTACACAAAAGATCATTGCCTGAGCTAAGGGGCTTTTAATGTGCTGTTGACAGCCTGGATAGTAACATTTCTTTCTGAGCTGATGGCATCTCTTGCTGCAGGACATTGGCTCTGCCCAGGCTGATGGTGCCTGCCAGCTGCATGGATTATATAGACAAATTTCTGAAACACCTGACTACCCTGAAGCAATGGAGTGATCTGAGGTGGCGGTGGGCTGAATTCATACACCTGGAAAACACTCCAGTTCTGGGAGCCAGAAACTGGGTCTTGTAGTTTGATTTGAAATTTCAGCTTTCCTCCTGGCATGAAAAATATTATGAGGTTTTTTGAGCTTTGTTTCCAGAGGCTTTAAAAGATATTTTAAATCTCCATGAACTATATTGCTGATAGCTTAGTAGAACTTTGTTGCCACCTTTTGCTTTTTGCAGTCAGTCCCTTTATTTTCTTGTGCCTTCTTTCATGGCTTCATATTCACCAATTGGCTTATTTCCTTGGATGGTTAGTGACAATGGAAGTTGTAAGGGAAGACAGCTAGGGCACTCATAAAATTGCACCCTAGTGCATACTAGTTTAGAGGCATAGATAGATGGGTCCAAAATACTCTTTTATGCCCTGTACGGTGGCTTGAAGAGAAAAGGAAAAATTCTTTGCCTTGACAATAACACTTCCAAAATCCCAATCAAGTTTTGTTTATTGTAATAAACCTTGATTAATCAAGCAATTTTCTCAGACAAATCCATCTCACTGAGTGTTACAGGTGTTCCCTGGAGAAGAAAATTGTAGTATCAATACATGCTCCTGGGAGGACCTATGGTGGTCTTCAGTATTGTATAAACCACTCTTATTTAATTTAGCACTGGATGTTTTGGGAGACCACCTAGTGACAGCCTTGAATATCGAACTCAGTGGAGATTAATAAAGGACTGATACTTTGAAGTTGTCAGTAGGGGGACAGGTTCTCCAAGTCTTGAAGGAACTTCCATTGCTCAAAACATTAATCTTCATATTGAGTGCTTGGAAGTTCTTACCTAGTGAAACACTTTCTCCCTTAGGTAATGCTATTTTGAAGTTTTTCTCAAAGCAGCTTTCATAGCATCTGGACTTTGTGGACCTGTTTGACTTCGACAGTTCATATTTAGACCTACAAAGATTACTTATGTTATACTGGTCACCAATTTCCTCCCAGCAGTCATAAACCATTAGGAGTCCCAGCTGATGATGCTGAATCTGTCTCTTGTTTTTCTGACACTGACCATAAAGCTCATCTGTGGTCTCAAGCAGTTCTGGATGATAACATCATTCCTTGCTAACAGCCTCTGTGACAAGGCTGCATTCAGCAGTTGCTTCTTAACCCCTAGGGCACTCTCATGTGGGTCTACTGTGTTAACGCCATTGCCCAGTGAATATATAAGATTCTTAAGGATATAGGGACGGCAAACCAATCTATCGTATTTTCAGCAGTCTGATAGGTTCATGTCTTCATCTCTTCTTATCCAACACAAGCAGCTAAAAGACTGACCTGACACCTAATGGAAATTTTCCAGTCAGGCATGATAGTAACGTGAATCTGGGAATGATTGGTGGTAAAGACAGACTGAGCAAAACAGCTGAAATACATGGCAGAGGCTGTGCATTCCCCTAAGCTGGTGGATATACAGTAATCACAGGAAACCCAAGTTGATAACTATTCAAGATCAAGGTAGATTAACAGCAGTGTTTAGAAAATCAGTAGCAGACAAATACAACTTTCCCATCCCCGTTGATCAGAAGGTGAGCCTTCTCTTTCACGTGCAGAGCTTGCTATTGCCGTCCATTGCTTTGCCTCTTTTGAAGTAAGCTGATCAATGCACTCAATTTATTTTTAATTGATAGCAATTCTGGAACTACTGTTAAGGTGTCTGCCAACATGTTAAATGAGGCACTGTGCAAGCAGTGTATGACACTGATACTTGAGAACTTGCATTTTTTATTTGTAAACACCTGGGGAGACTAGAAGATGCTTGCTCCAAAAGCCTTAAGGGACATGGGACTGGCCTGCCTGAGCTCTGACGTCACTTGCCAGTTAGATTCAGTAGGACAACCAATGCTAAAACCTCTTTGGTGTAATGAAGGCAAGGCTGCTGGCTGGACGGCTCCGTAAGAGGACTGAAGCACTAACTGGTCCATATTTGCTGACTTTTGGTGTAATCTCCAAGGACTCTATTCCCCGGGCTGTCTGGAAAAGAGCTGGAAAAGCAGAGAACCCACGTGTGGACATGTAGTTATTAAAGAACGTGTTACTCTTCGTTAATATAAGTTGTCTGACATTGTGTTTCCATTGATTTAAATATCTAGCAGGCCACAGAGACTCCACATGTGCTTTAAATTTTATTCTCCCTTTATTTATTTATATTGAACAAGTAGGTCATTGCTTTATTCCAACCATGATAGTTCTGGCTAGTCTTTTAAATAACTTGAAGAGAACTATACAAACTGCTGTTACTACTTATGACTTCTACACATGCACCTTCTGCTTGTAACATCATCTGTTGTTCAAGAGAGAAAAAACCTTTTGACTCTGCTGGGTCTTTGAGGGGTTTTGTGCAGAAAGTGATTAGCAATGAGTTTTCTCAGTCTGGGCTTTCTTTGTGTCCATTCAGTCATCAATCAATGAAGATAACTTGAATTCTGTTGTCATACTTCCTACCGCCTGATGACTCTCAGTGCATCATCCTTACCAACGTCAAATCACTTCTGCTCTCACGGGGGCCACTTTTCTTTGATTGCCCTCTTCTGACTGATTTAAAGATAGATGCCCTAAGCCCTGACATCAGCTTTTCTTTCTCTCAGTCCAGGACTGCCTGTCCTCCTCCAGCTATCACTGTACAGTTAATGAGTCTCCTCATTCATTCATTCTGTATCCTTGCAAGTATTTTTAGACTGTGATCATCTCCCTTGAGTTGGCTATTGCTTAAACAAGATAAATGCTATTTCACGTCATCTTTTCTCATATGTTCCCTGTGTCTTATTACTTGAGACTCTTCATGTTTTAACTCTATATCCTCTGAGGATATCCAATGAAGACCTCTCGCATGCAGGCCTCGAGGGCTGCCCAATAGTGTAGTATGAAGAGGAAAACCATCTACTTCTTATTTTGTATTAGATTCTTACTGTACATAAGAACAGACTCCTTCCAGTTTACTTCACAGTTGTGTCCCCTAATTTGCTCTATACTGTCACTGAAAAGACTTCTGAGACCTTAGAGGTGGCACCATTTTTTCAGGTAGCCACACTTAAAATAGATAAGCCACTAAGCAAAATTCTATGGTTTCTGTGCAAGGTCTTAAGCAACAGGGAGATTTTACTTCAGCCACTAGCATTATCAGAGAAAAAAATGATGCTCATCTGATTTTCCAAAGCCATAGAAGCCCTAAGTGTTTTATTTTTAAAACCTTTATAAGTAATTAGACATTGTCACAAGAAGTCATATTCCAAAATATATTTGCGATTGCAGCTGCTGTTTAATAAAATGCAAATTATAAGTAATGGCTCTCTAAGCACAGGAAATGAGAAGCTTTTATTATTTATCCTTATAAAACCTTAGAGCCATTGAACAGATCTAGAATTTGTGACATTGCCATTGACCTCAGCCTTCATTGACTGAATCATGGCTAAGAGCAAAGGTTATGTTCACAGTTGTTGAGGCCTGTTATGTTTTCTTGCCAAGGATTTCTATAAGTGGATGCACAGGTATGAGAAGGAAGGGATGTCAGGGCAGCTGGATAATTAAAGAGCTACTCCCAACTGTTCCTGCAGAACCGCTGCTCTACCCCAAACAGGGCAGTCCACACACTTGGGAATGAGCAGAGAAGTAAGCCAATACCCAGGGTCAGTCTAATGTTACATTTTTATAGCTCTTTTCATCCCAGAGGATCATAACTGTAAAAGCTGTATCCATCCGAAAGTCCCACCACTACTGCTGAAATCCAGTAGTTTGCTGCAAAGGAACAATTAGCTGCATAAAATGTCGATGCAGCTATTTGCAGCCAGGAACACATGTGTCTGACAGAAAGAATAATTGTGCAGAACTGTGCTGCAGTTACTCAGCGTGGGATCTCTTTGTGCTTCAGCAAGGACCAAGACATCGTGGGGAGGGCAGACAGCTGTGACCCTGATGCAGGGGCCAGGTGTGATCCAACCCTGGTGCGAAGAAGCAACAGGCTTCATGGATAACTAATCCTGTTGTGCTGCGTGGGGGTTGTCCTGGCAGAGTGGCCCACCAAAACTCTGAGTTGGTTGTGCCCTTCTCAGTGTATTCCCAAAGAGTTTACAGCCTGAGGCAGCGTGGCAGCAGGAGCCAAGTGCCACGAGCTGCCCCAGACTGCAGTGTCAATCTAACACCAAAAGCAGAGGGCGAGGGTGTCAAACCATAATTTCTGCTGATGTGAGGAAGCTGCTGGCTGAAATGTTGGGAGCCTGTTGCCTTTAGAAATATACAAAAAAAAGAAGAAGTTTCATCAACCAGTCTGTGGAATGAGAATAATCCTGGGAATCCTTCCAAGGCGAGGTGTACGGCACGAGGTGCTGGCTCTGGTTCCAGCGACAAGGTGACTGTCTGCTCACCTTGATGCCATCATGCCAGTAAGGAATAATTTACGTCAAGATGCTGTTTGTGGGCGATGATAATAGCTTAATTTTCCTGTAGCTTTCAGTTGAGGTTGATAGTGTAATTTATAAATAGAAATTAGAATGGGTCTGCAAGTTGGTTATTAGATGCATTTTTAGATTGGTCATTTCATTAAAGTAGGAAGGGTGAAAGGGCTTGTCCAAAATCATATGATGAATTATTGGCAAAGCCGATAAACAAATCCTAACTTTTTCCTTCAACATGTCCGTGTGTATGCTGTAACAGATGTACAGAGACAGCTAATGAACTGTCAAAAAGCACAATACAGCTCATGTAAAAAAACAGAACACTTTTTATTGTTCACTGTTAGTGAAAATACAGCGTATTACATGTGGAAACAGCGGTGCGTTCATGCGAACACACAGTGCGGAAGGACATATATCCTACATGTTTTAATTATCCATCTAGGGTTCTTCCAGTATATTTTCATGGTTACTGTGCTCGTCACAATACACTTTGTTTGTTATTGATCCACATGTGTATACAAGTGTGAAGCAGTGAAGGACAGTTACAAAGCCTGTAGGAATGAGCGCCTCTGTTCTGGCTCATGAGAAACGCAAGGATGAAGCAGGTGCATTTCCCTAGCTGGGGTGCACCAAAAGCATTTCTGAGGAAGAAATTACATTTTTCACAGCTTGTCAGCATACTCCCCAGCCTATTAAAGGAAGCGATGGATTCCTATCCAGCCTGCATAAGCTGATGCAGTTTGCCAAAACAGAGGCTTCTTGTCGCAGCTGCTGGGGAATCCAGCTCTATGATCCTGGTAGAGGTGTCATGGTATCCTTTCTTAAGGCACCTGCTAGCGTAGGGTCTCAGCACTGATCTCATGGGCTGTTGCTGCAGCTAGAAAACAACTGACACATTAGGCTGATTAATCCCTGTAGTAATTCCATTAACCTCCTTAATGGAGTTATAACATGGATGAACTTACCCCTCTGCAGCAATGCGAGAGGGAATCGCCCTGGAGAGCCTATAAATATGGTGTGGCAGGGATGACCGAGGTAAACATTTTTTTGTTTGTTTTAGCACAAAGTGAAGCGTCCCGACCCGCTGGAAAACCTCCCCGTCTTCTGGGATTTTGAACTCTTCACAGCACTAATGGTGCAGGTGCCCCCTGCAAGCAGGTGATGCATCAGGGCTCAGACACCTCAGCAGGGCTCTTGGCACCCTCCTGACAGTTCGCTGTGTGCCCACACTTCCCTCTCTCTTGCTCACAGGCACACATAACCTGCCTCACCGCACAGCTTCTCAAACAACGCCTTTTCATTCACCTCTGCAGTTTCCTCTCCTTGTGCCTCTTTCTGATCGTGATTTATCTGCTTGCTGCTCCCTGTCAGAAGGGCAGCTTTGCCTGGACTGTGTCACTAGGGAAAGGACTGCTAAAAATAAGTAGCAGAGCTACAGTCCTGACATATCATTGCATAGGAAGCAAATCAAGAACAGAAATGAGAAGTTCTCAATTTCACTTTGTTTTCTTCCTGATTTTCTAGCCTGTGGAGAGAGGGTTTACCTGCCACATTAGCCCTGTGCGTAGCCTGCTCCTAGGGCAGCTTGATTGCATTGCAGTTCTGTCATTAAAGGCTTCTCAGTACGGTGAAGTTACCTCAAGTATGTGAGAGCCAAAAGGCACCCTGCAAACCCTTCCCAGGGAACAGACACTGTTTTTGCAGTCTACCACAACAGCCCAGGCTCTCTGAAAGCTCCTGCTGTGGTTCATTAGGGACTATGTGGGGTAGCTAGTAGGGCTGGGGGCTGGAGGAGTCAGGCAGGAAGCCATGGGAGGGTCAGACTAATTTTTCTGCTGTTCAAAGGCTGTTGCCATGTACGCAGGTGCAGTGATGTGACTACTAAACTGCAGTATCTCTTAATCTACATGGTTTGTGATCTCCTTGTTAATATGCTAAATTTATTCTGTTTGATAGCCAGTCCTTTCCTCCCACAGAGGCTGCAATCCCGAGAGATAGAGTAGCCCAGCTCTTCAGTCTCCCACAGGGGACAGTGGGATAGAACATGGGAGGTGGTGTGTGCATGGGTTACACACACATGCACACGGGGATTTTATTTCTCTTTCTGGCTACGGTAGTCACTTCCTACGTTCAGCACAGGGATGAGAAGTCCTAGCAGCCACCTCTTGCCAAAGACCTCTTGCAGGTTCTCCCTCCAGGGCCGGGCTCTTACCACCATCCCTTTCCGCACCTGGTACCGCGTCTGCCCGTGCAGGATCAGCAGCATCTGGTGGCAGCAGAAGCCAGCGCAGGCCAGTCCGATTCCAAGCCAGAGGTAGAGCATGAGGATGACAAACATCTCAGAGCTAAGGAGAGCTCCTGCAGACCAAGAGTCAGAGGGGAGGGAGGTCAATAAAAGAGTTTAGACACACCTCACATGCCAGTGTAACACTCAGCCCCGAGAACCAACGAGCTGCCTATATTCTCTAGCCACAAGTGGGGAGTTAGGAGCAAGACAGGCTGGTTGCTCTCACTATATAAAATTGTTTCCTTTGTAGTGTCTGATGCAATGGACCCCGCTGGGGAAATACTAAAATGATAACGGTCTCTGTACACTTCTCCCTTTGCTATTGATGTGAGGATCTAAATTACAGGGGCAAATTCAGCCAGAAGTGAAACATGTCTGTAAGACTTCAGCACTAATTTGAAGAAGGGTTAATTTATTTAATGATCTACCTGCTCATCACAGTGAATCTAAGATTTCTAGGTTCCTTTTGAAAAGAGATGTGGGTCCTACAGCATGTAGATGCTTCCAGAAGCCTTACCGTGTGCATTAATACTAGGCAGGAAGATTTGGGATTTCTCTCTCTCTCTCTCTCTCTCTCATCACTATATATATATTAAAAAAATGTTAAAAAAGAAAAATAAATCAGTAACGACTTTCCTACCATCGGGCAAAGGCAGTTTTCATATAAATGCAAGAAACAGAAACAGAAAACTGTCCAAAATACAAACTGAATTCCTTTTTAAAAGCTGCTGCTAGAATACTCAAAATACTTTGTAGGTCTGAAGCTCCTAATTAAACAGTTTTTGTAGTGTATATTTATGCTGAATGTATTCAAATAAAAATATTCTGTGGGCCCTTTCCTCAACAATGATTTTAGAACTCCTTCTGGAAAATATTAGCATAATAACACATATCACTGAGTGACCTTTCAGTGCGTAGGCAGATCTAAACCCATTAAAATAATACTTTCTGTGTGTGCATATGAATGTGTACACACATTTTTTGTGCCTCTCAGTATATTATTAAACACCCATATTTACACACAGGCACACAAAGAAAATTAAATGTGTGTCAGTACTGGTATTAATGGCATATAACCTTCACTGGTTCCTGTGAGGTTTAAAAATGAAAAAGCTCTCACACGCTCCCGTCCCTCTGGAAGACCACAAGGCAGACAGACTCGGACAGGTGAAAGCTCTGGTCGCTCTAAGGCCCTGCGAGAACAATCCTGCCGGAGCAGGGCTTGCATGGACAGTGGAGCTGTGCTGCCTAAAACAAGTATGTGGCTGCTTCAGGTTTTAAGTTCAATACAAGGGTGGCTGGATAAGCATCTCTTGCTTCTCTCATACAGAAGGCCAGATTAGATCGTGTCATCTGGTTTTGCAATCTGTGAATCCCAGTTTCTCCACCTGGCAGTGCTGTAAGTGAGAGATTGGGGCTGACTCACGACAATCACATCAACCTTTGGGCTCAGCCAGCAGGCCCCTCTGAGAATGATTTGTAGGGACACTGACTACAGCCTCGAGCTCTCAGAGGTTGTCCTCACTTGAAAAAGGCACAGGAGACATTCATTTTTCTTCCTAAATGCAGTGTCATCTTTCCCTTCTCATTACATCCCATTCAGCTCAGTGGGCTTCATATGCAATACAACAAGGGAAGAACAAGCCCCTTAGGATGATGACAAATCCGCATACCAATTCTGTCGGAATAACTTAATCTATCAGTTAGGAAGCCCAGAGCCAAATATGGGCTTCTCTGCCCCCCTTTTGCTGGACCAGAGTGTGACCGACATTTGTTCTTTCCTACAGCTGATATTCAGATGGCATATGCAGAAAGACAGCTATTTTCTTTAGAGCCTTTGCAAGGCAGCTGTAAGCTTTATTTCTACGAGCTGCTGAAATTCACCATCAAGAAAGTAATTACCCTTCTTTCCCCTTGCAAATATTAAGCATCTCTGAGCTGTGCTTTCCAGATACATGAATTTTTTAACCTTTTCTTCAGGTTACCTACATAAAGCATTTTCTATAATTTCTTTTGTAGATCCAGCCTGACCTGTGTTTACAAATGCACTCTCCATTCATCCCTCATCACCACAGTCCATTTTAGTCTCAGATTCACTTTTGCTCTAACTGACCCTGTGTGATCTCAAGCTTGTTGCCATACATTGCGTATGCCAGAAAATCTGAATCACTGGCTGAAATTATAGACTCTGGGTCGGATCCTGAAATCCACGCCTGAGCACAGACTGGGCAGAACGAGCCAACTGAAAATTTTCCCAGTGTGAAAGCAGGAAACACTCAATAGATGTAAGACCAGCAGATTCACCCTTCATCCTGCTTTACTCCTCCTCCAGTGCAGAGGGCATGCTGGAGAAGAACAAAGGTAAAGTTTTTTCCCTGCTATAGCAATGCTCTGTTTGGATCCTACAACAATCCTTAGGTAATAGTTGTGTTAGCTGAAAAATATTGAGTGGACCACCCTTCCAGGCAACTATTCCAGACTGTGTTTTTCTTTCCTGAACTGGAGGTTAAATGTGCTGGTAGAAGCCCAGTAGGCCCTTCCTCCGAGGCAACCAAGATGCCACATGCCTGTATATTGCTGTGTGAGGCAGCAGTTCTCACCCTGGCTGAGCTAGAGGTTCAGTGGGAGCTGCTGGGAGCTGCTGTCTCTCGAGGGTGTCCTGGATCCCAGCTCTCAGTCCTGCACCCAGCCCCGTTGTGTCCCACTCAAACACTACCCACATGCTGTCTTTGGCACTGCAGCTGCTGACACCAGAGCTGGGGCACTTCAGTCGCTCTTCAAACATATGCCAGGGCCCAGCTTGGTGCAGATGAGCCCACAGAGTCAGAGAGAAAGAAATAATTCGTTGATAATCTCCTCCCACACCCCTGCTCCCCCTCTCAGGCTGCTGTGCTGAGCAGAGCTTAGGCATAGGGGAAAATCCTTCCCAGTGCCTTTAATGCTAGCGAAGCTCGTGCAACATTATTTGCAAAAATTCATCTACTTGGAAAAATAACTCCCTAACAATGTCATGGCAGGATTTTGTGTTTATTGTCTCTCGGTGATTACCATGACAAATCTGCTAATTTGCCAAGTAGAGAGATATTTGTTTGTTTTCAGATGGCAGCCCTGCAAACCCAGCCTGGAATCCGAAAAGCAAGCTGGGTCCTCTCTGGCTCCTGTATCCCCAGCAGCGGAGACTCCATGCTCAGATCATAGTCAACACTTCTGGTGACGTTGCATGAGCCAGAACAGACTCCGAGCCCTTCTTAATGAGCTCAGCTGGATCTGCAAAGCTAAAATATATGGGATACCTATTTTAGTCCAACGAAAGCTGACCCAAGTGTGCGAGGCATGAGCTGCATAGGGGGGAAATGGCATTTTTCTGCAGTAGCTTTCAGGGCAGAATAACAGACTAGTCTGTCTGCATAGTCCCTTCTCTGAGACCAGGTTTTATCTAGCTCTTGGATTTGGACAGAGAAAGGGTTGAGGTTGGAGAGTTTGAAGGCGTGTTGAAAGGTGAAGAGGCAAGGCTGGAAGAGCAGAGGAAGAGATATGGGAGCAGAATTAGGAAGGGGAAGGGTTGTGGAGATTTATGGAAGGGCAGGGAGAGAGGGGAAAAGGGGAGAAGGAGAAGGAAGGGAAAGAGATGGGGACAAGGAGAAAGAGCTATTTGCTTTTGGTGTGGAGCTCTTGAAAAGAGCAGGCACAGAGAATTTCCCCTGGTTCTCTCAGACCTGTGTCCCAGATTGGGGTCATGACAGAGGTGGCTAATCATTTCACATTAACTCCTCTCTTGGTTTCTGTTGCCTGAACCCCAATTCTCCTGTGCTGGAAGGATGGCAAGATCTCAGTAAGTTTGTACTGCCAGGAGGCAGGAGGTGGGTGACAGTGGAGGGGGTGAGTAGACCTGGATGAAGAGAATGAGAATATATCCACTGGGATATGGGGAACCTGCGGACTTGTAGTATATGAAGACCTACAGACCCTCCAACTGCCTGTAGGACAGGCAAAAGATCCCCCTCACCTGCAGTACCCTGCAGAATCCACCTCCTCCATCTAATCGCAGCACAGTCCCTGCATGACAGGTAGCCCTATTCTATCACTGGCAAGCTGGTTACGGGACATTTTCCAGAGCCTAATGCATTAGGAATAGGGCTGTGGCTGTAACCTGGAGTGGGTCTCAGCCTCTATTTCAGGTGAAGCAAAGTCATTTGGAAAGGCTGTCTCTAGCCTCCAAAAGGGGCTTTGAAGAAGATGGCCAATTCTCCCTCTTGCCCATTTCCCCACCACCACTCCCCACACACAACTATCTGAGGAAGATCACGTCCCCCCAGCCATGGCGGCCCTGGAGAGTCTTCTCATCTCTGAGGAAGAAGTGCTTACCTGAGAAGAACTGGCTGATGGAGTGAGGCAGAAGAGTGAGGAAGGCGAGCGGGTTCGCAAAGGACATGGAGAGTGCAGCAGAAATGTAAGCCATGCCTGCCACCAGGGAGTTGAGGCAAGCCAGGGAGGTATAGAGGCAGAACATGATGAAGTTTCGCATGTTCCTGCTCCCGATGCAGTTCCCTGTGAAGAAACAGTGGTGGTCATGCCTCTGGGTGACTCTGGCACACAGTCTACAGAAGTGAGTGCTGGGCAAGGCTGAGCCAAGGGACCTGCTTCCATCCAGCCAGTCTGCTACCACTTCGGCTCCTTTGCCCAAGTTTAAGCCCTTGCCCAAGTCCTCAGGGGAGTTCTGGATCACAAGGACGTAGTTGCCCAGGGCGTTAGCTGAGAGGAAGAGGAAGAGGGCCCCATGCAGCAGAGCAGGAGAGAAAAGTGGGGTGGTGGAAGGGTCTCTGAACATGCTGGGGATGAAGAGAAAGATCTGGAGGACGAAGGTCACCAGGGAGATGCACAAGAAGTAGGCTGGAGCGACAACATTGAGCAATCTGAGAACTAGCATTGTGGATTACATTCCTGCAGGGGAAAGCAAGGAGAGAAGGAACATCACCGCTCCGGCCGCACACTTCATCCTTCCATTTCTCGCCGGGTCCCGGCCCCGCTGCCTCCGGGAAATGCCCTCCGGTGGCCGCTCTCCCTCGCCGCCGCCCCACAGCCCCCGCCGGGCTGGGGCAAAGGGACAGCCTGTGGGCAGCGACCGCTCCCCGGCGCCCGGAGGAGGCACCCCGGCCCCGGCGCCTGCCTCCGGGGAACTTGCAGCAGCGATCACCCGGAGGGGCTGCGGAGGCTGGAGGGGCGAGCCGGCTCCCGCGGTGTGCTCCGCGGATGTGGGCACCGCTCCCGTCGCCTAGCAGAGTCCCTCTGCCAGGCAGGGTCAGTTTTGGTATTGCATGAGAGGAAAAAAGGTGGTGCTGGAGGAGGGGGGAGTGAATTGAAAGGGGAGGGGGGAAGGAGGAGGGGAGGGGGGAAAGGTTGCTCTAATCCACTGCAATACGGATCAAATCCAATGCTCTAATTTATCCTTTAAAGCCACGGATCTACAGATTACCTCTATGACCGCTGCCCTGCTCTGCATGAAATCAGAAAATGCACAAAACAGCTGGTCAGGTGCTGTCCGGATGCAACCTGCGGCGCTGGACTACCGATCCGGGGCGGCCCCGCAGCCGCAGCCGCGGCTCCGGCCGGGCACGGCGCATCCCCGCCGGCTGGGCGGGCACCCCCGGCGCCCCCGGCCCCGGGGCTCAGCCCGCATCCCCAGGGCACGGGGAAGCCCGGGGGACCAAACGCAGCGGGGAGCTAGCTGGGTGGCGGTGTGGGTGCCCCGGCACCCCGAGCACCCCCTCGCCGGCAGCCCCAGGGGCTCCCCAGCGCCGCGGTGTCTGCAGAGCCCCGGCGGCCCGGGGGGTCGGGGGCTGCACGCCGCCGCCTTGCAGTCCCCTTGTCCCCGGGCGCGGCGGGGTGCCGCCCGATACCGGCGTGTCTGGCGCCAGCCGAGCCGCCGCTACCGCCCGCCGCGGCGGCCGCCCCCGGCCATGCCGAGACCCCCACGGCAGCCGTGGCGGAGCGCAGCCCAGAGCCTGCCCTCCCTCTCCCTCTCCCTCTTCTCTCCACTCCTGCCCTTTTCCTGGCCCGCCTGGTTCGGCCGTGTCCCTGTCCCTGTCCCTTCTCTCTCTGTCCCTCTCCCTGTCCCCCCCCCCGTCCCTGCCCCGTGTCTGTCTCTGTCTATCTCCTGCCCTGTCTCTCTCCCTGTCCCTGGCCCTGTGCTTTTCAGCCCTTGTCCTCTCTTCTCCCTCTCCCCGCCTCTCTCTGTCTCCCTCCTCAGTCCTATTATTGTTTGATCCTCTCCCTCCCCCGACTCTGTCCGTGTCCGGCCTCTCCCCTTGCCCATGTCCTTGTCCCCGGCCCAGCCCGGCCCGCCCGCCCCGGAGCTGTCCCTTCAGCACCACCCGCACCTCCTGCGGGTCTCTCCGCCTCCCTCCGAGCACCATGCAGGGCCCTGGGGAGGAGAAGGATGTGCTTGGGGTCCTGGGGAGGAGAAGGGTGTGCTTGAGGCTCTGAGGTCCTGACAAGTCCCACGGGGAGAGCAGGGAGGTGGGAAGGGAGGTCCTGCCTGCTCCAGCCACAGAGCATCCTTCCTTCCCACAATGTGGGTGAGGGAGGCAAGGTGAGGTGTCAGTGTGTGTCCCTGCTGCCCCAAAGCTGCCCCTGTTGGAACCAGCACCCGAAGCAAGAGGAAATTTGGAGATATCTGCAGGTTCAAAGCCTCCTTGTGTTTGCAGGGCACCTTTGCACAACAGCAGGTAGCTAGGAACGGCTTTGAGCCAGGCAAGTGGTGCCTGCACAGTAGGACATGCTGGTAGAAGCTTTGCAGACATGTATTTGCCCTCTGACAGCTGCACTCCCTCACCCCCCTCTGCCCACCCACACAGTCCTTGTACTGTCTACACAGGCGCTGTGCACAGCCTCTCACTCTCCTACACACCTACGTGCTGCACCCTCCCAGCTCTGATGAAAAGAATCCCTGCCTCCCTCCGCAGATAAGCCACCGGTGACAGAAGAAGGGGAGAGGGCTGCTGGGCTGCAGCTTGGCCTCTGGAGACAGTCAAACTCTGTGCTGGTCAAAAGTTAAAGAAGGATGGGTTTAACCTAATCTTAGGTCCTAGGCTTACTGGCCAGCCCCTCAGCCCAGCTGGTGACAGGCTCTGCTTCTCCAAGAGAGACTATCACTTTTCCTGAAGGTTCAGAGCAAAATTAAAGTGTGTTTCATGTCTCGGTTTCTAAGGGGAGAGCCCTGGAGGAGAGAGGGGCTGTTTGTCTCCTGCACGTGCACAAGTGCAGAGGGTGGTGACAGCAATGGAGATCAAAGGTTCTTTATCAGAAATAAATTTTTCTCCCAGATAACTTTCATGATTCAACATTTCTGAGAAAAACAGTGACAATAATAAAAGCAAGTGCAAACCAAGCCTGTAGGCACTGGATCTGCAGTGATGAGCAACTAAGAGACACCTTCGGCAGAACTGGAGGGAAAGCTGCTCAGAACCAATCTAGCTTTCACTCCCACCTCCCTCATTCTCCTGTCACGACTGCTGAGAATAAAAATCCTCCAATATTTCCTCAACTCATCAGTTTCAAGTAGGCTGAGCCTTGCAATAGAGATATGTGACCCAGCCTGGATTTTATTTTGAAATAATCAGACAGTGTTTTCTCTGTATTTTAACAGCTTACATCAAAATAATAAAAATTGCAGAGAAACCTTTTCATGTCACGAAGACTGCAAGGCTGAAGGGACTGCAGCTCATGAAAGACATTAATCCTGCCTGCGTAGGAAGCTTCATAAGCTGTAGCCAAAGGGGAAGGAAGGAAGGAAGGAAGGAAGGAAGGAAGGAAGGAAGGAAGGAAGGAAGGAAGGAAGAAGGAAGTGAGGGATAGTAAAGGAAATAGAAGGGAAAATGGAGAGGAGAGGAGAGGAGAGGAGAGGAGAGGAGAGGAGAGGAGAGGAGAGGAGAGGAGAGGAGAGGAGAGGAGAGGAGAGGAGAGGAGGAAGGGAGGGGAAGGGAAGGGAGGGGAAAGGAAGGGAAGGGAAGGGAAGGGAAGGGAAGGGAAGGGAAGGGAAGGGAAGGGAAGGGAAGGGAAGGGAAGGGAAGGGAAGGGAAGGGAAGGGAAGGGAAGGGAAGGGAAGGGAAGGGAAGGGAAGGGGAAGGAAAACTGTTTTCCACTGGAATGGAAGAATAATGAAGCAGATTATCCCCCACATTCTCATTAAAATTCTCCTGAAAATTGATGCTTATGATTTGTCACTGTCAAAATACTGGCTTCATATTTTAGAATATAGTAAAAAAATTATCTTTCAGTGCTGTTGTGTTGATATGATGAGCTGTTGGCAGGATGGGGGAGAAGTTGTCTGGGGATGAATTTGCCTATGCACGTGCATGTGTATATAAGAGAGAGATGGGTAAATAAGGAGATTAGCACAGGGAGTAAGTGAATAGCGAGAACAATAGTTAATTTGGAGCAAGCATTAAAAATTAACAATATTTACTGCAGGAATTTTATTTTCTCCTCCTATAAAATCAACATAATGAGAGAACTTGGATGTGTGGCACTCAGAAATAGTATCTCCCTTTTCCTTCTCCGGGGAGATAGAATTTCCCTGGACAGAGTCTGGTTGTGATCCAGGAGATGGAGTACTTTCCCACCCTGCTTTTCAACCACAGGTAAATTACTCCACCCAAGTGTCAGGGTTTTCCTGTCTTTTGAATAGGGTAGGGATTATGCTACATGCTTTTCTCTGGAAGGCCTTGACAGCTGAGCATGAGGAACACCTGTAAGAGCAGTTTATTGTTGTTCTTACCTACTGTGCAGATGTTCTCCAGAAATTAGCACAGCACTCTACAGCCAGTGCCTCTCTCTCACCCCAGCCTTGATGTTGCTCATTCTCACCACTCCACTCTCCCTTGCTAGCCAGCTGTGTGGAGGTGCTTTCTCTGGTATGGACCTGTCCTGGTTTGGACTAAAACAGAAACAATTTTCTGTTCAGTGATTTTTACTTTCACCTAAGTCTCTTATAAGTAACTGCACTTTCTGAAACTAACTGCATGTTTTGCAGACAGCGTCTGCTTCTAGGACTGATAACGCTCGAAGTTTATGGTTATCACTGAGGCACCGGTAGGGATGTCATGCAGAAAGGCTCTTATTGTACTTACTCTTAGAGAAACCACAGTCACTGATAAATTCCTCGCCGATTACGAGTGAAGAGCCCTAGAAGAGTTGCACCTGCAGGGAGGAGCGGATAGGACAGGTGACCCAAAACTGACCAACAAGGTATTTCATCCCATACACGTCGTTTTCAGTATAAAGCTGGGGGATCACAAGGGTGTTCCTCTTCTTCTATGGCTGGCGTCCAAAGAGGACTCTGTCCGTTTTTCTCCTTCCCTTGATCCCAATCTGTGCGTTCTTGAATCCAGTTCCCATCCATCACTGAGCCCAGTCTGGGCCTTCCTGGAGCCTGCCCTGCAGTGCCGGTGGTGATGTGACCATCACTGGGGGAGCTTGATCTTCGTTTTGTATATATTTAATTATTTCCATTATTATTATTATACTCTCTAATATTGTTATAGTTTATTAAAACTTCTTTAACTTTCCAGCCTGTAAGTCCCTCTCCCTTTTCTCTTTTCCTTCCCCTTCTGGGGGTGGGGAGAGTGTTAACAGAGAGCATCTGCCATTGGTTTAATAGCCAGCCCAGCTTTAAACTCTGACAGGACCCCTTCCCAATATGTCCTTTTAGCAGGTGGGGTGGGAAGCCACAGGCATAATCTATACAGTTGTCAGCCAGCTGGTGTTTTCATCTTCTAGTTCAATAACCTGGGCTACACTTGATGATGATAGTCTTGGTAGCTTGGTCCCCGGATCTCCTAGTGCCTTGTGCTCAGACATTTTAAGCAGAATAAAATACAGTTCCAGTTGATTCCATACTCTGATACAGCCTGCTCAACATCCTTCAAGGTCTCGATTTAAATTGCATCCCAAATTATGTATCATTTCTTCCAACTCAAAATGTGCATTGCCTCAGACAGCCCCATCAGTTTAGCATTCAAGGTACAGCCTGATGGCAATTTTTCTCTGAAACGAGTGAGTTAGTTAATCTCTGCTATTTGTTGTGGTAGTTTGGAAGAAATGAATGATCTCTGTGGTAAACCAGGTGCTGCTTGCCTTAAATTATCACTTAAATACAAGACTTATGAAGTTTTTGTGTTTTTTTTTCCCTTCTTCCAGTTAGTTAGCTTTCAAAATCTGAACTCCCACAATATCTGGAGAGGTTTCCTGTTTGGTTAGGCAAAGTTTAATGGCCATGAAAAGTGACAGGAGAGGCCTGATGGCTTCAATTTAACAACAAAACAAATATAGCATGGTTGGCAGCAGAACTGCATGCCTTTATGCTGACCAGCTTCCAGTCTGCCTCTGTGGAGGCACGAACACTGAGACGAAAAGGGAGCTCAGTCCTTTCCTCATTCAGCTCTGGGTTATGCTACTGAGATTGTCAGGGGGGACCTTATCTTCCTGAACCAGTAAACTAATGCTGAGCTCCAACTCAGAGTAATGACCTTCAGAGGCCAACTCAACCATCTTTCCCAGTTTCTCCCTATCCTTGCCCCAAGTATACCTATCCCTTGCAGAGAAGAGTCTAATCAGGTCCCAAAGATCTCTGGTGACTGAGATTCTCCACCCCCCAGGCAATCCATTCAGTTCATTGTTATCCTTTCAGAGTACTTCCCCATGCCTAACTTGACACTCCCTTGAAGCAATCTAAGGCCTTAGTCCTTATCACATGCCCAGTGGATACAGAGAACAGATAAATCCTTTCATCTCTGCAGTATTTTATGTACTTGAAAGTGGCTAGCATGTCTTCTCTAGATGAAGCCACCCTATTCCCTCAATCTTTCCTCTTTGGTTGTGTTTTGGAAACCTCTGAAAGAAAGACTGAAGGACCTGGGGTATTGTACCTGAGAGCTGAGGGGCATCCAGCACTGAGGACAGACAGATCGACAGCATAGTTTGAGGTAGCCAGGTTTTAATCATTTTGACCTAGATTGCCAGTTGTGCTGCATCAGTTGTGCTGGGGGTTTCAGGAGGAGGACACTTATTAACAAAGGAGGAGACGGTAACTAAACGGTTGACAGATGGTCATGAGTTTAGCATACCGTAGAGCGTATACTGTATGTGAATTTGACTTAAGGTACTGAACCTCTTTTTCAGCTCCCATCTGGCCAGTCTTCACGTGCCTTCCCCTTCTCCTTCCCTCAAGGACAGTGTTGAGAAGTGGAGAGGGTTTATACAGCCATACCTCCCGCCTCAGTGTGCCGAGCCTTCCCCAGGCTGACACAGCTGCTGTTTTCTCATTACAAACCTGCCAGCTTATCACTCAGTGTAAAACTCAGCTAGAAGGTAATGCTTGGTGTACCAGGTATTTATGCAGGGACACATTATGATTCAGATGGTGGAATACGTTGAAAACTAATCCAGACAATTCTAAAGTAAATGAGTAAATAATCTGCCTCCTAATGACATATCCATGTCTTGCTGTATCTTTGTATTTGAGAGAGACATTTTCAGGTCGATAAGCTATGTCAATGAAGAGGAGAAATGGAAATAAGTGGAAAAAAATTGCACCTAGAACCCCACTCTTCAAAAGGGCTTGTTCTCCACCTTTCCCTGAGATGATGTTCTTTAGCGAATGGATTTCCAGCACTTCAGAAGACAGAGTGAAAGGTTTATTGACAAGGGTCAATTGCCTCCGAATGAACAATGAGTTATTGAGTAGGCTGTACAAGATGTTTTATGTCTATCAAACAGAACACCTTCTGAACGTCTGAATAGCAACCCACCACATGGACCAGGCTGTTGTCATTTCTGCCAGAAAGTCCAAGTTTCAGGCGGCTCCAGTAGCATGAGCACCAAGGGTCTTTTTAGACAAAGAAAAAACTGGTTGCTTTCTAAGATGAGTCTTGGGGGTCTTCTAACTCAAGGTATTTTTTTTTAAACAGGGCTTGATGCCTAGGGCACAAGGAAGGCCATCCTTCAAAACATTAGCTGATTTGCTTTTCTTGTTCTGCCTGAGTTGGTGCTGGCTACATGGGACTGCTTCTCCTGCAACCAAGGAGCTGCCATGATGGCCACATTCCTCCGACACTGGCAGTGACTAACAGGAGGAGTCCTGCGACTGCAGGATACTGGCTGTTTACAAGTGCTCAAAAAGGAATACAGAGCTCTTGCCACAAAAAGTTAGAGCAGTCACTAACATTGCCTCATCCTGTGTGAAAATCCTTATGTGTCTTCCTGTCTTTCCTAGCCTATCTCCCTCATTCTTGGAGTCATATAAACACCTAAACATCTTTTTGGGAGCAGAGGAGAAAGACCAAATGGCCAATGTGTTTCCAAGGAGCTGGGATGTTGCACTGTTGATGATGCTCTGGGCTGTTCTAGCTGGCCCATGCAACGAAGCACCAGGCTTGTTTGAAACAAGTGCACTAAGTCACAATTTGTGGTGCGCTCTGCTGTGTTTGGAAAGCTGTCGCAAAAATCAACATTTGACTCATTTGCTTCTTGCTGCTGGTGTTGGGAAACAAACTTTTGCAGTGGAGTAAAGTTCAGTGTGTCAGAGCATAACAGCAGGAAGGGAAAATGTCAATGATAGGTGTGAAGGGAGTGTTGCAGGACGGAAGGCACTTATAGGCCTGAGCTCAGGCCAGGGCTGTTGTCCCTGGCTGTGGTGCACCCACTCCTCCATCCCCCTGGTGCTGCACGTGTCCCTGAGCCCTGTCCCTGTAATGGTGTGGGGAGTGTCCCCCTAAGGGACCCGAGATCTTTCCCTTCAAGTGCCTACGACTGCCCCCTTCATCAAACCCTGCCCACAATACTGGCTCAGCACCAGAGGAATGGCTGAATGCTGTGGCAAAAAAACTTTACAGAAAAAGAGCTGAGGCAGTGAAAAGAAAAGGAAGGACAAGAGAAGGGGGAAGTACGACGGGCATTTCTTCCTGCAAAGCTCGAGCATCCTCTGCAGGTGTCTGGGTGCTCTTGAATTGCCATCATCCTCAGCAGGATTCAGTATCAGACATTACACCCTGACAACAAAGTGTCATCCTGGGACTTGACAGGACTCTTCTCCTTGCTTTCAAGATACTTTGGCTAGTAGGAAAGGTGCACAATAAAACATCTTTTTTTTTGTTTCAGCTGACTGATTTGAAGCTCCTGAACCATAAAGGTCAAGCCAAGTCAGCAGTCTCATCACCCCCAGGTGAATACCACAGCAAGGAAAAGGTATCAGACCAAGGTTCCTTTTGTTCTGCATCATTTCCAGGCAGGACACTGTGGGAGCAGAGAATTAAAATAATAAAATTTAAACTAGATTCGAAGGGGGATGGGGTGGTAGCTGGGCTTGCACCACTGGGGCAACGCTCTAGTGTTGAGGTAGACCAGGAGGCCTCCCATCCCCCTGGGGTGAATTCAGGGGGTGAATCTGGGATGAAACCGGTGTGCCCAGCTCGCTCCCTGAAATGCCTGTACACCAATGCATGCAGCATGGGGAATAAGCAGGAGGAGTTAGAAATCCGTGTTCGGTCGGGGGGCTATGATCTAGTGGCAATTACAGAGACTTGGTGGGATGCCTCGCATGACTGGAATGTGGTAATGGATGGCTATGTCTTGTTCAGGAAAGACAGGCCACTAAGGAGAGGTGGTGGAGTTGCTCTTTATGTGAGTGAGCAGCTAGAATGTATTGAGTTCTGTCCAGAGGCGGATCGGGAGCGAGTTGAGAGTTTGTGGGTGCGAATTAAGGGGCAGGCTGGCAGGGGTGATAGTGTTGTGGGTGTCTATTACAGGCCACCAGATCAGGATGAGGAGGGTGATGAGGCCTTCTACAGGCAGCTGAGAGCAGTCTCGCAATTACAGGGCCTGGTTGTCGTGGGGGATTTCAACTACCCTGATATTTGCTGGGAGGCCTACTCAGCCAGCCATCCCCAGTCCAGGAGGTTCCTCCAGTGCGTTGATGATAACTTTCTGATGCAAATGGTGGATGAGCCAACTAGGAGAAGAGCGCTGCTGGATCTGATCCTCACTAACAAGGAGGGTCTGGTTGAAGAGGTGAAGGCTGAGGGCAGCCTTGGTTGTAGTGACCATGAGATGGTAGAGTTCAGGATCTCATGTGGCAGGAACAGAATAGCTAGCAGAATCACAACCCTGGACTTCAGGAGGGCCAACTTTGGCCTTTTCAAGCAATTGCTAGGGGAAATCCCATGGGACAGGGTACTAGAAGGTAAGGGGGTGTCCTGGTTTGGCCTAAACCAGGCCGATTTTCCTTTCAGTGATTTTTACTTTCAGCTAAGTCTCCTCTAACTAACTGCATGTTTTTGCAGACAGTGTCTGCTTCCAGGACTGATAACGCTCGAAGTTTGTAGTTATCACTGAGGCACCGGTAGGGATGTTGTGCAGAAAGGCTCTTGCTGTACTTATTCTTGAGAGAAACCAAGGTCACTGCTGAATTCCTCATTGCTTACGAGTGAAGAGCCGAAGGGGGGGGGTCGCAGCTGCAGAGGGGAGCGGACAGGGCAGGTGACCCAAAATTGACCAACGAGGGTATTCCATCCCATACACGTCATTCTCGGTATAAAGGGGGGGGATCATGAGGGTCTCGCTCTCTTTCTGCTATGGCCGGTGTCCAGGGAGGGCTCCGTCTGTTTTCCTGCTGCCCCCGATCCCGATCCGTGCGTTCCTGAATCCAGCTCTCGACCATCGCTAGGCCCAGGCTGGGCCTTCCCGGAGCCTGCCCTGCAGTGCCGGTGGTGACGTGGCTGACTTCAGGGGAGCTCAATCTTGGTTTTTTATATATATTTGTATATATTTGATTATTTCTATTATTATTATTATACTTTTTTTTCATTATTATAGTTTATTAAAACTGTTTTAATTTTCCAACCCAGAAGTCTCTCTCCCTTTTCCCTTTCCCTTTCCCTCTGGGGGGAGGGGAGGGGGATAACAGAGGGCATCTGCCACAGGTTTAATCGCCAGCCCAGCTTTAAACCGTGACAGGGGGCCCAAGATAGTTGGTTAGCATTCAAGGACTGCTTCTTCCGATCTCGAGATCAGAGCATCCCAACAGGTAGGAAGTCAAGGAAGGGTACCAGGAGACCTGCATGGCTGAACAGGGAACTGCTGGGCAAACTCAAGTGGAAGAAGAGGGTGTACAGATCGTGGAAGGAGGGGCTGGCCACTTGGGAGGAATATAAGTCTGTTGTCAGAGGATGTAGGGAGGCAACTAGGAAAGCTAAGGCCTCCTTGGAATTAAACCTTGCAAGAGAGGTCAAGGACAACAGAAAGGGCTTCTTCAAATACATTGCAGGTAAAGCCAACACTAGAGGCAATGTAGGCCCACTGATGAATGAGGTGGGGGTCCTGGAGACAGAGGATAAAAAGAAGGCGGAGTTACTGAATGCCTTCTTTGCCTCTGTCTATACTGCTGGAGGCTGTCCTGAGGAGCCCCGGACCCCTGAGGCCCCAGAAGAAGTCAGGATAGAGGAGGAATCTGTCTTGGTTGATGAGGGCTGGGTCAGGGACCAATTAAGCAACCTGGACGTCCATAAATCCATGGGCCCTGATGGGATGCACCCGCGGGTGCTGAGGGAGCTGGCGGAAGTCATTGCTAGGCCACTCTCCATCATCTTTGCTAAGTCGTGGGCAACGGGAGAGGTGCCTGAGGACTGGAGGAAAGCGAATGTCACTCCAGTCTTCAAAAAGGGCAAGAAGGAGGACCCGGGTAACTATAGACCGGTCAGCCTCACCTCCATCCCCAGAAAGGTGATGGAGCAACTTGTCCTTGGTGCTGTCTCTAGGCACATCAAGGATAGGGGGATCATTAGGGGCACTCAGCATGGCTTCACCAACGGGAAGTCTTGCTCAACCAACTTGATAGCCTTTTATGAGGATGTTACCCGGTGGATAGATGATGGTAAAGCTGTGGATGTGGTCTATCTCGATTTCAGTAAAGCGTTTGACAAGGTCTCCCACAGCATCCTCGCAGCTAAACTGGGGAAGTGTGGTCTGGATGATCGGGTAGTGAGGTGGATTGTGAACTGGCTGAAGGAAAGAAGCCAGAGAGTAGTGGTCAGCGGGACAGAGTCCAGTTGGAGGTCTGTGTCTAGCGGAGTTCCGCAAGGATCGGTTCTGGGACCAGTTCTATTCAATATATTCATTAATGACTTGGATGAGGGATTAGAGTGCGCTGTCAGCAAGTTCGCTGATGACACAAAACTGGGAGGAGTGGCTGACACAACGGAAGGCTGCGCAGCCATTCAGAGAGACCTGGACAGGCTGGAGAGTTGGGCGGGGAGAAATTTAATGAAATATAACAAGGGCAAGTGTAGAGTCCTGCATCTGGGCAAGAACAACCCCATGTACCAGTACAAGTTGGGGGCAGACCTGTTGGAGAGCCAGCGTAGGGGAAAGGGACCTGGGGTCCTTGTGGACAACAGGATGACCATGAGCCAGCAGTGTGCCCTTGTGGCCAAGAAGGCCAATGGCATCCTGGGGTGTATTAGAAGGGGTGTGGTCAGCAGGTCGAGAGAGGTTCTCCTCCCCCTCTACTCTGCCCTGGTGAGGCCACATCTGGAATATTGTGTCCAGTTCTGGGCCCCTCAGTTCAAGAAGGACAGGGAACTGCTAGAGAGAGTCCAGCGCAGAGCCACGAAGATGATTAAGGGAGTGGAACATCTCCCTTATGAGGAGAGGCTGAGGGAGCTGGGTCTCTTTAGCTTAGAGAAGAGGAGACTGAGGGGTGACCTCATTAATGTTTATAAATATGTAAAGGGCAAGTGTCAAGAGGATGGAGCCAGGCTCTTCTCAGTGACATCCCTTGACAGGACAAGGGGCAATGGGTGCAAGCTGGAACACAGGAGGTTCCACTTAAATTTGAGGAAAAACTTCTTTACGGTGAGGGTGACTGAACACTGGAACAGGCTGCCCAGAGAGGTTGTGGAGTCTCCTTCTCTGGAGACATTCAAAACCCGCCTGGACGCGTTCCTGTGTGATATGGTCTAGGCAATCCTGCCCCGGCAGGGGGATTGGACTAGATGATCTTTCGAGGTCCCTTCCAATCCCTATCATTCTGTGATTCTGTGATTCATTCTGTGATTCTGTGAAATGTAAATGGTGTTTATTGCAGGGGAGGATTCAAACCCAAAGTAACAGGCATGAACATATGAGGGTGATCATCTGAAGGAATCTGCTATCTGCTCCAGAAGTCGTGCATTGCCCTTTTTCACAGGGGTGGCATCTTCCTCCCCACCCCCAGCCAGTTGCCCGACCCTCAACTGCTGTGCTCTATTGCTGTTGAGAATTGTGTCAAATTTATATTGGGCACATCAAGGTGCAAGAGCCCTGGTCTTCCTTTCTGCTTGTGAAGTGTCATGCACACCTAGGGAATCCTATAAATAATAAATAACAATAACACATGCACATATTCATAACCAAGACACTGTTTACATAGTGAATATTCAGCACCCACCAGATGGTTCTTCTTTCACTGCCTCCAAAATGGAAATGACCAGTTACTAAAGAGAAAATATTCCTTCCCTTTTGCTGCTTCCCTAGGGCTCCTACTTGTTGTTCTCTTGCAGAACTGCTGCTCCCTAGAGAAGGAAGCCTTTCAGCCTTGGAAACAGGGAAATCAGATCTGAAATATTAAATATTTCAGCAGGAGCTGCAGATAAATGAACACAGTGTTAAATCAATTCCAGAAAATAAATTTGGATTAAACCTCCTGCCTGCTGCAGCAGTGCTCTGGGAGAAGCAATTTCTCTCCCACCCTGTCACATGGCTGCTGCCCCTGCCATCAAGATGCTCCTCCAGCGGGTTTGTAGGAGCAGTTCCTAAATTACTTTGGCTCTGTAAAAATGCTAGCTATCAACTAGTGCACTAGATGCACTGCAGACAACCACCACCCCAGCCACACTGCAGGTGGCAATGATTTTAACTCACTACTTGTTTGCTCCACAGAGGGCCAGATTCTGCCAGCTTCATTTCCACCCACCCCAGTGGGTGCAGTTTCCATTCCTTACATAAAATGCACTGACAGCACTGGGAGCAGAGACCAGGCCTCCAGCCACCCAATGCTAAGTCAAACACCATCTTGCTTCTTGCCCTTCTCTGTCCCTACATGCCATATGCACGGCTGCCCAGCTCCATTGAAGGAGCCTGTCCCATCCCATTCCATCCCATCAGGTAACTTAGTATGAAAGACATTGGGCTCAAACTCTGGCAGATTTAGGAGGATCTGGAGCCCAGGCATTTCACTTTCTGAGTGCATGTTTAAGCCCCGGATTTGGTGCAGAAGAAGGACCGTTATCTCTGCCAGTCAGGTGCCTACATGGAGGGGATTCCCACACTGATCCCTGAGCAGGTTGAGGAGCTTTCTGTGCAGCCCTGAGATAGACGTCTGTTCAGCCCCATCACCAGCCAGGGCCTGGTGGTCTGTTCAGCCCCATCACCAGCCAGGGCACCCTCTGGGCAGATCTCTGTCCCTACTGCTGAAGAACAGCATATTTTCCTGGAGCAGAACTGTCTTGCTTTAGCAGAAGAAATTCAAAGCCGTGTTCAAGAAGAGGATGAGAGGCAGAGTCAGATCCTCGTCTGAGGAGGCTGGAGGCTGCCCCATGTTCACCTGTTTCCAGCCCCCATATGGCCTGGACTCCCAGAGGAGGCACCTCTTTCTTTGTGCTGGGGGAGTGGAGATATCCCTAGAGATGTTGGGAGCAAACACCAGGCCCCGGAGGCCAAAACCTCTTCTGTGCTGGGTGGGGCTGAAGGGTAACGCTTGGTCCAGTAATATCATCTCCCTAAATGAGCCAAGGAAAAATAATTGAGATGCTACTTTCTTTTCTTGGCTGAAGGAAAAGAAAGCCATGGTTTGATCATGGGTAGCTGTGTGCCATATTCCAGGAACCACCTGATGTATTTGGTATCAAACAAATGGAGCCCTTGGCACTGCTTTGAGTAAGTCCAAGGCTAGGCTGATGGCACCATATGGCTGATGGCAACCACACATCAGGCTGCCTGAAGAAAGGGCATCCTGTCAGATGGTAACTTCCCTTATTCCCAAGCTTCTGGGCATCTGCAAAGGCCAATGATGGTCCAGGGCCTACAAAGACGGTGTGGTGGCTGCTGTGGGGATGGCACCTTTGGCCTTACTCTCCCTTCTCCTCACAGGGACAGTGACTGAGTGAGGAAAACCTGACAGAGGAATGCAGTGGAGGACCCATGGACCACCGCAGTGGAGGACTGCAGAAGGATGACTACAGAGGACTGCAGTGTAAACAGCAAGGAGTTATGGGAGGAAACAGAAAAATGAGGTATAAATATGAGGAAGAAGTCCCACAGCACTGAGACTTGGACTTTCTCCAGACTTGTCTTCACTTTCTTCTCACAGATTCCTGTCTGGTGGATTTGGGGTAAGCACAGCCAGGTTTCCAAAATGCCTGCCAGAAGCAGAAGCCAGGAGCTTCTTCACTCACAGCTGGGGAAAGGGGGCTGCCCCATAGAGCTGGAGAGGGCCAGCAGGCAGGCTGTGCCCTGGGAGCGGAGGGAGCAGGGGCTTCGCAGTGGGGAGCAGGGGCACAATCATTTTCGGGGCTCCGAGGGGACCAGGGCCAAGGGGAGCCCTGGGGAGGGCTGGGGCAGGAGGGGCCCTGGCATGTGTGGGGGGCAGGACTGAAAGGAGCTGGAAAACAGGAGTGAAAGACATGGAGATGCGGGGAGGGAGGGGACGTCGGTGTGATGTGAAAGCTGGAAAGAACAAGGGTGCTTGAGGTCAGAAAGAGCCAGCGGAGGAGTTGGGGTGAGCGCCGGGATGAGAAGAGCTCCGTGCAGGCGGCACCGGCTTCCCAAGCACCTCCTCAGCCCCAGCATGTCTCGTCGGACCTCCCCGGGCACCCAGCTACCGCCCCCCCGCACGGTTTTCCAGGGTGGCTGCTGGCCCCTCTCCGGCACCTTTGCAGCCGAGGAAGAGCTGCAGGTCCGCGTGTAGGTGAGCCTGTCACCTCCTGAGGAACGGCCCCCGCGGGTGCTGGGGGGTGGGCTGGCACAGGGGGACAGGACAGCATCGCTCCCGCCCCGCCCCACACCGGCTCCGGGCGCGGCGGGTATGCCTGGCCCAGCCGGCAGGTGGCGCTGGGAGCCCGCCGGGAGCGGCGGGGAGGGGCGGGGGGCGGCGGGGAAGGGAGCAATGACCGAGGCAAAGGGAAGCAGCGATCCCACCTCCCCTGCCAGGGTGGGATCGAGTCACCTCCCCCAAAGCCTTTATCATCTCGCCCGTGGGGTGGGAGTAGCAAATGAAGGGGCTGCACAGGGACCAAATCAGCACGGGCCACCAAACTCGCTCCAGCACAACCGACTTTTCCTACGGTACGTGCTTGCACATCCGAGACAGACAACCTGGAGGTTCAGCTGGCTCCAACCTGCCCATAAAATGTGCCCCTGGGGAGCTGCACACCCATCTCTTATCAAAACGCCACTTTGTCAGAGGCTAATGCAAGCTGGGCAAAGTGCAGGAACCCCGCCGTGGGGAATGGGTCAGCTGAGCAGGAGAGGGGGGCCAGGGGGTATAAGCCAGGCCTCTGCCACACGCGGTAGGAGATGCTGTGGTGCTGTATTTTCAGCCCACTGGGTTGCAGAGCTCAGGGAGCCTGCTTGGCCCACAGTCCCGTGCCCACCTCAGCAGACCGCTGAGGCTCTGCCCTGCCAGGACGGTCGGGAGGCACCGGCCAGCGATGAGCGTGGAGTGTACGTCCTGCGGCAGCCAGCTCTTCTGAGCCCAACTCTCCATCCCTCATGGCACACGGAAGGGAGTAGGGGGCAGATGGTGTGGGGTGGACAGAGGTTTCGGTGGAGGCTGAAGATACGGAAGGGGCAGGAGAATGGGAGCCCTGCAGTGAGATGGGGACAGTGCAGGGTGCAGCGGTGCTGCAGGGGGAGGGCTGGGGGGCACAAGTGGCCAGGTTACACATCCCTTCCCTGGGTAACCCATTGCATGGGGCTGCCACCATCGTGATTCAGAAGCCAAACAGCTCAAGGGGATTTGTGGGCATGGGATGGGAGCCACATGTGGTACCATCACAATCCAAGAGAGACCTCTCCCTTGCTTCTGTCCCGCCATGGTCCGTCTCCAGCTTTGCCAGGGAGCCCCTCAGAGCTGTGATCTCCCTTGAGAGGCCAGTGCTTGCTCCCCCAGCAGGATCCACCTGCAGAGCAGCATCGCCCACCCACACCTCCCCAAATCACCACTGATGAGGACTTTGCAGACCTCATTGCAGGAGGCTAAAACTGCATCAGATGTGAATCTTACCCGCTGCAGTGATTCATGCTCTGTTGCAACATGGTTAAATGTGCTTCAGGAGTTCTCCAAGCTTTGCTTGAGAGTTCCAGTACTTTCTCCTTGTTTGTTACACCATGTTACATTGATCACCAACAGAGAATGAAAGAGCTGCTGCATCTGCCTTGTCTCTGTGTGCTAGAGCTCTCCCTGGGGCTCTTGGAGGTCTGCTGAAGCAGTGGCAGAGCTGCCAGTTGCTGAGCTACCTGGAAGAGTACATGAGGGTCCGGAAGCATGGCTGCAATCATCAGTGACCATCTGTGTTTCAGGACTCCACTTTTGCCACGGGGTAGCATTATTAGCCATTAATAACATGTCACCCACCCACACTTCCCTTCTAGCTTCAATGTGGTAGAGTTCCCAGCTCCTCCCTGGAGTAACTCCAGCCTAACAAACCCATATTGCCTCTACCTGAGTGGTGGCTTCATTTCAGGAAAGGGGTGGGAGAAAGGAGCTGCAAAGATCATTAGAATGAAGTTGGAAGATGATAAATTATACACTCAGTAAAACCATAGGTAAAGCCAGCAGTGCAAGCAGGGAAATTAATAAATAATTATTAGTTGATGACTAGGGCTCAAACTGCATGTTCCAGGCTGAGAAGTGGGTGAAAGGATGGTATGTAGGTCAGAAGAGCCACAAGGAGATGTTGTGCTCTTCACACAACATGCGGCTTACCTAGGGAACACCTTGCTGCAAGGTGTTGTGGATGCCCACATTGTGCACAACTTCCAAATCTCTTTCAAGAACGATGTATTTGCTGGTGCAGAAAGCCTCATGCTGGTGAGTGGGAGAGGACACTGCAGGAGCATTGTCCTCCTGCTCTGTTCTTACACTCTTCTCAAGATGTTTGCTACCAGCCACTTCCAGAAATAGAATGCTAGTCTCCATAAATCCCTTTTCTGACATAGGACCCTCCCTTTTTCTTTCCATTTGTTCTTTTTTTCATTCTGATGCTCTTCTGCACATGGAGGAAATGCCAATGAGCAAAGATGTTTTTGTTGAATATTTTGTATATGAGACAGCCCATTTAGAGCTAATGACTTTCACAAAGGACCATGCATTAGGTAGCTGCACTCCTGGCAACTGTTTTAGCTGGGGAGAACATCAGTGCGTTGAGTGTTTGCTCCCGGGAAGGCAGGACATGTGGGCAGGGACACAGCCTGCACGCAGAGCCCTGCATTTGGCCAGAATGGTAATATGGTTCATTAAGTGATGTGCACCTTCCTCGCTGGCTCTCTGGGCTCAGCCTGTCAGCTCACATCCTTCCCCCATAATCCACTGACATTCTCATTAAAACTACCATCACTTTCCCCAGGATCTCTGCAGTCAATCTTTCACTGCTCGAAGCATCATTGCAAATGCCGTTTCCTGCTTCAGAAGGTCAAGTGCTCAGCCTGGGTCATCTTCTCTTCTGTCAGGAATTACCAGTTGCACCTCCTGACGCAGAGGGGTCATTTCCCTGAGATTTGCAGGGAAGATTTGACTCTAATCCATGACCTCCACTTCAAGCTCCATATAGCCACATAGTTATTTTCTTTCTCTCTCACACATACATGCACGAGAGAGGGAGATGTATTTTCCACAGTGTGAATGGACCCATGTTCCCATCTGCGTGCATCTCCAGACCACAGGAAGCAACACACCACACCCTGGGCTTTCAGAGCAGCTGCGGGGCCAGGTCAGAGCGTCTGTCATTGACAGGGTAGGTGGGCAGTGGGCCTGACCTCTGGGGAGGTGCAGAGTAGCTATTTGCAGAGTAATGCAAGGATGTTTGATGCACAAAAGCTCACTTGGCGTTATCAAGTGCACGCCTGCAGGTCTAGAAGACGACCTCCAATGGATCCTTCTTCAAGGGATGAGTGAAGTGCCAAAGGCAGGATCTGAGAAGGGAAAAGTGGAGGAACATTTGGTTAGTGGCAGGATGCTGGGGCGGAGAGAGGAAAGCCCCAGGCAAGAAGCTGCACCAGTTGCTTGTTGTGATATGGGAGCTGGTGGGAGCACCCGCAGAGGCACTGCTGGAGAAAATAGTGGCCCACAGCCGGGAGGGCTGTGGATGGTATTTGTTGAGATAAACAGTTGGGTTTAAGCTGCATTGGTGGCTTGGACAACTTGAGCTTCTTGTGCTGAGGGCCCAGCCATGGTGCCTTTTGGAATGGAGCTGGCGGTGGCGGGCGGCACTGCAGGAACACCTCGCATCCCCATGGCAGCCAAAAAATGGAGATCTGGAGCCGCGGAGAAATGCCGTGCCTGCGAGCGATGAGCCACACTGTCCCACCTGACTGGCAATTGGGAAGAGACAATTAGCATATTTTAATGTAGCTGATTAGTGCCTGGTCATGCAGCCTGGGTGGTGGGTGATGTTTGAAGCAGATTTGAAATTACAAGCATGCAGACACCAAACCTCGAGGGATCCGGCATGGGGGAGAGATGATTTCCCAGCTTAGCAGCTGCAGCCCCAGTTTCTCTGCTATTCCCAATGGCAAGTTGCCTTCAAAGAGCCCTGCAAAGGTCCGGGGTGAGCACTTGAAAATTAAGAAATTAACTTTTTTAATTAACAGAATTGATGTGGCTGGTGTGATGGTGGCTCAGCTTCTGTCGCAGCTCCTCCAGCCTCTCCTTTTGAAAAGTGCAAGTCCCATGGTCTCCTGCGGGAAGGGAGAAGCATCTTGCTTGGGGCTGGGGTTCCCCACCAGGCAGACCCCGCTGAAGGGCTCAGAGCCCTCCCCTGCGCAGGGGGATGCGGGTCTGTTGCAGAGGGCTGAGGCCTGGATTTCAGGGGGTGTATGTGGGAGGTGCTGCCCTGCGTTTGGGCTCTGCGAGCAGACTGTGGGGCAGCCCGGAGGCCCCTGGCTGGGATGCGGATGGGGCTGGCACTGCCTCAGCCCGGGATGGTACCCGCAGCTCCCCTGCACCCTGGGGACCCCGCAATGGTGCACACTGAAAGAAGCTGCTGCCTGCAGGAGCCCCGTTGCCGTAGTTACGGCAGGCAGGAGGTATTTCGGGAAGGAGGCAGGCAGCGCTGGGAAAGGCAGGCGGGGCTGGGGAGAGGGCGGCGAAGGCTGCACTGGGGAGCGGCCTGCGGCCTGCCGCCGGCCCAAGGCTGTGCCAGGCAGGGGGGTTCACCAACCCTTCTCTTACGCCCGGGGTTAACTGCCCGGATTTCATTTTCCGGGTGTCCGCTCGGTGCCCTGGAGCCCAGCTGGAAGAAACGCCGAGCGCCCAGAGCCGGGGCTGAAGTTAGCGCGGAAGGGCTGCAGTGCTGTGCGTGCCAACCGCAGGGAAAACCTCAGCATCGCTGGGCAGGCGCAGCTTTAACCTCCTCGCGTGTGAGTTTCTATCTCTACCTGGGGGATAATCCCCCACTTGTCCCAGGGATGAGAAGAAATTCATTCCTGCTTTTGAAGCATGAACATAATGTAATAATGAGGAACAAATCCTCCAAGGAAACGAATAGTTCTGTCCTGGAAGCAGTTTGCAGGTAAGAAAGTCTGGGGCCGCATCCAGGGCTGCACTACGGCATCACTGGCCATTTTGTGCCATTGCCCATTCCCAGCCCTGCTTCCCAGGTACTGTGCCCAGCCCTGCCCACACTGCACAGCCCTGTGAAGCCCCACGCTGGCTCCCACCCCTGACCTAGGGAGGTGAGGGCTCTCTTCAATGGTTGCCTACAGGCAAGCCCTGGCCATGGGCTTTTGGGCCGTGCCCACTACACCCCAGCTGTCCCATCCTGGTGAGGAGCAGCCGACATGGGGACATCCCGGCAGTGCCATGCTGTGACAGGCTGGGCTGCCAGCCAGGGGCACAGACACAGTCTGGTCAGCTCCAGGAGCAGGGAGAGGGGACTAAAGGGTATTTTTGTTCCTGCACCCTTCAAGTCTGCCCCTGGCCTGGCCAAACTGCTGTATTCCAGGGACATACACCATCTCCACAGGTGTATTCAAGGCACGTCACCGGCTAAAGGTCACACCTTTGCCAGCGTTTGGCTACAAAGCTCAGAGACACTGGAGCTGCCAAGGAGAAACGACCAGTCTTTTTTTTTAAACATGGGCAAAATCGCCTTTTTCTCCAGATGTCATTCTCAGAAACAGTTGCACCATCTTGCCTGAAATGTGTCTAGACAAACTGAGCCTGCCTGGAGAAATTCAGCTTAAATATTAAAGCCGTAAGCAATGGAAAAGAGGAATTACAACTGGGAGCATCACACAGGCAGCAGGACGCAGAGCTACAGCTCCGACTGCAAAGCAGCTCCCTGTGCCTCATCCTCCCGCTGCCTCTGGCTGCGGCTCTGTGTCTCTCCCGCACTGCTGCAGGGTTATAGGCAGCGCAGGAAGGAGGTAACAGGCTCCCCCACACGCGGAGCTGGAGGCTGAGCCAGACACTCCTTGTGCTTTCCAAGTGTGTGGAGGGACTTAAACACCATGGGATGCCTGAGCCCTTGTGAGACCATACCTCTAAGGCTCTTCTTGGGCTAAAGTCATGGACAGTGAGGCCTAATACAGTATAGAAAATGAAGGAGTTTTTCTGCTTGTTTGGACTCCTCTGTGTTTCCCTCTTTGTTTATTATTCTATTCTATTCGATTCGATTCGATTCAATTCGATTCGATTCGATTCTACTCTACTCTATTCCAGCTAGGCACAATCTGGACCAGAGTAAGGAAGAAACAATTATCTCAAGGGAATGGCTTATGTACAGAGTAGGTTTGCCCAGCTTTGTGTGATCCCCGATGTCTTGACAGGCTGAGGGAGGGGGAGTGGGTGTTCACTTCTTTGGGACTGGGGCAGCTCACCAGCAGCAATGTTGCCAGCTCTGCTCAGAAGTCAAGATTTCCCAGCAGCATTTGCCAGTTTAAGTGATGGAGCGTATTGGTTTCCAGTTCAGTAGGTCAGAGGAGCCATGGCTTATGAAAAACACAGTCTGCACTTACTGAGAAGCAGGTTATCAAATATTGTGGACCCAGTGGCAGATCACAATCACAAGGCATTTTAGAATATTCCCACAGATTTGTTACTCCCACAAGGCCCCGTTACTCAGCGTTTGCAGAGCACATGTTGTACTAAGCTGGCACAGTCCTCTCTGCTCTCCCCTGAGGCAGACAATGTCACCTGCTGCAAGGCAGCAGTCAAGGTCCTCCAAGCCTCGGTGGGTACTGTAGGACCAGCACTGGCTTATCTGGACGTGAGGGGGCAAGCTGCGTGGTTTCGCCACATCATACGTATTGCTGAGGCTGGAGGAGATTGGAAATCTTTTTTATTCAGCTGTTCCCTGAAGTTTTAGGCATGTGTTGTTTGGGCTATGCTAGCTCCTAGAAGTCACCAGTCGGGGATAAAGGTCTCATTTATAGTAAAGTTTTATCAAAAGGGCATTCACATTGTAGCCTACCTGTGCTCTGCACCATGCTCCAGCAGAGGCAGAAATCAGCTGAGTGCCACCTCAGCCTCGTGGCACCTGAAAAAAAAGGAAAGACACGTATGGGAGACACCTGGTTTTCACCCCTTGGTTCCTCACAGTCTGAGTTGTGCTAGCCTGTTTCCACTTGCAGTATGAAGGGAGGTTCTTGGCTGGCAGCTCATTACATGTTTTGGTTCCTTGATGCTTCTCCTGATGACTTTCACAGCTGTGCTTGTCAGACTGGAAGGTCCTTTAAACGGAAGGGCCTTAGCCACTGGATTGTGCTTCTTCAGCCTGAAAGAGATGAAATGAGCCCAAACGAGCCTTGAGAGGATACTCCAGAGCAACACTATTTACTCAGCATCTGGAGAAGCCACAGATGTGGGACCCCAGACCCCCCATACGAGGCAGGAGCAATGAGGCACTTGAGATGTCAGTGGGACTTCCCTGTGGTCACATTCTGGCGGCTGTTCCCTGGTAGTCCAGTTGCAGGTGTGTCCCTGATCATCAGTTGGGAACACGGGTGGCCGGGCGAGACACCCAGTACCGCACCCCTGGGTGTGCTGCTGACCATTCCTCCAGCACGGGGTGCGCTGCCTGCAACCTCATGGGTTGGAGAGATGGGAGCAGGGTGGGATGCTTAAGAAAATCAGGGCTTTCAAAGCCCCTTTGCGCCTTGGTGGCTGAGGTCCCTGTCCCTCCTGCTGGTCACTCGTGATGGCAGGCAGGCAGGCATGGCTGCTCTGCAGGGATAAGACCCCTAGGAAGTTTCTGAACTACCATCCCCGCCAAGAAACTGAGCGATGCTGCATCAGCAGGAGAGGTTTTGAAAATACTGTTGAGGTCTAAAATGCTCACCTCCACCTGCCCCTGCCGCTGTGGGGGCGAGCTGACCCCCGTGTGCCCCCACTGCACTGGCTGACTGCCCGGGGCGCCCGGTCCCCTCTGCCCCGCGGCACACGCCCGGGCAGCCATCCCGCCGAGCCCCGGCAGCCATCCCGCCGAGCCCGGGCGCCGCAGCAGCCTCTCCGAGCAGCTCCGAGCAGCCTCCCGCCCAGACACAGCCGGAGAGGCGCAGAGCCCGCGCCCGGGCGCGCCGCCGGCACCTCCCCGCCCGCTCCCCGCACCGACAGCCGGGGCCGCCGCGGAGCCGCCGGCCGCTGCCTCGCCCCCCCGTCCCCGCACGGATGCCGCGGGGCGCACGGTAGGCAGCGCGGCGGGGGCTGCCCGCCCCCGTTTCGGGCCGGGAAGCGGCTCCCCCCGCGGGGCCCGGAGCTCCGTCGGCTTTCCGTCCCGGCGGCCGGCAGCGCAGGCCCCGGCGCCAGAGCATCGGTGAGGCGGGGGGAACAGCCCGGGGACCACGGCCTCTCCGCCGCAGCAGGGCGGGCGGGGGGGCGGAGCGGCGGCGGCCCCGGCCCCTTCCCCTTCCCCTGCCGGTGCCGGTGCCGGTGTCGGGCGGCGCGGGGGGCCCGCGGGGAGAGGAGGAAGGAAGGAGGCGGCGGGCGCGGCGCGGCGGCGGCGCGGGGCCTGGAGCGGAGCGGGGCCGGGACCCCCCCAGCAGGTCAGTCCGGGGCGGGGGTCGGTGGCGGGGCGGGAGCTGCGGTCCGGGCTGCGGGGCTCAGCCGGCGCCTGCCGCGGCAGCGGGCGAGGGGCCCGGCGGGCAGCGGGGCTCCAGCGAGGGGTGGCTGGGGTGTCTCCTGGGGTGTCTCCTGGGTCGGTCGGAAGGTCCTGCTGGTGGGGTGATTGGGGTGGGGAGGAAGGCGCGTCGTGCATGGGGCTAATCCCGGGCCCCCGGGCTTAGCTGCGCCTGCCGGGTGGGCCTGGCTGTGGGACTGCGCTGGGGGATGCTCAGGGCAACTTGGGTGACCCCCTGGGCGGGTCTGCCAGCGCCGCGCTGGGCAGCACCCGGGTACAGCTCGCGAGGGCGACTCTGCGGGTCCAGGATACAGGGGTGGGCTTGGTTTGCTGTTGTAGGAGATTTTTGGGTACTTAGCTCTGTTTAGACGCTGTTTTCCTGCCCTCGTTCTGGACCACGTACCAACGTGGCTGTAAGTAACGCTTGTCCCCACCCGCCTGAAGGGCGGCTGAGGCCCAGCGAGGTGTGGGGGCTTCCCTGGGCTGCTGGAGTAAGTCAGCGGCAGAAGCAGAATGCGAGCCCCAGCCGCTCTGTGTCCTTTCCCTGGCCTGCACTGCTGTCCTCTGATGCGAGATAAAATGTCATCCCACCGCTGTGTCATGCCATGGCTTGTACTCAGTCCCCACGTCATCCTGGCCACAGAGTCCTCCTTCCAGGAGCCACACCTGACGGTGTTAGAAACACTTTGTGCTGGCCGGAAGAAGAGGGGGAGTCTCTCAACATTTGTCCCTCCAGCTTTTGAGAGATTGATGACTCTGAAGGGGCTGTTGTGTCAGGATGATCTAATGACCTGGTCAAGCCGCTCTCCCTCCAGTTTAAGACTTCCTCTACATCTGTCCACAGATCAAGGCCTTGCCTTCTCCCTCACTTGCTTCCCCATCTTCTCTAGTGGCAGCAGTGCTGCACAGTGGGTTTTGCAATTCAAGAAACCTCCTGAGCAGGACCAGTGTTTTCCAGGAGAAAGAGAGAGAGAGACCTTTGTCCGGCTGGCGGATGTTATTTCTGCATGAACATCGTTTTCCTTTTAACCTTTTAGCCACCATCTCCAGCACTGATCTGCACTCCTGCCTTCTCCCCTTTCAGAGAGTTCAGGGGGTGGTGGACAGAGAGCGAGAAGGTGAGGGGAAAGCTGGGTGGGCAAAAGAGGTATGAGAAAGGACCTTGCCCCATGCTGGGATTTTACGATGCAGTGTGACAGGCCAGGCTGCCTGTCTGAGTGGATGAGAGAATGCGAAATAATAGGTGCTGTTGAAGAGGTCTGCGGTATTTGTTCAGGGGAAAAATGGGGGGAAAGTGTGGAAAAAGCAGAAGGCAGAAAGACTGGCCCTGAGACCAGACCTGAACCCTGGCCTCGGTGCCTTCCCTGCTACCCTGCAAAATGGTGGTCAGGGCTGGGCAGCAGATGGAGAGGGAGGCAGAAGCAGCTCCTTCAGGAAGGATTTGTCTTAAGTAGCCTGGGCAAACAGCCATTGGCAAACAAATAAGTAATGAATAAAAGCAGGGAGGCCGCTGGCACCCCTGCAGCCTCTGACTCCATAGCACACATGGGCTTTTCTAGCTTCCCTGTAAGCTTAAACCTCTGCCTTCTTCCCATGGCAGTATCCTGGCTCCTGTCTTCCTGTAGCTCCCATCTGAATGCCTTTCAGCCGTTTTATTTTTTTGCATGATAACACTTGAATCGCTCTGTAGCTGCTCGCCTCTTCAAAGCTTTGCCTGAGGTTAACTAGTTCGTCCCTGGCTTGGTGGCTGCTGACATTGGTAAGCTTAGGGTGGTCCTGCAAACGGGGACAGAAATAGCACTGCTTGCTGGGGATGCTGGTCAGGGGTGTGCATGGACCCTTGTAGGTAAATACTGTCCTCATTCCATGCAGAGACTTCTGGCCCAAGGGAAAGTAAGGCAGATTTCATCACAGCTTTGGAGACTACATCTACAGAGTTGTAAAAGTAGGAGTGTCACTGCTTTAAAATATTCCTTGCAGGAAATACTCCCGTCTTAACAGACTGCGAGAACTTTCCCAAAGCAGCAAGGAGAGGGAGAAGTGTTTCTAACACCCACAAGTGAATTCAATTGATATTAAACTAATCAGTCACCTAAACTCTTAGGCAAGCATCAGTCTGCTGTGCAAATGCTGACTCCTCCGTGAGTCCTAAAACCAAAGCCTTCTGCCGTTGTCACTTCTGCGTTTGGTGAAACAGCTCTTCTTAGCTACTTTAATTGCTGTAAATATATTTCATGTACTTAGCCCTAAGTTTGAAGAAAACATTGCATTGCTGATGCAATGCGCTCAGAGCAAAAGTGCGTTTGCTTGGAGATCATTTCAGGAGAAGCAGTTCCAGTCCCAATTTCCTTCAGCTATGGCTTGATTACATTCAGTCCTAACCAGCTATCAGATCCCTTAACGACGAGAGATCTTAGAGCTTTTGAGGATCCCACTTGGCATCTACCTGCGCTTTAAGATGCCTAAACATCTTTTAAAAGCTGGCTTGAGGTTATTGCTCCAAAGGTAGCTGGGACTGGTAATTAGCCTATGATCACACCTTGTTATTAGGTGGGGACAATGGCAGCAGTTTGCTCACACCATTACAACAGCAGCCGTGTGCGGGCCCTTCCCATCGCCCAGGCCGCTATTGTTGCTGGTTAATGGGTGAGATTGGGCACGGCAGGTCCCACAGGGCCTCTCTGCAGAGGCAGGGGGAGGTGGGGTGCAGTAGCCTGGCAAGGTGCATGGTCTCCCCTCTCCCAGCCCGCTGCTCCAGTCCCTGCATCACCCTCACCTCTCTTGTGGTTCAGCCACCGTTCAATCTCACACCTCCTCACCAGGTTTGCTTTTTAGGACTCATCTTGGCATTTACCTAAGCCCCAGCACTGTGCTGCCTTGCCTGTCCCCATACAACCCTCTCTTAGCAGATGACTTTGTTGGCCTAAGAGCTGCAGCCATGCTAAGGGCTGCAGAAAAAACCTCTTTGGCTGAGAAATTGCCTTCCTAATTGAAATTACCGTAATGTTGCCCAGCCTCTGGGGAACATGAACACCACGGTATGGAAGTGTTTCTACATCAGGATCAGTTGTGCTGTTCCCAGCAGAGTCCCCATGAGAAGCTGTGGGTACCATTTTGACCAAGGAGGAGCTTCTATGCTGTTGTAGTTTGATCTCAAATAAAAATGTGTTTAAAATGGAGTACCAGAGCAGAGAGGCTCAGTGCTCCTGTTCAGTGGGAGCATGTGAAAGCTTTGGGCGACCCGATTCCCCTACCCCCAGCACCAACATCTTGTGTCTTGTCATCTGCAGATTGTGGGTGAGCCGAGAGGAAGGCAGGATCTGAATGAGTTAAGCTCCACTGCACCCCCAAGTGCTAAAAGGCAGGTTGTGAGAGGTAGAAAAATATGTCGTCATGTAATTTTGAGTTCCTCCTAACAGAGAGAGGAAGGGGCTCTGGCCCTGCTTGGCCAGGGAGCACTTTACTGTTAGCTGGGAGGTGGTGGTAGGAGGCAGCTGGGGCAGGAGGTGACGGAGATTGAGACAACGAGCCCCTTGATGTGCTGCGTTGGATGGGGTAGGGGAGACCGAAATTCAGAGAAGGTAGAGGTGGGGGATTTAGGGCAAACCTCAGGTTTGGAAGGATAGCTGGGGAGCAGCTCCCAGCTGTGGCCCAAAGTGAGCCCACCAATGCAGCTCGTAGGATCCCAGCAAGTACTGGGACAGCCCCTAGTAGCCTGGGGCTTGGGACCCACTTGACTGGAGCACCTGGTTGCAACAACAGGTTGGGATGAACAGGCTGCCCAGGGAGGTTGTGGAGTCTCCTTCTCTGGAGATATTCAAAACCCGCCTGGACACAACCCTGTGCAACATGCTCTAGGTGAACCTGCTTTGGCAGGGGGTTGGACTAGATGATCTTCAGAGGTCCCTTCCAACCCTTAAGCATTCTGTGATTCTGTGATTCTCAGTGTGTCTCTGGCTTGGAGCAGAGTCTCCATCCTTGGAGATATTCAAAACCTGCCTGGACATGGCCCTGAGCAACCTCCACTAGCTGACCCTGCTTTGAGAAGGGAGGCTGGACTAGATGATCTCCCTTCAGCCTCAACACTTCTGTGATTATTTGTCCTATCTTCTGACAAATTCAGTCACCATGGGATAATCTCCAAGGCAGCATTAGAGAAATGACCAGAAGTCTGGAGGTTTGCCTAGCTCCCCTGAGCCTGCAGCAGCAGTCTGGAGGTCTCTACACCAGTAAAGAGACTCCCAGGGCTTTCAGGCTCCAGGCTGGAGACATGCACCATTCATGTGTTTCTGGGCTGCTTCTCTCAGAGGGAGGTCACAGATTGTCAGAACTTCACAGAAGGGAGGTAAAAAGTGGCAAAAATGGCAGAGAACCAAACCAAACTTCGTAGACTTCAGATAAGTTGGATCTGTGCCTTGTTTGGCTCTTGACCTGCTGCTGAGTAGGATGGATGGATTAAAATCATGATTTAAATTAATGGTCAGAAAGCCACGACCTAAGTATCTAGTTTTAATCTTGTGGTGTTTGTACACTTCTGCTCTTTTCCTAAGGACAAGTTGCTTCACAGTGGTACTTAGGGCTGAGCAGGAGGCTGTACCACGCTTAAGTGAGTGGGTTTACAGTGTAACATATGGTTATTTAGATTCTTAATGTCTCTATTTCTTGCATCAGAAAATGGTGAGTGACACATTTCTTTATTAGATATCACTTCATTATTTACTATAAATTTGGTCCAGCTGTATTTCAGTGGCAAATGAAATTCAATTCAAAATGCAGAAAGCAAGCATTTAAAAAATGGTTTCTAGTTGGTTAAATAAAACTGCTTAAAATGTATGGGTGCACAAAAGAAAAAGAATAAGTTTATGAAAGCATTATTTGTATATGTAATGAATTTAACAATACTATATTACTATACTATATCATATTACTATAATACTGTATTGTAAGAACAGAATTTTATTATAGGAGATGTAAAATATAACCAGTGATATAACCCGACTATTTCTGGTTTTTATGAATTCAGACTAGTAGAGATTATCCTCTCACACTTCATCTTCATTGGGCTTGGAAAGGGAACCAGGCTCTCCTGCATTAACCTGGAGTAATTTTCTGAACTTTGACTAAACTAATCAGTGTGCTAAATTAATTTAAATGTTCTTTTTTCCTGTGCTTTCAAAAAGATTGCTGCTGTCAGAGCCGCTTTTGCTCCAGGCTTTAGCTCCAGGTGCCCAGCCAGTGAGCAGATCTGGCAGCAAGGACATGCTGCATGAATTTCTACTGACTTTTTTTTCACTGATGAGAGTGATCTGAGGTCTTAGCATGTAGGTTGTTGTAAATTCCAGTTTTAAATTGGCTGTCTTTTAATTTAAAAAGTTTTTAGTTCAGACAAAATCTGATTAATTTTAAGTCAGGTATATGTTTCCAAAAGTCATAATTCTTTCATTTGTTCTAGTTCCAAGTGCTCTTTATTGCTTTTTCCTTTCATATTACACTGCTGCTAATCTCCTCATCACGCAGTTTCGTTGGATTTTTCTATTGGGAGGTTTTCATCAAGTTTAATTTTCTTTCATCTGAGTTTTTGATTTCTTGTGTTTTCTTCCATGAAATTTCATCAAATTCTTCCTTGTTCAGAAACAAAAAAACCAACCCCAACCAAGCGAATACTGCTTGTAACAGCTGCAGTGGCTGGGCCGCCTCCTGAGAACGGTGCATTTTAAAGACTTTCAGGTTAGTTCAGTCATTGCAGGAAAGTCAGAGGATGGATGTTTCTGCAAATACAGTCCTCTGATATCCTTCACATTGACTGGAGAAACCTAGCTATGCAAAACTTTAGTAACTGGACTTGTAGAAACTATGACCATGGCCTCAGCCGTGTCTTGGGTACGTATGTACACTATCAGGACTACAGCTTTAAGTGTGTTCTGGAGTAATCATTAGGTTTCAGGATTCCATCATCCCAGCAGCTACTTCTGAGGGGCCAGCTGTTTATTTGGACAGCCCTTGTACAGAGTCAGACTTCAGGGGATTCTTTCCCTTCATAACGAGGAGGTGAATTTCTGGCCCTTGTGAAAGGCATGTTGCGGTTGGTTTCAGCAGAGAAGGAATTTCACGCTACATTTCTTTGGGATTGGGATTTTTTGTGGAAAATGTCCTGGGGGCAGAATAAGTTTCTGTACATCTGTAGCCTTTAATGTCCCAGCTAGGAGCGATGCTCGGGGTTGTCCCTCCACCTCACCAGCTGCCCATGGGAGCCTGCCATGCCAGTACTGTGTCCTCCCCACCCCATCCCCTGGGGTGGCAGAAGGGGTGTGCAGGCGTGTGATAGGACTTGCTGAGCTTTGGGTCCGATTCTGCTCTCAGTTTTGCACGCTGGCTGCCCACTTGCTGAACATGCTGGGGAAAGCTCTCCGTTCCCCGGAGCTCGCCTTGGTCAAGAGATGGGATGCGGGGAGGACGTTTGGCATCAGCAGGGTGGTATCTCGCTCCCTCATTGAACAAAGCTAATCCAGGTATGCCTGGTGGCCATGCCATGTGTGTGGCCAGCCTGGTGCTCTGTGCAGTGCCAGCGGCATTGCTGGAGCCCACTCTCGTGTTCAAGCTGGTCCTGCAGCTCGTTTAGCACAGAGTCTCTCCCTGCCATCGTGAGCATCAGGAGGAGACTTCCCAGTGGCCTTCTGTGTCTCCTCACACCTGGTTTTTGGTCCTTTTTTGGTCCCCTCCCTCCAGCATGACATCCATGTGCCCCACAATGGAGCTGTGCTGCCAGGGGAAGCATGGAAAGCAGCCAGGCAGGATATGGAGACCAGTGTGTCCTGCGGGTGTTCCTGTGCCCAGGGAAGAGGCAACAGCGTGGGATTCAGCATCACTTAAATATTGATCCCCGCCGCTCTGGCGGAGGGTTTGGCTGCCTGTGCAGAGCTCTGCTTACCCTCCCGGGGCTGTGGTCAACACAGGGATGCTGGGGTGAGCCGGACCCTCCGCAGCACCTGCGGTTGCACAGCTTTTTGTCTCGAGTAAGCGCAGGTGCAGCGCTGGCACTGGTGAAGCAGAGAGGTGTTTCAGGGCGGGATGTGCTCATGCTTTACTGGAAGTGCTGGTTGCCCCAGGGAGCCAGGATGAGAGGCAGTGACTGTGCTGAGGTCTCGTGCACTCTCACCTTGGGTTTTCTCAAACTGTCTGGAGGCTCTTTGTGTTTCCAGGTGGGGAGATGCTTCCCAGAGCAGGGACAGCAGCTGTGCAGTACAGCGTGCACCAAACTGCCCCTTACATCAGCCATGTAGTGGATGAGGAGGTGGAGACCCTCGTTCATTTAGTAAATGCCTTGCTGGTGCTGCAGAGGCCAAGTATGAGATCTCGAGGTGCTCACTGCAGGGCTGGCCCAGCCAGGCAAGAGCAGTGTTCATGGTGGCAGGTTTGGGATGTGCTGGGTGGGGATGCAGGCAGGGAGAACAGCATATTTGAAACCAGGCAGAAATCAGGAGCCTGGGCTGGGGCTGGGCCGGAACACCCAGCCACTGTGAAGACCCTGCTGTATCAGTGCTGTATCCCTGAGCATCTCTCCCAAAACAGACAGAGCCTGTCTGATTCCTGCTAATTGTGGCAGGGCCTCAATAGCTGCTGGGCTGTGCAGAGGCTTGCAGTAGCTGTTGCTGGGACACTGCTCCCTGCCTGAGCCCCCAGATCTGTATTCCTTGTGCTGGCGCTGCTGTGCCCAAAGCGCCCTGGAAGGACAAGGGACCGTGGGCTTGGGGAGGCTCCTTTTGCAGCCATCTGCTGCAGTGCCGCATGTTTAATTTCCTTTCCTTTCCTCTTCCACGTGAGCGGTGATGTTGTGGAGGGCAGGGGGTGGCTGCCTGGGGACCCCGTGCTGCTGGCAGGGTGGGCAGAGCGGCACAGGGGCTGCTGGCCCTTCCCCAAGTGCCAGCCTGGCTGCGTGGCCCTGTGTGCAGGGAAGGCAGGCTTGTGCAGAGAAACCGGGAACAATCTCTCTGCCTCCTTGCACGTAAAACTTGCCATCCTGATCTTTTTTCCCGTTTTCCCCCTGATCCCAGATAGGCTTTATCCAAGGCTGACTTGCCCACAGAGCATCTCTGATGCTGGCTGTTGGATGTGGCATGTTTGAAAAGATGTGACCCCCACCCCCAGACCTGCCAGGCTGGGCTGACAGCCCCTACGCAGTGCTGTGTCACCTGCTCTTGCAGCGGGAAGAGCTTGCAGGTCGCTCCGTGACCACCCTGCTGCCAAATCTGCCATCTGTCTCACCACGTCCTCGGGGCAGTGCTGTGCCTCCTGACCCACAGCTTCTCTCCTCCCAATGCCTTCTCCCTTTCCCAGCCCGGCTGCTGTACATGCCCAGACGTGACACTTCCTTCTCTGCCTGAAGGGAAAGAAATGATTTCTTGTGTTTTCCTCCGCCACATCCAGCACTCCCGATGCCCCTTGCGCTGGCCGTGGGCAGCTGGTGGCCGGTGGGCACGGCCGGAGCGGGGCAATAAGGCAGCACGGTGGGTGCGGGCAGTGACAGCCTGCAGCACTGGCACAGCAGAGGCTACATGCTGACCGTCTGTGCCCTGCTCACCCCGCTGTGCTGGGCCACCCGCCTGCGGTAGGTGTGTGTCGGGGGATCATGAACCCCCGCCCTTGCCATGCATCTTGTCCCCACTCTGAGATGCACCGATGTGCCCATCCCAACAGTCCCGTGATTTCCCTCTTATCTCTGATGCTCCAGGGCCATTTGACTCCCCAGAATCCTCTCCATGGGGGAGATGAGAGCAGGCTGGTGGGTGTGATGGGCTGTCGGATCTGCTCTGCTTGGCTCTGCTCTGTGCTGAGGCAGGTACGTGGCTGGGGCTATGTTTGGTTGTCCTGGGCAAGGGGAATTCCCCAGGGTCAATGGGAGTGATGGAGACAAGCTGTTTTGTTGGTGTGCTCAAGCACCTGTCGCACTGCGGGGAGGCTGGAACAGTTGGTGCTTTGCAGAGCTGCATGTCTGCAGCTCCATGCGCGCCTGGGAGAGCTGCCTCCCTTCCCAGCCACAGCATCAGCAGCAGCTTTCCTCTGATGTCCCCCAAAGGCTGTGTGGGCTTCAGAGGTGGCTGGATGTGTGCCCCAGTGACCGGGGGAGACCGACTGCATGCTCCCTCTGCTGCCCCAGCGACGAGCAGCACCGGGCTGGCCCTGCATAGGGGCAGGATTGGGCAGGCAGCTGGCCCACGGCCCAGGCAAAGGCAGCACAATCTGGTGTTGAGATGATGAGATGGGTTCAGTCTCTTCCATCCTCCTTTTCACGGACCAAATTTGCTTGCACGCTGGGGGTGATTTGGTGGGTCCTCTATGGATGCATCCCCAGGGGATGGAGGTGGCTGAGCCAGACCCTGGGGAGCACCTTCTCTCCGTGTCCTCCCGTTGCAGGCCCCTGTGTTCACCATCAAAGGCTTCCCCTTCCCTTTGATGCGGTATTGACTCAAACTGGTATGCTGAGAGCTAATCTCTCTGGCACGGCGGGATGTGGCTAGCACAGCAGCTGCCGGGGCCATCCCTGCTTGTGTAACCTGGCGGTGCTGGAGCCTTCGCTGAGCTGCCAGCTCCCACGCTCCCAGGGCGGCGTGATTCATCCCAGTCGTCTGGTGTTACCCAAATCTGCTCGGAAGCTGGGCAGAGGTGGGAAGAAGGCCTCATCGGGGCCAGGATTGGCGAGCGGTGTGCTCGTGGGCTCCTGCTGCAGCCCAAACCTCGCTCTGCTCCTGGTACCCGAGCACAGGCGATAGAAATGTTCTAGCTCTGCAGATGCTCTGAAATCATATTTTTGTATGTGTGTGTGTATGTATATATATAGTGTTGTAACCCACTGCTCTCAGGAAGAAGCTTTTGTGCTTGCAGAGAGGGGAGATGGGCAGGGCATGAGGGTTTCTTTGCTCCCGCAGCAGAATCAGTTGTGGGGATCATTGTGGCTGCTCGAAGCCGGGGAGGAGTGAAGGGGGGGAGGCTGGCAGCAGCCGGGCGCCAAGGCCTCCCCCAGAGCAGCGCAGACGGAGGTGTGTGGGTGGCCTGAGGAGAAGGGGATCAACGGGACAAGCATGATGCTGCCCCCCTTATACTGGTGCCTGGGAGGCTGTGGGATGAGAGTGCTCCATGGCAGGGTGCCCCAGGTCCCTATCAGGCAGCAGCGGGCTGGAGTGGAGCAGAGCTGGACCCTGCAGCATGGGTGACAGACCCCTGCTAGCCCACCATGTGCCCACACTTGCCCCCTGTCGCGCAGCAGGGTTGCGGGCATCAGCTGCGAGGAGGGATGGCTGGAGCTCAGCAGCTGAGAGCTGCCACGCAGGGGACTTGAAATGCGCCCGCTTTCTCCACCAGCTCAGCGGTGAGGTCCCTGCCATCAAGGGATGGCATGGCATGCCATGCCATCCCGGCTGGGCAGGACACTGGGGTGCAAAGCCACCAGAGTTTCCTGGTCCAAGCAGTGCAGTACTGGGCTTCCTGGTCTCCATCCCTGTCATGCACGGCCCAAGTCCTCTCCTTGCCAGTCTTCTCCTTCCCTCTGTCCTGAGGTGAGGTTCCCTGCGCTCACTGGTGATGGCTGTAGCTGTGCTGGCTGCTCCCGTGGCGGGCAGTCTCTCTGCAGCAGGTGGCTTTATAAAAGGCAGCAAATAAACCTCCCACTCTCCTCTCCACCTCCCACAGCCCCTGCTCCCCAGACAGTGGAAGGGACTCGGGGAAGAAAGAGCTGCCTTTTTCCCTATCTCCATGCTGCCTTTTCCCCCATCTCCAGGGACCACAGTGCTCCTCGTACATTGTGGCAATGTGAAAGATGCCCGTGACCTGCAGCGACAGCTTTGGGCTGGCCCTCGACTGCAGCAGAGCTGCTAATGGTTTCCATATAGGTTTCCATGAGGGAGTGTTTTTCCCAACAGAGGTGGCACTTTCCTTCACAGAAGCCTGAAATTCCTCCTCTGTTTGAGCATGGTTACCTGGGTGGAGGAAGAAGCAATCTGCCTGTAAATGCCCGACATCCCACTGCCATCGCAGCCTTATTGAGAGGTGCCTTCCTTGGCCTTCGATGCCAAATGGCAGCTACTGCTGCTGGGCTGGCTGTGCGTGGGCACAGCATGCCATGGCCTTGGAGCTGGCAGGCGATAAGCAGCCCAGGGGTACCCTTTGCGGGGAAGCTCAAGCCCTTCCCTAGGGCTGGCTGCTGCAGTGGCCCTCAGTCACGCAGGCAGCAGGGGCTGGGAGTTGTCCTCATCTGTGCATATCATTGTTAATTAATTGCAAGCACGGGGGTTGCTCTGGGGACTGTCGACAGCTTTCAGCATCCCAGCTTGGAGCAGGGACCTGGTGGTACCAGGGGGTCTCTTCACTGTTTTCCTGAAATACTATTTTCCTGGTGCATGTGCATGTGCATGCGCACGTGTGTATGTTAACTGACATACAGGATGACTCCCTGCCCCTTTCCCACTTGTGAGCAACCTGGGTCTCCGTCCCCTGCGGTCAGCCCCGTTTTTTTCATAGAATCATAGAAAAGTTTGTGTTGGAAGGGACATTTAAAGGCCATCTAGTTCGACCCCCCCTACAATGAGCAGGGACATCTTCAACTAGATCAGGTTGCTCAGAGCCTCGTCCAACCCGACCTTGAATGTTTCCAGGGATGGGGTATTTACCACCCCTCTGGGCAACCTGTGCCAGTGTTTCACCACCCTCATAATAAAAAATTTATTTCTTATATCTAGTCTGAATCTACCTTCTTTTAGTTTAAAACCGTTACCCCTTGTCCTGTCGCTACAGGCTCTATTAAAAAGTCTGTCCCCCTCTTTATTATGAGCCCCCTTTCCTGTCTCTCTGCTCCCAGCCATTGCCCACTGGCAGCCCGGCAGCTCCCTGCCCTGCACTTGGGCTGGGCCTGGCCTGGGTAATCCTTTGTGCTGAAGAGTGTTGATTTAAGCGTTATCAGAGGACAAGGGTGCACGATGGAGAATGAGCGATGGGCCGCTGCCCTGGTGAGCTTGCAGCCCAGTTAGCTTCTGTTGGCTCAGTGCTTTGCACACACGAGGTGCGGTGTGAGGGGCTGAGCACGCTGTGTGCGCAGCGGGGTATTGAAATCTAAACCAGACACGGGTTAGGGCCAGCCTGCAGTGGCAGCTTAGTTAAATGTGGCGAAAAGGGCTGGGGGTGGAACGAATAAACTCCTCTCCAGTTCTTCCTTCCCAATCGCAGTGTGCTGGCTCCAGCAGCCGCTGGCTCGCACATGCGTGGAGGCGGCGCTGGAGAAGAGCTGCTCCGTGCACGGCGTCTCCCACGCGCTGGCCCAAACCAACCTCCCTGTCTGTAGATCTCACCGTAAGCACTGTTTGCTCTCGGTTGCCTGAGGTTTGGCTTTATTCTCACACTGAGGAGCTCTGCAGTGAGTCAGTGCTGCCCTGCTTGGTCCACAGCATCCCTCTGGGAGAAGGGGCTTGTGCAGGTGGCTGCCGTACTGCAGAGGAAGGCCACAAATGTCATCCTGCAGAGAGCCCTGCTGGAGGCCAGGGGCTGAGACGTCATCTCGTTCAAAAACTTGATACGTGGAGCTTAGTCTGTCCTAGTGCCAAAACGCAGCCACCCTGGGTCTGCATGGCGGGGCCAGGGAAGAAGGGGAAGGCAGGGAGCTGGGGGCAACGTGGCAGCCACTGCAGGGGCACGTGGCAGGGGAGCCTTTTGCTCTCAAATACTGTATTGGTTTCGGGTGAGTCCCTGGGGCAGCATGACCCTGTGCAGGGTTTCCTGAAGGTGGTGGCAACCCGCCACTCCTGAGAGCAGAAAAACTTGCCTGGCTTCCCAAAATGGGGTCACAGCCTCACCCTCCCAGTGTTAGATGTTTAGATGGTCAGTGTTGGCAGGGCAGGTTGGGAGTGGTAGGTAAAGAGAGGAGAGCAGGAAGGACACACATTTTCTGTCCCAGGAACAGACACCTCTTCCCTCATCCTGCTGCCCAGTGGTCCCTCGCGGTGGGTTCCTGTGCCTCCACACCATCCCTTTCTGCAGGAAGCTCCCAGACATACACGAAGCATTGGGGACAGGAGTGGCGGGCTGAAGGACAGCAGGTGCTGAAGGCGGGCTCACCACTGAGGGGACGGGACTCGCCGTGGGGTTTGCATCCCCAGGGCCTGGGTGAGCTTGGGGGCCAGCCGCTCCCCCAACCATCCTGCCCTGGCTGGCAGTAAGCCTGGTGGGCATCATGCCCCTTGGTGGGAGAGCAGTGCCAGAGCTTATGGGTGGGGAAGGTGATGTTTATTTGTACCATCTTTAAGCAGGTTTATTTTACTCAGCCATGCACTCACACACGTTTTCTCATTGATCCCGCTCACTCCCACACTCATACCCACCATCCTCATGAGCACCCCGTCACGTGTGGTCAGTTGTGGGTGATACGGGGACAAGGGGCACCAGCTGCTGAGTCCTCCTCACCTCTCTGGGTAATCGTATCTTCGTTGGCAATGACAAAACTAGTTTTTGAGCAGGTGTTTTGTACCTGTTAGGAGTCATCTGTTGCTGCAGAATGGTCCTTTGCCTCCAAGCCTTACTGACCCCAGCCTCTGTAGCCCACCAGCCAGGTTGCCGCTCATGGTGTGGTTCTCCTTGTTTGGAAGATGCATCTGGTTTCCGGCAGGCTAACAGGACGGGCTGGTGTATGCCCCGTGTGAGGCAGCTGCCATCCTACTGGTGATGGGACGGGGTCTTCTGCTGGTGGGGTGGGGCACATCATTCACACCAGTGTCAGTGTTTGTGCTACCAATCTCTCTGCATCCAATGCCTTGGCTCCCAGCAGGGTCTGGCTCCACTCTCCATGAGTCTGTGGGTCACAGCCGTGGGGAGGTAGGCACTGTCACAGTGGGGTTGGTCTCCTGTGCAGGCACCTGCCCTGAAGATGCTGAAGATGGTGCAAAGAGCCCTGCCCAGGCATGCTGCTGCCCCATGCCCGCTCGCCCCACAAGCCAGGAGCAGCCTGACCCTCTCTTTGGTTTTTGGATCTGGAGGCCATGACTCTAAGAGGGAAGAGTGAAGGGAGAACCAGGGAGGAATGCCTTGGACCCCCGTGGGGTTTTGGAGGGCCATATTTGTGGTCCTGTCCCCTCTGTGCTTGTTCCCCTCGGGGATGGATGTGGCCCGTGGTGTGCCTGTTCTCCCATGCACCGAGCTACAGGGACGGAGAGGTCACCATGCTCTTTGGTGCCAAAACTGCCTGTGCTGGGGTGTGTGCTGAGCTCAGCACAGGGTGTTGATGAGCCTTTTCCCAGCCAGAGATTGTTAGTTGTGCTGAGTCAGCGGCAGTGGCTCACGTTTCCTGGCCTCCCCATCACTGCAGTCCCGCAAGGTCGGTCACTGCAGTCCCGCAAGGTGGGATGCTGGAGGTTCGCCTCCCTGCCCGGTGCTGGGCACACCAGGACACGAATCTGATCTTCCTGTTACAGTGGTCCTCATTCCCCCCCCTCGCAGCCTGGCCACATCTCTTTGCGAAGGAAGAAGGATGCAGAGGCAGGCAGGTAGCGGGGCTGCTTGCTTTGTAGGAGGCACGGTCTGGCTCCTCAGCCTGGCTTTTCTGCTGGGGTCGCGTGGCCACAGACAGCTCCATCAGCAGCCCTGTGCCCTGGTTGCCCACCCGCCAGCCAAAATGAGTAATCCCCTCCCTGGCAGAGCAGGACGACGAGGCTGGGTGAGCACAGGCATGCCGAGAAGCCTGACTTAGTCATCTGAGCCCTCCCAAGACGTTGTTTTGGTGTTTTGCTACTCCAGCTGTCTGTGAATCCCCTAGCAAATGATTTGGCTGGCAGGGTGCTTCAAGGGAAAGATAAATTTTGAAAAATTGCATTCGCATAGAAGACATGCCTTATTTTTAATTGGAAATCTGATTCTCTGGATTAGTGCCCACCCAACCGGAGAGGAGAAGCATATGCTGGTGTATCAACAAAACAAACAGGGCACTGAATATTCAAGGCAAACCTAACACACTGGAAATGCTCCATAGAAATTATCCAGCAACTCGCTTTCAATGGCAAATCTCGTACATTCACTGTCCATTCACATCCATCGCAAAGAGGAGAAAGAAGGATTGCTTTTCTCTATTGCTCTGCATGTTTTCTGACCCTATTTTAGCATCTTTCCTCTAAGTAAGACCTAGATTGTGTAGACCATATTCTGTGATTTCTGCCTTTACTTTATTGCTTCATTTCCCCAGCTGCAACCCTGTCCACTCCTGTGTTTCTTAACTTGCCCATTGCTGTCGCTCCTCCAGGACAGCAGCTGCTCTGAGGGACACGTGTCTGTGGTTGGCATCTGGAGGCATTGCCTCATACACAGCTAACAGGAAGCTCTCCCAACACCTTCTGGAGGTGAAGGTACCAACCCAGCTCTGTTATTCACAACAATATTTCCTCCTCTGGCCCTTAAAGATAGGGAAAAGCACAATGGCGGTGTCGTAGCTGGGAACAGGAACTGGTCTGATGATGCTGTGGGGTTTGTTTGGACCTTTAAGATACGATCGCAGAGTGCTGTCACCAGAGTATTGCAAAATGCTGAATTATCTCATACGTCTGGTGTGAAAATTTAGCTTAGGTGTTTCAACAGTGGCTTTAAGTCTGACCTACAGCGTCCTTGTGATCTCACTCTGTATATCAAGTAAGGTATCTCCTCCAGTTGGAGGGAGGTTGAACATGTCCTACAGGTCTGAGTTTAAGCTGTTCCCAGTGCACATGAGCAGAAATCTCTTGCCGTTTCTGCTGCATGTGCTGTTCCTGGAACATTTACATGATTTACTTTTAGCTGGTTGTTCCCAATGGTTATTTTAATGGTAACGCTGCAGCTATATAATTTGCATAAGCTTTTCTAAGATCAGAACCATGAAAGGGGAGATTAGCTGGAATGGTCTAGAAAAGTACCAGTTTGGGTATTTGCTGGTGGGTTTCCATGGGTATCTGGGGGTGAAGGGACCAGGGAAAAGGCAGGAGAATGAGCTTGAGATCAGTTTCAGAGGACTCATGATACACCGCAAGGGCTGCATTACAGGCCTGAGCATGGCGTGACGACTCCTTTGGGCAACAGAGTTGGAGGTGCCTAAGAGAGAGGGGACAGATCTGGACCGGTGGCTTCTGCTCCTGAAATTTCTCTGTGCAGTAAGACTCTGGCACTGAAACAGCAATGCTGGGTGGAGCAACAGGAACCGGTTGGGCGGGGTGGGTGAAGGCTTGCATTTGGGAGGCTTGTGGGCAGGAGAGCTGGGGGCAGGAGATACTAGCAACATCTCCAGGAGGAACCTGTTGCTTTTGGCCACAGGAGCAAAATATCTGCTACTGGGGAAGGGGCCAGCAACAACGACTTGATAGGAAAAGACAACCTGTACTGATCCCCGTGAAAATCCCCCTCACCCCGCCATCCTCCAGCAGGATGTTCCTCCTATGAGCATGAAGATGGTGCCTAGAAACAAGCTGCAGGATCTTACTGCTGGGTAATGGAGTGGTGGTGGCAGAGAAGGAACTCAGAGGTCGCTAAGAGTCTCCTTGTTTATTTGCTGAAGGTCCAACAGCTCCCTCGGTCAGAGACACACTCTCCTTGTTAACAAAAAGGTGATGAATTATTTAGCAGCTGAAGGTGCCAGATGGTGATGGCTCTGCTGCTTACAGGAGGAGGGAAGGGAGGGACATGTGCACATGGGGAGAACAGATTGAGAGCATCTCCATAGGAGAGGGCTGACTCTAGCCAGAGGTCCTGGTGGCCCAGGGAGTTTCACAGCTGCCTGACGGCAAGCAGGAGGCAGGCGGGCCAGGGCAAACAGCTGCCACTTGCCAGAGTGGCCCACTCGTTTCCCACAGGTCTCCCCTTGTTGGGGAGAGTTCCCTCCTCAGGGACTGTTATCCTGATGGGGCCATGCTGGGCCTCTAAGTATGTGACTTCCAACCCTGTCTGGGAGGCAGGCTACAACTGAGGGCACTACAGGCAGGCTTTGCCAGCCCATCCCTCACTTCACACCTGGCTGCAGGGATGGTACTTCAGCCTCAAGTCTACTGGGATGCCCTTTGGAGCAGTATCAGCATATCTCAGGTGATCTGGCGGTTCTTTTGGGAGCCACACTAATGGTCAGCTGTCCCGGCTTGGGCTGTGATGTCTCCAGACACCATGGACTGGCCAGATCAATATGTATATGGCTAGGGACCTCTGAGGAGAACTGAAGATGCTGCAGGAAGCATGGGCAGACCTGTAGCAGACACTGAAGCCCATGCCTCAGGTGACACTGCACCATATGCACAGTAAGAGGGACTGCCATGGGTCTGCGTGTCCTGGGGATCTTGATGCCTGTAGTTCAGCAGCTTCTGACATCCCTTCAAGGCATCTATGCAGGTAGCCAGATGCCAGCCTAACCCTGGAGTGGGGTGAGCCTCAGGGTCTGCTGGGCTTGTAGCCTTGGTCCAAGCATCCCAGCCACTCTTTGGCTTCCAGTGGAGATTTTTCTTTGGGCTGGAATTTATGCTTCAAAAATGAAGAAAATAGCAAGTCACCATCTCTCTGTGTTGTGTTTGGAAACTGCAGGCACCAAGAGTAGTTCTTAAGTTCTTCAACCGTCTTGAGAGCTTGGGTTGAGAGTCCCTTGGGAATCCCTGGTGTCCACCTGATGGCACTTGTCAGGCTGTCAGAGCCTTTGTTGTTTGGGTTTTTTTTGTCAACTCTGTGTTTGAAAACCTCCCTCTTCCTCAGTCTTTCCCTGAATGAGGAGGTCAAAGAGAGTCAGTGTCTCAGGCATGTAACCTGTGTCGGCTCCTGCCCCAGCGCCCCCGTCCTACCTGCTCTGCTCATCTGTGGAGTGGGGGTGGCTGGGCTCCTCAGGAGCTTTAGGACAGGACTGATCTCCTCAAGCAGGAGGCTGCACAGTCTAAGAGAGAGAGGCTGAGGCTACAGCAGTGCATATAAAACAACGTGCTACTGTAGTCTCCCATCTGTCACACTGATACAGCAGAAGTAAATGTTTCCCAACAAAAGCAAATCCGTGTAGAGCTCAGGAAGATCCCCTTTCTAAGCCAAGGCATTTTGTGTGTGCTTTCTCTGTGCTCCCCAAGGACCTCTCAATCAGGTTTCCTTTGGTGTTGAAGAAGACTTGATCCTGTTTGGTCTTGATGGGAAAAACCGCCATAAACACTTTGCATCTCCAGGTCCCTGGAGGTGCTGGCTGTCTTTGTTTGCATCCTCCTCCATTGCTTAATTGGACCGTGGCTCCTGCACCTCTTCCTCTGTCCTGCCCATGTGGGCTGTGAGCATCCTGCAGCAGGGATCAGCTGTCGCTGGGTGACTGCAGGGGCTGCGGCAGGGTTCCAGTTGTGGCTGGAATATAGATAAAAAGGAGGGAGAGGAATGAATGCCCAGTGGATTGAATACAAAGCTCACAGGAGTGTATGTTAATAAGCATGCTGAGGTTTCATGTGGCCTTTGCACCCACAATATACCGGTGACAATATACTGTGCTCAGCATGTCTGCAGGGCAAGGCACTCCTATAACTCCTTATAAAATTCAGGCAGGCCAGAAGATGTTTTTGTCAGGAGAACAAGCCCCTGAGAACAGAGACATAGAATAACTGTGGTTGGAAGGGCCCCCTTGGAGGTCATCTGATAAAAGCCGTTGCTCAGGACCACACTAACTTCAGAATTATATTTGGTTGCTCAAGGCCTCCAAAGACAATGCTTCTTTGTCTATCTGTTCCCCCACACACTGGTAACTTCAGTCTTCTCCTAAGCAGGGTCTTCAGCCCTTTGGGTTTATCTACTAAAAAGTACTAGACATCCTAACTTGGGGCCTTTTTGGAAGAGAGATTAGGGACTCAACCTGGTTGCCATTTTGAAACCCCCCCAACAACCTATTAATGGACTGTTGTGAGAGCATCCTGAAGACCCACCCCTCTCACCCTGGCGATGTGGTTGGTCTCACCACAGTCATAGCTGTCCTCCTCTGAAGGCCATGCAGCTTTCCAGGCACCAGGAGCAGCTGGCTAAAGATGCTGGTGGGGGCTCCAAGGCACGGAGACATGGCAGGCACATGAGTAGAAAAGACTCTGGCTCTGTTGTCCCCACCCTGTGTTTGTTAGCATTTGGTGCTGGTTCCCTCTCCTCCTGTATTTCTGGTGAGGGCAGTGGCCGTTCAGCACTGTCTTGGCACGTAGGTCTGTGGCACCCCCATGAGTAACAGCCATGCTGGCTGCTGTAGCATGCTTGTTCCCAGGGGTCCCAGGCACTGCAGGTTTGGAGAGGATCCTCTCCTACTTAAAGCATGGCAGTAGGAAAGGTTTTGGAAACAAGCCACAGTCTTGGCCATTAATGGGCTTTAAGTGTTTCCTACCAGTGAGGACTCTAGACTGCGGTATCAGCTCCTGGGGAAGTGGGGGGAAGCCTGACATTTAGGGTTCTGAGAAGCTGATGCTTCTGAAGACATCAAGTTATCTTGAAAGAAGCAATTCTGCTCTGGTGGAAAGATGGAAGGGAGATCCCACAACTCCTGAGTCACACAGATAGTGATGCTGGAGGAGAAGGGAGGGCTTAGGGATGTTCCACATGCAGTAGATATCTGGCTGTGGGGAGCAAAGAGAGCGCAGCCCCAGCAGCCCTGTTAACATCATCATTGCTCTTATTCTTAGAAACTCAAGCAAAAGCTGTGGCTCCTCGTTCCTGCCTGCTGACCGCACCAGGGTGGCCATGACTCAACGCAACTTCCAGGACTGAGGGGCAGAGGTGGTGAGAGACCTGTCTCAGGTATGACAGAGACAACCAAATAGCATGGGGTTTACTGGGGTGGGGAAAGGGTATGAGGTAGCTGCGAGATTTCTTCAGCAACAACCCCTGCCCTGTGTCCCACAGCCCCTCCCTGTGAGGGACTGGGACTGGGGAAGCTCCAAGGTCACCAGCCAGTCCTCTCCCCTCCCTGCCCTTAGTGAGCTCCTCAGACCTCACTGGAGGACCTGGAAGAGCCATGGCCCCTTTTCAAGCAAAGGCTTCTCCCTCCGCACCTTTGCCCCTGTGTTGCAGGGTGAGGCCCCACGACAGCACCGATGGAGAGCGTGTACTCGGTGGAGCCGGCACCTGACAGTGCCGGCCCCACCTCACTGGACGTGCTCAGCTTCCTGGACACCCTGGTGAACAGCACGGAGGAGCAATGCTTCAGCGCCCGCTCCCGCAGCACTGTCCTGGAAGGGCTGCCGTTTGGCGGCGTGCCCACTGTGCTCGCCATCAACTTCATCCTCTGGCTGGTGAGCAGGCCAGGAGGGTGCCATGTCTATGGGCACAGCAGCCCCCAGCTGTGGTGTCAGAGACTGGCTGTGAGCACTGGTGGGTGTGTGTGTTATGGGTGTGCTGACAGCCACACGCGAGTGCAGCCTGCATGCCAGTGCACCTGGCTGACTGGGGGAACAGGGCTGAGTGCAGGGGACCAAGAGCTTTTTCCACATCATGGTGGGCAGCAGGTGGCACTCAGGCAGCAGTGGTGAGATCATGGAGCAGAAGTTTGGCTTGGGGCAAGAGTTTTGCACGAGTGAGAAAACAGAAAGGAATATGAGAAGACCCCACGGAGTGAGACCTTATGGCAAAACCCTTCAACTCTCCTCTTCCCTCTTCTTCCAGCTTCTCCTTCTGGTCTTCTCCTGCCTTCGGAAAGCGGCTTGGGACTACGGGCGCCTGGCGCTGCTAATGGACAATGATAGGTGAGGAGGATGCGAGGCCACCATGGGTGACTGCTCCAGCCTCTCCAAGAGGGCTGACAGGAGGGCTGGCACTGAGGAGTGGCCCACAGAGAAGTTCAGCAGGTGTTCCTGTCCCTCCTTCCCACTGGGAATGGCCTGGCTGCCCTTGCCTATGGAGGCACAGGCACTGTCTGCTGCAGGGAGAAAGAAAGCCCATGCCAGGTTTGATTCCCTCTTGCAGGCACCGTCTGGTGACGATGCTGTCGGTGTCCTGGGGAGGACAGAGGCTCAAGAGCTGCTTTTGAGTGGGGATTGAGCTGCTGCCTCTCCGCCTGCTGCTCTCTCGGGATGAGCAGGGCTGGCCGGTGGAGGAGGCAGGGGGAGACATGCAGCAATAACACTGTTCCTCATGTCACCAAGGCAATTTGCCTGGCCCATCCTTCGGGCTATGTGCAGAATCCCACAAAAAATACTGGTGTCCTGGTGAAAGCAGAGCCCAGACCAGATTTCCAGGTGGGCTGTGCTGCTCGCTCCGGGCAGCAAAGCATCTTTCTTTGCACAGGTGTGTGCACGCAGGAGGGGTCTCTGCAAGTCTGGGCAGCCCACAGGAGCAAACTCTGTACAAGACCCTCTCCTGCCTTTGCCCCTCTCCAGCTTCTCTTGGCCTTCGGCTCTGGAGCTGAGTCTGGCAATGGGCAGGCAAAGTTTCCCTTCACCAGGCAGAACAAAGGGACAATCAAGACTTAAAATGCAAGCTCTGATTACGTTCCTTTTTACTGTAATACCATTTGAGAGGGCTGAAACCAGTGGAATAGAAAAAAAATAGTTCAGCAGTCCCTTGTCCTGGAGCTAAGGCCAGTTCTCCATGAGCCACCCCACCGTGGGCCAGGACCACAGAGAAGCTGTGGGGACTTGTCAGCGCAGAGGCAGCAAGATGCAGCCTCTGGCCCAAGCCCAGCAGTAGTCGCTGGTCCAGCCCCAGTGCAGGATGCGGGGAGGGGGGAGACATTTCCTGGGCTGCTCTCCTAGGAGAAGCTTCTCCGAGGGTGCTCATCCTCTCCTGTCCGCTGCTTCTCTCCTGCCTCACCCCTCTACTCCTCCCCTCACTGCAAAGTTTGACATCGCTTTTCTACGGAGAGCAGAGTGAGAAGGAGAAGTCCCCATCGGAGAGCAGCCCCCTGGACGCCGACAACAAGGACGTGGTGAGTGCTGGTGGCCGTGGCAGCGGGAGCCCAGACTGGGCTCATCCTGGCCCAGCCCACCCCTGCTCTTCACCAGAAAGCCAGGTCAGAAGTTAAATGGGAGAAATTAAACCCTCCAGCGCAGGGTTTCCTGCTTAACACTCTTTAGCAGCGGGGTATTCCTGGGAAAGCTGGAGGGTTTCTTTGTCCTGGCTTGTTTTGAGGCATCTACCTTGAACGGCAGCTCAGAGGGGATGCTCCTGCCCGGGTGAGCATCTCCCGGCGGCGTGGCTGTCCCTGCCGGCTGCGGGGACCTAGTCAGATGCATGGCCAGAGCCTCACTGCGTCCTGGCAGGACAGAGTCCCCTGGGTCACACCTCCACCTCTGCCAGCGTGATGGGCTGTGAGGGCTTTAAAGTCATCTTTTGTTTCTCTCTACCACACCAGGCACAAACCAGCCTTTGCTGGAAACAAGCACAGACAGACATGTTTTGCTGTCTGTTTCTCTTTTTTGGCAGCAAAAGCTCAAAAATCAGTCACTGGTGTGACTATGAAAAAATGACATGACTTACTAAAAAAAACCAGGCAGGAAAGGCAGAGAAGCAAAATCCTTGGAGGTGGCAGGAGACCAGTTCAAAGGTTCGGTACCGGATGCTCTGGGCAGATGTGTATTGCTCATCAAAAAATAAGTGAGAAAGACCACAGGGAAAGCCAGCACGGCTGGATATTTCTTCACACACCAGGAGCAGGAAACCTGCCAGAGGGTTTGTGGGGCTGATAGATGTTGCAGGTGGAAAACACTTGCTGGAGAAGGTGAGCTTGACCAAATTCCTGCCTGGGAGCCTTTCTCTGTGGGGAAGCACCAGAGCATCCCTCCAGCAGTGGGGTTGGAGGATGAGGTTGCAATAAAAGCAGCCTGACAAATTCCCATTACCGTCACAAATTCCCAGGAGCAGGCACAGGACTCACCCTGAGATAAACAGCCAAGCTGTTGAGTGCAGCGTGCAACCTCTGTCCTGCGCATGGGGTCCGAGAGAGATGGGAATCAGCTGATAAATACTGTTTTTTCAGGGGGGTTTCTGGAAAACACAAGAAATGACAGCCTAGGGAGCTTGGGATCTGCACGGACAACCTCCTAGACATGGTTCTCCGGAACAGAGCTCCAGAGTGGAGAGTAGGAGGGGAGTCAGCCTGGCTGTACTAAGGGGGTGTCTGGCCCCTGCAGAGCTGTTGGGGGCACAGTGATGCCTGCACCTCCAAAGCCTCCCGCTGCGGTTGATCAGATGAAGCTGAGCTGTAGGGCAGAAGGGAAGTCCTGGCATGGGTAAAGCTGGGGGATGGAGAGGAGAAGGAAGCTGCCAGCTCTCACCGGGCAGGGTGAGGGAATCCCACAGGGGCCTGCCTGAAGTCCCTCCTGTCCAATGTCAGTATAAACCCTCCAGAAAGGGGTGAAGCAGAGGGGCCAGATGGCTGAGTGTTATTGGGTGCAGCCACGGCTGGGAGGACTGCAGAGGGACCTTGAACTTGCATGAGCTCCGGTGTCGGTAAAGCGTAAAATAATGTATAGGGGAGAAAATCCCTAATATTTCATACGCAGTGACAGGGAGTGAGCTATTACACAAGATCTGACGTTGTCCTATATCACTCTACGGCAGTGCCGGCTCAGCGCTTGGTGGTGGTCAGAAAAGCACATTGCATGTTGGGGACTGTGAGGGAAGGGGCAGAGGGGGGAATTGCTGGAAGCCAGGAGCCTGAGTTACAGAGATGCCCCATGTTTCCCGCTCCTCCCCAGGCAGCTGCCTTTGCCACTGCTGCAGACAAGCCACTGGGCTGAGCATCGCCGGGCTGCCTTGGGTTCTGCCTCCATTTGCTCAATCCCCCAGTCCTAGGCACCACACCACCTCCGCACGTGTCCCTAGCATGTGTCATGCTCCGGCTCCTTGCCAGGGAGGTGGGGGTTGTTGCCCCTGGCTCATCCTGACTCTTTTCCCTTCCAGGGATTCTGCTCCTGGCTCATTTCTATCTACCAGATGAAGTAAGTGTGTGTCCTCGGCATCACAGCTGTGCCCCATCACTCCCCGCCCCTGGGGAGCTGGTGCCCACAGGTGGTGACCTATCACCCGGAGCTGCTGTGACCAGCAGCAGAGAAGAGCCCTCTTAAAACATCCCCCCCAGAGAGAGAGCAGAGGACTCACCTTTGTGTTTCCTCCTGGCCCTTGGATCCTGTCACAAAGAAAAGGGCTTCAGCCTCTTCTGGTGGGAGCTGGTCCTGTAATGGGATGGCAGCCTGCGGGCTGCTTGTGTCCTTCATTCCCTCTGTGCCCAAATCCCACATGCCACAGGCAGGATGCCATGAGTTGGTGTGGGTTGTGTGAGGCCGGAGCAGCCAGCGTCCCTGGGGTGGGAGGTTGGAGGGGGGGGCACCACCAGCGCTTACCCCCACCTGCCTCTCCCCCAGGGATGAGGAGATTCAGAGCAAGTGTGGGATCGATGCCACCACCTACCTCTCCTTCCAACGGCACCTCCTGGTCCTGCTGATGCTGGTCTGCGTGCTCTCCGTGGCTGTCATCCTGCCCGTCAACTTCTCGGGGGACCTCCTGGGTAGGTGCTTCCCCACTCGCGGGATGGCTCAGGAGTGTGGTGCAAACTTACCCAGCCTCCGGGCGAGCATGGTGCCGCCAGGACAGTGGGCAGGAAGCCACCATCAGCTGTGGGACAGAGGAATGCAAGAGGCAGGGAGCTTCAGGGCATTGGGGGTTTGGTGGGGACCTGGGAGATGGAAAAGGAGTGAGCAAAGACCAGAGCCACTAACCCTGCGAGCACGGACATGCACACCACACTGGGTTCCCTTAACCTCCTGCTTCTCCTCTTCCTGCAGGACACAATCCCACCCACTTTGGCCGGACAACCATCGCCAACATCCCGACGCAGTACGTGGCTCCTGCGTCCCGGGAGGCTGTGGGTGCGGCTGCTGTGGTGGGCACTGCTGGGAACACCCAGGCATGGCGCTCACCACAGCCCCGTGCTGGGGACAGGGACAGGTCCATGTGAGCAGCATGCCACTCGCGGTAGCCCCGTGTCTGGCTGCACTACATGTGAGCACAGTCGCAGCAGTCAGCACACTGGCACTGCTCGCTGCACCCCAGTGCTCTCAGGGGTGCTGGGTGGTCTCATTTCTGTAGTATCTCAGCCAACACCCTGGACTCTGCCCCTCTCGTCCCTGGGGTGGGGGTCTGGCAGCCAGCTCGGGGGGGGGGTCCCGCTGGGTAGCAGGGGTGGCTATGGGTGAGATGCTGAGTGCCAGGCTGGGGCAGATGCCACCCACCCGCTGCAGTGCTCGCTGATCCCCTCTTCTCCAGGGACCGTCTCTTGTGGCTGCACAGCATCTTCGCCCTCATCTATTTCATCCTCACTACCCTCTGCATGGCTCATCACTCTGTCCACCTTGAATACAGAGAGAACGAGAAGGTGAGCAACCACCCTTCTTCCAGCCCTGCGTTGTTCAGTGCTAATGGACAACTTTGTGCTTTGTGGAAAGGACGGTCCCAGTACATAGGGAGAGCTTTAGAAACAGCCTGGGATGGGGCAGGCAGGGAAAGATATGGCTGGTTTTCTCCAGCTTCTGGAGAAAGCCTGGCAGCCCAGAGGCAAATCTCTCTCTCTTGCTGCCTTGTCTCTTGAGATTGAAGCTCTGCTGTGTCTGTCTGTCTGGGAGGTGGCAGCATCCCACTATGCCCCCGGGGTCTAGGAGTGGGCATTGAGGAGGTCTGTGCTGACCAGCCTCTGAGGTGGCAGTGAGTGACCCAGCTTGCTTTTGCCTTCCCGGTGGCTGGGTGAGCAGGGTGGCAGCGAGACATCCCACAGACCCCCTGCCCACCCACTCCCGCTGCCCCTTCTCCTCACCCAGGTTGCCCGAACACTGATGGTTACCCACATCCCCAAGGAGATCACAGACCCTTCCCTTATCATCAAGCATTTCCAGTGAGTAGTGGTGTGCCGCAGCCTTGCTGGGCAGCTGGCAGGCAGGTGGCAGGGGCTGTCACCGTCCAGCGGCTCCTGGTGCCACTGTGTCCCTGTGCCCGCAGCGAGGCTTATCCCAGCTGCACTGTCACCAATGTCCAGTTCTGCTTCGACGTGCGCAAGCTGATGAAGCTGGATGCGGAGAGGTGAGTGTGTGCAGGTCCCCGTTGCCTCTGCAGGTGGGTGTACCACTCCTGCCCACCATGTCAAGGGACCCAGTCTGTCTGTCTGTCTGTTTGCCGCTCCCCGAATGACCCTCACCCCCATCGGCTTCCCGGCAGGCGCAAGGCAATGAAGGGACGGCTTTACTTCACCACCAAGGCGCAGAAAGAGGGGAAGATCATGATCAAAACCCACCCCTGTGCCCGCATCTTCTGCTGCCACTTCTGTGGCTTTGAGCAGGTAGGCGGGTGCGGGCAGGGCTGCAGGCAGCACATCCCCACCATGGGCAAGGCAGAGCACGGCAGCTTGCCTGTGCCCCAGCCCGGTGAGTGTGGCAGAGTCCCGGCTGCTCCCGCAGGTGGATGCTGAGCAGTACTACGGGGAGCTGGAAGAGAAGCTCACGGATGAGTTCAATGCTGAGCGCAACCGCATCACGCTCAAGAGGCTTGACATGGCCTTCGTCACCTTCCAGGACGAGCGGATGACGGCTGTGTGAGTGCCCCTCATGCAACGGGCACAGGGACATCCCCCAGCCTGGTGGCCACTGCTGCTGGGGAACTGGGACACCTCACCAGCTTCTTCAGCCAAGGCCAGGCAATGGGTCTGTCTCCTCTGTGCCTCTGCCATCTGCAAAGATGGCAGCTCTGTTGGGGCTGTGGGAAGGGTCTCACAAGAAGTGTGTGTGGGGGGGGTCCTGAGCCCTTGGTCTGGACCTGACCCCTGGCTCCCACCTCCTGCAGGATTTTGAAGGACTACAGCCACATCCGCTGCCGCAAGCACCCCCAGCAGTCCTCTGTCACCACCGTGGTCAAGTCACACCACTGGGGCATTCGCTATGCCCCTGCACCCAGCGATATCATCTGGTGAACCCCCATGGCACGAGGGAGGGAGGAAGGGGGGCGAGCAGCAGGGTGGAACCCATGCCCATACCTATAGGAAGCCCATGTAGCTATAGGGAACCTGTGCCATATCTGTAGGGCACTTTCGCAGGGTGGCAGGGGCTGACAATCCCTCCTGTGGCCATAGCAGAAGTCAGCAGAGGTGACGGATGATCACCTCACGGGTGGCAGGGCTTGGCCAGGTGAGGTTTGGGGTGATTGCCAGGCTTCAATTTCTCCAGCCTGACTCCAAAGCCTCCTGGTGGTACGGACCACCCCCCTGCAGCCATTCTCTCATCCTGGGGGCTTTGCAGGTGTCAGCGCAGCAGCACGGGGAGGGGTAGAGAGTGAGGTCAGAGCAATGGCTGCTGGGATGGCTGGTGCGGGTAGTGGGAGGCAGAGTTTCTGGGAGCCGGGCTGGGAGGCCCAGGACACAAGGCTTTTTCTCCACACCATGTCTGAGCTGTGCTTTCCTCTCACAGGGAGAACTTATCAGTCCGTGGCACATCCTGGTGGGTGCGATTCATCCTCCTTAATATCTGCCTCTTCGTGCTTCTCTTCTTCCTCACCACGCCAGCCATCATCGTCAACACTATTGACATGTTCAATGTCACACACCCTGTGGAGAGCCTCAAGGTAGTCCCTGGGGCCCCATGCCAGCTTTCCCAGAGGGTCTCCATTTGCACGCTTGTCTGTGACAGGGGGAGGGCACCAGCTCTACACTGGCCCAAGAAGATGAGCCATCACTGTGATGAGCGTTAATGAGAGGCAAGGCGAGCGGTCATGCCCCTGCTTGCCATCCATCCCCTTCTTGTGTTTCCAGTGGCAGAACCCTGGGGCATCTGCGCAAACCTGATCTTTGGTGCCTGTGTCCATGGGGGAGGGCAGGTTGGTGTCCATGCAAGGAGAGAGGCGTGGGAAGAGCGCCAGGAGATGTTAGGAGCTGCCAGCAGCACATCTCCTTCCTGCTCATTGACTTGTGAGCTGTTGGGCAGGCACTGGGGCTCAGAGTGTGCCCATGGTGCCTTTGGCTGGCCTCAAGCTCTTATCTCCTGAAACAAACACCCCTGCTCAGGGAGGGGATGCCCCAGCCCACCTGTTGCACACACCATCCTGTGCCAGGAGGCCCAGGGAGCTGCCTCCAGCATGGCTGAGCTCTGGTGCGCTCCTGAGGGGATGTCTGGCATCTCTCCTGCAGAACCCCATCATCACCCAGTTCTTCCCCACGCTGCTGCTCTGGGCCTTCTCAGTCTTCCTGCCCTTCCTCGTCTATTACTCAGCGTTCTTCGAGTCGCACTGGACGAGGTAATGGGGCTGGCCCCTGCGCTCCCCCAGGGCTGCAGTAGATGGGAGGAACCTCAGTAGGATTCGTGGGACCCGACCTGCAGGGAAGCAGGCAGTAGAGTGGCAAACCCCCACAGAGCCCCATGGGTGTTGTCCTCCATGGAAAGAACCCCAAGTCCATGCCTGAAGGAGCCATTTTTTTTGCCATAGCCCTGAGTGCTTCCAGGCTGTTGACAAAGGCAGGTGGAGCTGGTTTTAAGAGGGGTCTGAAGAAATTTGTGAAATGGATGGTCTGATGGTGGACTGGCAGCAGCAGGGCCATGGCCCTGACTCAAGTGCTCCCAGCTCTCCCAGCTCTCCAAGGCATAGGTACAGGTTCAGGTTGCTCAAAGTCTCCTAGCAGAGGAAGCTCTGCCGAGCTCCTACAATGTGCTCTCTGTCTTGACCTTCCACCGGCCCCAATCCCTGTGTCTGCTCTGCTGAGTCCTTTGTCACTACCTCTCTTCCTTCTTCCGGGGCAAACAGGGGCTCCTGAACCCATTGTAAACACCTAGCTGCCTCTTGTTGGGTGTCTACACCAGCAGGGATGGTAGGAGAGGGCAGGGATGAAGGAAGTGAGAAGCTGAAGGGACAAGAGCTTTCACTGCAGTGAATTTCTCATGATGACTTTCCCTGGCCTGGGAGAAGCTTTGCAAGGCCTCAGTAGATGCACAAATGAAATGCACATGGCTTCCTGGGGCTGGGATTAGCTCCTTTGTGAAGACCAAGACCCAGCCCAGCCCCTCCCCACACCAGCTGTTCTGCCTTGGAAAAGTGCAATGTTCTCTTGCCTCCCCTCTCCGCAGGTCGAGTGAAAACCAGCTCACCATGCACAAGTGCTTCTTCTTCCTGGTGTTCATGGTCATCATCCTGCCCTCGCTGGGGCTGAGCAGGTATGGACCACCCTGACATGCTGCTCTCCATGCTCCCCAGCAGCAGGGATCGCACCTGGCCCCTCAGCTCCCACAGACCAGCCCCGAAGGGCTAAGGACCCACTGCTGCTGAAGCACGGCTGCCTCTGGGGAGAAAATACTCGCTCTTCAGCCACGCTGAGCTGCTCCCAGATAGTCACGGACAGAAAGCTTCCCTGTGGAGGAGGAGAGGAGCGGAGCAGCTTGCCAGGCTGCCATGGCTGACCTGAGGGTGCTGGTGGTGCCCTGCTTGGGTCAGCCCTTCAGCAGACCCTGAAAGGACCAGGTTAGGTGTCTGTGTAGCCCCAGCTCCGGCAATCCTGACCGTCTGGGAGGCGAGCACCCACGCTGTGGTGGTCCTGTGTGACAGAAGGGGCTGCTCTGGTGGTGTAGGGTCCAGAGGGTCTCACCCACCCAGGGCAGGAGAAAGCATGCGCCTGCTAGGTGCCTGCCACCTTGCTCTGAGGCTCTCCCTCTTTCTGAGCTGCTCTTCTTCTCCTCCCTCCAGCCTGGACCTTTTTTTCCGCTGGCTCTTCGACACACGCTTTCTGGACGAGGCCAATATCAAGTTCCAGTGAGTAGCAGGGAGCTCCCGAACCTCCCAGGGGCTCTCCCAGCTGCCTGCCTGAGCATCCTCTCACCCTCTGCATCCCTGGGGCAGGTGCGTTTTCCTCCCAGACAATGGCGCTTTCTTCGTCAACTACATGGTCACCTCCAGCCTGATCGGGACGGCCATGGAGCTGCTGCGCATCCCGGGCCTCCTTGTCTACACTGCCCGCCTCTGCTTTGCCAAGTCCGAGCCTGAGCGGCTCCACATCAAGCGGGTACGTGGCTGTGGTCACCTCTGAGCCTACGTGACCTCCAGCACAGCAGGGTCGCACTCACTGGAAACTCAGGCTGTCCCAGTCCTATGGGAAGGCTTGTGGGGACTTCTTCAGGCCTCATGGGGGCTAACGGGGGAGGCAGTTGTGTGGGCCAGGGTGCAAAGGCAAGTGGAGCCTTTGCAATGGCAGAAGCAGTAATGATGCTTCTGGTTGTGCCCCAGAGCCAAGCCTACCAGTTCCAGTTTGGACTGGAGTACGCCTGGACCTGCTGCATCTTCTCTGTCGTCATGACCTACAGCATCACCTGCCCCATCATCGTCCCCTTTGGTGAGTATGATCCCATAGCCATGGTCCCACTGCCCCTGGCCTGTCCCAGCCACCAGCAGTGGCATGGGAGCACAAGCGTCCTGCATGGTACAGGAGAGCACCTTTGGGCATCGTCCCCTGGGCCTGCCCTACTGTCCTTGCGACCTGGCTGTCCATGTTGTCCTCCACCCAAATGGCCCCTCTCCTCTGCCAGGGTTGCTCTACATGCTGCTCAAGCACATGGTTGACCGGTACAACATTTACTACGTGTACATCCCCACCAAGCTGAACCAGCGCCTCCACGTCGCTGCCATCAGTCAGGTCGTGGTGGCCCCCATCCTCTGCATGTTCTGGCTGCTCTTCTTCTCCGTCCTGCGCCTCGGTAAGGAGAGCTTGGGGCTGCCCCCTGCCACTGCTGGGGTCACATCTGATGCTTGGGGGGATGAGCTGCCAGTGTCACCCCTGAATTAGGCATGGCATGGAGGGTGGATGGGAAGGGGGAAGGTGTGATGGAGACCTGGCAGATGATGGGAGTGTCAGCTAGTGTTTTGTGAAGGAGGTTGAGAGCTTGTAAGACCCAAAGCAGGCACCAGCCTGGGGCTCAGCTGGATGTGCAGCAGGTCCTTGGAGGCTCACGTACTGCCCAGTGTCTCTGCGCTCCAGGTCCCACCCGCCCTGTCACCCTCTTCACCTTTGTGGTCCTCCTCTCCTGCATCATCTTCTCCTTCTTTGGTCTCTGCCTGAAAAAGCTGCAGCCACGGAAACCCTCCAGCTACCAGGTGAGCGCAGGCAGCTGCCCATCCTGTTCCTTCACCCCACTGTGTCCCCTCCTCAGATCTCTGGGGTGTGTTTGCCTTGGGGAGTCTGAGGCAGTGCCTGGCTGCCCCCCCAGCTTTGGCTGGGGACCCACAAACCATTGTTTCCTCCCGGCCTCGCTCTCCCCAGATGTCCGACCAGTCTGAGGGCACCTTCAACGATGTGGAGCGGAGCAGTGTTTCCTCCACCCCCAACTCCAATGTGAGTACCCCTCCCCAGCCCTGCTGTGGCCACTACCCCCTCGTGCCCCTGGGCCCTCACCCCCCACTGCCCCCTGGGGCAGCTCTTCGTGGCCACTGTGCTGCAGGAGCCAGAGCTGAGCCTGACGCCGGCAGCTTCCCCGGCACACCAGTCCTACGGCACCATGGGCAACCACCTGGAGCCAGCGGAGGATGGGCAGGATGGGAGGCTGCAGAGCTTTGAGACGGAGCTGGAGACAGTGGAGGGCGAGTTCAGGAGCGGCCCCGTTATGGAGAGCCAGGCCCGCTACCAGTGAGCATCCCTGCCGCCGGGGCGAGGACCAGCCATGCCAAGAGTGGAGGATGTGCCAGGGGCAGGAAGGAGCCTTCCCAGCACTGGTGGGGGCCACCTTGCTGATGGGGTGAGGGGATGACAGGACTGATGTGAGGGGAGACCCCATTGCATGGGAGGTGATAGGAGGTTCTGCCGGTCCCTCCCGCTGCCTGGACCAGCTCAGCACCCCCATGCCCCCCATCCCCATCTGCCTCTTCCAGCCCATCGTGGGGAAGAGGGGGTGCAGTGGTGTGGCAAGAGGGTCTCTCTGAGAGGCCATGCTTTTGGGGGCAGGAGGGAGGCCCTGGCCCCTCCGTGAGGGGAAGCAGCCCAGACAGCTCAGACGAATGTGCCTGCCACCATGCTGTCCCGCAGGTCCTCCGTGGCAGGGGATGGACACCCCTAACCCTTGCTTCCCACCCACTGCTCGCAGTGGCTGTCCCATTGCCTCCCCTGGTGTCGGCCCCCGCTGCTGCCCCCAAGGCTTTGCCCATTAAAGCAGGGACTGCTGAGACACGTGTGCTTTAGTGGAGGAGGTGAGTACCCTGGGCTTCTCCCACGTCTGCCTGAGCACCACCAGCCCTGCCCCAATGCAGCTATCAAAACACAAGCCCAGCTCTTCCCCACCCTATCCCTCTGCCACCGCTGCACCATGCCTGTGCCCTTGGGTCCTGGGGGCGGGGGAGGAAGCAGGAGGTCAAGGGACCAGTGTGTTTAATGGCTGTGAGGGCAGCTCCTCGTCATCCTGCTTGCCCTGGCAGCTTCCCCCTCATGCTCATGCTCTCCCTGGGGCTGGCCATGGGACCCCACATTGCTCTGTCCTGTTGCAACAGAAAGGTGTGGGGGGGGGGGGGTGGGCAGGCTGGCAAGACCCCAGCCTCCAGGTCCTGGTCCACCGCATCCTGCCCTCACCCACAAGCCGCAGCCGTGGGATGCTCTCCTAGCAGCCACACCACCTCTCGCGTGTGAGTCCTGCTGTGGTCAGTATAAACACGACTGCTCTTGCCCAGGCAGCATCCCTGGGGTTTTCCAGCTCATTCACAGCAGCCGTGGAGGCCCCTGGGGACGACGGCAGATCCTCACCCTGCCCGGCTGCGCATGCTGGCTTCTCGCTTGGCCCTGCTTTGGCACTGGGGCTGACTTTCCTGCTCCTGATTTTCCTTCTGGCTTCAGAGCAATTCTAGCTGCCATCCCAGGGCCATCCAGGGAGGGAAGAAGCAACGATGCAGCTCTGCCAGCACCAGGGCTGCCAGTGTGAAGGCAGACGCTTGGCCATGGCACTGCACAGCATTACTGGTGCTGCTGGGGGTGAGGGGGGCACAGTCCTGGGCAGAGGGGTGGTTTAAAAGGCAGCCCAGCAGCAAGCTGTGGGTCTCTGTTGGACTCAAGTGGGCCCTGGGACATCCCTGTGGGGTTGGTGGGTCTCAGCTTGGCCAGCTGGCAGCCCCATGGCCCCCATCGCACCCATGCTCCTGCATGCTGGGCCGATGGCTGTGGCACGTTAGCCACACTTGCCTCGAGGGAGCCTTGAGCTCAGCTGCTCCCTCACAACCCAAAAAAGCACCCTGGGGGGCTCGCAGCTCCCTGCCAGCTGCCCCTGGGGCTGCCCACAGCTCAGCTGCTGCCCTCACTGCCCACTCCGGGGGCAGCCCCGGACAGAGTGGGGGGGGATGCTCGTGGCCTCTCTCCGGATGGAAGCAAGTGCCTGCAAGTGGCACCGTGTCCTCAGGAGCTCAGGCTGCTGGTCTGATTGCCCTTGGCTGCCCCGCTGTAGGAATGTGCCAGAGGTCTGTACCTTCTCGTGATTTATTGCTATGACCGTGCCTTGAATAAAATGACTTCACCCAGACGCTGCCTGGCGTCGTCACCCCCGTGTGTCCTGCCTGGCCCCAGGAGAGTGGGGACCCTTACCACTGGAGCCTGCAAAAGTACCCCAGTCCCTTTCCCCACCACAGGCTGCTTTTGACCCTTCCTGGGGATGTCCTGCAGAGGCTTCAGTGGTGAGGAGATTGCTTGGACCCCTCCACACCTCCAGGCACCTTGCCGCCCACCATGGTCCCCACAAAAGCAAACCCCAGCAAGTGGTCAGAAGCAGCAAAGGTGGAGGAGCACCCCACCATGTCCCCTTGGAAAGGCTGGCACAGCCCTTGGCACTATCCCTGACACACGGGGATGGGGTGCAGCCCCAGGGACAGGCATGCGCCTCCCCTGCCCATCCTCTGCCAGCGCTCACCCTGCAGGCAGGGCTGGCTCAGGACACCACCAAAGGGGCACACACTGCCTGGAGGGAGCAGGAGGGTGGCCTGGAACTCCTCTGGGACCACAGCAAGAAACGGGCAGCGAGGGGACCCATCCCATCTGGGGATGGAGCAGATGTTCCCAAAAGCTGAACTGCCCACCAGCAAGTCCCGGGGAAGGGGGCAAACACCATTTTGGGAGCCTTTCTCTAGGTTTTGAGCAGACAGTGCTCTTTTGCTTCCCTTCCAAAACACACTCTTCATACCCAAATTCCTACTTGAATGATCTGTCTCTGGTTTCAGCAGGTCCCTCCTGCCGGCCCCTCCGTGGCTCCCCAGGGTGAGCCCTGCCCAGCCAGCCCGACTTACAGCGCAGGGCAGGGGGCACAGAGAGGGCTTCCATTTGGGTGAAAAACTGGAAAATTTAAAAACCCGCTCCCCTCCTCACACACCCCCCCAGAGGACCCACAACGTTTGTAATTAGTGGTAAACGGGGCTAAATGCAGGGCCTTGCTGGCACCGGGGAGCTAAGGCGGGAGCCCCGGCTGCAAGTGAGGGCTGAAATGGCCCCCTCGGCTCATGGCGCTCCCGGCCCTCGTGCCAGGGAAGCCCGTCACAGCCTGAGGAGGGGGTGTGAGCCCCACCACGCTGCGCCTCCGCCACGCCGGCCTTCAGACGGCCGCTCACCTGATCACAGCCTGCACGTACAGAAGCCCCTCATGGCTGGGCCCGAGCGATGGCATGGCATCTCCCACCGCGCCGGTGCTTTGTAGAGGCTGTGGCAAACCTCCATGCTGGTGCAGGGGTTGAAGATGGGGGTGCTGCTGGAGGGAGCCGCGCTGGCTCTTCCCCGCATCGCTGGGGTTGAGGTCCCACCACCAGCCCCGAGGCTGGCAGCTGTGCTCCAGGCCAGGAAGAGCTGGAAAATTTATTCTAACAGTGAACCACATGGAGGATTTATTTGTGTTTCTTTGCTGCTCTCCTCACCCCTCACACGTTGCCCTGCAGAGCAAGCCCCATCCTAAATGTTGCTCAAGGCAGAGCAGAGCGGCTTTCCCAGGATGCTCACCATGCTCCCCTGCGGCAGGGCTGGGATTTCCAGTCCACAGGAGATGCTGCTACAAGACCCTGAGCTTGCTTCCCCGCTCTAGGGACCATCCTTCTTCAGTGCCAAGTGCCCAACTCTCCCAGGGCTGGAAACCCACCATGTCGGAGCTAGAACATGCCCTGGAAAGGGGGAGACAGGGCCTCCTGCATCCCCACCAGCTGCTCCCTGGGGCAGGGCTGGCAGCGTGGGTGCTGCATGGAGCCGGGCAGCCAGCAGCAGGTGACCAGCAGCGGGCAAGCCGATGCTATCTCAAAGAACAAAAGCAGCAACTGAACAACAGAAAAGGGATTTTTTTTTAGGCTGATTGCTTAAAACTCTTAATTCCATTAGAGATCATTAAATTTGAAAGGTAATGAGCAATCAGCAGCAGGACGCCTTTGCTAGCCCCCCCCGCTGCTCACCCGTTCAATTACAGTGCACAAAAGCTCCCAACAGACATTTGGTGCTGGATGCCTTCTCATGTCAGTCGAGCTGGACTACACAAGTGCTCCCAGTGACCACTATATTCAGAGCCAACAAGAAACCAGTAAACCCCTCAAACCCCTCTCTGTCGTCCTTTTTTTTTCGTCTTGCTTGGGCCTTTTATAATAAACATAATAATAAACATAAGGCAGCAAAAAGGGCCGAGACTTACTGTTGTTCTTTATTAAACAGTACAGCTGGGTGTAAGAGGCACACAGACTAGTTCTTGGGAGTTACACAAAACATAGTACTGAAGATGAGAAGTCAAGGAGCTGGGAAAGCTAGAGGGAGTGAGGATGGTTTGGGGCAGTAACAATACCCACACCCCACCCATCACACAGCTGCCCACTTGTCACACAGAGCCAGAAGGTCCTCGTGTGATGCTGAAGGCTGATACCCCAGAACAGGGTTGCAAAGAGGACATGCCCATTCCCAAACCCTCCTGCCTCGTACCATGCCGTCATAGCTAGCACCTCCCCCCAGCCCCGGCTCCTCTGTCCCTCACTGCCTGGTGCAAGAATGGGGAGGACCTCACCTGACCCAGCTGATGGAGAGAGCCCCGGGCCTGAATGCACACCACCACGCTGTAGGACTGCAGAAGTGGAGCCTGGTACCATGGGGAGGATGGTGAGCATCCTACATGGGGATGTTCATTGCCTATTCCACAACATCCCTCAGCCCCCCTTCCAAACACAGCTGGAGCGCTCCTTGCTTGCTGGAAGCCTACGGCCACACCAGACCTGGTGGCAGGGAAGCACAGCCCCATCTCACAGGGCACCCCATCATCCCCTTCATGGCATGGAGCTGGGAGACCTCAGCTGCAGTTGTGAGGAGCAGGCAGCCCTGTCCTGCCCCAGAGTGGCGGACCTCTGAGTGTAGGAGGAACGTGTCTCCAAAGTAGGACCATCTCAACCCTCAACACCGGGCTCCTCCTGCCCTGAAAGAGCAGCAAAAAAAGGGCACTGCCTGTAACTGAATATTTGTTCCAGGTCCTTGGCCTGGGGCTAGTAATGGCTGGAAACATGGTTCTGCCTCTCCCACAGATGACTTCCCCATAAAGATAAACTCTTCTTCAAAGTGCTCAAGTTCAGCTCCCCGCAGAGCCCTCAGGTACTGCCTCTCAGCCATTTCCTGGGATTTCTTCTGGCAGATGCTTTCTTCTCACCCCTGTCCTGACATGGCACTGCTGCATGCACCTAACTGGATGCCTCGCTCTGCTCCGAAGAGGCCATGTCTCGAGTATGGCTGGAAGGGATTACTAAAGGGTGAGGAGCTCTGCAGATGGGCACTGTGTGCAGCTGGGAAGTGCTCCAGGTCCTGACAGCATCAGCAGAGAAATTCCAGCTATGCTTCCTCTGGCCACAAGCCAGAATGATTTCTGGAAGCTGTTGCCATGACATGATTGCAACCTTTATTTTTATTTTAAGACATCCTTTCCTTGTATTTACTTTATTCTCTTTAACACAAAGCAGTAAACAGCCACCACCACTGCTGCATTTCAGCTGGCTCTGAGGTTAAACCAACCAGCCAAACCAACACAAAGCTTTTCAGCTTGGCAGCCTAGACCTGCTAAAAGCAGCCTCACCTCAGGATTAACGTGACCCCACTGCTTGAAGGATCCCTAGGAAACACACTGAGTCGTGGCCAACCTGACATGAGGAAAAGCCACAGATCCCATCCAGGGGAGAGGCAGGGCAGAAGACAGCACCAGGATTATCCATCCGGTAGTGACGTGTTGGTGAAGGGAGATGGGGAAAAGCTCCCCGCAAGGTTTGGGGAGGACAGCCACACGGCACGGCCAGTTCCCACCTCTGCTGCCCCTGCCCCTGGATGGACCCAAACCCGCCATTGCCACAGTTGGACCGGGCACAGCAGCGCAGGAGGAGCGAGCAGTGCCAGACCTGGCAGGTCCCGAGCGCAGCAAATAGGATCTTGGGCAAATAAGCCTGAGAGGCCTACGCTTGCTGTCATCTAACTAGGGTGGGTAGCAGGAGGAGGGAAGACGAGCCAGCTAAAAACCAGGGTAGGTACATGGGTGTTGGTGCTCCCACTAGCCCGAAGGAACTTGGGGCAGGCCGGCGTACCTGTGCTGCAGCACTCCTGGGCTTCGCTGCAGAGATGCACCCTGCCAGCCCTCAGCAAGGCAGAGATGTGGTCGTGTCGAAGCAAGGCGGAATCACTGGGAGAGCCCCGAAGCACACGTGACTGGAGGAGACAGCAGTGGGCTGATGCACAGAGAAAGACAGAGGTGGAGAGAGGCAGAGAGTGTGGTACGAGTACTCCCCCTGCCCAGGACCACTGCGTGGTCAGGGATGGGGATGGCTGGCAGGATCTAGTCCCCTTCTGGGAGGGTGTCCCAGCCACGTTGCATGGCTTTCACCACAGCACTGTAGAGCTTGCTCCAAGCCTCCTGCACGTCTGGGCTGAAGGCAGTGCCAAGGCATTTCTCCAGCATGTACAGCAAGGACTCGCCGACAGTCTGCAAACCAAACAGGGAGGTGTCAAGCTCCACACCGCGGGATGACACACAGCCCTTTCTCTCACTTCACCGCTTTTTTGCACTTCTCCCATTGCAGGGCAGCTGCTCCTCCTCCACCAGCAGGGCCAGGCCACCCCATCCCTGGCTGCTCAGAGGGAGCCCAGAGCCAGCTGACACCATCCCCCTCCCCTGCCCTATGCTCGCCCACACCCCACGCCCTGGGTGAGAGGGGAGTGCGGGTGGGGAGCAAGGGCTGACACCACGCACGTAACACCAGGCGAGAGGTGCACATCCATCTTCCGTGGCTCCCAGATGCAGGTAGCCAGCCCTCTCCCCTGGCATAGCAGTGGATCAGCAGAGCTGAGCAATGCCCTGGTGCCAGGAGAGTGGGTCAGACCTCAGGCTGGATGCTCAGGGCCTGCCTCGACGCCTCTCAGGCCTCTCCACAGGGCACTGCTCCTCACAGAGCTGCGAGCAACCCCATCCAGGAGCACCCACACACTGAGCACAGGGTTGGTGGGGATCACTACCCCAAGCAAAGGGGACAACTCTCCCTCTGAAGAGGACCAAAGCTACCGGTATCAGGAGAGAGCCGTGCATTGGTTAGAAATCTTTCCTTCAGCCTGCCCTTCCCCGCTGTGTTATCCAGCATTTCTGTCTGTGCTTGATGGCAGGAGAGGAGTAAGCGAGGGTTTAATATGGAGGATGCTCCTATGTTACTGCCATGGAGGAAGCAGGGCCTGAGGTGCAGCAGCCCCATCCCAGTGCAGACACAGAGAGACGTGGATGTTCCCTTTCCCAGGTGTGGTGAGGTTTGTCCAGAGCATTTGATGCAGAGACCCAGGGCAAAGGCTGAGCCTGCAGCACCCTGTCGCAGGAGAGACTGCAGTGCCCCAAGCCATGGCCCTCTTCAAACAGGGGAAATGCCTTGTTCCCCTCTGTCCTTTCTCCCTGGGCTTACTGGGGGAGGACAGAAACCGAAGGGAGCTCAAGTGTTTCCCTGATCAAGCCAATGTCACTATGCAGGTGTCAGCAGCTCAGGGGCTGCCCTGAGCCACCAGCTTTCTCTCCAGCCTACTGAACCCAGCAGGTCCACACAGAGGGATGGGGACAGCCAAGGGATGCAGGCAGAGCTGCGCAAACACAGCCACAGCAGGGCAAGGGAGGATGTCTCACCGAGAAAGACTCAACCTTCACACCGACTGCCTGGTGCTTCTTGCCAAGATTGCAGAGATACTCTTCCAGGCAGGACAAGTTCTCCAGGTGGCTCACAGCGGCATCGATCACCAGCATCACCTGCAGGAGCACAGAGGCAGAACGGCAGTAACAGGAAGGCTCTGCTGCCCTCCCAGAGGAACACAGTCCGACCCCTTGACTTCACCCTTCTCAGCCTGACCACCTCCCAGCCCAGCAGACACCCTCAGAGCTTTCCTTTGCTCTACTGTGATCCGTGTGTCACATCAGTGAGGCGTGCTGGGAGCAGCACACCTCACATCCTTCCATGGGACGCTGCCAGAGGTGCCACAGCAAGCAGCACTGCTGACGTCCCTGTCCCAGACAGGGTAAACAGCCCAATAGCAGAGCAGTTACAGGCTAAGATCTAACACTGATGCAGCTCTTAGGACCCCAGGACAACTGCAGGGGAGCCCTGGAAGTTGCCAGGACTAGAGTTTCCAACTAGAAGTTGCCAAGATGGTGCAATTGTGAATTAAGCCAACTCCAATTCTAAGATCAGCCAAGGTATTTTTGAGGAGATGGGGTTGATAGTATAGCCAAGAAAGCTGGTCTGGTAAAGCATGTACCACTGTGGTCTTCCAGGAGCATGAAGAGTCAAATGGAAACAAGACAGAGAAGGGTTAATAAGGGATGAAGGGAACAGACACACCAAATTAGAAGAAGAGATTAAAACCAGGGCATGATTAGCTTGACAAAGCCAAGAAGTGATAGAATTTTGCTCTATAATTTCAACAGGGAAATTATCTCCAACAAGAGCACAGAGCTATTTCAGCTCAAGGCAATAATAGCAGAAGTAAAAATGGACTTAACTTTGCCAATAAACAGAGGCTGGAAAATAACAAAAAGCTTGCAGCTATCAGAGGGGCACAGTCCTGAAACAGCTCCTTACGAGGAATGAAGACAGGGGAGAGAGGCACCAAACTGGTTTAAAGCTGGAGCCAGACAGTTTATGAAGGCATCTGCGAGCCAAGGCTGTGCTCTGCCCTGGCGTGGCTGCTCTTCAGGGCTCAGCAAAGGGTCTCTGCTGCCCCAGGTGTAAATCTGTCCATGCATGAGCTCCTCCAGATGACATCAGCATTGCTCCTCTCCCTGTTTCAAGGGGCATGAATGTGTATCGCAGCACTCCCCCAGTGGCTAGCCAGGAGATGCTGTGGTCCTTCTGGCTCTGCAGCCGCACCAACAGCCTCTCCACAGTAGTGAGTCCACAGGAGCCTGGCCCACTGCCCAGCTCTGTGCCACCTCCTGGTCAGCATGTGGCCAAGCAGAGGGCTTCAGTCCTTATCTGGACAGAAGCGAGCTCACTGAGGCACTTCCATGGTAGAAGAAGGGGGCTTCCAACTTTCACAAGAGAGAATCCACTCTCAGATGAGGTCACGGAAATCAGCACGGTGCTTCTTATCCACTACAACCCGCATCCTCATCCTCTCCCCACTGTTGTAGGGCACTTTGTCCTGGCAATAGCACCTTCTGCTATCATAAGTAACCCCCTGCAGTTACTCTCCTGCAGAGGAGACTTCCCATGTGTTCCCAGTCAGACACCCCACAGTCCCAAGCCATTGCCTAAGGGCTTCCTCCTCCATGGATGCTGCGCTCCGGCCATGCCACAGCCCCTCTCTCACCTTCCTGATGTGATCCAGGAACTCGGGGGCAGAGAGGCACTCCTGAGGGCTGGCAAACTGCTTGCAGTTGTACTGGAAAAGGGGCAACAGGTCAGGGTCCAAGTCAAACAACCTGCAACAGCAAGAGAGAAACCCCCATCTTCTCACTTCCTCAGCTTTATTGAGAGTCCTGCTCACCCCAGGAACAACCCCATCACCAGCACACCAGCCGGCCTCTTCTGCCTCCCTTCCCACCTACTGATCCCTCCCTACCTGTAAAGGTCCCAAAAAGTTCTGAAAAGTCTTCGCTTGGGGCAATCCAGGTTACCTACAGCCAAAAGAGTCTCCATTTCCCTTGCTCACAGCCCCAGCTCTCAGATACGTGTTTATGGCACCCGAGGACCAGTCTCAGCTTGCTGGAGTTCCTCCCAACCTGGTCCTTCTCCTCAGAGTCTTGGTTGTTGTCTCAACTCTTCCCATTCCCACTTCATGATCCCCTTGAGCACCAAAGCTCCCAAATCCGGGGAAGGCCTGCAAGCTCCAGCAGCCGGCTTTCCTACTTGAGCAAGGGGGCCATGTACAAACTCAGCTGATGCCCCACTCTCCCACACTGTCACCAGCTTCCATTTCCCCCCCTCCTCATCCTCCTGGCCAGTGCCTGCCAGGCACAGATGGGGGTCAGCAGCAGCCACTCAGGCAGATCTAACAGGCTGATGCCGTCCATGTAGGCCACAGGGAATTCAGACAAGGCAGTCTCTCTTCTCCCCACCCTGCACATTAAACTCCTACATTCCTCTCCCCTCCACTAAAACTCCCCAACGTTGCTGTCGCTGCTCGCAGCCCTGCTCTGCAAGGTTTGGCTTCCGCCTGCTACGCCCCGCTCCAGGAGCTGGTCATCAACTCTCCGACTGTCCTTTTTAAATGACTTTTCATAGATTTTTCCTTTTTCTCTTCCTGTAATCGAGACATAAATCTCCTTAGGAGAGGCAAAGAGCTGGGGTTCAGCTGTTCCCCTCGGCACACCATTTCCTCTGCCCTGACACTGAATCCCTCCCCAGCAGCCAGGTCTCTGCCCAGGGCTGGGGAGTGCTGTGTCGGGCACAATTCGGATGTCCGTCCCTTCGATACACTCCCCGGAGTTGGGCGGACACGCAGCTCTTCAAACAGCCGAAGTAACGGTGACAAGGCGGGGGACCAGGGGACAGAAACGCACAAAACCTGCCCGCTGCCTCTCTCCCTCCACCCTCCATCTCCCCGTAACAAAGTTCTCACTCGCAGAGGGCGGGGAAGGCCGGGAGCAGCGCGGAGCGCACGGCCGCCCCCCGCCCCCGCCGCTGCCCCGCGGCTTCGCGGCCGAGGGGCTTCAGCCCCGGGCAGGGGAGGGCGGGCGGAGGGAGCCGGCCGGCGGCCATCGCCGGGCACGGGGAAGCGTTTCCCTCCGAGAAGCGGAGCCCGTCCGTCCCCACCCGGGTCGGTGCCGGTAGCCGCCTCCCGCCCCTGCCGCCCCGCTCACCTGGTGAAGAGGACGAGGCCGTGCTGCACGGGGCTGCCGCTCACCCGCTGCCAGCTCTCCCGGATCAGCGAGCGCTGCCTGCCAGACAGCAGCACCCCGCTCTCCATGGCGGGGCGGGGGGACCTGTCCTGCCGCGCGCCGCCGGAGGCCAGGCGAGGCGCGGCGCCGGCACCGCTCGCTCGGCGGGCGCAGGGCCACCGCGCAGCAGCCACCCGCCCCTCGCTGCCCCCTCGCTGCCCGGGGCGGGCGGCGCCGCGCTCACCTGGGGGTCCCGCCCCCGCGCCCCCCGCCGCGGCCGGCACCCGCGCTCCGCCCGCCGCCCCTGCCCTGCCCCTGCCCCCGCCCCGGTGCCCCGCTCCCCCACTCCTCCGCCCGGGGCTGCCCAGGCCGCCTCACTGGTAAAGAAGAGCTCACTTTATATTTCCCACTTAGGGGAAGGAAGAAAGGAAGAAAAAAAAAAATTAAAAATAAAAATTAAAGTCCCCAACCACCCCTGCAGGACAGAGTAGCAAGTTCAGCTCACTCATGGCTGACATTTTCCGGTCAGCCTGATTTTAAAAGGGAAGCAGCACGGCAGAGCAGTGCTAGCAAGGGGCCCAGGACTCATCCGGCTTTGCTCGCCGTTCAGCACAGCTTCCTCCGACCGTAATGTTGCTGTGGAGGTCCTCAGCGATGCTCCAGCACTAAGGCATCCTCTTGCTCTTGGCCGCTGCCACTGAGACTCAGGATGCCCCGCAGCCACCTGCTATCTCCATGGGCAGATGCAGTCTAGACACCGCAAGCTACATGTTTAATTTAAGGCTAATTAAGCCAGCTGAACCAGGCATAGTTGTTAATAACAGATCAGAAGACATGTCATCTTTCTCAAACATTCAGGACACCCAGCTTCCCTTTATTGTTCAGACAAAGGGAAAAACTGCTTTTAATTTGGCCCTGGGATTTAGGCAGCATGGAGGAAACAAAGCGAGAAGGGGCAAGCGAGGTCTCCAGCAGCACAACAGAAACCAGGGAAGCCAGAGCATTCACCCAAGTAAAGGTTTTCAGAAGGATGCGAGCAACACAAAAGCACAAATATTACTGAAACCATCCCAGTCTGCTCTGAAATAACAATTGTGCTGATCTTATTACAAGTTCTGGTACTGTACATCAGACTTATTTCTTGTAATCGGGAGAGAAGACAGCACCCTGCAGCCCAACCCAGGAGCACATCGACTCAGTGTAGGAAGAAAGGAGGGTCTTCTTGTTGGAGTACTGAAAATAATCCCTGGAAGGAGACAAGTTTGAAGGCACAATGCTGCATCCTCCGCCCCAGCCCCAGCTTGTCTCCCAGCGGCCTTCCTCCTAAAGAGCCAGAGTGACAGCACTGACTGCAGTGACAGCAGGAAGCCACCCGAGACGTCTCTGCAACTGCCAGAATAAATTACCTGTTTTCCTGGGCTTTTGAGACCCTGCTTTCTCAGCACAGGCCAGACAAGATGCTGCATAGCAAAAGCTCCATGTACATTAGAGGAAGCTGGAGAACTGTGACCTAAGGCTGGGCTCTTGAAGAGTCCAACAAACTCACAAAGAAATTGAACTGTCAGATGGGACTAGGGAGTCCCGCAAATGCTTACAGATCTCCAGCTACTGAGCCAGAAAACAAATGTTCCAGGTTTGTTGTGTTTTGAATGCCATTGCTAGAAAAGACTTCACTAATGTCAAAGATCCCAGGTCCTGGAAAGATGCAAACGGCTTCTGTTAAATCACAGCTCCTGTTAAAAACACAGCATTTTAGCTTTCATGATAACTAAGAAAAGCCCGAAAAGCATATGATCTCTACACATCTAAATTCTTAGAGAACAGGGGATAAATAGAAAGCACTCAATAATAAAGAAAAGTCACGAGCTGTAGGGGGCCGTCTCATGGCTGGGGGGTCGGAACATGCAACCTCCCAGCCCGCAGTGCTTCCTGCTGTTGGCCACCATCTTCTGGTCCACAACAAGCTCCCACTAAAAACAGCTGTATGGTTGCAAAGGAAACATTCACACTGGGGACTGATGATAAATCAGTGTGATGATAACTGCTGAAGCTGCAAGGAGTCTGAAAGGGCAGCTAGCAGAGCAGCGGGAAATACAGGGTTAACCTGAGCAGGGCAGCAAACACAAGCCCGGCAGTGCCAATGCAAACATTAACCTTTAGCTATCTTGCAGCTGATCAAGCGCACCAGTGAAGAGCATGAAGTGTCATCCTATAGGCATCTGCGCAAGCTACTCTGACATTTCAACCTGTTGTCACAACCACACAAACGTGGAGCTTCACCAGAGCCTGCCTGGACAGTTCAGCCTGACCAAGCTAACAAGAAGGGGGGAGAAGAGCAGGCAGGCAGTGCTGTGCTGCCAGGGCACTGGAAAGGAGAGCGGAGAGTCCTCCCTAGACCACAGGATACCGAGGAGCAGAGTTGAAGCATGTATATGCAGTCAGAGCAGAAACCGAGGCTGAATATTTGCCTAGCAACATTTTGGATATATTCAGAGCTGGCTGATAGAGGAGGAAGGGTGGCACCACAAAAACAAGTTGTTGTAGTTAAGAATGATCAGCTCCTAAAGCTTAGTTGGGATGTGGGACACCTTTCCTTGGATCCATGAAGGCACCATACCAGCTATCATATCCCAAGGCAACAAAATGCGTGTTCAGCCGTCATTCCTGATGGCAAGGGTAGCTCAGACAATAGCGGTGAAGCCATGACGGCAAGGGAAAATGGTGGCTCTTGTCCAAAGTCTTCCCTCCTGCACCTTCCCTCTGTGCTGCAGATGGTGGCTGCATGCTGAGTGCTCGCAGGCAAGGCACAAGTGTCAGAACAGACCAGACATAACGGCAGCAACGTGCGTGCTGAGCGTGACGTGTCTTCTCCTTCTTTGGAACATATGGGTGCCCCAGGTGAAGAAAGGGGCAATGGGCTAGCCATACCACTGCCCACCTGTTAGCACCCAAACCCCACACTGGTGTAACACTCAGCAGAGCCTAAGAACCAAAGAGAATTAATTCCTTCCCTGCCCCCCAGCACCAGCTCCTTCTGGGCAGGGTACGGGCACATTCAGGAGCAGCTTCCCCACCTTCTCTGCCCCTCTGAACAGACAACCCATCCCCTTGCTTCCTTCTGGCACTGGTACATGCCGTCTCCCTTAATAAAACCAGCAGTTTTTTTCCTGTGACATCATAAACCTTCCAGCATAAGAAGAGGGAGCTGTAAGGAGGTACTTGAGGTGGCAGACAGGGAGAGCTCAGGGCTAAAAAACATCTGAACTGCCATTCACGTGACTTAAAAGAGCGAGGGCTCAGGAGACACAGTGCTCTTCCTTGCGTGCAAAGCAGCTTCTCCCTCGCAGCTACGTGGCTGTCAGAGGAGTTCCTCCTGCTGCCACAGCACTGAGGTGCTGACAGCACAAGTGGAGTCCAGAGAGGATTTAAGGTACAAGGAAAAACAAACAAGCCAACCTGCCTTCTCATTCAAGTGTTTTGTGAGCTTCCAAGCATGAGGAACCCCCAGGATGCATCAAGAGGTTGAACACTGCAAAAGTTTCCATGGTCTGAGGGTTTCCTGTGATGGTCCCCAGCTCCCTTGGCTCCCTGTACCTAGCCTGGCAGCTCAGCTCTTTTCCAAGATGTTCTTGGATTTCTACAGGACCATTCCTGGAGCTGTCATGAGAGAAGAACAACCAGGTCAGCAGCACAGACTTCTCCAAAATCATCTTTAGGCCACTTGGAGAAAGGGAAGGCAGGTTTCTGGAGAAACTCACTAATCCTCAAAGAAAACAATAAAGCTTTTTTGTGCTTTGGAAGAAGTCAAATTTATGTAATGTTTTTAATTTCCAGTAGGTCTCATTATTGTAATCTACAGTCCCTTCAAATTACAGTACCAACACTCATAACTCCTCTTGCCAAGCGTTGGCTTTACTTGTTCAGTGCCTCAGTTCACCCACAGGGAAAGAAACTTGCCCAATCTCATAAACGGTGTGACAGAACTGGGAATAAGCTCGCAAACGCCTGTCCCCAACCCTGCGCTCAGGGTTCAGGGTGCTTGGGGAACAGACCTCCCTCCCAGAGGAAAACCACATCAGCCTGGCCCAGGGATGGCTGTTTTGCGTATGCTGCTGTGGCTCTGTCAGTTTTCATCCCAGCTGCTGTACCAACAAACCAAAATACCCTTTGGACTCTTGCTCATTTCCAGTTCTACATCTGTGAGTCCTCATGAATAAAGCCACCCTGATCTAGCTGCTTCAGGCTCCCTGCTCACCTTGGAAACGGACTTCTGGGCTTGGCTAATCCCCTTTGTTCCCTCTTGCCCCTAGTCTCAAAACCACAGACCATGATGGCTCCTCTTTTCCCCAGGCTCCCATCTCCATCCTCAGGTGGGAGCAGAAGTCATGCAAGCTCCCAGCAGTCTTCTCAAGCTACCCCCTCAGGCCATAGCACAGCACAGCTCAGTAGCAAAGTAAATCACGAAATGCAGTTGCATAACACGCAGAAGAGATGCAGGAGGGAACAATCTTGCCCATAAAATGATGAAGGCAACAGCTGCAGAGCTCACTGGCTGCCACCATGCCTGTGGGGAGAGCAGGGGAGCACTACCGACCTTGAAGATTTGGGCTAAGGGGAGAGGGATAGGCAGAGGGAGGAGGAACAATGTGTGGGAGAGGATTCAACAGCAGAATAAAATGAAAACACCTCTTTTTGACTTCGATTTGCTACTAGACATCCCCAGGTTCATGTTGGATCTCCCAGGGCCTGCTAGGGAAAGTTTGTACAGGCAGGTGAAAACAATCCAAGGCTGACAGGGCATGAAGTGGTGAGAGAAGCCAAAGGGGACCACACAGAGAGCTGCGAGCCTGAGTTTTTTTTACTTATGAGGCTGTTGGACCAGATCTGGCACTTACAGATACTCAGGCCTTATCTTGGTTGTTATTCACCTTGTGCTCTCTAGCATACCAGCTGCTGCCCCCACCACCAGGCTGTGATCTTCCAAGCAGCAACCTCTGCTTTTTTTAAGTCCCTTTACCAAAGTGAGTTCAAAAAGTCTATATCTACCATGTCAGTCTTGACTGAAAGCTGAATTTGATCATAAGACACAACTACAGAGGCGTGCGCACTCCAAGCTGGTAGGATGCAAGCAGCCGTGGTCCCAAAGGTCTCCAGCCTCATTAGCTCAATATGGTGCTCCAGCTAATGGCAGCTTGGCAAGCACTGCGTCAGCAGTTACCTGGCTTCTGTCCTGCCTAGGGATGGTGTACATGGGCTTGGATCTTCCTCCAACTGTCCTTATACTTCTGGACTGGATCATCCTTCAGCTGCTGAAACATGGCAAAAGCTTGGTGAAAGGATGCTTTACTCCCAGTGGAGTAGAAAAAACTCCTCTGTAGTTTCCCCGCTGGATTTGTCTTGTTTCAGAAGCACTGCTGGTGCCGATCTCTGAAGTGCTCATTGATTGTCTTCTCTCTGATCTCAACCTCATCTATTCTTTCTGTCCTTCCTGCAATTTGAATTGATAGTATTGACCAGGACACCTTCTATAATCATTTGACCTACAGCAGTTGTCTCTTAGAGCAGTGTCTTTGCTGTGATTTATTAAAAAAAAGATTTTGCACTTAATTGTGCCCATTCCTTGATGGCAAGGCTGTGCCAGCATCACAACCTTTCAGCTTTGCACTCAGCCATCTGCTCTCAAAGCAAACCCCACGTGTTATTGCTTCTATGTGTGGGATTCCTTTTTGGCTTGAGGTCTTCTCCTCACCTAAGTCATTCCAATTTTGGGGCTTTGTCAAAAATATTCTCTAGTTCAGTGAGAAATCTTGCACCTGCAAACTCTAGAGTCAAAAATGCCTAGAGTGTTGAATAAATATTGTGGCTCTGTCTTGAAGAGAATGATGTACTTATGCCACATCGTAAAGCACTTTCCAATCCATTAGTAACTAAATAGGATGTTAAACAGCAACTGTTATCAATAAAGACTTAAAATCAGCAGGCACAGACAACTTGCACCCACGAGTCCTACAAGAGCTGCCTGAGGGTATCTCCAATGCACTTATGGTTAATTTTATTTTTTTAATAATGCTTGAAACAAATTTCAGCAGCCATATGGAGTATAAAATGTGGCAGTACTCAAAAAGGCCAAACTGGATGATTAAGTCAGGAAGAAACTAACTAGCCTGATAAAAACGAGCATAGAGAAAATAATAAAAAACCCAGTAGGGAGTTTATTATAAAAGCATTTGAAGATGGGTGGACAGCTTCTCAGGGTGACCCATCAGTTCATGCCTTTCCATCTCTGCCAAGTAGTGGTCTAATTCTTGATCCACCTCTTACTACTTACATCCTGACAGTTTTTCATTAACTTTGGTATTCCTCATTATGTCTTCATTTTGTGAAGTGGCCTTTTTGCTTTCCCCCTCCGCACGACTCTTTCATAGCAGCCCTTAGTAATTTCAGTCACCTTTGAGGGTGACAGAGCACTGGAACAGGCTGCCCAGGGAGGCTGTGGAGTCTCCTTCTCTGGAGATATTCAAAACCCGCCTGGATGTCACCCTGTGCAAGGTGCTCTAGGTGAACCTGCTTTGGCAGGGGGTTGGATGAGATGACCTCCAGAGGTCCCTTCCAACCCCACCCATTCTGTGATTCTGTGAGTTCTCACTTTCTGGATGCCTCTCCCTTGTATTTGAAGTCAATTATGAACTTGTTACTCATCTGCTTGTCTTTGGCTACTTTGGTTCTTCCTGGCCTTTCCTTGCACTAGGATAGTTGGTGCTTGTGTTCTTGGTGTCCTTTACTTAAATCTCTCTCCTCAGACTTGCTTCCAACGGGATTTTGCCTGGAAGTTATCAAATTATTTAAATTCATTTTCTTCAACTGCACTGGCTTTATTTGGCTGTTCTTACGCAGTTCAGAAGCCTTAAATAAAGATATACCACTTTATGCACATTCACATTCTCATCTCAACCAACTCCTCCCCGGCTCTCAGCTAGTTTCCTTCTCCACCTTGTAACCAAAGTTATGGTCCCTGAAGCATTCCAAGGGATCAGCACAGTGCCAGGGTGGGACTCAGTTGACCCAACACAGATGCCTAGCTCTGGATGAAATCTGGAGATGAAACAATGACTGCAAGAATGGTAAATACAGAAAAAGCAATTTACAGCAATCATAACACTTGGTAGACTATACCCATTCAGATAAAGCACAACCTTTCTATTTCCAGAGCATGCATTACATGGGCCCAAACTAGAGTAGGAGATGGTGTATTAGAAAACAACTCCAAAGCGTACAACAATCACAATGTTGGATGTAAACCAGGAAGCAGTGGCAGAGCAATGAAGACTTATTTCAGCATATGGAAATGGGGAGACTGATGTTGGAAGACAGTGTACAGTTTGGGAAACCGTATGGGTAAACTGAAGAAAATGAGAAAAGAGGCATGGGAGATTTGAGGTCTAGAGAAAGCAACTTGCATTGAAAATTTCTATTTGGTTCGCAAAGAGAAGATTAAACAGCAGCTTGAAGACAGAGCACAAACTCTATATTAAAACACTAGGTTATAAAAAAGCCTCATTCTTGTTGAGGAACATGTAATGGGATGATGGCTGGAATTTAGAAGCCTAGAAACCTGACAGGTTCAAAACAAATGCAAAATGGAATCAGTCGCCAGTGTCCATCCACGTGAGATCACTTACTTGCAGAAAGAAGCCATTCTTCCTTCAGAGGGCAGTGAGAAGTAAAGTTTTACTTCAGATATTATCAGCATTTTCTGAAGAATACTTCATGCCTTTTCCTTACAGTCGTCTCCCTACACTTAACACAGCTGCTGTGTCAGCAGTCCATCCTTCCTTCCAGAACAGCAGCCCTGATCAGACAATATCTAAAGACCAACTTGCACTTTCTTAAGGAATACAAGATGTCAATAGGCTTTTCAGTAACCACGTACTAACCTATTGGATCACCCTGCGCAGGCCATAGTCCAGTTTCTAGCTGTCCTGGCTTTACTGTAGCAGCCCTTGGAACATGTCTTAAATGGACTGGCTGGCTCTGATCTGGGCATCAATGTGTAGCCCCAAACAAGGCAGCTGTATTTTGTTTTCCCCCATCTAGTTCCAACCCAAGGACAGCAACCCTTTGTCAAAAGTATATGCTACCCTGTCACTACAGCCTGGCTTAGAGCCAGATTCTGATTTAGAGCATTCCAGTTTTATTACAGACTCTTGCATTTAGTTCATAGCAAGGGCCTCATTTGTACAAAATTGTGCATCAGTCTGATGTTACGGACACTACACACTCAACAGAAGAATGACTTACAGAAAAATGTTGGCTTCCTGAATAAAGTGCTCGAGATCTGTCAAACGAAGTGTTCATAGGCAACCTACCAGAAGCTTGATGTATATATCCATTAAACCTGACATATTACACATATTTACAATTTAACACATCTTTAACATGGCGAAATAAACCTGCTTCAACAGATAGTACTTTATTCTCATCCAAATGTACCAGTTTCACTTCCCGCTATGCTTATCAGCACATCACTTGGACTGCAGTAAAACCTGACCACCTGGAATTGCAGTCCAGCAACATTTGGGTGCTAAAAGCTGATGTAGATCACCATTGTCGTAGATCAAACTCTCTAATGGGTCAGTTTAAAGTTCATGTTGCTTCTTCAAGTGTGCATGTGAGTGAGAGAGGAAAGGAGAAAAAAAGCCACCCCAAGATCTAGACACAAAGAGAATGCTTGAAAGCAGAGGTATTTATTAAAAAATTAAATTCCAAATTCTACCTCATTTTCCATTATCTCCTGTACAAAATACATTTATAGCTCAAGGGCACATTCTCCCATCCACGCTGTATGGTGCAGTAATTACTCCTTAGTTAGAAGACATTCAGTTCATGGACATATGCACGCACGCGCACGCACACACACACACGCAGCCTTAGTAAGAAAGGTGCAGAATATAGGACAGAATTACAAAAAACCCCTCTCACTGATGCTCCAAACTCTTGCTCAGTCAGGGGCAAGTTCTCCAAGGATGGCTCTAAACAGCACCTCTTGTAAAACACAATAAACTCACTTGGCAAAGTTTTAGGACCAATTACAAATTCAGTAGGAGTGGTTTCTGTGCTAGTATGTCCCCTACCTTAGATATTATTTGTGACAATCATAGCCCTTGACATTCAAGCAAAGAGCATAAGGGAGTTCAAAAAGTAAAGCAACTCACAACCAACCACACACCCAAGGTCTTAGTACTTTAAAGAAGACAGAGACCATTTTCAGTCCTGACTGCTGGCAGCCCGCAGCCCTCCAAATACAGCACGTGTGCTATGGAGGTGGTGTTCTTATCCTCAGCCTTCCTTTCACAGCAGGAAAGAGCCTTGTAACAGTCCACACATTTTTGCTTTCATGACACACACTTGCCAATGTGTGGGGTCACATGCTGTAAAGGGGAAAAATAATCTTACCTACATTGCCCAGCTGGCAGAGGCACAGGGCACCACTAAGAAGATTTTCACATTGCCAGCAGGATCCTGAGAGGAGGAAACAGTGTTATAAGGGTACTTGTGTGCAGAGTGCCAACCCAGAGGGTAAGTCACACAGGCACGGCCTCTGGAAGGCAGGCTGCTAAGCACGGCAACAGAGAATTTTAGGTAAATGCCTGTATTTCCATGTTGACAGCTGGTTCACTCTCAAGTCCCTTGAAAACAATTCTCAGAGGGATACAGGAGGGAACTGTCAAATAACACATTTGTTTACCTTTCCATAACAAAGTTCTGGTTTTGCTCTCAGTGCATGTGACAGGTATTCATCCACTCACAACACTATGAGGTGTCCTGTTCTACCCCTTGTTCAGGCACCATAAGAAACAGATGCATAGCCTAAAAACTGGAGGAGAAGCAAAGGCATGTCCTGTACTTTGGGCATACTTGAAGAAGCGGAAGGAAGTAAGTAGACAGAAAAAGGTAGATCCTGTCAATGCCCTTTGTGCATCAATAAGCCCTTCCAATCAAGATGCAAAAAGAAAACTCTCTGCAGATGAGAGACTGGTGGTGGCTCTCCTGCCCACAGGGCTGTGAATGATGCTGGTAAGCAGTGCATGACACAAAAGCCCTCCAACTGGACCAAGGGCAACTTTGGCACAGGAATCTCCATTCAAATCCCCCTCCCAGTCACATCTGCATCTCATAGCATGAGTAGTCCAGTTCCTGGAAATAAGCCAGAGCCTGCTGCTGGAATAGGTGTGTGTACTTCGGTGTCCTGAAGTGACTCTTAACAGAAACCTTTTAAGATGGATGGATTGTCTAGGATGAAGCTAGATGAGCCTAGAGGCTTTTTATCTATCTTCCAAAGACTGAAGAGGTAAAAATAGAGTTCACACATAAAAAAGAATTTGAAGCAGGGAACGTGGCAGCCTGCAGCTTTTTATGATTTGAATCCACAGATACAGTTTGATGAAATACTTTGCCAGTGATAAAAGGACCCCTGTCAAGCAAAGTTCAAAGAGAGCAGCTGCTCCAGAGAAGGTCTTCTGGCCTCAAAAAGCACAATTAGCTATTTTCCACATGACTGGGGAAGAGGACTAATAAGCACTCCTCAAAATGAACCTGAACTCATTCCACAAGCACAAATGGGAAAACTGAAGTACCCAAATTCCATTCAGGAAGCAAAGAGTGCCCTGCACCCATTGCCTCATGTCTGCACCACTCAGACATTTTAAGTCAGTCAGTAAGGGAATCTCAATCATTGTATTTTATTGACCTCACAAAATACTAGTTACTATTATGTTCTAGCTATGGCCTGATAGGTTTTGTTTTGAGAAGCAAATATTGAAGGTCAAATTCTAACTAAAATAATTCTTCAGTATTTTCCCCCCTGAAAGAAAACTGAGCAACATCAATTTACACTTACTCAAAAACCCAACCCTTGGAAGGGTGCGGAGGAAATGTCTGCCCTCTAGTATTCAAACATAGCCCTTTTAATACTTTTAACTCCAGATTTAAAAAAAAAAAAAAAAATAAAATTATGCTGAAGGTTGCTCCCTCTTGTGGAATAGCTAGATTTTTTTCACTGTGTGCCTCCATCTCCTTACCAGCACACAAGGCCTAAGAAATAGATTAGTCTCGGTGCCAATCAAGTGCTCTCACAGGATCTCTGAAATGGCAGTCCTAAAGAAGAATAAACCTTTGTCTGTACTGGAACAGAAGCTGGGCTTGTGCACAGGAAGGTGCGATGGCAGCATGACATTTGCCACCTTCAGCTGACCAATCCCCAAACTCAGCCGCCAATCCCCACCCAAAAGGTTATTAGCAATAAAGGATAGAGGGACCCCGCCAAGGAACACACTGGCTCATCTTCCTCAGGCAGCTCCTACAAAGCTGACCCCTTCATAATAACTGAAGTAACTAAGGTTAATGAGTTGATCTTTGCTTTCCCACAGATTTAATTGGTGAATAAAGAGTGTTAGAAACTGTAATTCCAAAACACCCACAAGTTTCTTAGTTTTCTTTGTTGTTAGTGTTAAGGGCAAGTGTGTGATTCTACATGCTGGGAAAACCCCTACACTTTAAATCACAGCTTTTATCAGCTCTTCTGGCAAATCCTCCCTATGGCAATTTGGGACTACCTTAGGGAAAGCTCCCATTCAGGATAGCAAGGTATTAAGCTGATAATTTCATCAAAAGTAGAAGATGCTGAATCACATTGCTACAAAGGCAGCAGTGCACTGTCTGTCAGCCGTGTTACCAACCATTAACAATTTGCAGCTGCTGTCAAATCAAGCAGGATCTGAAGAAGTTTGCAGCCTTCTCCCTCATCCTTCTTGCCTATATATCACCTCTGTGAACCCCTGGCTCATGCAGGTGGGAGCACTTCCTGCAATAGCAAGTGGAAAAGCATCATCAAACCCAGTAGCTAATTAGCGCAATGACTTCCCACCATGTGTTACCAGCAGGTGATTAACTCAAAAGCTTTAGAATCAAAAGCATAGGTCCATATCATCTGAGTTACTGTCTATAGGAGTCAGCTTCTGCAGAGAGATGTGACACACCAAGCCAGAGCATTACAATAGCAAGCAGATGCCTTACTGAACAATGCTATGGATCTCTATTCAAGAGGAATGAAAGCAAGTCTGACTGGAGTCTCAGTCCCCCCCACAGAACAACTATGCTAACACAGCCCTTCTGTGTTGTAGGAAATACATTAGAATTCAAGGTTTGTTAAGAGAAATGAATGCACAATTCCTGTTTAAAGATGGACACACTCACCTGCTGCTCTCCCTGTACCTGTAATTTTGATGCAAGGCTGAGAAGCAGAGCAAGAACTCTGAAAAGAAAGGCTTATGTTCCTTGAAACATACACAGAAGAGTTTTGCAAATATTACTTATTCATACAGGAACACAGCTGGGGTCTAAGTGTCATTCACGTCGGATGCTACAAGGTAGCAACCTTGAACTGTGACAAGAAATTGAAATTGGATGAAGAGTAGGAGATGGAATAAAAGGAACATTTACAAAAATAGACCTAACAGAGGAGAAAGGAACCTGATAAATAGTATTCCGCTTTCTTGGAAGGGGTGGATTCAACATTCTATGGCTCCTGACACTTAGCAGACAAAGAATTTTTGCCTGGCCTCACATTTTCTTCAATACAGTAATTTGATGGTCAACCATCTATGAGAGGGAACTTGCTGGAATACAGCACGCAGATACCATGGCACTGACAGCCAGTTTTGCAGATGTGACTTTCATTAAGATGAAGCCTTCCCCCTAAAAGCACATGTACGGACACTGGAATAGCTGGGATCAAATCATGAATGACAGCTGTCTGTAAAATTCCCAAGATATCATTTCAGTGTCTAGGACACCCCCAAGAAACCAGTCTTCACAGCATACGGGGGCAGAAAATACATTGCCTGCTATTTCCACCATAATTTCCTTAGCAGTTTCAGACAGAACTGCAAAGAAGCTACAAAGTACTGAGCTGGAACAGTCTGGCTGTGAGCGCAGGCCTGCTAGGTGATTGTTATAAATGATTAAAGGTGACCAGAAAGCAAGGCAGTATACAGGGATAAACAATCTCTGTCTCCTCTGTCTGCAGAGGGCCTGGGAGACAGGCAAGGCACAGCAGCTCAGGAGATTTCAAGCAGACTCCTTTCAGACAAATTCTAAAAATTCAGGGTCAGAACAAAAGAACACAGACAGACAGGACAGGGTAGAATGGAGGTCTCGAGATACTTACATGAAGCTGTCAAAAACCTTGCCAGAAGAAAGGTTATTAATCATGATAGAAGTCCTAATGTCTCAGACGCTGTCTGGCTCTCAAACTGCAACGATGCTTAGATTACCAGAAGGAAGACACACATGCACGCGTGAACACGCAACTACACACAGCCTCCAACTTGTACTGGTCTGACTGCTGGAATGCCACTGCTATTTGACTGACACATATTGCTCAAAAGAATTGAGATTTAAGCAGCCAGTTGTCCAGAAATATGACTTAAGGAATCAGGACATGAGTCTTCTTAAGAGGACCTTCTCATGGTCACCCTCCGCATCCTCCAATGCAGGCAGTGCAAACAAATGCCAAAGCAACAGGGCTACTCTACCTAGAGCTCTCCAGAGAGGGCATTTTACAGTCACATGTATGTCTCCAAAGCACCAGAATCAGCCTGACATGCAGCAGATCTCATGCTTCTCATCCACTGTTCCCAGGCTCCCTTTGCTGGCTCTAGAACTCCCAGGAGTCCATCCACCGGAGCCCTGCCATGGGGCTGCCAGGGTCAGAGGCCATGGGTCCTATCATCCCGTAGGACAGAGGATGGAAGAGGTAGAAGCTGTAGAAAGAAACCAAACACCCATCAGGGACTGCACAGTTTTCTGTCTCAAGAACATTGCAGCAGATTAGTCCATACATATGGGACCTTTGTTTTCGGGCTGCTCTAAGCTCCACTGGGGACCTTCTAATCTCTGCTGAACATGATATATACATAGTACAGTGTTATCACAGGCGGTATTTTCTCTTAGTAAGCAACAGCTTTGGAGAAAAGCCAGCTGAGAAAACCTACAGCAATGAAGAATTTGCCTGTATTTGAGGGATGTGGCACAATCTGACATGGGGACTAGAATCAGAAACCACTGAGCTGTGGGGTTTGGAGGAGAACAGAGTTTTCACACTGTGTGCTGGGATAAGAGAAGGATTCCCTGCAATGGAAAGATGTTTTATAATGCATTACTGGGACACAGATGCTGAATCTAATCAAATTTGAGGGTTTAGGATTGGGCTTGATGATGTCTGACAAGTTCAGCAGAGAAGAGAGGCAGAGACAAAGGCTAAGGATAATTAACAGGCACTAAGGTTTCCATTGAGACAGTGACTGTTGCACATTCAGGAAAAGTTCAGCTTTCAGCACTCACCTGTACATGATGAGCAGAAATAGTGCCAGGAACCCCCCTCCATATGCTTTTCTAGCTGTAGTGCTGGGTGACAAGAACCCAACATAGAACTTTAGTAGTGTGTCCCAGGTGATTCCTAGGAGAAGGAAGAGGTAGAAGTCAGGAGCAATGCAGAGGCCAAAGAACAGAGCTGCTACGTTCAGCCATAGACTGGGTTGACAAAGCTCTGTTAACAACAGAAAACCTTGTCAATTTTTAAAGTTATTTACCTTGGTAACCTTCAGAACTACTGGGATTTTTTTGTATCAGCAGAAGGTTCTTTTTTCCTACCTTTCCATTTGAGTAAACGCAAAAGAGATCTGGGGTCCAGCTGGTACAAAATCACAGGAAAAACTACCAAGACTGAATTATAAACAGACATGACAGAAAAGTGGGGACAGCAAACAAAGGGAAGTAACTTGTATAAAAGCATATGTAAGAACAGTGACACAGCAGAGAATAGGAATCATGTCTCTGAATTTAAATGCCCTAAGCACTAGACATGACTGCCTCTTCAGGGTGGTAACAAAAAAAGACAATTTGGCACCGCAATCTGCTTTGTGAAAAACATTTTGAAATAGTCAATGTTTTCAAGCACATTGCACAAGCAAGCAGAAAAACTGTAAGAAAAAAAAATACTGTTTAGTCTGAAAACATTCAATTTAACAGAATTGTCTTCTCCCAGACTCTAGTACTTACCTGTCAACATGCTGGAAAAAAGCATGGCAGGAAAGTAGTGGTGAAAGTAGAGAACTCGGCCCATCATAAAAAAAGGGAGGTAATGAAGGAGCCAGCCCAGCATGACCTGCCCTCCACCATGTAGCACAACTCTGGACAGTTCTGGAACACAAATAAACAGACTTCAGCAGAGAAAAAGTCAACTACAGTTCCTATTTGCAAACCTTATCACAGTAAGTAAACTCAACAGGAATGATCTTTGCAGGAAGTCATGCACTGATCTGAAATTGCTCCAAGCCTCTGCAACACCCTAGCTGCGTTCTTTATGAACATACAAACACTTTTCAGGAGAACAGTTACCAGAAAAGATATGCAAAGGTGTCAGTCTCAAGGGACTGGCAGGAGGTTTGCCATGCTCTATATTAAGACCAAACTTGCAGTTTCTCAGGACATTCATCAGGCTAATTATGTCATTCCAGTTTCTGATGTTTTCTATTCTCTCTGCAACGAGACTACAAGCCATTGAGTCTCTTTGCCAGCCTTTCCTGGAAAGAAATGTTGCTTAGCTTTCAGAGCCTGGGAGGCGACTGAGAGCTCTGGTGTCTGCATGCAGCTTAGCCGATAACTTATTGTGTAATTGAATAGTTTCACATTACATTTTAGAATTCACTTTCCACAAAAGATCTAACAAATGAAGCAACCACTGATGCAAACTGGAATGGTCTAAGTATGACTTATTAGGGTTTGTGAAAAGCTCTACAACCTTGGCATCAGACATAATAAAGGATCATTGCATCTCTTGCATTTGTCATTTGCTTTTCATAAATATCAGGGAACATTTCTTATTTCAAAACACCATGCATACTACAGTAGTACAGAGCACATGCAGAACTTGAGAGCAGGGCATTGATCCAACTGGTCTGTCTCCCTTAGAGCCAATACAGGTAGCTCCTTGCAGTATTTTTGTTGAAGATCTGTCCTGTTCACTATTAAACTCTTTGAGATATGAAGCTCCCACTCTTTTCCTTGTGGACATTGCTCGATAACTTAAGCTCAGCGGTTTCCCACCCTTGGCGCACAAAGTCCTGCCATCCACACACTTTTAAGGTGCCTGCAAAAGGCATTTGTGAAAAGGAAGCCTATTATCAGTAACCTACATAGGGTACGTATCTCTACTAGAAAAAACATCTTCGAAGCCTGTAAAGCAGAACAAGCTAAAAAGCATGGGACCAGTAGATCTCTGCATCAGGAAGGTTTCCCTGACATATGTTTTATCACCTTCTCCTACTGATACGTCCAGATCAAATACAGTCTTTCCAACAGACAGGCGTCTGTCATTTCTGAGCCACAGTGATCAATGTAACTGATAGCAATTGTGGCCAACATCTTGACTCTTGGGCAGTTCATAAGCAACTCCCATGCTAGGTTGGGTGATCACCCACAGAGCAGAGCTGGCGTATGAGCTACTGACTAATCCAAGCCCTTGTCTCCTTCAAGAAAACAAGGCAGCAAAAGCCTACTGAGACTCATATCTTTGGATCAGCTTAAGATGCCAGCTTATACCCAGTCCAGCTCTGTACTCTACAGCAAAGGTGTGGGAAGACTTTTGAGGAGCCACTGATCACATCTCCTGCCTGTGAGTCACGTCCAGAGCTATTCTCTTTGGCTAAGCAGGTGTCTCAGGGCCCTTGCTGACTTGAGGATTTCCAATCAAGTCTTACTGGCTTAGGAAATCTGGCAACTCATCAGGAATGGTCAGTCATGCAAAAAGTGAGACTTATTAATCAGAGTAATTATTCCTAGTATGGAAGCCTTTGTTAACAGTCACGTTGTTCCGTGCTACACTTTCAAAGCACTATATAGTTTAGTGTGCTGTACATACAGCTACCTTGAGTGTATTTTGTTCAACTTCCAGGGTTTTAATATAATATAAAAAAAGATTTTTTTTTAATACAGGAGTCCCAAGATGAGCTTTCCTGTATCAGGAAAACAGGATGTTATAACAAGGATTCTGTAGTGCAAGAGGGATAGGAAGACTGACCTCACCTTCGAGTTCAGATGTCAGTTGGACACCTCTCTTCAGGATCACTGCAGTGGAAACTGCTATCAGAAGATATAACCCAATAGTGACCAGATTTAGCCACCAAATCACCTACATAGGAAAAGAAGAAAGATTTGGGACTTCAGGCTGGACATAGGAACACATAGGTGAGAGAAAATGAAAAGCTACGTGCAAGCATAAGAGTACAACAAGAGAGACAGTCCAAAAGAATGAGAAGAAAAAGAATCATTGTCGCTGGCAGAAGCAAGAGTAAGCTAAAATTTGCTAAAGACATTGGCTTGGAACCTCCCACTCCAACTTACCGGGTTTCCCAGCAAGTAAACCCGATAATCAGTCTCATTGACACCAGAAAAGCGCAGGCCCTGAGGAAACAGACCAGAAGGGAGTAAAATGGCTTTGCATCAATCCAGTTTGTATTTTGCACAGTGTCAAAGGTGAGAAAAATTCCCATCCATGTAGCTCAGGTGCTACAAAATAAAGCTGACAACATCTTCAATGCAATTAAGAGCTGCTATGCTTCAAGAAGCACAGCAAAAGCACTTGAAAACAGGAACGAAGGTGGATTGATCAATATACCTGGTAGTTGATGGGCCAGTGCCAAGGTTTGGATGTAACTTCATTTTCCTTTGGTTTGAGGCCACTGTTTCCCTACAGATAAGTCAAGATAAAATTTAAATGAGCAGGCAGTTATGCTGCAAAGCCTGCCCAGAAATGTCTAGGTACACAAATGTAGATGAATACTCTTCCTGAATAAAGGCTGTTTTCTGACTACATAAACACATCATCTTCCGGAGACGGCCACAATGAGGACAATGAATGTTTTAATATTACTGTGCAAGTGAAATGTTCTTTGGGTACCATTAGAGGCAGTATTCTCTCATTTCTCTTCAGCTTTTCTGTCACTGAGGATACATGTTGCATAAGCAAGACCTTTGTTCATTAACAGACTACTTCGAGAGGTTTTCCTCCACACTGAAATAAAAGCCTCAGAAAGATTATTTCCATGGAAACTCATGCAGGTGCTTCCTGACCTGAGACAGCATTATCACTGGTTGCCACGGTAATGCTTAGCATTAATAATAATTTGCTTGACTGCCTTCTTTCTTTTAAAAATCTGAGAAGAGCTTTACAAACAGTACCAAATAAAACCTTAGTCTCCCTTCTCAAAATAGTAACATCTTATTCTTCAGATGAAGGATTGAGGAGCTGCAAGCAGAAGGGCTGTGGCCAAGAGCACAAAGAACTATCACGGGGAAAGACCGCAAGATTAGTCCACCTTGAAAATATTAAATCCAGCTCTTTTTTTTTTTATATTCAGCGATGAATGGGGAAGAGGAAAGCAGAAAACACAGCACCTCGATGAATTAAAAAATTCAATCCAAACATTTATTGTTCTCTTAAGTGTCTGTTTAGCTAATTTTCCTGACCCTGATCACAGGAATATCCTCCTGCCTCACAAATATTAATTTAACTTTAAAACCTTCCAGTAGGGTAGGGAAAATTTCCAACTCTCCTTTACCAAAATGAATTTCAGCAGTGGAGGAATTACATAATTAGGCTGTAGCTAGGTCACACCAAGAGCAGAGCCAGGCATCAAGCCCAAGGCTTCCAAACTTTTGGAAGATTTAGTTGCAAGAGCACCCCTTTTTCTGACTATAAATTCAAGTAGGTTGCTGGGGCATGTAAATTCTGCCCTAGCTTGCAGCCATCACCCAGATATCTCAGAAAAGGCTATTTCTTTTTGATGCAAGAGAAAGGAAGAAGAAAATTATAATCTAGAATTAATTATATCCTACCCGGATCATAACCATGTGGGATTCTAGCAGAATTTCTGCAAAAGAGGGCTTCAAAACATCCAGGCTGATATTGGGCACTTTAGAAGAAGAGAGAAAAATAGATTAGAAGTCTGTATGGTTTAATTTTATTTGCCTCTTTCATAATAAACTAAACTCTCTCCTCCTGTAACAAGTCTGGTTCTAGCACCTCTTTTAACTCCCTACACAATTCATTCCTATTCTAAACACAGAGGCTTGCAGTCAAAAGTATCCCTCAGTGAATTTCACAACTGATGTACTCCTAGATTTCCTCCTTTACTTCCAGAAGCAAGAGAAATAGATAAAAGTCCATGAAATAAACAGATTTGCATTTCTAGCTAAAATTAGAGACATATTGTTCATAGGCTGCTGTTTATCTGTAAATGAACCATGAGCGTGGGAATGTAAAAAGCACTACAACAGAAGAGGAAATTCTACCAAGTCAACAGCCCAGGATTCCTCTCCTTTGGTTTGCATACAGTTACCCTGAGAGGATGAAGAACACTAGGTTTTTTAATAACTCAGAACTCAGCCCAAGTCATCTGCAATTCATGGGATCAAAATTGTATTGAATAATTCAGGCCAAATGAGGCTGTGACACATATCTAACTCCTGGATGAGGCTGCAAGGCCCATCTGTCAGTATTGGCAAACTTAGTTCTCTGTCACACTTCTATTCATTTCTTGATGTGCTGCAAAGTCATTATTTAGCATGTCCTCAGTAAGAGAAGGAAAAAATACACCAGAACAGAGTGGATCCTAGGTTTTTAAAAAAACCATTAAAGTATATATGACATACTCATATTGATGATAGTAATTCCCAATTAAACCAATGATGTTAAAAATAACAGCCTGTACTGCAGTGCCTATGAAACTTCACACTTTTGTTACCCATGAAGATCACAAAATCCTTAAAAAAGTATTTATACTCCCACTACACTTGAAGCATTATCACCAGCTTACAGTACAAATCGTGAAGTAAAAAAAGGCTACACATCTCTGAACAACTGGCCCAAGATTAGCAAGTTCCTGCTTCAGTAGGGAAGAACACACAAATTCCAAACACTGAATGCCAGTTCTTGCCATCTGATAGCTCATCCCTTCCTTTAACAGCAAGCCAAGATGCACTGTCAAAGGAAAAGGAAATAAATGACTTACACTTAGGGTTAATATGGTCTTCAAAGTTCCAGAGGGAACTGGGAGTCTCCTTCAGGTATGGTGTGCAGGTGACTTCCACTTGTTCCCAACCCCTGAAGAACAGTAGAACAGTTAGTCACCATGCTACAAAAGATCACTCAATATTCCCATTCATGTCTGATTTTTTTCCCCATTTAGCTTTATACTTCCCCATAACACCTACCATACCACTCAACCCCAGCAGCTACATACTTACACGCTCTTACATGCTCTAAGCACCAGGCAGAAATCAAAACAGATCTGTCAAGCAGCCAACATCAAAATTCTACCGAATATTTGAACCACATTTTCTACTTTGGGCATCGAAACTAAAAAACCTACATAAGGCCCACACATAAGCCGTGGGATTTTTGAAGATGATGCATATTGACAACTAGAAACTACTTCAAGTCAACCCTTACAGTCTCTCCAGAAGAAAACCACCATCATTAAAGTAAGTCAATCCATGCCTACAGTAACTGTATCACAGAAACAAAAGAATGACTTTAGAGGATCCCACCAACTGTTCATTTAGTCTGTCACCCTATTTCTAGCAGGTCACATCAAACACTTTGGGAGAAAGTGCATCAAACCCTGCAGTAATGTGACAGATTAATAAGGAATTTTCTATCAATCACCACTTTGCAGACTTAACTCCACTAATTAATTAATTCCATTAATTAATCACCACTTAATTCTCTGAAGGAGAGTGATCACTCCTCTTTAAATTCCTAAAAAAATACAAAAATCCAATATACTCTAACCATCCTTATTTGCAGTTAACAAGTATTTTCCCCCCCTCAGGTCTTAACGTAAACAATATTTTGTGGCAGTAACTTCCATTCACAGGGTAAGTTTGTGTTAGGGGAAAAAAATATATATATCCCCTTTCTTGAACACTGTTGACAGAGGCAGTGATTTATTTTTTTCAGAAACAATCACACTATTTACCCCTGAGCCCAGTTTTACTGGTAAAGTCTAAATGGCAGTTGCATTCCTGACCAGGCAGTCGCCAGAGGAATCTGCCTGCGCTCACTATGATTCAGCATCCACAGGATTCCTTAGAAACCCTTTTTACCGTAACACAGTGAAGGGAAGCCTCAGCGAGCAGTAACAGGCTGCTTTGGAAACGCACCGCGTGCTGCTTCAGGATCCATGTTAGCATCCCACACAGTACATCTCTGCAGATACAGCTGCTTGCTTGGCGTTAGCCTGGATGTCTCTGCATATATCTCGTTTTAATCATGAAGATATATAATCCAAGGACATATTAAATCACGACCCTTGCTAATAGCAGCTTGTTACCGTTGCCCTCGCTTCAGATGCTGCATGCAAAAATGGCAGGTCTTCCAATCTCAAAAGAAACTAATACCAATAAAAATAAATTTGGAGGATTGTGGTGTGGAACAGCACGAACTGCCCCAGGTTCTAGCAATTTTTGTGAATCCCAAAGATAAAATAAGCATTGATGAACATGTCTGTCATCCCCTCCTGGACTTATCAGATGACAAGATCTACGCACATGACACTCTTGGATTTCTTAGTAACAGACATTAATTTTCAGAGCTGTATACCTTCACTGTAACAGACTGCATAACCCTAACCCAGATCTCCCCCTCTGGTTATATTTTTAGTACCTGCTAGTTACTTTTTTATTCTTTTAAAGATAAAGAAATGGAAGAAATGTGGTTATTGCTTAGCTTAAAAGTACCATTGAGCAAAGGAACATATCAGCTCAAGGCCTTGCAGGGGTAGAGTCGGATTACAAGCTATTTACCATTTTGGCAGAGTCTTTCCAGAAGAGCCCAATATACACCCTGTGGCCACATGGGTTAGCCGGACCTGACTGCGTAGGACTTTGATGAGCTTCCCAGACTTTCTGCCCACCACTTCAATCCGCCAGAAATCATTGGAGTCTCCTGTTCCATTCTGTCATGTAAACATACCATAGGAGAAAAAAAAAACACCCAAAAAATGAAAAAAAAAAAAACCCCAAACCCAACCAGCTAAGAGACATACAGGACTGAAGCACTGCAAATAGAAGCTAAATAGCTAAACAAAGGAGCCCAGGTTACCCACACTCAGACTTCACAGAAGAGATTTCCCATCAGGAAGAGATGATTCTAGACATGAGCAACTACGCACAAATACATTTTTATCTCACCAGCCTCAAATATTTTTGCTTCCAATTCATACTTGACTGTGGCTCAGAGTTACATTTTAAAGGGGGGTAACTTGGCTGCTTCACAAAAGGGGTTTAGGCAACAGCCCCTTGCATTTGGAAATTCAGCCCTCAAAGCAGATTTCATTTTTGTGATTCAAAATTCTGTCATCATTCTGTCAAAAAAAGGCACTTGTCTATGAGACAAGGCCAAATACATAAAATAATGCTTGTCAGAGCAACTTCAAGGTTGCTCAGTTTGGCATTTCTGGAGTTGAACGCTGCCAAAGCTAGACTGGCAGTAAAAGCTTAAGTTATTTTCCTGTTTGTGTTAACATTAAATAGACCTTAAATATAAGATAAGCTATTTCATGCTAAATCAGTTTTTCCTCCAGTATGGTAGATGCACATTTATCACCTTGGCTAACAAACTAAAAAAGCAAGAATAAATCCCCTTGGCATGGGTATGAACTCTCCCCAAAAGAAGGAGCTTTTGTTTTATCTTGCCATTCACTTACTATTCCATAGCCAGTGACCTGAAAATGCTTCCTTGTCAGGGGAGCCTCATGCTGGTGACTGTGAAGATTTCTAGAAGTTCTGAAATGAAATTAAAAGTCAAACCTTGTTTTGTTTTTATGTCTCAGTCAATTTGTGATAAGAACTTCGGTTTGAGACATTCAGAGAGCTGCCAGCGCTTTGACCACTGAATTCCAGGCAAGGGCAGGGCAGGATGCAGCCTTAACAGCGACAGAGGCCACGGAGTGAAGCTGCTGCTTCCCACCACGCGACTCTGGGCTTATGGCACACTGGGCAGTGCTGGAAAAGGAGGACAGCATGAATAAATCCAGCCCTCAAGCTACAATTCACCACCTCCAAGTGGTAAAGACGTTGTTGGGTTTGGTCTTGGTTTTTTTTTTAAATGAAGAGTAAAGGTGGGACTAACAGTCCTGCTCTTGCAAGAAGCAAAGCGAGATCCTGACCTCTCTTGATTACCAGTTTTGCTTTTGAGGGGAAAGGCTGAACCATTCCGTCAGGCACAGGTTTGCTGAGGGGGGGGATCCGTGGCCGCCATTAGACCAGCTGTACGAGGTGCAGCCAGCCAGCCTCCCGCCCTAGCAGGCACTGCTAACCGGGGCAACCACAAAAACCTGCCCACATCCCAGTCAGCCCCTAACGAAACCCCTCAGACACCGAGCCCCCCCGCCGCACCGCGCCGGCCTTGTCCCCACGGACACCCCCAGCCCGCGCGGGAGGCGAGCGCCCTCTACCGGACCTTGGCCGCAGCACCGCGGTCTCACCTCCCGCTCCAGAGGCCTAATCGCGATTTTATCGCCTCCATTATCATATATTTGGTAGTAAAATCCAAAATTCAAAGCATTTTTTTTTAAATCTTAAAAGCATGTTGGAAGCCTAAGCAGTGATCTGTGAGCACGCAATACTGAACGCCACATGACGCAATTTCCAGGCTCACAAGTTCAGAGCTTCTGTTAAGAAATCACAGCTGCGACAGCACAGAGCACGGTGGCACAGTGACATTAGACTGGATGAAGAGCAAATATCAAGTCACTAGGGCCCCCCTGCTTCCTCTCAGGTATTCCCTACAGAGAGGGAAGGCACCAGACGATGTTTTCATTAAAAGCGTTTCTCTGCTGTCATCTCGGTGCTGTGGAGAACTTCAGCGGGTGGCTGCTGCCTATGCACGTAGGAACAGGACACTTGGAGTACACTGACAAAAACCCCACACTATTTGCCTAGAAAAATCAGAGAGTGGGGACAAGCAACAGAATGAGTGGTTTGAAATTGCTTCTTTGTCGAAGAGTTACCCTTAATACTGTACCTCACACAGGTGAACAAATCCCCCTGCTGCCTAGGTAGGTATTTCTAATGAAGTGGTGTAGTTCTGTTAAAAGTTTCCCATTTAACAGACACGCTTTAAAACATAAACCATAGAAGAAAAACTCCACAAACTCCACACTGGAAATGCAGATATACAGACAGCTCTGTCACACAGCCCACTTGTGCTGGCCTAACCATGTAGTTTTGCGCAGGACAGATCTCCCACCAATTCTATTCAATCACACAGTTTCTTTGAATCCCAGAAATCAACCTTACTCTTTATGTTCCAGACGAATAATATCTCCGTGCCTCACAAACTCCACAGGGCTCGAGGGGTCTGACAGATCTGCTGAAGGAAGGCAAACTAATCATATCAATGCACTGACAAATGTATCAGGGTCTTAGAAACTTTCTTGGGAATGCTTGTGCCTCAAGCAGACAATATAAGGCAAACTAACTTGTGTCAACCTGAAGCCTGGTGTAAACCACCACTCTAGTTGAAAGACCAGCCCTGAGGGCTACTCCAAAGAACATGGCCCCAAGCAGCACATACTACCCGTAAATAAAGAGGATGCCTGGTCAGGCTAACTGAACACCAAAACTATATATATAAAAATATATTTATTTAATGAACTATAAAATGACTCTTGCAACACTGATTGTAATTTTGTTATATCTAGGTTATTTGCATTTTTTGTTGTTTAGACAGTTCTTGTTAATTTTTATGTACATGTGCTGCAGCTGAAGAAAGGAAACTCTGCCAGACTAAACATGCCTCAGCTACACTATATGATACTCTAAAACAACAGATGTATGTACAAACCATAGATCTTCACATTCAGCACTCTGTCTTGTCCCAAGCAAACATCCACGCAAATCAGTTGAACACAATGTATCAGAACATACCAGGACACAACTTTCCAGCACCCATAGCCACAACAACAGATGCCACAAAACAGAGTTCAGATTAATTTCCTCTCTGTTATTTGCAGCCCTACCTAGCTGAAAAGTTGTCAATGCAACCTTCAGCTGAGAAAAGCTTATTTACTTCAGCTGTACAATCTGGTGAAAAAACAAAACCAAAGTAGATACAAACAGCGTTAATCAAGATGGTGTCGATTCCCCTTGTTCTTTCTCCTCTCCCCATCATATCCACAAAGGATACTTTGCCCTGGAGGGAACTCATAAGCGAAAAAATGAAGCAGCAGTTATAAAAGGAACTTCACTGGTATTTGTTACCTGTATCCAAATCATGTTTCTTTATAATCCACAGGTTATTCAAATCTTTATGTAAGTAGGCAGTGACCTGAAAGTACAAGATAAATTATTTCACCAAACAAGAAAAAAGCTGGTGATACCACACACACATTCGCCAGCAAATCGCAGTCCCAAATGAATGCACTAATAACACAGAAACCCTGGCATTACTTTTATGACAGTGCCCCCTAGAAAATCAGTTACTGGCCACTCCTTAGCCCAGATCACACCTTTTGTTCAGTGTACAGCCCATACACTCAGGAGCCCTACACTTAATGACAGTTCACATGCATCATGAGTAACAGCCTCCAACCATACAGCTTGACCTCCTCTCACCCTACTTCAGAGGCTCCTTCTACAACAACAGGATATCCAAACCTGAACTTTTTGAATACTCACTGACCAGTACCAGAACCAGGAGATGGAAACAGCACTGGCTTTACAGACAGGCATCACTGGCAGAGATTTATGACAACAGCCTGCCTGTGACAACCATAATACTTCTACCAAAAGATCCAGGCAAAGTAAGAAAGATTCAGGGATCAACTGTTAAAGCCGCACATGCTACCCAGCTAATCCTTACTGGCCTGCTCAAACTCAGAGTACCTGCTCCTCCTGTTACCCTGGGCTGGGGAGACCATATGGCCCCAGGGTGCTGCTCTCAGGGTGCAACCTTCCCAAGCAGCATGAGGAACTGTGCCCAGTTTGCTCACTCTCCTCTTCCAGCAGCAGCAAGTCCCACTCTGTGGGACCCTACAGCAGTCCCAGACCTGTGCCTCCCACTCAGGTGGGAGCAGATAGCCCAGTGGGTGGGTGAGAGGCAGAACTACAAGAGTGTCTGAGGGTGAGGAAAAAGGAGAGCTGGAAGTGGAACCTCATACCTTGAGGTTACATCATCAGGAAAGGAGGGAAAGGAGGAGGCAGAGAGATCACGGCCTCCATCTTTTCCTCCCTAAATCTCCTCCAAGTTCTAAATTCCCTTCCGCCCTCCACAGCCCCCAAACTGTCCCAGCCCCCTATCCTTGTCCTACCTCCAGGGCAGGGAGCACAGGGGGGAAATCTCCACCCTTTCCCACTTACCCTCAAGGAAACTCCCATCAGCGTCCTTTCCCTGCTTTTAGTGTCATAAATCATGCTCTGCACTTGAATTTTGCCTATCCTTGAGCCAGTTTTGGTATGACATCTCCGTCTACAGTAATGAACATCAATGTCACATGACTGTATTCAAATTTTTTGTTGGGAAGAACAGCAGGAAAAGAATATTGAGACAAAGTTTTCATTTCTGAAAACTTCTTCCTCACCACAGAGACTGAGGGGAGTTAGAAAACAAACACTTGTTTTTCTCTGGCAACTTTCAAGGAGCTCAGAACAATTTTTAGACACTAATAGGCAAACTGCAAAACACATCTTGAGAAAGCTGCAGAAGCTGCAAAGATCTGTGAAGCTCCATGACGACAGACAAAAGAAGAAATTAACTTAATTTTTGTACTACTTAATTAGAGATAGTTGCATGATTTCTGATTTTTACTTTGATTTATTGCTTAATCATTTAATCAGAAGCTTTTAGAGAGTTCAGACAGATAGTTTAACTATGGCCAGCTTACGAATGTACATATATCTAATTTAATGAGCAAAGCCTTACAAATTCTGGTGGAAAGCAAAGCACAAAAGGGAAGTAATTCATGTAAGGTCACAGAGGCCAGTGGCAGGAGTGAAAACAATGCACAGCAGCCCTATTCTGTTGTTTTTAAAACACAGCAATGAAATCTGTAAGATAATGTATTTGTTTTAAACATAAGTTTTACAGCTTTCCTTGAGGTAACAAGAGCACTTTCATTATGAAAGATTATTTTTAAGTCCTCTTGGCCTCCATCTATGGAGGGTAGTCTTGCTACTACAATGAAGCCTTGTTACTTTAAGTCACCTCTCTGGTGCACTGTGGTAGGCTCTCTTCAAGCATCCTTTTTGCACAGACTTCCAGGCCAAGTGCACAGCTGTGGCACTGAGAGGGTAACAGATGCTGAGTAAATACATAGCTCCTGTCACAACAGCACCTAACGCTAAGTGCAGCAGGAGTGAGTCGATGGCTGTAGTCAGAGGCAGTACTACCTCAGTACACTAACCTGCTGCTGGCGAGCCCCAACGCCCTCCGGGTAGAGGTGCCAATGGGAGTGAAGGTATCCCCCCGCCATCCGAAGGTTCTTCATTGTGACCACAGACCCATATGCCAAGTCTACATGGGAAGGAAGGAGAAAAAAAGGCATAAGGCAGCTCTCCTATAAATATCTCCTCCAGCTAGTCTGCAGTGCTCTGATGAAGCATGCATTCTTCCGCTTTGTTTTGATGAAAGCTCTTTTCGTGTTTGACACTTTATTCCACACAGCTCATTGCAAGCTTATCTTCCATCCCCAACCACAATTCAGTAAAACTGTTACGTAACATTTGGCTGAAACACTTAAAATTCTCCCACTTAGTTTTAACATAAACAGAAGTGCTAGTTCTTTTGTGTGTGATTTCAATCATGAGAGGTTTGAGATAGATTTCCATAAGAGTATACAGTCAAATTAAAACATGAGCAAGTTTGAAAAGCATGTGACTACTCTGAAGCACTCCATCACCCAATCCCTACAGAAATACAAGAGGGAAGGGAGGCAAGCTCAGCTATCAGATACCCTGGCTTCAGACACCTTCCTTCATAGCCTCCCAACACAAGTGATGTGGGAGAACAAGAGTCTTGGGAGAATGGACCTGCTGCTCTCCCAGTAGCAGCTCTGGAGCAGGGAACAGCCAGAGAAAAGCTGAAGTAATTGGAAAGCTACACCATATTAAAGGCTCAGTAGTCCCTAGCCAACCTGAGGATTAGGGAATGACCACAGAGCCATCTTTCCCCTAAATTCATATGCATGCTTGAATACAACACAGCTGAACCAGGTGCATGCTGTGTCACAGAGGAGTTGATAGTTTTCATTTGCAGACATTTTAGAAACAAATCCCACATCTGAACACATACAAACCTAAGGTGAACAACACAATCTCTTTTTGTTGTCTCAAGCAACAAAAAGGCCAAAAAATGCAAAGATGCATGCACATAAAACTGTCAAACTCCTCAAAATGGCATCTTTCCCTCTAGAAGCAATACGATGAAATACGTAGCAACCTTGGACTAAACATGCTGTTACTTTCAGCCTTTTTCTTTTCTGTCAATATATAAAACTGAACAGAGGAACAGCATGGATCTGACCATGACCATGAAGGCATACTCTGCACTGTCCTGCTCTGACTCACACGAGACGCTGTTTTTATTGAAACCCCCACATACATTGATGACATTCAAAGTAGTTTATTCCTTTGGACACTCACACTCTGGAACGGAGACATTATGAAGATTGTTCCCGATCAGCTGGGACTGAAATGCTGAACTGAAGAAACCATCCCCAGGACCACTACAAAAGAAAGCAAAGAATGTGACAATTCAAAGTCTGGCAAAACAGGCATACAAAGCTCTATCACGCATTACCAAATTGTTTTTACAGAAGGAAAAAGATAAAACCAGACATGGCATCACAAGAAGAATGACTGCAGTCCCCTTAGATGCACACCCCTCTAATGAGACAGTCTTGCAGGAAATCGTCCAGAGCTGCAAGGACTTGAAGCCACAAAAATGTACACACTGACACTGCACAAACCACCATCAACTATCTTTGGAGGTGTTCTTATGACAAATAAACTGACCCACTGTCAGGTTAGATATAATAAAGCCTCTCTCTGTCGCTCCTTAAGCCTCATTTCTGCTAAGAGGGTAGATGTAAGACCAGTTGACTTGAACGGAAAAATGACAGATTTTATATTCTTTTTTTTTCTGGTGAAATGCTTATTCACCTCATCTCTTAAGGCTGGCGTATGGAAAAACATTCCTTGGCCATTTTACTAGCTGTTGTGCTCTTTCCACATAAAAAGCAGCCCTTGGTTGCAGGCATTCAGAGAAGAGTCCTCCCTTTGGGCACAATCAGACTTTTTTTTTCATTGCAGTCAAAGCATTTTTCAGGAATGCAATGCCTTTTTTAATTACAAAAACAAAAATAAAAAGAATGAAGTGTAGACATTTTCAGGTCCAGGAAAGAGAGGTGGAAAAATAAACTTGACAAAGAGTTTGGCTAGGATACTTGCTTGGCATTTCAGAAAGTCTTAAGCTCAAACTCAGTTTCACTGCCTGCTTGGCCAGAGCCTTTCTCTAAAAACAATGCAGGAGTCTGGGAAGGGAATTAAACAAAGACACAGCTTGTGGCTGTGCTTCTGACACTGAAAATGGAGAAATCCATAATCAATGGCTTTTAATTCAAAGCAAAGACAAGTGATTCTTCTTCTAGAGAAAACATTGTGAAATACCTTTTATTTAATACTGTGAAATGAACAGCAAACATAGCTGTGTAGAGGGCAAGCGGGAGCAGGATGAGGCAGAGTACACGAGCCAGTAAATGCTTCCCAAACATGACCTGTAACAAACAGAACCCGGATCAAACAGTGCAGCTGCAGGAACAACTCCACTCTTTATCTCACAGGACTCTGAGCAGTGGTCCTATAGCAGAAACCTACCATGCAAGCAAGCCAAGTGGAGTGCAAAATTACCTCAAAAAGGCCTAGGGAGCAGTAAAAGCTCAGGCAGACCTTGTTGTGCATCTCCAAAAGCTGGAGCTGGGGTACCTTGAAATTTCAGGGTCTTGGGAGGAAGACCAAAACAGGCAATAGGAGGGTTTAACTTTCAAAAATGTTGGGCATGCCTAACTTTGGCAAAGGAGATTGGGCAGCTCCCATTGACAACACTTTGAAAACAAGGACCTTAACTTGTTTATCAGAGCGGGACATGTCTTGACACAAAATCACAGCAAGGAGATGGCTTCCAGAATAGTCACTGTCAAAGCTAAGCAAAAGGGAAAATGAAAACTTGAGGGCACAAGCTACTAGATACAATTCTCCCAATAAGTCTCCCTATGCACATATGACTGCAACAAGGACGTCTTGGGGACCTAGATATGCTGCATTCACAGAAACCAGCTCACTTAGCAAGGATGCTCTCACAGTGCAACTTCTGTTGCTGGTCCTCAGCCAGAAGTTACAGAAAAGTCAGCAGCAAAACCTGTGAGTGTTTCTAGCTGCCTCAACACAAAAGCAGAGCTTTATTTAAATCCCTTGGAAAGGTGGCTTGTACACACTTGGAAAGGTGGCTTGTACACAGATGCCCAAGATGCAATTACATATTCACATCCTACTGATACTGCTGGTACTAGAGTACATAATCTAAAATACAGGGTGGGCAACACAGCTGTGGGAGAAGAAAACACCTTAAATAGCAAAAATTGTCCACATCTAACTTCAAAGTGGATGAAGGCAGATGTACTTGCTGTCTTCCTTATTTTTTGTACATGGTACCTATCATACAATCAATAAGCTAACCATCCTCCATCCCTTAATAACAGATACAAAGATTTCAGAAGTAATGGAAAAAGAGCTGAACACATTACAAAACTAAGAACTTACTGAAGTCAACAAAGGACAGTTGCTCAGCTCAAGTACTTGAGCAGAACACTTAATAACCACTGTGCACTTGGAAAAATGCTGATTAATGGTACATAACCAAATTTATTCAGCGGAGAGGCATATGAACTAATATCCAGTTCCCTGCTCAAAATGACCACAATATGCTTCAATCTTTGTGAAAAGGTTTTCTTTAACTACAGACTTCAATGCAAAGTCAAAAAAGAACATGCACATGAAGGACAGCATCAAGCAAACCAGAACAGTGGACCAAGATAAGCTGAGAGTTCTAGAAATCAAATTAGTCCCAAAAACCTTGCATGTAAATAATCATGCGTAGTTTCCTAACAAATGCAGATATAAGTTACTCAGGCTTTCAGGGGTTTAATCCTCACTTCTTTTTTTCCTTCCTCAAGCACCAAAGTTGCCAAATAGTTAGTTATTCAGAAAGCATCTATCTTCTGGAGTAAATGTCTTTACATATTCTAACACTCAAGGGCTTGCTGCCAGCAGCACAAATGAAATCACTGTGCAGCCGTCTGCTGGCAGAAAGCTTAGACATGATGGATTTGTTCCATTTCAAATGCAATTAACTGACTTTGCTCAAGAAGTGCTTCTCTGGAGCTGGAACATTGCATCTTTGCAGCCCATATTGATTCACATTAATCAGAGAAAACAAATCACACAGCAAGAATAGAAAAAGACCCCCAAACCCCCACTGTTTATGAGACAAACAGGACAAAAACAGTAAGTGAAAGATACAGAATTTTCAAGCTTCTGAAGAAGCTGAGACAAGAGGAGAACTAAACACCTTCTAAAAGATGTGCTTGAAGAATTTGTTTTTCTGCTGGTTGCAAGACAGCAAGCGGTACATCAAGGTATTTCTCCAAATATTAGATTTCACAGTCCCCAAATACAAAATGCAATATATTAGAACAGGGCGCCCAAACACACTAGTGAATTTCTTAGAGCTTATAGGAACTAAATGTGTGTGAAATCGAGCAGGCTATGGCTGCCTTCATCCTCAGGACTGGCTACAGAGGCTGCAAGTTGCAAAGCATGCCTGTGATTCATTGTACTGGTTTCGGCTGGGATAGAGCTAATTTTCTTAGTAGCTAGAACAGTGCTATGTTTTGGCTGTAGTATGGGATTTGGTATGAGAAGAATGTTGATAATACACTGATGTTTTTAGTTGTTGCTAAGAAATCAAGGACTTTTCAACTCCCCATGTTTTGCTAGTGTGCAGGTACACAAGATGTTGGGAGGGAGCGTAGCCAGAGTAACGGATCCAAACTGGCCAATGGAATATTCCATATCATACAACGTCATGCTCAGTATATAGATGAGAGTTGGCCAGGAAGTTTTCTCTCTTTCCTGGGATGGTGGTTTCAGGATCATTTCCCTCCAGGATCGTTAGCTGGGAACAGGCTGGGACTTGGTCTGGCGGGTGGTGAGCAATTGCATTGTACATCACTCGTTTGCATATTCTACTATTTCTATTATTTCCATTATTATTTTAATTTTATTTTATTTCATTTATTAAATTTTTTTTATCTCAACCTGTGAGTGTCCCTCCCTTTACCCCTCCAATTCTGTCCCCCATTCCCCGGGGTGGAGGGAGGGTGAGTGAGCGGCTGCACGGTGTTTGGCTGCCGGCCAGGTTAAAACCATGACACTCATGATGGACTATAGCACACTACTGCTATGTGGCCTGTGCCCTCATACTCTCATGAAGCAGAGCCTGAGCTTGCGCTGTGTATGTAAACTCAGTGCTGTGAGACATGCCTGTCTGCCAGGTAGCATGTACTCCTCAGAAGGTCATGAGGTCATGTAACAGTGTTGGACAACATCTTGCTTTGGGCCATTGTACAGCCATTCCCACTGAGCATTTTTAACCTAGACTGAAATAAAATTCATCCAACTGGAAAGGTAATAGTTTCTCTCCAGTAAAAGCAACAATCTTTTTGCTGTGCTCTTATGACATTATATCCCACTGACATATGCAGGTTTTTTTAAACATATGGCAATAGTTTTTTCATTATAAACTTCATCTTTAATCATCATCATCATTCACCCCAGATGCCCCTGTTTGCTGCACAGTATCACTGTTTGGCTAGTTCCATGGTTGTCAATAACTAGGAGAATTACAAAGGCAGAATAAAACAAAGAAACCCTTAATGTAAAGAAAAGTTTTTGACCCTCACCAGTGACAGGCTGAGGTTCCCCAGCAAGCCCCATAGGTCATAGATTGTGTTCAGGCCAACCAAGAGGACTACAAAAAGGCCAACAAACTTTACCCCCATTGCTCCAGCAAGGTTCACGCCAGTCAGACTCAGCCAGAACCACCAGGAGGCAGAAAATGGCCTGCAGGACAGACAGAGCAGGTCAGTAAATAAAATGATGGCTACCTGAACGGGCATCTGCAATCAGGAAAACAAAGAGCAAATTGGCTACCCTGCAAAATTACATTCCATCTTCTTCTCAGGAGCCCATGAAGAATAGAAAGATAATTTTTTCATTAATTTAGAATGATGCAAGGATACCCCTGATAAAGGCTTCAGAAGGGCCCAACACTTAAGCCTGGGCAGCCCTAGATCTCCCCTTTAAGGAAGAGAACATAGACACCAGGCATAAGCTAAAATACTACCGTGAAGGAAGCCTGACACATGGAAGGTCTGAAAATAGAAACAGGACTTTTGCTCCATCAAATGCAAACTTACATCTTCAGGAAGCTAAGGACATGGAGGAGAACAGGACAAAATGAACAGCTACTTTTCCTAAAGCAGAAAGGCCATAGTGGAAAACGTCTACATAAAGCACAAACAAAAGCTGCAGCAAAAAGCAAACAAATTACAAACTAAACTAAAACTGAACCACAGAGAAAAGATGACAGCAGAATTTAAAACCCTTTTCCTACTGACTCCTGATGTCTTGACACTTGTATTTTGGCTAGACAAAATCCCCGTGACCTCCTAAGCAACACAATAGCTAGAGCTGGCTTTTAATTTGCATAAAACCAACTAGTTTGAAAACAGGATTAGCTCTAAGACATGACAAATAAGTTCAGGTCAAGGCACACAAAGCTGATCAAACACTGGCCTGTAATTTAGTGCTTGTACTCCCCAAGGTGTGTGTTGTAGATGAGGATGGCCTTGGATGGCCCCACATGACGCTGCAGGCTGCGTTTTAGCCACACTAAGATTGATATGATCAGTGCTTGAACACTTCATTAAACAAAAATTACTAACATATAACACAGCATTCTAAGATTTTATATCTTTGAATGCTGGGTGCATTGCGGGGAAACTACTCTGCACAGCCCAGCCACAAAGAAGCCTTTTGACATATCCAAATATCTATAAAATCATCATCCCACTCTGGATGGTCTACAGCAAATATCCTGAGCAACTTAACTGCTTTATTCAGAAACATTCTATCTATATTTCTCTCAAATTGTTGCTACCAATTTCTCTAAACCCAACAAATTACACTGCTTACCTCAGCTAGCAAGATTTTATAAGTGCTTGTAGGATTACAGTCACATAAGCCGTGTTTCTCCAGACAAAGTGACTGGTTCAAGATAACAAATTAAGACTTTTGCCATTAAGGAGCAAAGCCTTGAGCAGGCTCCAACCATCCTTCATTCCTCCTTCTCTGATCTACAGCGCCCTATACTAGCTTTCTTTCCTGTCAAGTTTTAAAAAGCTTTAACCTTCAAGATTTGCAGTTCCATAAACACCATTTCTGCTGAAATTTCCCTGCATGCTAAAATAACCTATTTAAGTCTCTCTCCTGGTTTACCCCAGCCATGATGCTTTCTCTCTAGTTGCACAAACCCTCATACTAAAAATTTCTCTCCCCTACCACGAGCCATTTTCACCTCCAAATTTCCTGAAACAATCTCATCTCAGCCATTCACCCAGACTACCAAGGGACAGACATGTTCTAGTACTTTATCTGTGTGAAAGTTGAGTACCTATAGTTTAAAAAAATTATCATCTTTATCTTACCTATCGGCACAGCTGTTACATTTCACCATACTCAGAACAGCTCCCATGAGGAAAAACATCAGAATGGGGTCCAGCAGAATATATTGGGACAAAGTAATACAGCCCGTATCTGCAAACAGACACACAACAATGTCAAAAAGGCTTGAGGTTCCAAAGTGAATCTAAGATTGCAGGAAGCCACTTTCCTCAGTGTAGTCAAGACAAGGGAAATTTTAGAAACAGAAGCAGATCAGAACATTTCAACTTCTACTTGGGTAACAAATGAAAACCACCCTCACAAAAACCAGGCAGTACAACAGTATCTGTGAAACACCATTTGGGAGGTGCTGCTAACATATTCAGACAGAGAACGTTAAAAGACAGCAATGATTTACCTACTAAGGCACCAGCATGGTGCCAGAGGATGCTACAGGAGAAGTCATCTTTCAGATGTTACCTACAAAAAATGAATATGACTTGGATATTTTAAGTCTCCATGCCTCACAAAACCCCAATTTGGGTAATTCCATTTGCAATGTTAATTTCTCCATTTGGCTCAATTCGACAAGGAACTTTATTCATTTCTCACTGTGAACTCTTCCACAGTAATGCAGTAGGCTGTTAAATACCTCTATAATTCATATGGGATACATTAATGTTTCAGTAGTGGGCCAAACCATTCCTGACCATCCATCTTATGAAAATTTTTAAAATTGAGGTGAAATGTAGTCTAACGCTGTGATTATGCATATAACAGAAGTACCTATGAAGTAAACAAGACTGTAAAATTCTCAAGGGGACCACCAATTAAAAAGCCTCATATATTTAAAGCAGAATTACTTTGCTTTTGGGAACCTCTCTCGTTAACCCCAGTTAGTATCTCCTGGCTAGGTAACACACGATAATCCAGAAATTAAATTCTCAGGAACAATTAACCTGCTCAATTTTGCTGTAGCAGGAACACCTACCAAAAATGAGGACGAAAGCTGTGAGTAAGGCTGCTGGCAGTGACTTTGACAGTTCCAACACTGTGAGGTAGGCGAAGGGAACCAGGCAGGAGCCAAGGAACGCACAGAACTGCAGGAAAAGAAGATCATGGGAGAAGTTATAATCCTCCCCAAAGTGAACACACACCCACACCCTTTCCCTTCCTTCATCTTCCACACCTACAAATAACAGGAGGTGTTGCGGTAGCTGAACTGACTCACTAAGAACGTCAGACAAAAGCCAAATGCACAAAGATAGGTAGCTGTTCAGAGAGGGACAGCTACTTTGTTCTGTCTCTAGAGGTGTCAGTAACAACAGTCAGTCATTCTCTTGTTAGACTACATCAGATACTCATAACAAGGTATGTCAAGTAGGAACACTACACATCCACCATACTCAATTTATTTTAACAAGATATTAGAATATGAAATCTAAGAACAAAATACACCTGTACCTTACATCTTTAGCAGACCAGCATCCCCTCCTCTACACAAATGAGACTAAGCATAGTTGGAGGAGGAAGAACAGAAATCAAAACAAAAGAAAGCAGCATCACAGTAAAACCTGTTCTCTCCAAAGTCTGGTTCTAGCACTTCTCCCACCTTTGGCTCAGGGAAATCTAGAACCATGAATTGCTGGAGACCTGGAAAGTAAACCAAGCAAATACGCCTTCCCAGTTTTTATCCTTCTTGCTAGGCACTAGCAATTACAGAATCACAGAATCACAGAATCAACCAGGTTGGAAGAGACCTCAGGGATCATCGAGTCCAACCGTTGCCCTGACACCACCATGTCAACTAGACCATGGCACTAAGTGCCATGTCCAGTCTTTTCTTAAACACATCCAGAGATGGTGACTCCACCACCTCCCTGGGCAGCCCATTCCAATGTCTAATAACGCTTTCTGAAAAGAAATTCTTCCTAATGTCCAACCTGAACCTCCCCTGGCGAAGCTTGAGGCTATGTCCTCTTGTCCTATCGCTAGTTGCCCAGGAGAAGAGGCCAACTCCCACTTCACTACAACCTCCCTTCAGGTAGTTGTAGACTGCAATAAGGTCACCTCTGAGCCTCCTCTTCTCCAGGCTAAACAACCCCAGCTCCCTCAGCCGTTCCTCGTAGGTCAGACTCTCCAGACTCTTCACCAGCTTGGTCGCCCTCCTCTGGACTCGCTCCAACACCTCAACATCTTTCTTGAAGTGCGGGACCCAGAACTGGACACAGTATTCAAGGTGCGGCCTCACCAGTGCTGAGTACAGAGGGACGATCACTTCCCTAGACCGGCTGGCTACACTATTCCTAATAGAGGCCAGGATGCCACTGGCCTTCTTGGCCACCTGGGCACACTGCTGGCTCATGTTTAGCCGGCTGTCGATCAGCACCCCCAGGTCTCTTTCCGCCGGGCCGCTTTCTAACCACTCTTCCCCCAGCCTGTAGAGCTGCATGGGGTTGTTGTGGCCGAAGTGTAAGACCCGGCACTTGTTCTTGTTGAACCTCATGCCGTTGGTCTCGGCCCATCTATCTAACCTGTCCAAATCCCTCTGTAGGGCCTCCCTACCCTCCAGCAGATTGACACTCCCACCCAGCTTGGTGTCATCTGTAAATTTGCTGAGGGTGCACTCAATCCCTACGTCTAGATCATCTATGAAGATATTGAACAGCACCGGCCCCAGAACTGAGCCCTGGGGAACACCGCTAGTGACCGGCTGCCAGTTGGACTTTGCCCCATTCTCCACCACTCTCTGGGCTCGGCCATCCAGCCAGTTTTTAACCCATTGAAGAGTCCACCCATCCAAGCCCCGGGCAGCCAGTTTATCTAGGAGGATGCTGTGGGAGACAGTGTCGAATGCCTTACTGAAGCCTAGATAGACTACATCCACAGCCCTGCCCTCATCTACTAAGCGGGTCACTTTGTCATAGAAGGAGACCAGGTTGGTGAAGCAGGACCTGCCTTTCATGAATCCATGTTGGCTGGCCCCGATGCCCTGACTGTCCTGCAATTGGCCACTGTTTCTTTTTTTTGGCTTGTGTTATCTGCTGTCAGTTTTGTGGCTCTTGATCTTCCTAGATAGCAGAAGCCAGAGTTTCAGATAGAATACCACTCTGAATAGTGACTTCCTCCCCCGCTCCATCAGCTTACTCAGCTCATTGTCACTGGTGGTGGCAAACTGCAGGTGGCATTGAATGATCCTGGCTGGCTGACATCCTTGGCTCTCCAGCAGAGCAGCCAGGCAAAATGGAGTGAGCAGAAGCCCAAGCTCAGCGATGTTCCTTTTGCAGAACAGGCAAGATATCTGTCCCACTAATCAGCAGCAAGGGTTGGCCTCAATAATCACCTTACTTTCTTACCTGGCCTCTCACAGTCAGACATTAAGACTTACTCACAAAACAACCACTAACACTTTTCTAAGGAGCTTAAAGACAAAGCACAAGGCTAAACAGACTTCTGATCTGATCCAGGAGAGCTGTTCTTATGACATAACACTATAATGAAAAGCACAGGAGAGCTAACCAGCTTGATACTAGCCTGTAGAGCCTTACCCCTCTCATTCCCATGTAGTTGTGCTGCTCATATCTGTCCCCTGGCTTTTGGAAAGGAAATGTACCATCATATCCACTAAGGTAGCCAGCAAGTCCAATCAGCATCTGAAGAGGAACGGTGAAAAAACTGTTCAGGGAAATCGCATTGGAGGAAGGAGTATCCAAGCTAGCAGCAGGTAAGATTTTTACAGAAGCCAAGTCTGATCCAGAAGATAACTACTGAATTCACACACATCATCCAAACAACAGTTTATGTACAGAACTCATATGCACACATATTGCCCTTTGTCTAAAGGCAAAATCAGAAGGGATCAAAAGGACTTTGGCTACTGACTAGAAGGACAACTGCAAGCTCAAGAGAAATACCAGGTGTCGGATTTAGCAGAAAGAATTCTGTCTCCGTAGATTCTCCCATAGCTCCCTATTCCTATAGTTTAAGGAGCTTCAGCCTGAAAGGAAGATAATCTTTCTGAGGCAGGAGGACTGCACCTTCATCAAGGCAGGAGGAGTGCACGTTCATCAACACTACACACTGTTGGTAGAACGAGTTCTTTGATTACAGAATAGCAATTCAAGGCTTTCAGGGTTCTTTGTGATAGGAGTCTCATTTACACATAAGCTATCAGAACTGTTTGGTTCCTTTGAAATGTAGGCTTCTATTAAATATCCCCTCCAAACCACGTGTGCCACGTTCATTTTTTAATGTCAAGCTTTTCAAATACCCAACATGCAATACTGTTTTGTTTTCCCATATTCAAAGCATTTCATAAAGAAGAAAAGATGTAAGTTGAGGCTCTGGATAGAGAATGCGAATTACCATGATGCCAAGAACAGTTAGGAAAGGTATTGGTGTTCCTCACATCCTTCAGCCAGAAGGATGGGGAAGACTTTTGTTGGCCCACTCCTGTGGCTTCTAAAACATGTAACAGAAGAGCGGTCTACCTTCCCCAAAGGAGGGTGGACATCAAAGAAGAAGGTCCGATTAATGTAGTAACTCCCCATCTTCCCAAAATGAGTTTCATCCCAACTGGAAAAAAAAAAAACAAAACACCAAACAACCTGCTACAGTGTTGAAAACAGTAAAAAAATTCAGGAAGGTCTTTTTACTCGTGCTTTTCATCATACAGAGGGCTGGTGCCATACATTCTGTATGAGACGATGCATTAAATTAATGGGGAAATGATGGAGAGTACTTCAGCCATTCCAGGCGAGGTCCTTTTTAAAGAGTTTGATATTAGCACTCCAAAACCTCCACTCTGCCCTTCCGATTCCAGGTTGAGCTTGGAGATGTTAAAAAACCCAGCCTGCAACCCACAGATCCCCCAAACCGCCTCCCCGAGACCCAGTCCCCTCTCTGCAACGTGCCCGAGGGCAGCGGGGAGAGCGGGGCCGGGGCCGGGCTGGCCGGCGAGCGCCGCGCTTCCCTGTGGTCCTCACTGCCACGATCCCCTCCCGCCACCGACCTGGAATAAACACGGACCCCGGGCAAGGCAGGGGCGGGCGGGTGCTTGAGAACAGGGCGGGGGAACGGGGGCGCGGCTGGGAGTCCGGGCGCACTCCCCTGCGAGGGGCCGGCCGCGGAGAAGAACGCCGGCTGTTTCGGGGGCGCGTCCCGGGAGGAGACGGGCACCCACCCGCAACCAGGGGCTCGGCCGGGCCCGCCGCCCCCGGGGCAGTGCCCCGCCGGAGAGGCACAGGCCTCGCCCCGGCTCGTACCAGACGTGCGGCGGCTCCGGCAGGCGGTGGAAGCGGGAGGCGAAGCTGAGGAGGGTGACGAGGGCCAGCGCCGCTGGGCGAGCCAGAGCGGCAGCCGGAGCCGTAGCGAGAGGGGCGGCGGGGCGCACCGGCCCCCCCGGCAGCCGGCGGGAGTCCTGTTGCCGCAGTGGGCCGCCGCGCGGGCCTGGCTCGGCCTGGCCGCCCTCCGCCGCCGGCATCCGCGGGGCTCCAGCGCCGGGGCGGGCGCGGCGCATCCTGGGCGACGGGATGCGCCGGATCCGGGGCGGGCGGGAGGGGCGCGGGGCACGCCGGGAGATGTAGTGCTGCCGGGGCGGCGGCGGCCGCCACAGCGGAGCCAAGTCCTGCGGTGAGGGGACGGTCCTGCGGCCGGCGGCGGCCCGAGGCCGGGACGGGGTTGACACCGCAGTCCCCGGCGCGGGATGAGCTCTGCCGCGGCCAAGGTACGCGGTGCTGGCTACCCGGTCTCCCCGCGCAGCGTCCCCGCCGGGCGGGAGGGGAGCGATGGCGGCGCCAGAGCTGGAGGGAGCGGGGCGGCGGCTCTGCGCCCTGGGCCGGTGCGGGCCTCGCTCGGTGTAGCCTCGGCTGCTGGCTGCGGTCGCGGCCTGCATCAGCTTCTGGTGCCCCGGCCTCCCGGAAAGGCCGGGATGGGGGTTACCGGGAGGACCGCACCGCCGTGCGCAGCGCCTCTTACATAGATGTCCGCTGCCCCAGCCTGCACCCACGTCTCTGTCTCAGCAGAGAGCAAGGAATTTGCCCCCATGTTAAATAAAACTAATGCCTTTCAAAGCAGTGGTGGTGTTTACTTAAGATAGTTTATCCTTGCGAGCTGTTAACACCAATGCCTGCCGCAGAGATAGAGCATTTAGGAGCAAACCTGTTCGGTCTGCTTATGCCTTTACGTTTCAAGCCAGCAGAATACAAGCGGTGCCTTTCAGACACCCAGGTTTCCCCTATGCAAGCCTCCAAGGAGCAGGTTTCTTTCTTCTGTCCCACGTGGGCAGCTGCTCAGTGTCAGTCCGTGTGTGCAGGCTGCTTGGAGTGTTGGGTCTCAGGACAGGAAAGGGGTGAAAAGACTTTGCCTTTCCAACTGCGTCCTGAATATAGCCTGGAAGGAGGTGGTATCCAGAGGAGACCATACTGAAGTGGACAGGCTTGGAAACCTCAGCGCTCAACACACAAAGTTTGGGGTGTCTCTTTCATCTTCCTAAACAGTGAAATGCATTTCCCAGATTTTTACTCTAGATTGGGATTTAAGCCCAAACTTTCTTCACTGCATTGCTGATGCTGGAAGTGAAAACAGAACCAAACCAGAAATCTCAGTAGACGTGAAGCAAATGTTGTCCCCCTGCTATCCTCCCAGCTCCAACCAGTCTAACCTGCAGCTTATGAGGATTATACTCCACGGGGTTGTAAATGGAGGCAGTTCTTCCCTGCTACACCCCTGGCCCATGCTCAGATCTTCCTCCAAGGAAGACTAGATATAATGTCACTCTGGGACCTGTCCACTGAGGACAAAACACTCCTGCTGTCTCTAGACTTTACTTAGCTGATTGTTTTGCCTGTGATGTGCCCTGCCGCTGGGAGTAAAACAGCGTGAACTTAAAAGAGCACTCCAGGCCCCAGCCTCTGGAGGCACAGTTCCCAGCTGAGGGATGGGTTGTTTTCCGTGTTCTTTTTGGTGAAATCCCCTGGGGCCTCAAAATTACAGAGCGAAGCAATTAGCTCAGCACAATTTATTACAAATGATAGCACAGGCTGCAAAAACAACAAAGAACTGTAGTGAGGATCAGAAGCAACGTCTCTGCCAGCTGAGGGGCCAGAGTCCAGAACAGGTGGGGTGAAGGACATGAATTTCTGAGCCAAAAAATCATCAGCAATGTCCCCAGGAAAAACACGTAAAAATAGTATGTCATGAATGCTGTGCGTTTCCCTTTTGAAGTCATAGTTTCTCCTTCTTTCCCTGCAACAGCTAGACATTTGGAAAAGAACATAGCTGAGATTTCTAATGCCCTGATTCCAGAAGCAGAGAATTTAAGAAAATCAGTAAATACTTTGTCCACAATAGAGTTGCCAATACTGCCACCACTTCCCTCCTCACTTGTAAACAATTTCTCCAGTAAACTTTGACTAGAGTAATTTAATCAAATGCATACCTCATTTAAAATTATTTGAACCAATCTAAACTGTAAGAAAAGCATCAATTTTACAAAGAGGACTGGAGCACGGAGATCCTCAGGGTCTTTCTGGTTTTCTCTCGACAGATTGTGTGTCAGTGAGCAAATCCCTGCCTTTTTTTTTCCCTTGCTATCAGTTTCTGGTATAATTTCTGTGCATTTTGGGAGGGTGGAGACACAAGAGAGATCCCTGGCATGCCACAGGATCTATGGAAGGAAGGAGAGACACGATTATGGGTTTATTTATAGAGACATGCATGAGTACCAATTTCCTGTGTGGAAAGGAAAGACCATAACACAAAAAAGTGAGCTTCATATTTTGCACAACGTTGCCCTGGGAGCAAAGTAGCAGCCTGTCCCAGGCATGCAATGTATAAAACCCTCAGCACCAAGGAGGGCTACAGGAGGACCCTTGGGGACCTCCCTGCAAAGGCAGCCCCTGTTCAGGGAGCTGGCAGTCATTCCCTAGTGCAACAGAAACTCTGCACATGGCTTCAGTTTCTTTGTTTTGTTCCCCAGGGCTATCTTTCTGCATTGGCAACTGCTGAGAGCCTGACAGGCTCTCTAGAGATCTTACTTCTGGACAAAAAAATAGGGAAATAAGAGTGGTTCCTAAATGTGTTTCCAACCTCAAAGCTGGTTAATGGTTCTGGTATCAGGGCCGGGGCTGCAGCACGGCACATGGGGATGCGGATGCAGCTGACCACAGTCACTCAGGATTGAATCTGACTGGCTGGTTTTCATGGCCTGAGCACAGATTTAGGGGCATAGTCCTTTCCTCATTGGCTTTAGGAGAGAAGCCTTCCCCCATGCCAGCTGAGTTAAAAGGGAAAGCAAAGAGGTTGGGTTTGTTTCCTGGAGCAGATTGCACGCACTGACTATGGCGTCTGAAAAGGTGAGAGCTTGGACAGGGTGGAAGGGTCCACGAAAGCTGCCTCGGTGCTGGAGTTCAGGTAGAGATGAGCTGTCTGCCCTCAGCATTCATCTGGAACCGCAGTAGCTCTTCTCATTTGTAAAGAGGCCTTGCCCTGCCATGCCTGGCTGGAAAAGCCATTTCATGCCATGCAAATACCCAGTGCAAGTGCTTGGCATAATCAGTGAGGAATTTGCTTAAAAAATCCAAGACGGGATAAAAGTTAGCAACATCTGATAGGGACAAAGAGGGAAGCTTTGTAGGGGATAATTTCAAGGTCACTTGTGCATTGCTGGAAACATCTGGTGCAACTAAATATTCAGAGGGCCAGCATGAAACACAGTGACACTACCTGTATGCCCAGAACAGGAACAGTCACTTTCAGAAAGGAGCCCTCTCTCCCCAAACCTTGCTCTGCCCTGTCTTACAGTTCCTGAAATGCCTTCTGTTCATGCATTGTTCTCCTTACAGTACTCTGGTGTTCCCACCATATAACCACGTCATCTGTCTTTCTCTTTTTAGCCGATACTTTACAGCTATTTCCGAAGTTCCTGCTCTTGGAGAGTGAGAATCGGTAAGATCCAGTGTTGATCTCTGTTTTGGTGTTATTGCAATATCCTCCCCTTCACTAACCCAATTAATCAGTCACTTATTAAGAGAGAGATCAGCAAACATTATCCTGGAACAGTGAGGCATTCCCCCCTCTCCTTCTCTGCAGTGGGAGGGAAGGGAATACCACAGCCTACCTGGGGCAGGGGGAAGGGAGAGGAACAGACAGGAGGGCTTTGCTCAGCCTGCAGCTAGTGAGAGGGAATTACTCCTTTTGTAAAGCTAACATGATGCAGGTGGCTGCTTCTTCCACATTATCTAGGAAGGCCCTACACTCTGTTTTCACACTGATACTGCCTCAGACTCTGGTCTGCCCCGGTCTTGAGAGCTAAGCAGGGCTGGGAATGGTCCCTACTTGGACTGAGACAGTCTTAAGCAAGGATTTGCAGGTGAGCACAGGCCCCCCTGCCCTGTATAAGCCGCATCAGGAGGGCTGTGCTGCAAAGAGTGGCAAAGCTTATTTTGAATAATGCAGTGTTTTTGCCAGGACTGATCTTTAGTTCTTTGGTCCTTCATTTGCCAGAGCACTATCTATCTTCTCAGTGGACTCAGGCCACCTTTCTTGAGGAATAGGGTCTTTTTTTGGTTTAAAGCCATTCTTTTTTCAAATGGAAATAATAACATTTCCCTGAGGCTATCACCAATGAAACTGGTCTCAGTGTGCCTGTCTGAAGCTGTGCACTCTGTTCTCCCTAGCACTGGCTCTGAAAGGGATTGCCTATGACCTGGTGCCAGTAAACCTCCTGAAGGATGGGGGACAGCAGGTAAGGATACAGCTGCCATTGCTCTCTCCAGGGGTACTGAACTTGGGGATCATTAGGGGAATTAGGATCAGCACTAGGAAGTTCACAGGCAAAGTCTCTGAATTCCTCACTGCTGCTCTGTAATTAATAGTTGTTTTAAGCCAGTACTCCCTGGCATGCAGGATAGAGGGAGATGACTGTAGGAGACTAAAGGTCTTCTCCTCTCTTAAACATCTGTGATTGAATTTCATAAGGCTGAAGATCTTTTGCTCCTGCTTAGCATGATATAACTGAACCTATCTGGCACACAGGCTTCAGAGAAGCTGCACTGCGGTTTAAACACAGACTCAACCTCACTCAGTTAACACCAGGAACTGTGTGTGGTGGTGCGTCCAAAAGATGCTAAATGATACAGCAAGGGGCTGCAAAGGGTCTGCCAAAGGAAGGAGTGGGTTGCCAGAAGAGATCTTCACTAAGAATTTATTTGGGGGACCTTAGCTGGGAGTTGTGCACCTAGTAGTAGCACCAGCTTGATGTGCCAGTATGGGCTAAGATGGAGTTCGAGAACTAGAACAGTAATAGTGACACTGCTGCAGTACTGCTCATCCTGGGCCTTGTATTGATAGTTGATCAAGAAGTAAGGCAGTCTGGCCTTGAGTGCAGTGATCCCTGAGCCCCAGTAAGAGCTTGCTGTAGGCTAACAGTACAGCATAACTTACTGCAATTAGTACTGATGCAGAGGGAAAAGCCAGGTAAAAAAAAAATTATTTGGTAACTGGGTTCTAGGGGAAGAAAACAAGGAAGAATAATTTCTTGTTGCAGTAGAGTAATCTCAGGTTTGTTTCCACAGTTTTCTGCTGAATTCAAGGCAGTGAATCCAATGCAGCAAGTCCCAGCCTTGAAAATTGACGGCATCACCCTTTCTCAGTCGGTGAGTTACCAGCCACTTCCCTGTTAACCATTCACTCCAGCCTGCTGCCATTCTGGAGGGGATGGCTTTGCCCCATCTCTTCCCCCAGAGCTCTCATCTGTGCACTGGAAAAGAGATGGCATTTGTGATAAACAGTCCCACTGTGGGCAGAAATAGCACACAGCCTCTGTTGGGAAACTGCTGTCTAGGACTTAAGCTCAATTCAGCTTTGGTTTGTAACTCTACCTTTCACTGAGCAGTTTGTAGTCTGACTTAGACAGCTGTGCCAGGGTTTGCCTGAAATTACAGATGGGCTAAATGACAACAAGGTCCCAAGCAGACATCCAAGGGATATTCTGTTGCTTGGATTGGTAACAAACTTCATTCAAAAGCTGTTGTATTCTCTTGGATCAGCTCCCTTTTCCCACGTGTTCAGGATGTGAACTTTTCCTTGGCTCTTCAATAACCTCCCTTTATCTCTTTGTTCATCACAGCTAGCTATAATTCATTACCTAGAAGACACCCGTCCTAACCCCAGGCTCCTGCCCCAAGATCTGAAGAAGAGAGCCCAAGTCAGAATGATCGCAGATCACATTGCTTCCGGCATTCAGCCACTCCAGGTATTGCCTTGTCATATCCATGCAAATGAGAAAACCAAGACGGGTTTCCAGGAGTCTGTAGCTCTGAAAAGTTCAGTCTCTTTAAATTGCTGCCAGCCAATAGAGTGGCAGACCTTAAGATGGTGTGTTAGCAAATGAAATCTCTGCTTAGCCTCTTCCTGATCTGCCAGTGGCAACAATACAGTATTTCCTACAAAGAAAATCCTATAGCACTTTCCAGAAACAGCTGAACCCATGCAGTTTCACTGCAGGGTCTAGTCTGTTTTAGGAAGGCAACAACTGAGTAAGCCAAGGGCAGAGGCAAAAGGGTACCCTGGCAGCCATTACAGAAGGACAGTCCCAGGAGAGAGATACAGCAGGGTCCATGGTTCAGTGAGGGTGAGGTCAGGGCTGACCCAGCAGGCTGAACTCAGGCTGGGGGTTCAGGCTTGGCACCTCCTCATCTCCCCTCTCCTCCACTGGATGAGGTAGTAGGTAAGATCCAGACACTGGTGGTCAATCTAACCTGGAGATCCCTTGCCTTCACAGAACCTGAGCATCCTGAAACAAATGGGGGAGAAAAAAATGGAATGGGCTCAGAGCTGCATCGCGTCTGGCTTTCAAGGTGTGTCCCACATCCAAAATGATCAGCATTTCAACAGTCCCTTAAAAACTCTGCATTGCTGGCATCCTACTTTCCTCCTCAAGCAGAATAACAATTCTGCCTAGGCTGGTGTGTTGGGGTCCTGCCCTGCTGGGTAGTACTCCAGGGTCTCAGAGGAAAGATACTGTCCACAATGCACTTTCACTGCTATGCATGGAAGAGGGAAAGCCTGAGGCCATCCTGTACGCTGCAGCAGTTGATTCACCCTCATGCATGAGGGCTGACAGCACTTCTCCTTTCCACCCAGCTGTTCCCAAACTAGTGCCTTTTGCTTTAAAGTTCTATCAATCTATATTGACATGTTTTTGTCATCAGACAAAATACATCTGATGGCAAACTTCCATAGAATCTAGCAAGTTGCAGAGTATTTCTTTACCTCCCTGGGAGAAATATGGTGCTTTTGGTTTCCTCAAAACCCTTTCCCCCATGTGGTGAATGGCAGGCCCATCTTCACTTCTGGACAGACATAAACCAACTGAACCTTTGCATTTTTCCCTTCCCCACTCTCACATTTCTCTACATTGTCCTCTTAGTATTTCAGGTGCATTGCCTGAAGCAGCTGAAATCACCCTGGGTCCCAAAAGGCTGAAGGGCCCTAAAGACTCCTATAACTACGCTGTTGTGAGATTTCTGTTCCTTCTAGGTTCAGTCCCAAATTGCTCCTTCTTCATACTCAGCTCAGAGTCAAAACGCCTTTGTTCATAATTCCCAGTCTAAAAGGTCTTTGATGTCCCTTTCAAATGAGTTTCCAATGCCTCACTCCAGTGTACCACCTCTCTTGGCAGCGCTGGAGCAGATTCTGCAGCACACTGCTGGGCACTACTGTGTGGGGGATGAAGTAAGTATCTGAGAGAGTGTTGTGTACTATTGGAGAACTTAAAACCCTGGTATATTCCATAAAGTAGGAGAAGAAATTAGTTGTGGAGACACAGCACAACCCCATTCTGTGCCTGGAGCTACATGCGGTGCTTTCACTGTAAGAAAAACAGCTACATGGATCCTACTTAGGCCATTACTGACTTACAAATAGTTACAGAGATGTTTACTTGTCCCTGCCTATAACCTGCTGATGGCCAGATTCTGCAGCTGTATCTAGGATGTGGCTGCTACTAGAGGATGTGGAAACAGATTATATATATTTCATCTTTAAGAGATTTGGACTTCCAAGTGTCCTGTCATAGGGGCAAAGCTTGGCTCAAGAAATACAGGTTCAGTTCTTATCTCTGCTCTGTGGAACCGTTAACCATGTGGTGGTGTGTTTTTTCTGCTCTATTCATCCAATTTTAACATGGACAGATTTCAGAGAGCTCACATACAAGCTCTTCTGACCCTTACCAAGCTAGAAGCCACTCAGGCCCCTCCCATTTAATAGTCCTGTTTGGCAGGCAGTTGGATCTTTCCTATAAAGGCCTGGCAAGAAGGAAGGCTCCTGCAATAACCTGTGATGCAGAGGATTGTATAGTAAGAGTGTTATGGAATTAGAGCCCTTGGTGGGCAAAGGCTAGTTAAGAGATCTTATGCTGGAGAATAATGTGTGCTCTGAAAGGCACCCAGAGCTTTGTGACCTGGGGAGTGGGGTGGGAGCAGCTGCCTCTGTGCAGACAGGCAGCTAGCTGTATTGTCCTTGAGTCTTCTTTTCAGATTGCAGGTCCCTGAGCCTGTGTGCAAAGGTGCTATCACATATCAGGTCTTGACATTGGCAGGAGCTGCTTGATACTCCTGCAATGCAAACAAGCAAAATTTACTCATCTTTTCCCAGCCATGCAGACTCCCCCCCCCCCCTCCCTCTACTGCCCCCTCTGCAGCTTGCCAGCAGACTTGTTTGCTCAGAGGCAGTTGCCAAGGAAGCACCGTGTCCTTGAGGTCATGATGATCAGCTGGTAGATATGAAATTCCCTAAAGGCTGATAGCTTCTTCTACTAGTGACTCCTATGAAGTTCCTTTCCATGTACTTTTATCATATTCTTTATACTGCATTAAAGAATGGGATTGTTGTGACAACTCCTCTATACTGGCTGATAAAATAATTTCTATCCTGCTCTCCAAGTCTCCCACCACAGTGAAGTGTGATGGGATGGGCTCCGAGTTACTCTGACCCATTTTCTCTGCTACATTTGCAGGTTTCCATGGCTGATCTGTGCTTGGTGCCTCAAGTTTCCAACGCTGAAAGGTAATTAAGGCTAAGCTTGAGGTGCTCTTCAAGGGCACCTACTGCTTGTGCTGGGCTGTCAGAGCTTACCTTCTGCTGCTCCTTGTGCCTGTTAGGAAAGCATCCTTCCTGCCTGCCCTATCCAGTTATGGATTCCTTGCATGAATTTTCCTATGTCATAAATACTGTCTCTTTTGGAAGCTCTTAGAAATAGGGAGCTGGGCTCTCTTCTCGGAGGTCCCTAGAGGAAACCTGATCTATGTCCTTAGAAAAGCTAAGGCTGCCCACACTCCACATCCTCTCTCCCCGTTTGCCCTATATTTACACCACACACAGGATGAAAAGATTAATCTGACTTTATTTGTTGAAAGCCTTAAACCTATGCAAGTAGTGGCTGCGTGATTCCCAGGAAAAGCATAGTGCCTTCTTATCCTGTGCTGCACGCTATGTAAAAGCCTAGTGGAGACGGAAGGAAGAACTAACTAACCTTTCCTCTAGCATTTGTTTTTAAACCTACAAAGATGAACCTTTTCTCTTAATGCAAAAGTACCCCAGCCTGTGACATTCTCCCATACTGGGCAGGCACAGCACACTGTTCTACCCTTCTGTTCACTGCTGCACTGGCTGTCTGACTCAAGAGTACCTCACAAATTCTTTTCCTTTTGCAGATTCAAAGTGGACATGGATCCATATCCCACAATAACCAGAATAAACAAAGCTCTCCTGGAGTTAGATGCATTCAAAGTAAGCCACCCATCCCGGCAGCCAGATACTCCTCCAGAGCTGCGAGCTTGAAGCCCTTTTACTCATTAAATCAAGTAAACTGGAGTGTCAAAGAGGACAACAGCTACAGCTTGAGTAGGACTTTGGTGCCAGCAGGAAGCCCTAGTACTGTTGTCTCACTTTCATCTGGATGAGAAGAAGGACAGAGGACCTGGAAGTAGCCTGGATGACTTACAGGCGCTATGCCTGTGCTGGAAAGCTTGCAGCTACTTCTGACTATGTTTTTTTCTGTCTCATGTATCTCCATGAAGCAGATTAAAGCAGAAGCATCCATAATTATCAGAAGTTCCCTTTGTATGGCTTTGGGTTGGGGAATGTGGCCACAAACAACTGTGAGGCATTGAGACAATTCTAGACTTCCCACAGGGGCTTCTTACTTCTACCACCTACAGAAAGAGCATCAGGGAACCAGCATACAGAGTCTGCTACTAAGCTAGCAGGCCTACTTGTCCTTGCAGCTGCCTCAGACCTATGGCATAATCATCAGTGCCGTGGATATAAACAGTAAGAACTAGTCTCTGACAGAAGACATCTTAATCCCAACCCTTACTGGGTCCCATGGGTCTTGCAAGAGTCAACAGTCAGCAACTCTGCCAACCCTTGCAATGACAGATTTACTACCTGGGGCAGCTCATTTGTACTTCTTCCTTATGTCTAGCAGCAGTCTTGCAGAATTTGTAATAAAGGTCTGTCTAGAGCAAAGCTAGGTGGTTGTGCCATAGTCAGGAAAACAGAAGCAGCTCACTCTCATATGCTGAAAATGATGGTGTTCTCTTCCTTTTCCCATCCTCAGACACCACTCTAAGTGTTTTCCTGGTTCTCAGACTATTTCCCAAGGGAATCCCACACCAGATTCCCTCCAAATCAGACTCACGCCTGTACTTTCACTGTGAAGACCTTCCAAGCAGCAGGAGTAAATCCCATTCCACTCATCCCAAATGAAACCCAACATCTGAGTCACCTTCAGAGCTGAAAGCACCCTGGGAATTCCAGCCCAGAAGCCTGTGACTGTGTTCCTGTGCAGGCTCAGCTCAGATCCCATGGAATGTTTTGGTACCCAAGCCCAGGTACCAAGCCAGGGATATGAGAGGGAATTTCTGCCAGTCGGAGGCTGTATATCAGCTGCCCTAAGAGGGCAATACCCAGGGCCTTCAGAAAGGCTTTACAAACCCGTCATCTCTTGTGCCAAGGTAGCATTCACCTACGTACAGGTACTACCACATTGCTTGGACTCATTTATTGCCATCCATGTCTATATTCAGGCTGGTGAAGAGCCCTTGCTGTTCCAGGCTCATTCTGAGTATTGTGCCTTATCCTAGGTCCAGCTGGATCTTGACTGTGCTGTTGTAAAACGTCCCGGCACAGTTGCAGCCCCCAAAGACCAACACCGTGTGCAGGTTATGCTCCTCTTTGTTCTCCTTGTCCACATCCATCAGGTGGGCAGGAGTCAGGTCAAGCAGTGTGTGGCCAGCTCGGGGCACAGAGCAGAGGTCGTGGTGGATCACCGTGCTCCATGAAAGAGTATCTGAAGTAGAAAGCAGCTATCAATACTGACAAACCCATTCCTAGTGCAAGGGATGAAACAAATGGACCAGACTAGGTGTTCAGAAACACCACTGCAGCCTGATAGTCACCTTCAGCTACGGAAACCGGGAGGGAGAGTCACTCACCTAGGTGGAAGACAAAGGCATCCTGCAGGGCTCCTTTGGCATTGCAACCTCCACTGATCAGAACCTTCTGGTCCGACACAGCCAGAGCTGCATGAAAACTGTGACCAAAGCAAAGCTGAAAGGTGACTACAGCGAAACCTGCCAGGGTTGCCTCAGTCAGCAATGGGCAGACTTGAGCAGGAGGCTGAGGGCTTAAGCTGCAGAATGGAAGTTAACTTGTGCTTCTCTTCTGCCCTGAATTGCTGAATAACCTTGAAAGAACTGTTTGTTTGCCTCTGCAGGTCAGGCCATAATTAGGCCTGAAAAGCACCTCATTATCTCAGAAGGAGCTACCAAAACTCCTATGTTTTGCTCTGTGGAGTAATATAGCAGGCTAGCTGGGCTTTGATCTGATTTAGGTCATTCATTGTTCTAGTGGGCAATAGTGTCCCTTTAGGAACAGCACAGTCCTGGTACAAGAGTTTCTTCCTCTCGGTGTATCCGTTGTACTCCAGGTACTGTGGAGACCAAAGAGCAGGCAATACAGTTCACTAGCACACGGCAGAAAACTTCCCCTAGCATGAAAGGCAGTTTTCCAGGAAGACCAAGGGGTCTGTACCCCTGCCACCCTACAGGCACCAACTAGGACAGCACAGGAATTTCTGGTCCCAGAGCAGAGGGGCCATCCACTGTATTTTGACTAGTGGGACAGAGATATGCAACTGGGTCTGATCACAAGCACCATTTAAACCTGGCTCCAAAGAGAAAGGACAAAGGAAGAAGAAAGCTCCTGGGCCTGCAATAGGATCTTACCAACGCGCAGAAGGACATCCTGCAAGGAGGGGGACTGGTGTGTACTCCATGAAACCTGACAGCCAGGGGAAAGGCAGGTGAAACGTCCAAAAAGCTCAGCCTCATAACTAGACAAAAACTTCCATGCTCTGCCACATCAGCAACCTGCATTCTCTGTTACCCAGCTTCCAAAACAGCAGTCTTGTTTTTCCCCATTCCCTCCCTTCTGACCCAGGAAGAGTTTTTTTATCCCATAGTTTTCCATCTCCATTGCCTAGTCAGGAGTTTTTTATAACATTAATGCCGCCTTCCCATCTAACATGCCTCATTCCCCAGGCCCTGCCTTAGAATGGACCTTCCCAAGGTATCCACCTGGCACAGACTTTCTTACCCAGATCCAGGATGTGCATGTCACTGAGGTAGAGAGAAGTCCTCCGACCCCCAAAAATCAGCAGCTTGTTCTTCAGTAGAGTAGCTGAATGCCTGGGCAGAGAAGAAGCAAGTGAACAAAGTATCTTTAGCAGCTTCCCAACACTGACGTTTCAGCCTTGGCTTCTGCTCTTGGGCTGCCATAGCTTCAGTCTACGCCTGCCTCTACCCCCAGGCACTGCAGCCCAAGGACAGAATCTCATCAGGATTCATGACAGGGGGTACTGGGAGTCACATTGGTCAAATCATAGCCCTATCTTAAGGAGCAAACAGTGGAGAACAATCCACTAATATTTAGGAAATTACACTGGGGTCATAGGAAGGTGAGCAGAGGTTTCCTGCTCTGATTTGGAGGGCTGGAATAAGAGTACTCTCACCCAAGCCTAGGCAGAGGCTTCTCCCCTTCTGAGATGGGCTGGTACCAAATTTCATGCTCTGGATTGAAGATATAGAGCATATTGCTGCAGGGTCCAACTGCCAGTGACGCCTTTTTAGGGAAAGTCCCTCCGAAAACAAAGAGCTCCTTGCGGTAGATAGTTGCACTGTGGTAGGTGAGCACTGGCATCCTCCCTTTAGCCTGGAAAAAGTTCAACATACGTTTGTTACAAGAAGTGCATTATTTGCTGCATGACCCGTAGGAAAGGGGCCCACATCGCGCAGTGAGTTCAACAAGTCTCAATTTTCACTTTATTGGCTCCCCAGCCAGATCTTCGCCACACAGAGAGACAGTACAGCTGTTGCGTACTCTGCATCACCAGAATGCTCTGATGAGAGAAGGAAGTCAACCTCCTACCCCAGGTTCCTCAGAAGACTACAGAGAACAGAAAGATCTCATCCAGGCTTATTCTGTAAAAGCCATCTTGTAACTTAGCCAGGAAAGAGACAGATAGTCCCTTGCTGACAGGGCCCTCTGCAAGGACATGACAGGCAACTAAAGAGCTCAGAGATCTGCTGTGCTCAGAGCAGTCTCTGATTTGAGAAGATGAGCTCTTCACCTCAGCATCCAGTGCAGCTCTCAACAGCACCATATAGAATGAGAGGCCATTTCCCTCTGCCGCTGTACAGTACCTCCCACCCACAACCTCGCTCAGACACAGCACTCCACAGCAACCATTTTTTCACCTTGCTTCATTCATGGTAGGTACAGCCCCTGGTTTCTGCCAAGCTTGTGGCCTTTCAACATAGCCTTCTTCTATCTGTCAATCCCAACTAAGCAGCTCAGGCAACCTGCAGCAACAGTGGACCAAGACTACTGGAGTAAGGATATGGGCACATCAGTTGCCACATTCAGGCAGGACCTGCCACCCCCGCTGTGCTTTTGTCTTGGAAGAGCTGCAGTACTTACAGCCACGAGGAGCCATTTCCAGGTGACTGTGTCCAGAATGTAGATGCCGCTGTAGTCTTTGTCCTCCCTTATGCCCCCAAAGATGTAGATACGCTTGGTGTCTGGGTCGTAGGTAGCTGTGTGACCATGCAAGCATGATGGCATGGTGTTTTGTAGCTGAACACCCACTGGAAGCCAGAAATCACTGTCTGCGGGAACACACCAGACATAGTGTGGGAGTTCAAAGACGCTCTCAATTCTTCCAGATTTAAAGAATATGTCATAAAATTATTACCTTGCTCCCTTCATCTCCTCCTCTCCTTTGATTCAGGGCTAGAGGGGACTCATACAGAAAGGAATGAAGGGGAACATTAACTAGGTGGGGAATAGTAAGGTGGAAGAGAGGATCGGTGAGGTGCAGAAAGCTGCAAGGCACTGGAATTTTATCTCACACTTCTCCACTAGTCATCACACATACTGCACACCATGCTGTTGCTTTTACTCCTTAAAACTCACCCAACTCTTTCCAGAACTTACACCTTAGCTCCTGGAGAGCTCTCACATACAACCCCACAGCCTCACAACCCCAGCTGTCAGCTCAGCCTGGTGGCCGTGCTAGAAGATGTGACACCTTTGCTGACCCCTCCCTATGCACAGACTCCTGAGTACCCTCTCCCAACCTGCATGAGTTGTCCTAGAGTCCCATTGCCCCCACTGCCTTTGATAGCCCTAAAGTCCCCACCAATTTCCAGCTTCCAGAGTGCATCCTTGCAGGACTGCTGATTGACACCTTCTCCACCGATCAGAACAGCCATCCCCGGGTCACTGAGGCACATGGCATGGCACCACCGTGGGCTGGGACTGCCTGGGGAGGGGAGAGCACAGGGCTGTGAGCAGAGTCAGATGAGACACCCCCAGCTCCTTTCCTGTCCCTCTGGGGTGACAAGAGACATAGCTCCCTGAGGAAGATTTTCTGTTGGCTTTGGGGAATAATTGCTGTATGATGAGCGACATTGCTAGCAGAGGGAGCCAGCAAAGAGTCTGGCTGGATGTAGGACGCATACAGGCTGCCACTTCAGACAGGCTTGGATGCCCCCCGTTGATTACCCATCCCCAGAAGGGATATCCCAGCTGTGCTCTCCCCCTGTGTTACTCCTTGTGAGGGAGGGCTACCCAGGGACAGCTTGTTAGTGCCCAAGATACAGCAACCAGAAGCCTGGAGCTGCTTCCAGAGATATTCCTTGTACTTCTCTGTTTCTCTGCCTTTTCTCTCCCACACCCCTGCAGTGGGCTGAGCAAGCCAAAAAACACTTTTTAATCAAAGCCCATTTCACATCTCACCCTTTGCCTCAAAGGGCTATGCACCCAGAGGTGTGCCTGAGCTTCAGAGGGGCTACAGAAGCGTATGGGAGAGCCTGACAGTACTGGAAGCGCCTATACTGAGGGCAATTGCATGGAGAGGAACAGTATATACACACAACCTACTTGTTATTCTTGATCACTGGGGAAGTAAAGGATGAAGCATGAGAGGCCTGTGACATTAAAGGGAATGGTATCACCGAGTGGCTGAAAAGACAAACCAGGGTCTAGGAACCAGATCCTCACCTCGCAACTCCTCCACTGCCAGATCTGCAGAGGAAACACAGAGATGGCCCATAAAGAAAGCAGCCAGCAGACATACCCTGGAAAGTGGTCAGCCCCACGGTTTAAGAGCCCTTTGGCCTTCCTTTCTCCAACCCCCAGCACAAAGCTACCCCACTGCAACAAACAAGGTGCAAGACCAACAATCCTGAAGAAAGTCTCATCAGAAGAAATGCAGACGACAGGTAAGAGCAGGGCACATTGCCTTTGACTGCCATCATGCTGTCACCATTTCATTTTGCCCCTCTGATGGAAGCTCATTTCCCCCCTTCTCACACTGCCTACAGCAGAAGCAACTTTACGATGGAGCTATATTTCCTTTTGTGAGAAGCAAGCCAAGTCCCAAGAAGTCACTTCACATGGGGACCACTGCGTTACTGTCAAACATATACACATAAACTTGCTCACACCCTGGAGCTGACTTGGAATTCACACTCCAAGCTAAAGGTTTTGTTTCCAAACCCCTTGGCAGCTACCTTCTCAGTACTGAAAAGTCAGTACAATTATACTAATATTTCTTTTCATATTCCCTATACTTTAATAATAACCAATGTCTTCTACGGACCAAGTGGTATGCTGTTAGTAGGGGAGCAGACAAACTAATGGAGAGGTTACAGAACGTCCCAGTAGGTAACTTTCTTGTGCCTCAATTTACTCTTGTAAAACAAGGCTAATGATACTTGCGTTCATTTATAAAGCACTTTTACTTGTACGAAGAGACAGGCATATTATGTTATGGTACAGAGTGTTGGCACTACGAGTGTCCCATGTTCTATTTCTGGCCTTTTCCCAACAGGCAAAAATTCATTGAGCAGTTTATCCAGGACTAAGGAGCAGTTCTTGGTATTTTGCAAGCCAAGACAGACAAGCCCATCTTGTCTTGGAGATATACAGAGAAATGGACTGTGAAGTTGTTGCCCAGCAGCACTGACAGATCATTCAGACAAGACCTGTAAAATAAACCTGGAAGCTGCCAGAGTTACCTTCTTCATCGAGATCTCTCTCAGATGCTGTGGGTTCAAATAAAACTTTCCTGGGCTTCTTGGGGTGGACAGGACTCTTCCTCCAGGCCTCACTGGGTTCCACGTTGTCAGATGGTGGCTTCAGGGCACAAGGTACCGCCAGGGTCCTCAGTGGTGGGCGTATGTCCTTCCTTCCAGGCCTGGATGCTCTAGCAGTCACCTCTGAGCTCTGACTCTTAACCTGTGACAAGAGTCCCAGTCAAATCAGCCCTGAAGAAAAAGACCTGAGGCTACTGTGAGTTGTCTGTTACTGGGTCAGAGATTATGGTCATGTGGTGACTCTTTTCAGGCTCATCTTCCCACTGAGTCTTAAGGGCCAGCATGCCAACAGTATCAGCTGCCAAAAAGACACTGAGCAATGCAGCTACCTGCTGCTATATGCCCAGTGGTCCACTTTCAGACTGCTGGCTGTCATGGGCACAGCTAGCACAAGGCAACTGGAAAGGTAGAAAGGCCACCTGTGCGAGAGGTAACCAGGCTGATCAATCATCCCACCAAGGGCTGTTCAATTCAACCCTTCCAAAGGCATTTCAATGAAGAGTACCACTTTCTTTAGCACAAGTCAATCTTCGTCTCCAAAACTTGCTTAGCCAGATCTCCACTGAGAGAGCAGTAGCAAGTGTTCCTGCTAGACATCAACTGAGCAGCTACGAGTGAGGGAGAAGATACTAAGGAGAGGGTGAAATAATGAGAGGAAGGCTCCAGGATACACATACTGCAGTAGGATCCTCCATGTCCTGGCCAAGGGGCATATCATCTGCTGGGAGCACTGGTGACTGGGTGGTCTCTGGGACAAGGAAGGGGTGGGCGGGCGTACTGCTGGAGACTCCTCGGAGCAGCTGTGACAGAAATGGTGACAGTGAGAATAAAACGACATGACAAGTGCGCTGGCCTCCATCCACAAAAGGTGAGCAAAAAGATGTCTTGCAACAGACAGATTCCCTGCAAGGGAACAGCCCGGCTTTCATCTCCAGCACCAAGAGAATAAAGAAAGAAAAGCAAAGCACTGGGAGATGCTAAATCCAAGGGCTTCAGCACAAGGTCAAACAATTGTGTAAGTACCATAGACCCAAGAGAGAGTGGAACTGGAAGTGAACCGCACTCTGCTGCCTGTCTCCTGTGACATACAAGGTGTTTTGGCAAAGCTCCATTTAGGGAATAGGCCTGGAGCATCACAGAGCGTTTAGGCTCAGCACAGACATGCATTAACAGATCCACATGCCTTGGAGTAGCAAAGAGAAGGAAAAGGAGAGGATGGGAGAGAAAGTTCTGTAGCTCAGAAGTGACAACATTTAGGACCCAGGGCAGGAAGAGAGGAGGATGTTGGTTCTTTTACCTGTCCATTGACAGTCAGGACAAGCTTCGCAGAGTTGCCTTTGTCCATCTCTTTCAACGAGGCCATGAAAATATCTGTCCTCCAGTCACCTTCCCACACCAGAGACCTGCATAGGGGACCACGGGTTTTCAGCCCACAAGTAACACTGACCAAAGAAAAAATCCTGCTCCCACACTAACTGGTGACAACCCAAAGCCAAAAAAGATCCAGCCCTGAAAGCAGCCAAAAAGAAGCTGAAAGCATCACTAGAGAGAAACACCCTCAGGCCTGAGCAGCTTTGGAACGACACCACCAGTACTGGGCTGCACCACAGAGTTTTTCCAGGACACCCCTCCTGACACCCCGTCAGCGCCAGCTCCCACCACGACCTGCGGGCAGGCTCCAGCGTGCCGACTCGCTGCGATGCAATGTCCGGGGACACCAGCACGTCCACCGCGACGCTTGTGTCTGGCGAGTAACAGCTCCAGTCTCCCAGCCCGAACACCACCAGCTGCTTTGGCAACGGCAGGGGCAGCCAAGCCTGGAAACCCATCTTGCTGGACTGGCTGTGAGGGGAGGGAAGAAAAACAACAGAAAACAGAGATGATCATGAAGGAGTAAAATGGAAGGTCCAAAAAATATATGAAAAGGTTTGAAAACGTGTCTATGCCAGGGGAAGGCAAAAGGAGAAGGTTTGTGTCATTTAAAGAGGAGACTGCGCAGGGGTGCGATGAAGAAAATAAGCAGTAGCCCGGGAAGAGAGCACAGCCATGAGCAGGGACAGCAGAGCCAGGCGGGCAGGGGCAACTCCAGGGGGGAGAGGCGAGGCAGGGGGAGGCGAGGCATGCGGGTCGCCCGCGGGGAGCCCACCCCTGGACAGGGACGGGGCCGGGCCGGCCCCACAGCTCCCTCGCAGCCCCCGGGACAGCCGCGGGGCTGCCCCTGGCAGGGCTGCCCCTGGCAGGGCCGATCCGCACCTGCGAAGCCGCCGCGGCGGCTCCCGCAGCGCCCACAGCACGTAGAAGGCGAGGCCGCCCTCCTGGGCGTTGCCCCCCGGCCCGGGCCGGGCCCGGCGGCAGGCAGGCAGCATGGCGGCGGGTGGATGCCTGGGCTGCGGGGTGCCGCCATTAAGGCGCCGTGGCGCAGCTGCGGGCGGGCGGCCGGCCGCCGGCCATTCGCTGCCCCGGCCTCCCTGCGCAGGCCGGCCCCGCCGCCTTGATCGGCGTTAGGAGCGCCCGAAAGCGCCGCGCCCCCCGCTCACGGGGCAGCCCCGGCAGCAGGGAGGAGGCCGGGAGAGCAAGGCCAGCAGCTCTGGCCGTCCTGAGCCAGGCCCTCCCTCGCCTCCGTAGCGAAGTACAGTTATTGCTGGAGCCCGAGTCGCGCATCCCTGGCCGGGGCGGGATAGCTTGTTTGCCGACTCCTAAATGATGGTGTCTGTACGCGATTCTTGTAGCTCTCATAAAAAGGAGCAGGTGTGAAACTTGCTTCTCTTGTTCTGCAGTCAGGGCTACCACCAAGAGAAGGCCGGATGGTGGCTGCGAACCACCTTGCCTTCCGCAGAGCAGGGATGCGGGGATGCAGGCTGCAAACCACCTCACCCTCAGTGGGGCAGGGGTGCAGAGCTGCAGGCTGCAAACCACCTTGCCCTCCGCGGAGCAGGGGCTGAGGCCCGGCCAGGGTGCCTGTTTCGGGAGGCAATGGGGTTTGCTCGGGGCTTTGGGAAGGGGCCAGCCCCCCTACCCCGCTCCGCCGCCGCTCGCAAGCGCGGAGCGGGTCGCCCTCTGCTGTGCCAGAGCGTGGCACCTGGGAGCCGGGCGAGCGGTTTTGGGACGGCGGCGGCGGCGGTGGGGGGAGGGGAGGGTGTGTACCTCCTTCCCAGCAGCCCCTTTAAAACAGGATGGTGGGCAAAGTGTTGCCTGGACTACAGGCTACAACGCTCTAGTGTTGAGGTAGACCAGGAGGCCTCCCATCCCCCTAGGGTGAGATTGGCGTGCTCAGCTCGCTCCCTGAAATGCCTGTACACCAATGCACGCAGCATGGGGAATAAACAAGAGGAGTTAGAAATCTGTGTGCGGTCAGGGGTCTATGATCTAGTGGCAATTACAGAGACTTGGTGGGACACCTCGCATGACTGGAATGTGGTCATGGATGGCTATGTCCTGTTCAGGAAAGACAGGCCAGTAAGAAGAGGTGGTGGAGTTGCTCTTTATGTGAGTGAGCAGCTAGAATGTATTGAGTTCTGTCCAGGGGCGGATCAGGAGCGAGTTGATAGTTTGTGGGTGCGAATTAAGGGGCAGGCTGGCAGGGGTGATACTGTTGTGGGTGTCTATTACAGGCCACCAGATCAGGATGAGGAGGGTGATGAGGCCTTCTACAGGCAGCTGAGAGCAGTCTCTCAATTACAGGGCCTGGTTGTCATGGGGGATTTCAACTACCCTGATATTTGCTGGGAGGCCTACTCAGCCAGCCATCCTCAGCCCAGGAGGTTCCTGCAGTGCACTGATGATAACTTTCTGATGCAAATGGTGGATGAGCCAACTAGGAGAGGAGCGTTGCTGGATCTTGTTCTCGCTAACAAGGAGGGTCTGGTTGAAGCGGTGAAGGTTGAGGGCAGCCTTGGTTGTAGTGACCATGAGATGGTAGAGTTCAGGATCTCATGTGGCAGGAACAGAATAGCTAGCAGAATCACAACCCTGGACTTCAGGAGGGCCAACTTTGGCCTTTTCAAGCAATTGCTAGGGGAAATCCCATGGGACAGGGTACTAGAAGGTAAGGGGGCCCAAGATAGTTGGTTAGCATTCAAGGACTGCTTCTTCCGAGCTCAAGATCGGAGCATCCCAGCAGGCAGGAAGTCAAGGAAGGGTACCAGGAGACCTGCATGGTTAAACAGGGAACTGCTGGGCAAACTCAAGTGGAAGAAGAGGGTGAACAGATCATGGAAGGAGGGGCTGACCACTTGGGAGGAATATAAGTCTGTTGTCAGAGGATGTAGGGAGGCAACTAGGAAAGCTAAGGCCTCCTTGGAATTAAACCTTGCAAGAGAGGTCAAGGACAACAGAAAGGGCTTCTTCAAATATATTGCAGGTAAGACCAACACTAGAGGCAATGTAGGCCCACTGATGAATGAGGTGGGGGCCCTGGAGACAGAGGATAAAAAGAAGGCGGAGTTACTGAATGCCTTCTTTGCCTCTGTCTATACTGCTGGAGGCTGTCCTGAGGAGCCCCGGACCCCTGAGGCCCCAGAAGAAGTCAGGATAGAGGAGGAATCTGTCTTGGTTGATGAGGGCTGGGTCAGGGACCAATTAAGCAACCTGGACGTCCATAAATCCATGGGCCCTGATGGGATGCACCCGCGGGTGCTGAGGGAGCTGGCGGAAGTCATTGCTAGGCCACTCTCCATCATCTTTGCTAAGTCGTGGGCAACGGGAGAGGTGCCTGAGGACTGGAGGAAAGCGAATGTCACTCCAGTCTTCAAAAAGGGCAAGAAGGAGGACCCGGGTAACTATAGACCGGTCAGCCTCACCTCCATCCCCGGAAATGTAATGGAACAACTTGTCCTTGGTGCTGTCTCTAGGCACATCAAGGATTAGGAGGATCATTAGGGGCAGTCCACATGGCTTCACCAAGGGGAAGTCATGCTTAACCAACTTGATAGCCTTTTATGAGGATGTAACCCGGTGGATAGATGATGGTAAAGCTGTGGATGTGGTCTATCTCGATTTCAGTAAAGCGTTTGACACGGTCTCCCACAGCATCCTCGCAGCTAAACTGAGGAAGCGTGGTCTGGATGATCGGGTAGTGAGGTGGATTGTGAACTGGCTGAAGGAAAGAAGCCAGAGAGTGGTGGTCAATGGGACAGAGTCCAGCTGGAGGCCTGTGTCTAGCGGAGTCCCTCAAGGGTCGGTACTGGGACCAGTACTATTCAATATATTCATTAATGACTTGGATGAGGGAATAGAGTGCACTGTCAGCAAGTTCGCTGATGACACCAAACTGGGAGGAGTGGCTGACACACCGGAAGGCTGCGCAGCCATTCAGAGAGACCTAGAATATTGTGTCCAGTTCTGGGCCCTTCAGTTCAAGAAGGACAGGGAACTGCTAGAGAGAGTCCAGCGCAGAGCCACGAAGATGATTAAGGGAGTGGAACATCTCCCTTATGAGGAGAGGCTGAGGGAGCTGGGTCTCTTTAGCTTGGAGAAGAGGAGACTGAGGGGTGACCTCATTAATGTTTATAAATATGTAAAGGGCAAGTGTCATGAGGATGGAGCCAGGCTCTTCTCAGTGACATCCATTGACAGGACAAGGGGTAATGGGTGCAAGCTGGAACACAGGAGGTTCCACATAAATATGAGGAAAAACTTCTTTACGGTGAGGGTGACTGAACACTGGAACAGGCTGCCCAGAGAGGTTGTAGACTCTCCTTCTCTGGAGACATTCAAAACCCGCCTGGACGCGTTCCTGTGTGATATGATCTAGGTAATCCTGCTCCGGCAGGGGGATTGGACTAGATGATCTTTCGAGGTCCCTTCCAATCCCTAACATTCTGTGATTCTGTGATTCTGTGAAAGAAGCAGAGCCCCCCCCTTCCCTCCACCGCAGCAACCGCTTGGAGAGGCTGGATCTCACTGAGCTCTCTCTTGCTCACCCCCAGTCCCCCATTGCCAACCAAGGATGCTGTGACAAGCCCCCCCCGAGTGTCCTCGTCCACGTGGGGTGCAGCACCCTGCCGTGGAGCGGGACTTTTCCCCTCAGGGGAAGGAGGAGAAATGCGTTTGTGCTCCCAGGCTTTTCCTCAAAGGCTCTTTTCCAGCTGCGGCACCCAGTGAAAGGTGCTTTGCAGCATCTCTGGGCTAGTGACTTTGGCTGCTGAGGACTTTCCCGAGTGTTTTTTTGTCTCGTGTGGCTCCTTCCCTCGAGCCCCACCACCTCCTGACCCTCCACGCACACCCCATCTCGCTCGGGTCCCTCCTCAGAGGGAGCCGCGCATCCTCCCGAGCATCCCCAAGCCGCTTTATGCACCCTGCTTTGGCAAACCAGCTCCAGCAAAGCTGGCAGCGGTGAGCTGAGACATCACAGCGTCCAGCTGGCTCCTCTCCTCCGCTGCCAGAGGGCCCTGCGTGTCCCTTGGCTGTCCCCGATCCCTTTTTTTGAACCTGAACATGGCCGTGGATTTGTACTCAGGCCCTGAGCTGCAAACTTGGGCTTGAAGAAACACCCCCTGCAGCTGCCTCTGCTTCCCCGGGGGAACGTCTGGCAGAGCCCAACACCAGCCACGGGCTGATTTATGCCGCCGCCTGAAATCGAGTGTTGCCCGTCCCGCTCTTCACGCTGGGCGAGCCGAGCCCGTTCAAAAACCAGTTTCAGGAGGAAATTTCTGTGATCCCTTGGTGTGAACTAGGCCTACACAGACAGGTACAGGGGCTCGCTGCCCCCCCTGGGCAGGGCATGGGAGGGGTGTTCCCCCTCCCAATGGTATTTTCTGTGTGCAGCTGAAACAGGGAAGAGTCATCAAAGCCTGCTGGGAGACCTTCACTGAGCAGCTCATGATGAGAGCATTTCTGCTGCAGCCCAACCACAAAAATTACAGAAAGGGTGGGAAAGAACTAACATTGTGAAATTTCACACCACTTCCCTGCATCCCCACCAGGTTGCTTAGTTTTCCTCTTGGCCATATGCCTGAGCCCAGCACAAGGACAGGGATTCATTGTGAGTGCATGGCAATCAAATAGCTGTAGTGCTGTTTCTCTTCAGTGGTCTTAAAACGAGATGAAACTTCTTTAACTTGGCAGAGTAATCTATCCGTTTGATCAACATGCCTTATGATTGCTCCTCCCCATCAATTATTTTATAAAAGTGCTCCAAGGAAACAGAGGACTATAACAGAGACAACTGAACCTCTGCAGCACTTGTCCTACCGAGCTTCATAACAAGACAAGTGAAGAAGGCGAGCTTGGGCTGCAGGTATCATTCCTCATTTTGACCAGCAGGTACCTCCTTTATGTAAATATAGTCTCCGTAGTAAGATAAAGTTGATGGGCAAGCAGCTATGAGGATCTATGAAGGGCAAACACTTTTCTCTCGATAATTTAATCAGTACCTGGTAACTGAAGAGATGTTTTTAATCCTTCAGACTGAAAGCTGAAGTAACAGAATAGCTAGCTATAGGGGATCTCTGCAAATTGAGGGGAAAAGCACCAATATGAAGCACTGGAGCGTAAAGCATTCAAACTCTACATGTGTCCATGATATGAGCTTGGCTACTTGCTTGTTTGTCCTGGTTTGGCCTAAGCCAGGCCCATTTTCCTTTCAGTGATTTTTACTTTCAGCTAAGTCCCTTCTAAGTAACTGCACTTTCTGAAACTAACTGCATGTTTTGCAGACAGTGTCTGCTTCTAGGACTGATAATGCTCGAAGTTTGTAGTTATCACTGAGGCACCGGTAGGGATGTTATGCAGAAAGGCTCTTGCTGTACTTATTCTTAGAGAAACCAAGGTCACTGCTGAATTTCTCACTGCTTACAAGTGAAGAGCCAAAGGGGGGTCACACCTGCAGGGAGGAGCGGACAGGGCAGGTGAGCCAAAATTGACCAACGAGGTATTCCATCCCATACATGTCACTCTCAGTATAAAGCGGGCGGATCACGAGGGTCTCGGCCTGCTTCTGCTGTTTGAGCCTTCGGCCCTTTCTTCTCCCTTCTTGCCCCCTTCTGCCATGGCCGGTGTCCAAAGAGGACTCTGTCTGTTTTCTTGCTGCCCCCTATCCCGATCCATGCATCCCTGAATCCAGTTCCCGTCTGTCGCTGGGCCCAGCCTGGGCCTTCCCGGAGCCTGCCCTGCAGTGCTGGTGGTGATGTGGCTGATATCGGGGGAGCTCAGTCTTGGTTTTGTATATATTTGTATATATTTGATTATTTCATTTATTACTATTATACTCTTTTTCATTATTATAGTTTATTAAAACTGTTTTAACTTTCCAACCCGTAAGTCTCCCTCCCTTTTCCCTTTCCCTTCAGGGGGGCGGGGATGAGGGTTAATAGGGAGCGTCTGCCCCAGGTTTAATATCCAGCCCAGCTTTAAACCGTGACATTGTTCCTCTCCAATTCGTGAGGCATTCAGTATAACCTCAAGCGTTGCAGATAATTCGAAGAATTAAAAAAAATATCACAGCAAGTCATTTTAACAGACAAATTCCTGGCTGGAACTATCTTCACCAGCTGACAACAGAGCATTTTCCTATCCATTTGCAACTAGAATGTCCAGTACACTGCAAAGTACATTTTGAGTATTTGCCTCTTCTTTGCTCATAAAACTAAGTTTAATTGTATTCTTGTTTTGTTGGAAAGTCTGTTGTTCAGTTTTTCATATCAAGACACTCACTTGCTTTAAACAGAAGACAAAGTTCTTGGCTGCATAGTGAAAAGTTTATTCAAAGGGAATAAGTTCCAATATACTATTACAAATCAGCCACAACGCATCAAATATAAACAATACAAACCAAGCATAGAAGGAATGCAAGCACACTATAAATATAGTCTTGCCCTTCAGCAAGAGGTTCAGTGCCACATTTTGTTAACATATCCTCTCCTCCATTTAAAACTCGTATCTTGGGAGCACAAGAAAAGCAAACGGTTGGCGCTGAGAACACAATTTTGAAATCACAGGACATCAAAAATATTCACATCACATAGGTAAGGACTGACAGCCATCACAGTTCACAAGAATATAGGTCTGAAAAAGTTGTGAACAGCTCCAAGATGCTCCCCATTGAAAGACTATGCTAGCAACTTGGAGCAATGAGTTGAGAGCAGATTGCTTCCCTCTGAGGAGGGCAGATAGTCCACCAGGGAGACCACCTCCAGCTATTTATAATTTCCAAACGCAGCTCCTAAACTTCAAGATAACTACTGGGCAAAGCCTCCTTAGCTCTGAGCTTAATGGCTGGCATCCAGCTTCTTGCCCAAGGGACTTGACTCGCCATTCCAGATGGGTTTAAGCCAGATAACCCTCACCGATGGATCACAAAATTCTTCCTCTCCCCCTGCCTGAGAAAGGGTACATTGCTTGCGATGAAGCTTCTGAGAAAGCAACATGTAAAATCCAGAACAGAATGCAGAAAAGCCAAGGGAAGCTAGACCCACTGTCCGCCCTGCCTGATGTTGTGTCTTCAGCTGCAACAGCACTAGTGTTTCAGAATAAGTTGACAGAGACTCTTTGGAGGCAAATGTGGAATAACCTCACAGAAAATTCTCCTCCTAGCAAGATGTATTTGAACTCTGCTGTTTTATGTACCTTCCTATTTAGTTGGTATTTACTGCAAATCAACTTACTTAGATAAATGACTTTGCACTTTGACTCCTGCTAAACTGGCTTCTTTCGCAGTCTAGTTAGCCAATGTATTTAACACAATCAGTTCCCAGTTTTTCATTCTTGAGATGTTCTGCTACATCTACATAACATTGTCACATCCAGTATTTTCCCAGATATCAGAAAAGGAGAAACAGTCTTTTCTTTCACACTTGTAGATCAAAAAAACTTTGTTGCTTTGGTCTCTTATCCAGCCTCAATACACATAAGCACACAAGACTCACAACACTGGATTCACATTCTTTTTAGAGAAAATGATGATGGCCACAAGGAATGCTCTTCTATGCCTATCTAGTGTTCCTCTGGTCCTCAGGTCTAAACCTGAATCAGCATATCGAAAGGAGTAGTGCTCTGGTGTTCCTCGATATCTGACAGCAGCATATGATTTTAAAAGGCAAAGATCTTATGGCACCAGGTAACTCAAACACCATTCTAGTACTCATCTTACAGCAACAAGGCAGTCTAATGAACAGCTTAAATCTCCTGGAACAGCCTACAGGGGCTCTCCTTGCCTGACCTTAGAAAGTGACTCCCCTCTACCCACATGGGCAGTGAAACAAGAAGAAATCCCTTGGATTAATGACATCTATGGCTCTTATTTCAGACATGCTCCTTGTTCCTAAGGCACCTTGTAATAAATCCTCTGTAGAGTGGCTTTAGTAGGGGTAGTGAGACAAGAAAGAAGGGTATAATGGGGATAAAAGTGAACCCATCTAGGGATTCATTCTCTACCCTAATTCCCCACAAGAATGAATAAGTCTTTTGGCAACTAGACACGTGACAAGGGTCACCTCACTGGGTCCAGCCCCACAGTAACTGACCCACTGCAGACCACAGGTGAAGGGTACATGCATACACAGTTACAAGGAGACAAGCACACAGAGAAGAGCCAAAAAGAAAGGCGTGTGGCTGTCTTTTAGACTCAGTTGCATAGTAACTCGACTTTCTTCTTAGCACTGAAGTCAGACAACTAAGCTCTTTCTCTTATGCGTTTTCATCTTACGTGATCATGTAAATGGCTCATTACCAGTAACAATCTACGTAACTATTAAATGGCTCCCAAGCATTAATTTGCAACTAGCCTGTGTCTGACACCAGTAACCTTTCGCAAGACTCCACATTACAGGCCTCCAAAAAGTTTCTGAGTAAATTAAATCAGTACAAGTAGTCCCTGATTTAAGCAATTTTAACTCTGTCCTCAGTAAAACACATACGTTTTATATTCCTGCTGCTACATTACACCTAAAGGGAAAAAAAAAACAAGAGAGCTTATGACGATCAGAGGGCTGGAGCACCTCTCCTATGAAGACAGGCTGAGAGAGTTGGGGCTGTTCAGCCTGGAGAAGAGAAGGCTCCAGGGAGACCTTATAGCAGCCTTCCAGTACCTGAAGGGGGCCTACAGGAAAGTGGGAGAGGGGCTTTTTACAAGGGCAAGTAGTGACAAGACGAGGGGGAACGGTTTTAAACTGAAAGAGGGTAGATTTAGATTAGATATTAGGAAGAAATTCTTTACTGTGAGGGTGGTGAGACACTGGAACTAGTTGCCCAGAGAAGCTGTGGATGCCCCTCCCCGGCAGTGTTCAAGGCCGGGTTGGATGGGGCTTTGAGCAGCCTGGTCTAGAGGAAAGGTGTCCCTGCCTGTGGCAGGGGGGTTGGAACTAGATGATCTTTAAGGTCCCTTCCAACCCAAACCATTCTATGATTCTATGACCTTCTTTGACACAAAAAAAAAAAAGCCCAACAGGTTGTTACCATTATTATAAATAAAAAATTATACAAGCTAATTTTTATACAAGTCCTGCACTCCAGGACCGTCTTATATCTCTGACTAAACATGTAAATCTTATTTCTAGATCTAAGTTATATTCAAAACAAAATTGAAAACAATTTTGTGCTTTCACAAAAGCAAATCCAAAAATGTAAAACGCTTCATTCTTAATTTAGCTTTTTGAATTTCTAGACACAAATTACAGGGAGAAAAACCATGTTTTAAAAACCTATCTGAAATCTTCCTTCCACAAAAACAAAGAAGGAATTTTCCTTTCTTGAGGATTAATTTCCCTCTCTGAAGTGCAACTGCCTTTTAAATTCATTTTTCTTTCTAGACCCAAGGTCTAGTTCCAAAGGTCTCCAATTAAAATAATAAGGGTTTCCATCACTGCCTCAGCCAGATAGCAGGACTGGATACAAATCCAGGAGATACACCAAACTGAAAAAAAGGACGCATGAGAAATAAGATTACTTCTTTGAACCAACTACGGGTTTGATTTTGAATGGGAGTGGCTGCTGTTAATCACTAGACATACAGCCAAGCTATTAGATTTATCAGAAAACAAGTAAAGACTACATATCCTTCCAAAGAGAAGTTGTCACTTGGATAATGAATGCTATCTGACTACCTGAGAAACAACATACTCATGTAATGTGGAAATTAAAAATAATTAACGAAAAGAAGAATTATCCTATACAACTGTGAAGCTTCTGTTTCCTGCAGATGAAATATTCTGTGCCTAAAACTATTTTGTGTTCAGAAGAGATACCAGATACTTCTGGGAAACTTAAGCAGTGAAGTAACACACACACCAAACGCTTTCAGTTCCACTGCAGCAGGCCTATCTATGGGCACGCTGCATTTGCAGACCGGGCACATGCTGATTGGCATGACATACCATATTCAATGCTGCTGGTGGGCTTAAGTCAATGAGACTAGGAGGCGGGCACAGTTCCAAACAAGTGACCTGAGCCTCGTCTGGTTGGTCCACACCTCAGAAAGCTAGAACTGAGCAATAGGATTACCATCTACAGTGCAACTTCCCTTAACTAAAACCACTAACTAATGGCTTGAAAACTGGCACATACTATTTATGTGTCAGTGAGTGACCAGAACTGGTTGTGAGGCAGGCCTCATTAACTTCTTACAACATGACAAAATGTATTTTGAACCTTAATGTGAGCAAGAGATAGACAGGAGGGGGAAGTAGCTGAGAGTTAGCAACAGGGAGGCCACACTACGAGGGAAACTTTTTTATGGAGATAACCCGCTAGCCTGCAATAAGCTGTGCAACTGAGGATCAGTAATTCTGGAATATCTAATGTATGTACAGGTCAGAGTTCTCTTCATCGTAAATAAATCCAAATTAGAAAGTGGAGTGGGTGCCAGACAGCGTATCATACATTAACCAGCAAGTGCACACAGGGTTCTGCGAATCTCACAGCAAAGGACCAAAGGCAGTCATTGAGTGGGGCAGTGCTGACATTGTGGTGAGACTGAAGGGTGTTTTCTGTCTTCTTCTGTTTAGTGTCTAGGAACTTGATAGAGAAAGGATGAAAAAAAAAAAAAAAGAGCACACCTTACCCAAGTTGCTCAGGCCTGATTCAAGTGCTGTTACAAAGGCCACAGCATGGTCCTTCATCTCCCCCAAAACAGGCTAAAAGAAGGAACAGTCCTCCCCAAGCTGCTAAATGAAAAAGCATCTTACCCTGACAGATACCAGGCCCTACTGTTCTGTCTCCCTGTAAGGCTGTCCTGTGGTTGCCCCTGCTTGAATAAGGCCGCTTTGCAGTTCCTCCCCACCCAGGTGTGCACTCTCTCTCTCTCTTTTGACAAAGGCAGCTGTTTTCTCCCTATCTCAGGGCCCAAAGCAGCAACAACTCTGCTGCCTGCCTGCTCATCCAGAAAGCCACTGTGCTCCAACCAGTGTTCTTTGCATTTCCACTGCTCCTGCTCCCAGCTTGGGCTGCTCTGCTGTAGACTGACTGCTCGCTCTTACCATTTTGACCTACTAAGTGCTCTGGGGCAGTGGATAAGTAAGCTGAGACAGTTAAGAGCTTGAATATGGAGCAAATTTCACAGCATTACAATATAGCCTTAATAGGAAATATGCAGCCCTCCTACAAGAGTGAAATCTTTGGCTTTAACTAGCCCAAAAATCATTTTGTCCCTCATTCCCTCTCAATAGAAGGAACAGACTAAGTAGAGGTGCTTTACCTGCATGATTTAAAAATAAAACTGAGAGCTCTACTAGAATCACCATGCAAACAGCCATTTTGTGTCTCTGTAAAGAGGTATCAAAATGTAAATACAGCAGGATTCTTAGAAAAGAGAACGATTTCAAGTTAAAAGTATTAAAATAAACAACACTTACAGATAAAAATTATTTAAAATTAATCTCTGAAGGATTAACTTAATCTCTGAAGGATTAATTTAATCCTTGTTCAACTCTGCCAGTACTTGAGCAGAAGGTGATCACTAATGCCATCGCTAGCCACCAAAACATGCCAAGGAACTCCATGTGATCAGGGTTAGCAACGGCCTTGCTGATTCTGGTTCACAGAAAGGACTGGTTAAATCCCACATCTTTCGAGGTTCTGAGCAGAGATGCCCTTTTCTAATAATACCTTTGCAACAGCAATAGCAGCTGACAAGCTACACTTCTCTGGGGAGCCTTTTCCTTGCTACATATGGTATTATCCAGCTGGCAGCAATACCAGTGAACCAACATGCTGCTACTAAGAAACATTTCCTGTATATTTATTGGTAGTACTCCAACCTTTTTGTATTCATTCAGCACAGCAGTACATAATTTCTTCTGCTTCACATCTGGATTACAGAAAAAACTTTTGGTGGTCGCTGAATTTTTAATCATCTACATATCCCTACAATCAACAGGTATAACATCCAATTCTTAATCTGTAGGAAAACCTTCTTATGGGCTTCTAGGTGTGCACACTCCCCCCAGCCCCTGTTCAAACACATGCCGTGATCGCCGTTTGGGGCCCGCTTGTTGAAGCGTGGCCTAGCCCCTGCAGCATGGGCTGCCGCTGGCCAGCTGAACCCCCACCCACACCAGTGAAGGAAGCACTGGCTGCTGGTGACATGTAGTGGTGGTAGGCGATGAGATTATCAGTGGCTCGGTGACAAGCCAGTTGTGCTTTTGGCTCATTGTAGCCGACAGCTGCCCTCTAGCGATGCAGATGCAGCAGAAGAGTCGGAAAAGTTATTCACAAAATAGTAACAGATGAAGAGTATTTTCACTTCATTTCATACCAGCGCAAAAGATCAAAACTTTGACCACCTGAAACCTGGCTTCTGGGCATTGACTGGCTGTGACACGAAGGCCCAGCCCGATGCCTACACAGAGCAGACCTCCCGAAGTTTTACAGGAAGAGAAGCTGCCTGTGGACAACCAGGCAGTCACAACTACCTTTCTCCACTGGGACAGCGGGGAAGGAGGGTGTGGGGAGAAACCAGTTAGTGTCTGAAGAGGAGCCAGCAGAATTGTGCCTTGGTTCTGTCACACAGCAGTGCCCATCAGGCAGTACCAGGGCTGGGCGGCAGCCTGCTACACTCACCATTACCTGCCTGCCATCCCTGCCCCTTCCTGTTTCTTCAGCTAGTGTAATAGACGTGAAAGAACAGAGTCTTATTGCGGAGGAGAGAGTACGAGTTATCAAATTTCAGCAGGTAGATGCCCTCGCCTGGGTACTCGTGGCTGCCAGCCTGCACCTCCCGATGGCTGTTCCTCCGGTATACGGGCATGATCTCTCCGTAGCGGTTCCGCAGATAGCTTTTGGAGCCCCTTTCCACGTCACCAACAGGGGCAAGTCCTGAATAGGAGAGAGGAGACAAGTAAGTAGGCCAGAGCCAGTTAAGCCACTAGGTAGTCCAGAAAAAGATCAACAAGACCAGAATGCAGCACAAGCATGCAGACATATGGAAGGCTAACTACAACAGCATTACCCATAGTGTCTGCTCTGACCTTTCTACAAATAATACCCACAAAGTCCAGCTTTCCTTGTCATGACAAAGGATATGCCAAGCACCAGTTCTCTTGGGAATACTGATGGGACATATCCACTTGCCTGCCAGCCTGGCCTCCTCTCCTGAGCTTACTTTTTAGACACCTCACTGCTTTTATACACACAAGAGTGGTCCAGTGATACAGACTTGAAGCAAAAGAAAGGCAGGAAAGCTCTTAGCTATAACCTCACTGTGTTTATGTCCTCAATTCACTTCTCTAAGAGGATTCTTCAGATAGGAGCCTATCCCTCTTTGAAGAACCTGCAAAATTAATTTCAGACACCAACCCCCAGCTACACTGGTCACACATACACTGAAGCCACAGAACAGGAAACATCACTGTGTGTTTCACAAGTACAAAGACACAGGTAGCAATCCTCAAATTCAGTAAACAGGAGCTACTGATGCACTGGGGGAAAAAAAACACCAACCAAAAAAAAAAAAACAAACCAGAAACAAAAGCTTTTTGCTCCTACTCCCCACCAGAAACTTCTCAGTCTGAAAGGCTAAGAAAAAACAGTCAAGTTAAAATTTCAGACCCTAATCTTTTTATCAGCTAGAAACTGAACAAGTGAATTCTGATTTTATTTTTCGACATGTTCAATTTCAAGAATGCTCTTGGAGAAGGACAGCCATTGACATATGCTGAAGCAGGAAGGGCTAAATGCTTTCTCATCACAGCCTAACCAAGAACCCAAAAGGCTGCAGAGATAACAAGTGGGCTGAGTAAACAAAGTAGATGGAAATTACAGCATCTGACAGACACTCTCAGCAGCATGGCAACAAGCACCACAAATTAACCCTTATAAGCTCTGCACTAACCTTCAATTTCCTCCTCCTCTTCTTCATCCTCCTCATCACTGGATTCGCTGACCTGAACTGTAATGGCAGTGCTAGTAACAGTGGTCCAGTCAAAATAGACTCCAAACCCAATGTCGTAGTCATCTGTAGCAAACTCCCAGCAAATGCATTTCCCATCAGGATGGGTTGGCACACGGACTGTCACCACCTCGCCTCGCTTCACCACCATCCGGCCATTCTTCTCCTTTCCCATCTTGGCTTTGAATTCCTTCATCTTCTCAGTGGTCCACATGGTGGGTGGAGCCAGAGGGGGAGGCTGAGCTGAGACAAGGGAAAAGATTGTGGGCTCACCTGACTTTTCACTACAGACAAACTGTTATCTGAAAACAGTGAAGCTATTTCTGATAAGGCTTTTGCATTCTGGAGCCTGCTCCCAGAAGCCTTGGATGTGAAGTTTTCCTGCTTGCTAGCCAGGAGCCCAAATTTCCAGCAGGAATTAGCAGTGTCTCCAGGACAGCCTCTGCTCTTCTCTAGCCAGGGCAGGCACTTAAGAAGTGGCCCCAACAAGTGTTGTCCTTTCAGGACTCACCTTTCCTCTGCTCCCCAAGGAGGTCTGCAGTCTCCAGCTCAGCTGAAAGGATATCCACAGCACCAGTGTGATCTGACTGAATCATGACTATATCCCCTGATCCTTGAGGTACATGGTAGTTGGTTATCCGAACAACAGCTTCCTGCACAAAGCACATAAGAAACACTGTCACAAAGACCATCGTAGTAAGAAAGTCCCCAGCTGGATTTAAAACAACTCATTAGTAATTCAAGCATCTTTCTGAAGCCAAGTCAGACCCTGCAGAAGCTTCTATTTATTAAAAAGAACTGGCTGGCTCTGAGACACCTCTCTGCATTATTTCCCCCACAGCACCAAAGTAATGAACTTTGAAGTCAAATGCTGCGTTAGTCTCACAAATTACACACCCCTTGGCCTCCCCAGGCGTTCCTGGGCAGGCACATCTTTGCATCTGCCTCAGAGTTAATTGTCACCTCTCAACAAAGCTACAGCCTTACAGATTTAGCTGACTAATCTTGGAAAGAACTCCCAAGACACAATCTCTCTAGGGAGAGCCTTTCAGCTCTGTGTGCATTTAGACTACAGTCACAATCAACTGTCATTTGCTGTGTCCTAGTTAAAAGTCCCTCTGGTTCACTAGGGCCAGCCCTCTCTCCTCATATATGCAAACTCACAGCTCCTGAGCTGGGTGCCACTTGCACGGGTTTCCCGACTGTATCTGTAACGCAAACGAATTGGCCTCTCACCAAAAGAAACAAAAGACAGCAGTCACTTGCAGTTCCCTCTCCCATAAATCTGCAAGAAGGGAATTCCCAGAAGCCCCAGACAAGAGGCAGAAGGTGAGAATAACCTTGAAGCCTTAGTGAGCCAAAAACTGCAAGGAGGCGAGGATTAGCCGAAGACACAAGAGGGATTTTGCAAATCAGACCGATAATGTTTACCTCCTGCTAATGTATAGAAGAAAATATAACTGAATCTATATTAATATGAACTTTTGTCTTAACACAACCCTTAAAGCCTCAGTACCATAGCTATAAGCACAGCAGAAGGGTGGAAGAACTCTTGCTGCACCTCTGTCCTTGCTTTCAGACATAAGAAACACCCACCTACCTCTCTGAGGGACTGAGTTTGGTCAGGAAGCTTCTCTTCTAGTTCAGCCACTTCCTGGTCCTCTAAAGCACCAGCTTCTTCCTTTGAATCCTCTGTCGTGCCTGTACTCACGAGTGACCCAATCTGCGACCTTTTGGAGGAAGAAAGCGCTACAGTTCAGCACTTGCACCCAGGGCACAGGCAGCAGAGGAATCACTCTGCTCTGGAACTCGAATTCAAATGGACTGGAGGGTGTGGTCAGCACCTGCCAGCTGCACAAAGAGCCCTTAGCACCCCAGTCCTGCCCTCATTTCCACATGACTATCTTCCATGCGAGCCAGAGGGAGCAACTGCAGTGAGATACTGCATATTTGCTGTCCTTCAGATGGCAGTAATTCACCGCACTCACCCCGCAGCATGCTAGCTCACCCTACAGAAATCAGTAGCAACTTTTCTGCTCAAGAAAAGGACAACTTCTTTTATGCCAGCTACTGCATGACATCTGCATATTTCACCAGAGGTCAACTGGATCAGTGAAAGGATTCAAAACAGTTTTGACAGCCATCCTGAAAATGCCCTCTATTAAAGTGGCCCATTATGCCTTTCCTATTAGCAATCCCAAGAGATATAGGGAGCACCCACGTGTCTCTCTGCCACATCCAAATATGCTGCACAGACAAGCAGGCCGTAAGACGTACAACGTCAGCACAACTATAGCAAAGAGGTCCAAGTACTGCACTGTGACAAGAGGAGATGCACGTGTTAGAACAGAAAGAAAGGTACATAGCAGGAAAATTATGTGCAAGAAAGGAAACATCTTTGGCATTCATCGTCTATTGAGGGTTTTATTCTAAATTATATTTTAAGAATGCCGCATATTGTCTATCGCTGGAAAGAGTTACCATCCCAAATGAACTCAGATGGATGCCAGAAGTGTCTTATCTGTCATACTCTCAGATACTCTGTGAAACTTCCATGAGAAGCAACCTAGTCTTTAATAAGAATAGAAACAGTTGCCCTTTTGAAAAGCAAAGCCTTCTCATAGCACTGTAAAACCAATGTCAACTGTGTTGGTCTAAAGGATCAGAAACATGAGAACACAGCAGCAATGGAAAATATGTGCATTTCCTCAAATGCCTCTGCCTCCTTTCAGAAATGAGAAATATTCTCATTAGCAAGGGAGCAGACTATCAGTATAGTGTGGAATAGTTTAAAAAAAAAATTAAAAAAAAAATATACACAGCTCAACTCAGACACATTCCTTGGCGCATCCATAGAGATGACTGGAACAGAACAAACGTGGCTTTTGTTTCCAAATCTTTACTCCTATGGGGGTACAGATTTTATCCAGAAATAAAGCCATTTCTTACTTAAATTCTCTCAACAGTGTGATTTCCTTTCCTAGAAATGGCATGATAGACCAGAAGGTCTGTAAGAACAACTCAAATGAGCTGAATACCAGGATACACAAAATGACAATATAAGAAAAGGACACTGGGAGGGGAAATTTTTTTTAAAGGAAGAACTCTCACAGTGATCCCTAACAATTTCTCTGGCAGCCCAGGACAAATTTGGACTTCTATGCCATTGTTTTCCAGCCCATTTGCTTTTTTAGCTTAGCAGTTGCATGATCACACCTAGAAGAGCTCTTTGGTCACTTGCTACCATGCACACATCTGCTTCAAAGGCCCTCCATCAACGTAGGAGCTAACAGCATGGGTATTTTTTCCTCCAGACGCCACTGAAGCCCATGAGTCTCACTGAAAGATTAGGAAGAGCTACACAAGCTTTATAAGAAGATTTACAAAGACAGTTCAGCCAACTCCTCCTCACACAACCCTTTTGGATTACCCCTATCCCTTTCAAAGGAGTTCTATCTTAGAAAAATTTATCAGGTAACATCCACAAGTATCCAGCATCTACTTTGGCCATTTTGCTCCCAGTCTATGTTAATGTCTTTGAAGAAAATTAGAGGACATAATAAAGAGATGGAAGAACGCTTGTCTGGAGTCAAGAAGGCTGATACAGATGTCATTAACATCAAGCCAAGATGGCATCAAACTGCTGTTTTATAGGGTGTTTTATATTTGCAGGGTTCCTTCCAAGCTGAATGATTCTGTGATTTGAATAGCTGAGCCATGAACTACACTTCATCACTTCGTAAGCTTTAAAACAACCTTAAGCCTGTAAGAACAGCCCCTCCTCTGCTGATTCTGGTACATACTGTCCCGAAGCAGACAATTCAGTCTCCAGTCCCTTCTCTTCACCTGCACAGAATCAACTGCCATACGGAGGAAGTCACAGGGGTGAAACAGACTGTCACGCACGTTGGCCACAATACAGAAAAGGATTCTCCTACCTGCTTTGCAAAGTACTGGACTCCAAAGAATCAACCAGCTGATCTGCAGGCTCTGTCTTTTGGGCTGAGTCTTCATTTTCTAACAACAAACAGAATATACGGAGAGAAGGTGAAATAAATTTTGATGTTTAGAATACACATACAGGAGGAAAAACTACAGCCAGCACTCAAACATTGACAAGGTCACATGGCTGTGGAATGAAGAGCTGTGCCAACCAGTTTTTCATGTTATGAGCTCTATTGAGCACCTTGCAGAACAAAGATCTTTAATCATATCAACCCCAGGAAAGGGAGAACAAAAACCCATGCATGTTTTTGGTGCAGAACCACTCTCAGAAGCCGGGCTCGTTCAGGAACCACCAATCCTAGCTTTAGAAGGACAGAACGAGGCCAAATTTCATCATGTAAAACTGGGCTGACAAAGCCCTGGAAAAAGCAATCACGCAGTGGTTCCCACAGAGCACTGACGAGATGGAAAGTCCTAGGTCACTGCTAAAAGGAGTGCCTATAAAGATGGCTCCTGGTCTCCCCCGAGTCTCCTGAACTCTGGGAAAGCTCCGTCCCCGTACGACTGCGGTACGGTACGTGCTCCACAGCCCCGCTGTCTGATCGCATCAAGGCAGTGAACTGGGCATGGACAAGTTCCAGCTTCTGCAGCTCTCTGGTGATACGCCTTACAGCCACGGGCTGTTTCATTGAGTCACTTCGGAGCTGGGAGGCACCTGCAGCCTTCGGGCACACAGCACCAGGCCCCCAGCCCACGGCAGAGACCGCATAGGCAGGGGTAGCTCAGCTCCCGGCTAGACGGGGCCTCTTTCAGCGGGGAAAGCACCCTGTCTCTCATAAACCTCCATCGATCCTCGCTCTTCCACCGCTGGGAAGGAGCACCGGGAGCTGCCGCTGCAGTTTTAGGCGCTGGAGCGGCAGGAGAGCCGAGCACCCAGGACGCGGCGGTGGGGTGCGGGTCCTCCCCAGGCGCCGGTGCCGGCTGCAGGAGGGTGCGCGCAGCCATCACCGCCCGCCCCGTTCCCCCAGCACCCGGCCCACCCGGTGTCAGCCATGGGCTAACTCCCGATGCTGCTCTTCGTATTTCACCGTAGCAAACGGCCACCGTGGAAATAAGGCTTCTCGGGGAGAAACGAGGAAACCCACCGCGGAAAGGAAGCTCACGGCGTTCTCCCTGGCCGTACGGCCAACGCCAAAATACGCGCCCCCGCGCCTGCGGCCTCACCGCCGGCAGCCCACCCCGCCGCCGCGGGGGCTCCTCCTCAGGGACCGCGGCCGGGCTGCAAGCGCTCGCCGCCGCCGGGAGGGAGGGATGTGCGCAGGCGGGGAGCTGCTCCCGCTCCCCGCCGCGGCCAGCCCGGCTGCCCCCTCCCCTGCCGAGCCCGTACCTGAGGGGACGTGAGGCGCGGGGCCGTCCGGCGCCCCGGCAGCCGGGGGCTCGAAGCGGGAGCCGGCGGCGGCGGCCAGCACGTCCGACATGGGCAGCGCTGGGCGGGCGGGCAGCGCGCGGAGCCGTAGGCGGCAGCCCGCTGCGGCGGAAAAAGCCGAGCGCGGCCGAAGCGCTGCGGCCGCCGGCGGCGGAAACACCCGAGCGGGGGCCGGCAAGAGCCGAGCGGGTGCGTGCAGCGCAGGCAGGAGGGAGAGGGTGGTGCCTCGGTACTCATCCCTCAGCCTCCCCCCTCGACAACACAGCCAACCCAAACCTAGTTCCGCAGGGCTACCCCGCGCGGCAACGCAGCCGGCTTTGTAGGCTGATGGCATGGAGGGAGGGGCGGAAGGGAAATCGAGGTGCACCTCGAGGAAGTGGCGGTTGCCATGGGCCCGGAAGGACGCGTTACCGTGGCGGCCTGGGGACTGCGCCGATGGAGCCGAGCCCGGGGCCCGTGGGGCCGGGGGCGGCCGAGGGGCCGGAGCCCGAGCCCGAGGGCGCGGGGACTCCGGTGTCCGCCAGCCCCTTCCTGGCCTGGAGCGCCGCGGAGGTGGCTGAGTGGGTGGCGCAGCTCGGCTTCCCCCAGTACGAGGTGCGGGGCTGCGGGCCCGGCCGTGAGCCCCGCCCTCGCCGCCGCCTGAACCAGTGGCCCTGAACTCTGTGTGTGAGTGTGTGTGAGCGTGTGTGAGCGGCGAGGGGGGGGCGGTAGTGGCCGAGGGCGACCCGCTGCCCGCGGCCCACCCGCCTTTCTCTCCGCTTCCCTGCCCAGGAGTGCTTCAGGGCCAACGGCATCACCGGCCGCCGCCTCATCCACGCGAACTGCTCCAGCCTGCCCGCCATGGGCGTCACGGACTTCGGCCACATGCAGGTACGGCCGGCTGCAGGTCCCGGAGCTCCCTCCCCAGCCCCTGGGAGCCCAGCTCTGACTCTTTTCGCTTGCAAGCAAGCTAGGCTATAGCCTGTCCTCCCAGGCAGATTGCTTATTCAAAGAGTGAGCCTGAAACTGGGCAAATTTGTGGAGCCAAACAGTTAACGTTTCTTGAGTCTTTTCAGGTGTAAATCCTTAGCTGGATGGAGATCACAGGCTTCCTCTCTGGGACACCGTAAGTGCATCAGAAGTGCTTAGCCTTTCTTTAAGCCTATGTTGCTCCTCTTGCCCCATGAAATTGCTTAGCAAGATGGATGTGCCTTTCTTAGATATCCCTCAGAATTCCTTTACAGTAATTTTCCACTTACTGATTGGTAGAACTTCTAAAAATCTAGTCAGATTTAACCTGCAGCAATCGAGCCACTGATCTCAAGCAGCAGAAGGGCAATTTGTTATTATTTCCTTGTTGTACACTTTGCTGAACACAAACAGCATCTCTATCTCCTCCTCATTTTATAGACTTGCAATTGTCTGGTCATTTTCCTTCCAAACCCACATCTTTTCTTTAACAAACACTGATAGTTAAGCTAACTAGACTGAAGTTCAGGACCACAGTCTGGCCTTCCAAAGCTTAATGAAGGTTCGTAAAATAAGCAAGCTGACTTAAATCTCATTACCCTCCTTCCCCTCCCTAATGGAAACCACAGAGGGACTCAGGGCTGCATTTTCACAGCCACATCATTTGTTTTGCATCATGATTTAAAGTTGCTTTCCCCAGAGGACACAAGGTAGAAGTTCAAATAACCAGGAAGAGAGAAAAATCTTTATGGTCCAACGACTAGAGTATGAGCACTGTTTGTTTTATTCTAGAGCACCAAAAAGTAATTTCTCCATAGTTCTGTCTGGCTGCACAATCTTAACTGTTTGTTTGAAACTAAATATGCCACAAAAAACTTTGACTAGTGCCACGACTTTGCCTGTTCTCTGGAGGAGAAGGCATCAGATTACAACGCTTCGTTTTTCAGACAGCAGCCCTTCAAGAGTATGTCTAGTACAAGCAGATGCAGCCTTTATAGTCATTTGCACTTACCAAAGATGGCAAGAATTTCATAGGCTTTGTAAGCCTCACCTCCTCATTGGGATATAGGGATTACGTATGGTGGTAGTTTAACTGCTGAGAAACACTAAGACACAGGTTAAAGACACCAACTGTAACCCATTCTTCCTCTTATAGAAACTGAAATTCCTCAGGGCTAGGATAAGCGATAGCCAGCATACTGCAGCAAGCCTGGAAATGAGACTATCTCTGTAGTGTTTTCCAAAGCTTGCAAGTGAATTTGGAACATCTCACAGACTTCAGTGGAACCTAGATGTTCTTGAAGATTGTGCCCTATCCTCCTAGTTATTTGTGTTTTAGAGAACTTTACTCTGATAGAATCCAAGCGTACAGAGCACTGAGCAGGACGTGGCCCTTTGGGTCCTTCAGGAAGTGTGTACTAGAGCAGGTGCAAAGTTAAGGCCATAATCCTGGGCACATCAGCTTCCCAACAAGAAATGTCAACGTAAGGCTGTGAACAGTTGAAACCAAGATAGTTACTATAGAAATAAACGTGATAGCATCAGCCTACTGAGATAGAAACTTTTTGCAATTTAGGGGAAATGACAGTAGAGAACTGCACAGTGAATTATGTGGAAGCTACACGGCACAGGCAAGTGAAGGTACCGCTGGTTTTAATTCCCCTGTACTGATATTTTAAATATCAAAACCACTGAAGATACTAGTCCGATGTTCTTTTGATAGCACACGAAGTAGGGTACTGCTCTTCAGAGTCAAGCCAAAGTTGGGGGAAGGTTTTGAGCAAATGCTGTGAAAGGTCAGTAAAACCCTGTGAATTGTATTTCAAAGCTTCAGTCAAATTAGAAGGTTACATTCTCAGAAGTGACTTCAAGAATAATGGCAAGGCTCTGTTCACTGACAGTTCCAGGTCCAGCTGGCTCAGACAGCCAGTCACCCATCATTTTCTTAAGGAGCAATATGGCTTATCGGTTTAATTAGGTTTTATACCTCTTATGTGTACAGACTCTGTTGTTGACAATATAATTTAACAAACAGCAGTGTTTTTGCATTAGGCAGAATAGACTCCAGCTCATTCACCCATAACTTGTTTGTTCTAGAAGTGCAAAGAGGAAAGCAGAGCTATTTGTGCCACTAAGAGACCAGATGTGACGCCATCCCCTGCAGTAAATCTGGAGAATGAGCGGACTGCTCTGCTTTTACAATGTCTCACAGAGCTCAGATCCCTCTCGACTCGCAAGTCCAAGTGTGAGACTGTTCCAAAATTCAGAAATTCAGTTCTTTTTCCTGCTGCTCTGACACAGAATGAATGGTATTAGCTGTTGCCCTGTGAAATGAGCATTTCTGGTATTTTTTCTTATCTTTCAGGAGATTTCACGACATGTGCGACTGTTGCTGGGGATTGAGGAGCCTCTTTTCAACAGATCCATTGCCCTCCCATACAGAGACAACATGGGTCTCTTCCTGGAGCGAAAGTCACGATCAGGAAAGAAAGCAGATGCCCTCACTTTCTCACAGTTTATCCAAGAAGCAGGACTGGAGCCCTATACTACAGTTCCTCCTTTGCAAGAAGCCCAGACTGGTGCAGAAGAAGATGCTCTCCCTGTACCGCAGGGCACCCAGAGGCAGGACTAGAGACCTACGCTGCAATTCCACCTTTGTAAAAAGCCCAGCCGGGACAGCAGAATATACCCTTATTCCCTTGCAGTTTGTCCAAGGAGATACAGTTCCACCTTCTCCTGAGTACAGAAAAGGCCATTGCAGCTCTTAGCCATTTGATGACAGCAAACACATCTCCACATTGGCTCTTTTCTGCAGTCCTTCATTTGCTTCCGGGAACTAAGTGAAGCAGAAGCTATAAATCACACTGTACCACTCTCTGTCTTTCACTTCTGCTTCACAGTTGATTAAAAAGACCAAAAAACAATCACAGACATATTTTAATTACCAGTGATTGATAACAACTTCCCTGCAGCTCAAGTGAATATTCTCCCAGACTTTAGTGTCTGTAGACTGGGCTCACTGTAAAGCCCAGATGTAAGATAAATGGGATATACAATCCCTGGTTTTACAGGTGTGGTGCCAGCTGCTGTCAGTGATTGTAATTAAGCAAGGGGCCTAGTCACAACACTCACACAATCCCTGGCCTCACCACAGAAATTATTTCCTGTGAGGCAAAACCAGGCAGTGGTTCATCATAGTAAACAGTACTGAAACATGATAGACGATGGCAGGAAGTATAAGAGAATACCGTAAGCCTAACTAGAGAATTTAGGGAATAAAAAATGCTTTGTCCTGGGTGGATTTGGAGAGAATATCCAGTTACCTCCTTTTTCCTTGAAAGAAGTATCATGTAGTCTGTGGTGGTGGGGTGCATTATCACCAGCAAGGAAGTATGAATAAGTGCTGATTAAAGCCTGGCTCAGCAGAGAGTGCTCCTGACTAAATCACTACTATTTTTGTCTGGCATCAATGGCTTTCTCGAGATCCCCTGTGGAAAAATTTAAAAAAAAAAAAGGACTGGGCCCAATCTTGTTTAGTTATTCACGCCAAAGCTGTAGCCACTACAAAATAACTGTAATTTGGTTTTGTAATTCAGTTTTCTACTGAAACTGCAACAGAAACCTAGTGAAACTGAAGCAGTTCATAGGCCAAGATGACTATGTAATAAGCAAATTCAGACCAAAATAAAGCAAGACTCAGGCAGCCAGGGAAAAGCAAGTTTGCTGAGCAGTCTAGAGAGTGAAACTTGTAGAAGCAACTGTGTACATGGGTTTATTGGCTGGAATATTTTAAAGAGTCCAAGAGCAAACAGTGCTGGTTCTTGCACCCCTCAGTCCTGTGAGGGGGCTAGGATGAGATCTCAGCAAAGTGTTCTGCCATGAGTTGCATTTTAGTTTACGAGGGTTTAGAATCATAGCAGTTTTCTCTGGCATTTCTGAGAAAGTGTTGGAAGCAGCTGTGGAGAATGGACATTTGCCATCCAACAGCACACCAGGCTCCACTACAGCTGAAGTAAGAGATGCCTTGGTGCTGATCAGCCCACACTGGCAATCTGTAGGCCAGTCTCCAGAGGATGCCTGGTATAGTAGAGCAAGATGGCACTGGACAAGCTCATTGTTTTCTAGCAGCTGGCTAAAGGGAGACTCGCTCAGTTGTGCAGCTGTCAAGTCAAACCAGTGGAAGGTTCTGGGAAAAGAAAACAAATGGAACCATTTATGGGCAATAACAGTGTGAAGCAGCTTGCTAATAATTTAACAAATAATGTTTTTTTTTCCAATGTCTGACTATGAGTCTCTTTCTTGGGTCTTTGAGAAACAATCAGACTCAGAGTCTTGGATCTAAAGTGTTCCTGGCATTACTCTGCCATGCAGAGCAAAACTGAACCTAATGGCTCTAGAACAACCCTGCACAAGCAGGAGTCCTTTCCCTCAAGCTGTGTTCCCCTGACTTAACATCCTCAACAGTCCAGTCCATGAACTACCGTAAGTTCGTTACCCATAATAACTGTCCTCTCAAGACATTCCCATAGGAATTTTTTTTCTGCATCCAATACTCTAGTCCTGATCAGTGGCTTCAGACAAACCTGATAAGTAGCCAAACAGGAACTAGGGACAAAATAACTCAGAGATTATATTCCAGGTCTTTTATTGCTAATACATCATCTGAGGCAATCTTCCCTAGCAGGTATGTGGTCATAAGGGCAACACACAGGTCAGCACCTTCCAACCCAACAAGACAGCCCATGTTTCAGCTGTGGGATGAGGCAAGTTTCAGAGCAAAGAGGAAGCCTGGACAAGCAGTATCTCAGCATTCAACCCTTTACTTCTCTTGAGTCACTGAAGAGGCAAAACCTTTGCTGACAAAACTCTTGCACACAAACTGTGGGCAGGAAGTTTTCTGCTCTGCACAGATGGGGCAGCGTTCAGGAAAACAGTGACCACTGAGTAATTTCAATGCCTTCTGGGGAGGCAGGTTCTGCCACATGCTGCTGTTCAGGGCTGTGTAGAAAATGGCCACCAGCCGTTCAGCATTGACTCTTATTTTCCCTGCAGGACAAACAAAATCAAATGTCAATGGCCAGTGTGCACACAGGTATGAAGAGATATTCTTATCTCCCACTCCTGTGAAGAATCGCATTGGCAATCAACCAGAGCTGGTTTATTTGAAACCTCTGATCTAGAATCATTTTAGGTGAGGGATGCTGAAATTAATAGTAATGAGTATAGCTTGTATTTTCTGTAGCTCATTCTCATCAAGTAAACAGTCAGCCACCTAACCAGTCAGCACTCCTAACCAGTCAGCACTCCTAACCAGTCAGCTACCATGGTTGTAGCTGCTTTAAGAGCGTTCAGCAACGCAAGAATTAGAAATGCATGCAGAAGCGTATAATGAAATTGCGGTGGACAGAGGTAGCAGCCGTCAACAGAACAGCACATCCATGGAAACAGAAGTTGTGCCTGAGGGAAGAGAGAAAGATTTTGGACCATGTTCTTGCTCAGAAAGTGTGTCTCAGCTCCTGCTTGCTGATTCAGCCTCAGAGCTGCTATTGTTTCACGAAGGGAAGTGGTAGCTCTTTAGAAACTGGTGGCAGGTACAAGGAAAGCAGCACTCCTGCCAGAAAGGGTGACCCCCCAGGGTGCTAATCAAAGAAATTGGTGAAGGAGACACAAACTGCCTCATTTTGCTCATCCACCTCTTGTGCATGACTGCTATGTCCACTCCAGCTTTACCTGTACAGTGCCAGGATTGCTCCAGGAGGGTTTTCTTCCCCACACTGCACCCCTAACTGAGAAAATCATCACCAGCCCAGACCCAGCCTTGAATCAGTGACAGGGAAACCACCGAGCGCGACTCCTCAGAACTGCCACCAAGTTGGAGCAAAAAGAGGGCTTTTCCCTCGGGAGCTGCAGGGGCACGTTGCCTGCACGGCAGCAGGGCCTCGCAGCGCCGCTGCGACTGTCCCCTTCGCCCCCCCCAGCGACAGGCTCCTGGGCAGGGCACTGGTGCTGCGGCCTCACGGTGGCACTGGGGGGAAGGAGGTGCTGCAACCTGAGAGCGGAGGCAGACGACATGAGGGTAGGGGGAGAGGGAGGGAGAGGGGGAGGGGGAGGGAGAGGGAGAGGGGGAGGGAGAGGGGGAGGGAGAGGGGGAGGGAGGATGGTCCCGGCGAGCCGGGGCTGCGCTGCGGCGGGGCAGGTGCCCGGAGCCGGCGGTGGCTGCACAGCACGGGTGGGATCGTGGGGTTTTAAGGTCCTGCGTGAGGGGAACTCGGAGGAAGCTGCAGGGAATATCCCCCTGCACCATCCATGCCTGAGTCAACAGTTGCTGGGATTCATCCCGTTAACGTTTCTTATAGTGACTCCTTTCCAATAGCCGTCTTAACCAGCTAGAAAGTTCTAGAAAGGTGGCCACAGTAGGATAGTTAATTTTGTCATGTAGTGGTCTATTTTTTTTTTAAAAAAAAAGGCGTGTGTGTGTAAAAATCATCCCTTGCACTTTCTCCCCCAGTGCACATAGGTCATACCACAACTGCAGCGGCACTGGAACGTGTCGAGGTCCAGGTCCCTTCACTGCAGGCAGATTCCCTCAAGCAAGGTCTCTCCTATCCTATCCTGTCCTCTCCTCTCCCCCTTGCAGCTGGATCTCCACTGACCTCCCTCAGCCCTGCAATCAACAGCCAGCATCACCCAGGTTTAGCTGATCGGGGAGAAACAAGGTTTAGCTGGTAAGCAGGAGGAAGCAGTTATCCTTTGCAGGATTTGCAAACCTTTTACTAGTAAACAGCCTCACCCATAGCATGAAGAGCAGTGTCACGTTTGGCCCCTCACTGGTCACCTCAGCAGAAGGCCAGGACTGGCAGGACCACAGAGGCTGGGCACCCACTGCAGTCAGGAGCAGGGGTACAGGTCATACCCCTGCACTCAGAGCCCTTGGGAGAGCTACAGCAGCAGCTTCAAGTGAAACATGATGCACCGGGTTTGCTTTTTCGACCATGGCGACTGCAGGCTGCTTCTTTGCACCTTGTTTCCTGCGCTGTCTCACAACAGGTTGTCTTGCAGCAATAATCTGAGGTCCTGGCAGGAGCGGGGTTTCAATGCCAGCATTGTGTTTGATCTGGAGCTCCCTTCACTCATTTTGATCATGTTTTCAGGTTTATAGCCACAAAGTCTACAACTTCCTCTAGACAAACAGAAAGCTGAAACTAAAGAGTTCCCGTGACTCCAGCAGCTGGGGACTTGGGGAAGTGACTGACTGTGACAAGGTTTGCAATAGTGTTTCACAATAAAGTTGTGAGAAGCAACAAGAGCTCCGGCTTGGCCCGAGCACGCATGCTGTGCTTGACCCATGAGGTCCCAAACAACAGCAGCACGTCCAGGCTCTGAAGTGATGTGGTCCGTTTTACCTGAGGAGAGGGTTGGCAGTGACGAGGCTGTACACAACGCAGGGTTTCTGGATGACAGGCTGAATGATGGAGCAGACGGACAGGACGTGCCATGGGACGCAGCAGAGGAATGTGATGTCTGCCCCGGCCACCAGCTGAGCATTGTTGTAAAAGCACGCGAGCCCTGCTTCTGCAGGTCTGCTGCAGATAAGCAAGGAGGAAGGGACTCGAGCCCACAGAAGCAGCACAGGTAACCGACCAGCACCTCCGGGCGCCAGCAGCATGGTTACCTGTGCTCTGCCACATGCAGGTGAAACACAAACCACCGCTCCCAGGCTGGGACTGCCTGCTGCCTGCCCCAAGTGGCACGGAGGGACTTTGGCTGCTGCCCGTCACTGTTCCTACAGGGCAAAGGGCAGCAGCAGAGGGACACAGAGCAGGCAGCCTCTCTGCCAGGAATAAACATGCAGAGAGCTGAGCTGCCTCAGCTGCCTGGCCCCAGTTCACACAGGCCTTTAGCTGAAACAGCCGAGCCTTAGAATCTGGCTGGTTTTCAAGATCTATAAAAAGCCATTTAATAATCCCTGATTCCTCTCTGCCCTGAGATGATTAGAAAGAGGATTTTATTGTTCCAAGAATCTCCCTGGAGAACTGTTCTCCCCACTTGTCTTGTTTTATATAAGAGTTTACAGGGCAGTTGGCAGTTTATGTGCAAACAGTTGTAACGCTGCAGGCTGATCTCCCCTGGCTGGGTATTCAGAGCCCAGTGAGAAGCTTGTTGGCTACAACTGACGCTGCAGCCATGAAACAAGGTGAGGGACGTCTCCATTTCAGCACTGCCGCTCATTTGGGGAGATGTTTTCTCTGTTGGGTGAATGTTTAACAACCTGGAGCCTCAGTCACCGACCAGGCTCCTGATAAATGACAAGGAGAATTTTGAAGAGCCACAAAAATGGGTGGGACTAAACTAAAACGGGCCTTAAACTAGCCAGTGTTCAAAGAACAGGGTTAATGTCTCCACCACACTCAGATGGGACTGAAAAAAAAAAAAAAGGCAACAACTAAATGTTTGGTGGACAGTGGATTTCTAACCAAATAAAGATCTTTTCTACAACAGCATTCTCTCCTTCTCAATAAAAAAAACCTAGAGTTTCCATAGCTTCAATATTTTTGGCAGAAGAACATTATTTAGTGAGTTCTGCCTGAAGTGCTATGAAAAAAGTGTAGTTAAAAGTCCACATAAGTGCAGTCCCACTTCCAGGCCCAGGCTGGGAAGCACTTACCCGGGCTCTCAGGGCGCCTGGTGGAAACGGATACTGGGGTGTGAAGCCCAGCTCAGCTTCAGGAACGCTTGGGCCAGCTGCTTCCCAAGGTGGCCCCTGCCAATAATCCCGACCTTCAGGCCATGGCTGTGCCCCAAGGAAGTCGGCAAACCCTTCTCACTCCCGCTCTGCCTGGGGAAGCAGAGAAGCTGGCATCAGCCCAGTGTGAGCCACGGTTTGCCCAGACCATGTGCAGTCCTGCCCTTCCAGAGAGGGTCCTGTGCCATGTGTCCAGATAGCACATCCCAACGCCACTCTTTGCATCCAGCCCAACTCATGCTTCTGCTCTCCAATGGGATTGCCAGAGAGGCAGAGGCGGATGGCTGCAGCCTGGCATGGACAGCATCTGTGGGGCTTGGGGTTAGACCCAAGCGAGCATGGTGTCCCCATCCCCAAACACACCACCCATGCTGGGGGTAACTGGCTGCTAACTGTAAAGCAGCTCAGCAATTAAGAGCTGATACCTGGCAGACACATTAACCCACACAATGGCCAAGCTCAGGGACTTGGCATGAGGAGGATAGACTAGTGACAGCAGAGGCTGCTGCAGAGAGGGGACGTGGGACAGCACATGCTAGTGGAGGATGATTGGCTCATTATAAATCATATAGACTAGTGGCAGGCTACTACTACTATAGTAGACTAGACACAGGAACAAGTCACAAGCATAGGGCACTACAGGGTTGCTGGGATGAAACCCCAGTTTGGTGCTAGAGATGATCTCCATTCCCTGGTTTTCTCAGGGGAAAACTAGTCCAAGTGATTTAAGACTGACTGACAGTGAGTTTATACAAATGCAGATGTTCAGTAACCAACAAGTGTGGGTATAAACAGTAGGTGAGTTTTTAACCATGCAGAAGCAGATAAAAAGCTAACAAACTGTAGCATTGTGTAGGAATACCTATATAATGCTGAACTTCATACAGAGCTGGTGTAAACCATGCAAGAAACTCCCTACAGAGACCAGCCACCTTCCCCAGTCCTCCCAGTGACACATTCATGCTGTTCAGACCAACACCAGAATGACCAGTGATGTGCCTGTGTCACGTTTTAGCTTGGTAAAGATGCAATAGTTTGGGAAGAGCTTGGCATGTCAGCGGTTCTCCCTGACATGACTGTCACCCAGCCAGCACATTTTACCCACAGTGAGGAGCTCACTTCCTCTTTACCTGAGGTTGTGGAGAAGTTTGCAGAAGAAGATGGCATGGGCACACATGTTCACTGCCAGCCCCTTGCAGTACCTTGTCAGGTACATCAAGGCCTCCTCACATTCTCCTGCTTCATCAGCCTGAGAGGACTTGAAAGGCTTTCTTCTGTGCTCTGGGGGATGCTGCGGTGGCTCTGGAAAAGCCCACCCTCCCAGCTTCCCCTGGTGAAAGTGTGCGATTCTCCGGTAACCGTGTGCTCACCGTGGCAGCAGCAGTGCCCAGGCTGGGCTGGCTGGGCACCCCCAGGGGTCTGGGCTCGCTGCCCGCAGACGTAGGGCTGGTGCCTGCCACACCATCAAGAGACATCAACCAGGACAGAACCTGAGTGGGTGGAAACTTGGGGGCCTCATTCAGGCCACCCTTGTTCTTCACGCCAAGTATGGTGCCGTGTCCCACATGCTGCCTTATAGACAAATATTCTCTGATGCACCATGCACAATCAATCAGACACACCAGCCATGGTATCCTGGTGCTCTGGAAGGTGCTCACAGAGCTGGAATCCAGCTTCTAGTATTGGGGTGTGGAGAACTAAATCACTAACCCCATTCCATGTGTCACATCAGCATTTTCTGTTACAAGTGGTCCTGCTTGCTTGGGACATTGGCAGTGCCAATACCCACGGGTCAGAAGCACTGCATCCTGCAAACCGCACACTGAGGTCAGGGGAGCAGTAGGCACAGCCAGATCACAGCTCCCCTGCTCCCGGCCTTACTCATCTGTATCATTAGTCATACCACAAGATGGTCATCCAGGATCCATGCCTGGAGAATACAGGTGTGAAGATTTATTTTATGGCTTCATCAGATTCCTCCAAGGGTGTGTTCAGCTTCTCCCATTGCTCCCTGACATAAATCCCAACCAGTGACACCATGCCAACTCCTACAACCAAGCAATGTCCTGGCCTGGGGCACGTGGGAGAGCCTGGCAGCAAACCTTACTCTAGCCAACAGCATCCTGGGTTGCCTTAGCATGAATGCTGCCTGCAGGTTAAGGTGATCCTTCCTCTCTAAATCCAGAGTGCTGTGTCCAGTTCTGGGCTCCTCAGTACAAAAGAGAGAGAGACATACTCGAGAGAGGCCAGCAAAGGGCCACAAGGATGACTAAGGGACTGGAGCATCTCTCGTATGAGGAGCGGCCAAGAGCTAGGACTGTTCAACCTGGAGAAGGCTCAGGGGGAATCTTATCAATGTATGTAAGTATCTGATGGGAGGGAATGAAGAAAAGGGACCCAGACTCTTTTCAGAGGTGCCCCGTGAAGACAAGAGGCAGTGGGCACAAACTGAAACGTGAGAGTCCATCTGAGGACAAGAAAACGCCTTTTTTACTGTGAGGGTGGTCAAATTCAGGAACAGGTTGCCCAGAGTTGAGTCATCTCCAGCTGTGGAGACACAGTTCTGGTTTGCCTGTTCCAGGTGACCCTGCTTGAGCAGGACTGGACTAGATGATCAAGAGGTCCCTTCCAACCTAAACAAATCTGTGAGAAAAAAAAACAAACACCAACAAAGAGTGCACAGTGCAGCAGGGAGGCTGGAACCCAAACCTGCCCTCAGACTGGTACATCACTACATATAACCTTCACCTTTGTGTGACCACCCCTGTGGCTGCAAACTCTCCTAAACGTTATAATTAATTCATCTGTGCTGATGGAATCGAAGGTGTGAAATAAGGCACTGCTGCAAGCAAAGCCACGCCATGGTGACATGCACTGTGCTTCTCAGGACATGAGAAAACACCCTGCATACTCACTTGGTGGGAGGTATGATAAATTACTCAGGATTAGCACACAGAGTGACAAAAGTTCTCAGTGTGGGAAGGAAATAAACAGCCCAAGGAGAAAGAGATAGCTTTATTTAAGGAATTTAAGTGAGGTCTGGGAGGATGAAGCCAGCAGTTGCCTGAGGAGTTGTGTTTCTGAGAAAGTGCAGTTCAATCCTTCCTGGCGTAACACTCTCAGAGAAAAGAGCTGCTGGGGCCAGCAGGGTTGTGCCAACTGAGAGGGGTCCCTCCTTGCTCTCCATCCAACCCAGCAGGACTCTGACCAGCTCCACTCTAGGTGCCTATTCTTCCCTGATAAAGGGATCTTCCAAGAGCTGCAGAGTGCCAGCACAAGGATACTGGCAGAGCCTGCCGTCCTGGCTCTCTGCAGAAGTTCGTACAATGCCTCTTTTCCTAGAGTGAGCCAGAACAAACCAGCAAAAAAAACCCCAAACAAACAAACAAACAAAGAGCTTTAAGGTGCAGCTGGTCCCTTCTCCCAACACACTCTTTGATGCAGGGAGAACACAGTCCAGTAGGCTTTACTCCAGCCACAGCCATGACTGGTGATGCCCAAGCCAGCTTGAGTGTTACAGGGACTGGTCAGCACTGTCTGGTAGAGAGACCCACGAGTGTGACTGACCTGTTCCTCTTGCGAGAATAAGCCCAGGCACCACCCAGAGCAAACATAACCTTGCTGTGCCCAGCAACTTCCCTTCATAAACAAAAATGATGCCTGACTTAGAGCCAAGTCAAAGAGAATCGGATTCCAAAAAGAATCAACCCTGGTGGATCAGTACCATGGTTTTGCTGGCTACGTTGGAGCCGCTGCCTTCAACCAGCCTGAATGCCACTGTCCCACAAGCCACAGGCACCCACTGTCGCTGACGAACGTTGATCATGCAATGAGTAGTAACAGAGTTGCTCTGTTGGCACTGGACTAGGTTTTGTAGTTTCCTCTTTCACTGGCAAGGCAACGGCCAAGGAGGCTGCTTCACAGGCGTTCAGTTCTTCCACCGGATTTGCTAAAAGAGAGAATGAGACATGACTAACATCAGTGCTGAACACAGATCCCTCAGGGGCCAAGTTAGTGAGTCCCAGTCCCTGACAAGGACAACTATGGCCACAGGGTATTATTTCTATCAGTTGCACCCTTCATTCTGACACTGAATGCAACCCCAAACATAAGATTAGCTTCCCAGCAGGGATAAAAAGTACATAGGACAGCCATGCCCCTACATCTAATCTATGGCCATTTCTGATGAGAGTCTCTGGAAGACAAAGCAGGCGTTTCTTACCATGTTGTTGAGAATGCTGTTTATTTTCTCTTCTTCTGCAGAGCCTCGCTCCACCTTGCATTTATATGCTGTCAGCTGGATGCGATCCTTTAGATCCCTGTATGTCTAGATAAACAGCAAAACCAGCAACAAGTGGAGTGAAGAGGACACTTCCACAATTAGATGCTGCCCTGTAGATGAGCAGGGCAACTCTTCAATCCCTCCTCAAGTTCCCACCACAGCACAAACGCTAGGATCCACTCTCCTGGCTCACTTGGCTTCCACCGGGAACCATATCACTGCTCCCAGGCCACAGGGATGAACAAACCCCACCAGGCACATGACAGCAGTGGCACATGGAAGTGCACAGGAAAGCTAGGGAGAAAAAGCAGGCTCTTGTCCCATCTCTTCACACACACAGCAGGGACCTACCTCAATGACAACATCATGGCACTTGTATTTGGTGGCAAGGTTCAGCCGTGTCTCCACATCCTCCACCAGGCGCACATACTCCTGCAGCACCTGCAAGGAAAGGAAGAGTGTCTCAGCTCCCTTCTGCAGGTACCTCCTGCCTCATTCTCTCACCCCAGCCACAAAACCTTTCAAGGTCGCTGGTCACACAGTCTTGACCCCTTCCTTCCTAAGGCAACAAGTGACCAGGGCAAGACCGCTCAGGACCCCAGAGGCAGTAAAGCTATGCTTACAAAGCTCAGAGTCCTGGGCTACCTTGTTCCTATGGATCAGGTTAACCATTGCCAGCCAGATTAAGCATAAGAAAAGTTAATGTGTCAAACAAAGGTGGCAATGCACTGTGGGGAGAGAGCTCCCAGACAACTCTAGGCCCGCTGTCCCTCCTGCAGTCAGACCTAGGACTCAGCCCCTGCTACCACCCACTCTTCCTGTTGATGCATGTGTCACTCAGCTGAATGCTGCTCCCACCTGGCAGAGCCAGCAGCTCGGCAAGCTGTTCTCCCACTCCCAGCTAGGAAGCAGCTCACTTGGGGAATCATTCACGCCCTAAATCCCAACCAAGAGCAGGAGGACATAAGCAGCGGTTCCTTGATCACCTGCACAGGAGCATTGTTTCTCTGCAAGATCTCCACCACCCGGTGGAAGCCAATAGGTGCCTTCTTCTTGGTGTAGCCCAGCCAGTTCTGAAACGAGAGCCAAACCCTATGTTAATCCTAAAGAGCAATCCCTCCAGCCACAAGAAAATGTTTTTCCCCAGTGCCAGCAATGTAAGCCACCAGCCACCACATGCACCTTCATGCAGTGGCTGTGTACCCTTTGGTAACAGAGCACAAGGGCAGCCCTCTTCTCTGACCTTGTTGCTGCAGCCAAGTCAGGCCCAGCAGTGGTCTTAGGCAGGGAGAGGAGGAACATATTCCAACACCCTGCAGCAGAGGTGCTGCGCCCTGCTGAAATAAAACCAGTCTGTCCAGTAACTCCAGACCAAGCCAGCTATCAGTAGTAGATATCAGTACTTGGAACTGAGTCCCTAGCAAGGCTTTTTGCAGCTCACCTTGGTGGTGAAGAGGGCATCCACATCATCCCAGGCTCGCAGCTTGGCACGGGCAGCCAGGGCAGTCAGCACATACTGCTTATCAGGAATCTGCAAGGCAGCCAGCTGCAGTCAGAGCACTAGTACAGCTCAGAAGGCCTGTGTGGGTTGGACAGGAATGGCATCTGCCTCCAGCCCTGTCAGGACCCACACCAACAGCCAGGCAAGGAGGTGAGATGCTGCCTGAGGCCAGGGTCAGCACTGCACAGAGCAGGAGGTGGGGATTTTAAAGTGCTGCTGCAGACAGGGCACACTCAGTGGAAGCCTCCACATGGCTCCCACTTGCCTTTCTGAGCCTCCAAAATGGCCCTGCTCAAGGAGGATGCCATGCCCCCCTCCCTATCTCAGTGCTGAGCCCCTCAAACTCCTCCTACCCAGCCCCCTCACTAAATACAATTTGGCTGCCCACATGTTCAGCCAGCACTGCCACAACAGCAGGAGACTCACGTACCTTAAATGTTTTTTTCAGGTTGGTCGGGCTGCTGAACGTTCCCTAGAGAGAGCAGACAGGTCAGTGCAAACTCAGCAGGGCACACCACGGGAGAGGTTCAGACACCTGTTGCAAGGCATTTGCCTCGCACAGGGTGAATCCCCCCAGTTTTTACTGCTTTTTGCTCATGTCAATGGCACAGCAGGGAACAGCTGGCAGAAGAGAGCAACTATCCAACCCCATTAGCACTCTGGTTTGGTTTCCCCTACATCCTCAACTCGTGCACCTCCAGCACTTCCAAGACCAATATCACACACCTCAGCCTCATGGAACTAAATGCCAATTCTGGCTCCTTGGAGCTGTAAGTAAAAGACAGAGGTTTCTAGTTGGCAACTCCTTGACAGGCTGTCCCAGGTTGAGTGTCCCATCTTAGAGCACAAAAGAAAACTCTAAACTGGTCCCAGATGGACAAGTGGAGCTGGGTTCCTCGAGGTCTCTCTGAGGGATGAAATACGACCTCCCTCCTCTTCTTTCCTTAACATGCCCCAGCAGAACCAGCCCACATACTGAGGGCTACAGGGATGAGATGTAACCTTTCTCTTCTCCCACATCATCCTCACCTCAGCCTCTGTGTAGTGGTAGAAACAGGAATAGAAGAGGGTGGTCACTAGTGGCATGTTGAGAATTGAAGCCTTGCGAGGATATTTTCGAAAAATCTCTGACTGCCCAGCTGTCTCCAAGTGCCGATCATTGGCCTGCGGAAACAGGAAGACAGAGAGGGTGAACATGAGTCAGGGCAACTGCCTGACCTAGCTGCGGGGTAGAGACCTGGGGAAAGCGTTGTGATAGTAATGCACAAGCACAGCCTCAAAATGCCATGAAGTCTCAGTATTTCTGGTCACTGGTATTTCACACATATGCCTGGCACAGCAGCTTGGATAGCAGTTAAACTACACTAGCCAGGGCAGGCTGGTTAGATCCAAAGTGGTGTAAGTTAGGGACAGATAGAGATCTCACAGTTAGTCCCAGTTATCTCCTGACCAGCAGGGAAGATTTCATACCTCAATGATGATCTGTCGCTCCAACAGGGTGTAATGGTCTTGGATGTGGGAGGTATCCTCAGCTGAAAATGGCAGCCTGGCCAGACATGGAGGAAGGAAACACTGTCAGCAGCTCTTAAGACAGTACACTTAGAAGGATGCTCTTCTCTACCAAACATGCTCTCCACAGACAGAGATGTGGGGAACACCTCCCATTCTCTCCAGCCCGAGTGGCTAGTAGGTACTCATGCTCCTGCCCCACTGCCCTCACCAACTGGCTCTCTCCTAGACAGGCTCCAAGAGAAGGAAAAATTATGTGGTATCTCTCACAGAACAACCTATAGCTGATGCTACCAATTTCCTCTCAAGTACTCAGGCACCCAAGATTTCATGCTTCACAACCTGAAGAGTCAACAATCAGAAGGTCCCTGAAGCACCTTTGCCCCCAAGTAAGCAGCAAAAGCTGCTGGACCAGCGATCAACACAAATTCTTCCTCTCTGGTCTACGTTGTGTGCACAACACCCCACTCCCACTGAGGCAAAACCAACGTCAGCTCTCAAACTGCATAAGCTGTGGCACTGGGACAGAGGTCTAATTTTCTTTACTACCATCTCCTGTGAAGCACCCACATCCCTCCCACCCTCTTGCATTTTTTCTTACCCAATGCAGCCTTTCAGAAATTCCCTCCTTTTTTCTACATCCTGGATATTCAAATGTTCCCGGTACTGAGACAGCTGGAGGGAGAGGGAAAAGAAGCAGTCTGTTCTCATGGATTTGGGACATACAGGACTCCAGGGGGCAAAATGGGGATGCAAAGCTCTCGCCTGACTACCAGACACCCTGCCACCAGCCTCTCCCTGCCCCCTACACTCCCTCTTCATGGAGGAAAGGGAGCTTCTGCTCCTGGGAATACTCACAGCAACTTCCTCAGTCCTGTCTAGGAACCTGCAAAAGGGAATAAGTAAGCGTTAACTCAGAGGCAGGTTCCTAGCAGCACGCTCAGCGCTGCCACAAGGCTGGGCAAGAGCCTCACCTGAGCAGATCCAGAAGCAACTTCTGCTCACCCGTCTCTTTGAGGAAATGGATTAGATGACACAAGGCCACCTGCCGCACCTCCAGCTCCCGAAACAAGATCTCTACAGGAGAGAAAGATATGTACAGGTGGGTAAAGTCAGTTAGCACTACCAAGCCAGGGGGGGCTAAGCACGGTGCATGGAGTTGCAAGCCATTGGCAGGATTCAACAACCTTATCCCATCTCAAAGCACAGTCTTGGAGGCTAGAGCACAGAAGAGCCCATTCACTATGCTGCCAGCTGAATTAACAGCAGTGTGCTACCCCTACAGATTCATTTTCATTCACCCCATCACCACTACCACCTACCACTGCTTAAAGCTCTTCTCTGGGGCCTTCGTGGGCATCACCATCCCCCCTCCCATGTTACACTCTCTGCAAAAATATTTCGTGCTCAGTAAAGCAGCAATACCCCAGATGCTGTCTTTGTGATTTGCACCCAGTGCAAGAACTAGCCCCTCTGCCCTTAACTGAAACACACTACAGAAACCCTGGCCCCAGTCACACTTACCTCTCCTCAGCGTCCGTTTCAGGAATATCAGGACCTGTGAGCACAGAGAGGCAGCTCTCAGCTGATCAGATCAGTCTTCACCAGAATTAAGACAGACAGCAAACTGGTCAAGGCCTGGGGAAGCTTTAGCAACAGGCCTCTGAAGACACAGCTCTTACAGCACTGAACTGAATTCTGCTACCCACTAGGCACAGGACAAGCAGTGAGCCAGGGCCACAGCTGCCTGGATGCCTGCCCAAGCTCCTGCTCTGGAGCTTAGATAAATGAGACCAAGATTTACAAAGAAAAACCTTTCCATGAGAGTTAAAAAGACCTGGATGAGGGAAGCTCTGACACAGTCCCATTTGCTGCCTGATGCTTTGGAAGCCAGATAAACTGGAGATGCCCCTCATATCTTCTGTGCTGCAATTAGCTGACTAAACTTCAGCCTTCAAGAAGCTGATGCAAAGATCTGTAAGGCTGAAGGATCAGGTTCCTGGTTATTCACCTGACATGAATTCTGCAGAGTGGCAGGAAAGCCAGCAGGAATACGGAACTTCCCAGTCTTATGCGTTGACACTTTCCAGTAACTTCGTGGTTTTAAGTAAAGAACAACTCCCTGTCTTGCAAGATTAGGTGGCCAACTGACTGCATGCACACAAGCACCCTCTGTGGGGTCACCCAGGAAGTCCCAGCCCTATGTGGCCTCAGCAGGACTCACAGCTGTAATGACATTCCCATCATGCCGTGCCACAGCTTCATCCAAGAGCACCAGCTTGTCCTGCAGGGAGCGAAATCTCTCTAGAGAGCAGACCTGGAGATAGAAGAGGTATAAGTAGATATATGGGACATCAGACAATCCCCAGGCTGAACCAAGCCCCAAGGTACTACCTATTCTTCCCCCATGAGCCCTGCAGCAACATGACTAACTGCCCTCCCAACCAGTGGAGAACTTCTCATTTAGCTGAAACCATATGCTGCATGATCCCTGTGAATCTGTCCACAGACGTTGCAGAGTCTGCCCTCATAACTGCCCAGGCTAGGACAGCAGTCATTGTACATTCAGCACAAACACCCTTGTAACAAGGCAAAACTTCCCTGCACACCACAAACCACCAGCTCTGACAGGAGGAGGGAACTCTGCGGAGCCCTTTCCACAGAGGAGACCAGAAAAGTAAAGTTGTAAGACTCTCTCCCTTCTTCTTACCCTGTAATTGTGGCTCCTCTCAGCTTTTAGTTCACCTCAACCTTTGAGGAGACACATGCAGAGTAAAACCACAAGCTCCCTGTGTGCTCACTGCAAACTGAGGCAGCTGAGACTAAGATTCTAGCTCCAGTGTAACCAAGATTGCTTCTGTCTTCCTCCCTCCATTTGCCACCAACTAAGAAGGGAAGTAAAGCCCCACACCCTCGGAATTTTTTTTCATAAAGCAAGCCCCAGGGAGCAGAAAGAGTAGAGAGGGACACAGCAGTACAGATACCTCCTGTTAGAGCCTAACTGAGGCGACGACTCAAGTAAATAATGCAACAACACCCTGAAGGTCTCCTGCTGCTCCTGAGCTAGTGTGATCCCAGCACTGCCACCTGGCAAAGCAGCAGACAGGCAGAGCACTGTCCCTGCTAGATGCTGCAAGCAACACGGATCCCCTCCCTGCTCCAGGAACAGCCAGGAACACAGGGAAGTGTAAAGCAGTTTAGGACAACCCACCCTCCATCTCTTGCAAGCGGGTGGGAGTGGAAAGTCCTTACCTTGCCCCTCTGCATTCGCCTGACTGTATCTTTGGGGCTCCAATCACTGCTGTAATCCTGCCACAAGAAAAATAAAAAGCTCTTGAGCCTCAAGAGGCCAGATCACGCCAGCAGTCCCCAAGCTGCTTTCCACTTGTGCTGGATCAGAGTGATGGCTCATGTGTAGCTTCTCAGACACCATTCAGCTGCACCAGGTAGGTTGTTAGTAGGATGTGTCCCTACAGTGTTCAGGTGCAGATGCTGGGCCCTCAGACTCTGCATGCAGGTGGGGAGGGAAGCTAGAGGCTCAGATGTTTGCACAGAGTCTTTCTATTGCCTCAGTAAGGTCTGTCATCATATCATAGAATCATAGAATGGTTTGGGTTGGAAGGGACCTTAAAGATCATCTAGTTCCAACCCCCCCTGCCATGGGCAGGGACACCTTTCCACTAGACCAGGCTGCTCAAAGCCCCATCCAACCTGGCCTTGAACACTCCCAGGTAGGGGGCAGCCACAACTTCTCTGGGCAACCTGTTCCAGCATCTCATCACCCTCACAGTAAAGAATTTCTTCCTAATATCTAATCTAAATCTACCCTCTTCCAGTTTAAAACCATTACCTCTTGTCCTATCACTACATGCCCTTATAAAAAGTCCCTCTCCAGCTTTCCTGTAGCTGCTGTACATATTGAACAGTAAAGAAAATTTTGAAGAGGAAAGGAAAGATGATAGGAAATTGCAAAACTACAATGATAAAAATATAAGATTAATAAACAGTTACTAAACAGTCAAAAATCTAAGGGAGATTCCTTTGACTAGTGGTGGTTATTCTTGCCAAAGAATCAGTAATGCATAGTCCTGAGAATGTTGAAAGAGGTTGTTCCTACAAAAATAACAAAAAAGGGGAAGTGAAAGGTCTTTCTGCTCTATAGTTTGAGAACTTTGTAAAACTGAAAGGCTTGTGGAAGCTACATCAAACACTTAGCAGCTTCAGAAGGTGCATTTTCTGATTCCTACATAATCATACTTCTGTCATACCATATCACCTTATTATATTGGTACAATACCATATCATCACTTTCCAACAATATTAGAATATGTATTGAGGGGATTTTATGCATTGTCACCTTAAGTCACACATATGAAAATAACACACTTTTCTCATAGGTCCTCCCGAGTTTTTAACTGGAAACTGTAAATTTTTAATCCTTTAAGGATGTTTCAATGGCTTTAGCACAGTTAATTTAATGACACTGGGGTAAAATTTAAATTATACGTTTCCCAGCTGTAGGCTGATTATGTCTGCTGTGAACATAGGCAAAGAGATCACAGCCAATGAGCATAACACAAAAAGCACATTAGTGACTGTGTACAGAGACGACAGGATATGGCAGCAGGGGAAGGAAAAAAGCATAGTATTACATCAGATCCAGTCAAATGTTACAGATCTTAATGTTGGTGCTAGTTTTACTAAATATTTTTGAATAATCTGATATTTTAAAATATTTTTTAACAATCAATGCAATCTGAGCACACTGACTGGTCATCATCCTTTGCGTAAAACCCTCCAAAATGAGTAAACCAAAGAAACTTTCCCCAAACACCATGCAACCCTGAAGAGGCACAGGACCTAGTATGAGACGCAGGGGAAACAGAATCCTGGCACGTTTTAAGAGGGCTGTGTAAATGTGTGAGGCGTGTTACGGAAGTTTATGGGAAAGACAAAAAGCAGGGAAAGGCAGGGATCAAAATGAATTGTGCAGGAACAAGCACGGGAAAATAGAGGTAAAAGGGGCCATAGGGTGCCAGTCAAGTTTAAACAAGTGGCTGGTTAGTGTGCCTGTCTGACGGAGCCCTGCAATGGAACACTGCAGTCTGTCTTACATTCTCATTAAATTCTATATTTAACCACCTGCTGTGTGGGTGGGCTCTCTATTCCAAGCATATGTATTCGTATGAACGCTAGTGAACTTCAAGCTCAACCACCCAGTGAGTAGAATAAGCACTCTGAGTACCAGGAACCGGAATGGAACCATGAGCCCTAGGGGCTCAGGGGTCCAGGTACCAGCAACTGGAGGAGACTGGAGTCTGGGATTCAGCTACAAAACAAACTGGATGTCTAAGACCAGCTACTGGAGAGACCCATTGAGCGTGCGTAAGTTTCACTAGTGGAATTCAATCCTGGTCAGACAGAAAGGAAGCTCAGGATCAGGCTTGAGTGTTGTATGTTTATGTATCTGTTGGTAAAGGCATTGGTTTCTGTCTGTGTTAATCCATGTGGGCAGCTGTGTTAGTATTGTGCATGTCTGTATCTGTTGGGAATATGTGCTCAGTCCTGTTACTGGCTGGACCTGGGGACATGGAACCACAACCTCACACCTAGTAGGAGGAATCCACTCAGTCCCCAAATCCACTAGATTCTGCAACACCTAACACTGCTTATTTGGGAGAAGAGCATTCCTGCCAACTGGAACCCCACCTCTGTACAACTCTCTCTGTGCTCTCCCAGTGATTTATGAACAAGAAATTTAGAAGCCTTTAGATTTAAAACATTTAAAAAGCACACGATGCCAATTCAACTGATCCAGCACAAAAGCAACTTATAGGCAAAGCACTATTTAAAAATCCTTTTCACAAAGATTGCTGGGCCATTCATTAGGAGAAGGACTAACTAAGACCCCCAGTCAAGCTCCCTGCTTCTGAGCAAAAGCAGAGAACACCTAAATTACTGTGAGGCTGCATTTTGCAGCTCCCTGCCCTATTCCCTGCATTGCCTTCTGCTGTCTGAAATAGCAATTAATCACTTCCCATGACTACCAATAGAGCAGGAAGTTCTCCTGGCAGTACTCTGATCTCCGCACACTACAAACACAGGCTGCTCACCTTGTACTCAGCTTTCGGTCTGCGCAGCTCTGGAGCGTAGTTTTTAACTCCTGTGTCAGAGAGGGCTGAGAGGGAAAGGCAAAGCTGAGTAGTACATCAAAATCCCGATTCACATCCATTTCCAAACCCACACTTTTCTTGGTTTTTGTGGCAGAAGACCCAAACTCAAGCACCAAATGCCAATACAAAGTTGCTCTAAACCCAACAGTCATCTGTTGTACATAAGCAGATTACCGCAAAGCATCATGCCAACTCTTTCGCTTCTTTGCTGAATGACTTTCAGACCACCCGTTATTCAGTCTCCCTTTCTGCAACATAAGGAAGATGACACTTCCCTTTTTTTGGAAATGCTTTGGTTTACATAAATCTGCACCCCTCCCAAAATGAGGCATGGATTCAAAACTTACCATCTGAAAGGGACTGGAAACTTGGAAGTTTGTTCCGTCCTGAAATCAAATCAAACACTCATGAGAGACTGTCTCTTCACCAGCAACATCTCTTGCAGAGAGAACACAAGCCTAGGTTGCAAGCCAGTGCGCTACAGCCATGCCACTGTAGAACAAGCCACCCTGTATAGTGATTCACGCTACACTGGCATAGCTGGGGCTCACCTGCTTGCAGTCTAAGGCTTTGAAGTTGTCTGCGGCATCACAAACCACATCACACCCCGGCCCTATCTGCCCTCTTGTTGCTAAGGCCAGCAGAGGTTAGAGAGCCTGAATTCACTCGTCTACCTGCAGAGCAGGGGCTCAAGCACACAGCACTGCTTAGGCCACAGCAACATGCACGGCTTCGTTCACCAGGGCTGTGATCTGGATGCCTTTCATTATCACTGTATTATCAAAGTCGAGAGTAAAAAAACACCCCAGAGAAAGAGAGACAAACCAAAAGCTAGTTTGTTGTCTGTCTGTGAGACAGCAGAGCTGAACTCTTGCAAGCTGTGTAAGTCTCCCCATGGCGTGCTGCGCAGTTCCCCCCATAACCAGCTATGCTACCACTGCTGTTACCATGTGTTTGCTGAACCAACTGCTGCATCAACAGCAGCCAGCTAAGCTCCAAATACAGGATAATCAACCTGTCTTGTCTACAGTACTGAAGATCAAATGAGGGCCACATTGGTCAAGCCAGTCCCTTTGAAGCCTGCTCTTTTCTACCATGCAAACAGATTGCTGTACAGTGCTGTGCTCTACCTTGCTGTTCTGTGGAACCTGGCTTTTAAGAAACCATAATCTCCAAAGCCCCCTCCCACAACACAAGAGCATGCGATCTTCTGCACAAGATAGTCTCCAATTTCTGACCAGTGAGAGATACATTCCCACACTGAGGAGAGATCAGAGCTTCTCTGTTTTGCAATACACTGAAGAGAAAACAATTACATAACACAATTGCCCCTTGACACTCTTGAGGGAAAACCCATTTGTCCATATTGTACGTGAGGAACCTCACCTTTGAATAGGCTGCTTAGGGAGTAGGAGGAAACTTGTTTGGGAAAGGCAGCATAGGAGGAAGAGCCCTTCTGTAGGCTGGAATCTCGGCCCTCCAGCGAGCTAGTGCTGCTGGAGGCTGTCTCTTTGATTGACCAGGAGATACCTATGTGCAGACAGAGGTCATTTATAGCAGAGAAAGAGAAAATCAGTCTGTAAAGAATGATCTTATGGCATGGCAGGCATGTTACCACGTGTGTCCTGGTCAGTTCTGCACTAGCACATCCTGATAACTTTGACTCTCAGCACTAAGCAGATGCAGTGCACAGAATCTCAGTCTCGTGTAACACTGCTTGTTAAACAGTTGCACATTGTCCTCCAGAAATGGCTGATTTCAGCAGTGTTGTACAGCTGGTTATCGCTTACATAAAAAAATGCATAGACCACCCAACATTTATATGTTGTTGCATGGGGTAAAGCATAATCCTTGCCCTAGAAGTACAGAGCAAGACAGAGAATCCCTGGCTTACCTCAAATTACAGAAGCATAAGAGCATACCTTCCTGAACACTGGAAAATTAAGATAGCGTTCCTCCCCACACAGACAAAACAGCTATCAATGTGCATATGCTGCTGGCAACAATGCATGTGTCTCCCTCCTGCTTGCTCAAGACACAGTTTTCCCTTCCTTTCACACAGCTGCACAACACACACATTTTAGGACAGGGTGATAGAGCAAAAAAGCCAATAGGTAGAGACCTTGGGTGGGAAAAGAAATGGCCTGAACCAGAGGGAGGAGCTACAGCATAGGACAAGAAGAACATACTCTTTGAAGGTCCTCTGGGTGATCCAAATGTATATTTTCTCTGTTTGGTAGTGGCTAGCAAGTGCTACGTATTCTGTGGATCATGAACTCCAAAGAGCAGCCGACAGCATCGTGTGGGGGGTCATGAGCTCGCTTTCGTCATCACTAGAAATGTATTTGCTTAATGCTTACAACTCCCTTTCAAACTTCAAGCATAAGAGTCAGTCTATAAACACACACTAAGCCTTGGAATATCTCCTTAAAGTGCTGTGGGGACAAAGGACAGAGAACTTTAAATGGTGCCATTTCAGGCAGCAATGTGAAGGAGATGATCGCCTAGAATCCTGCAGGCCAGCTGAGCATGATGAATACCAAGTCATAACCTCCAAAATATCTGCTCTAAGCTAGGCTACACATTGGGAAAAACAGAGTGAATTCCCTCCACTTGTCTGCAGTCCTTTATGTAATTTGGGCTTCTGCTCACTCTTTTCAGTGGATCCACACAGGTAAATCAAGTGGCTCACAACATGACCTGAGGAGACTACAATTAGATTAGATGTGCAGGATTAGATAGCAAGTAGTACTCCTGACCTCGACTAAATGACATGACTTAAGCGGTAATTTAAAACTCCCTCAGTCTCAAGGATAACTTGCAGTACTTCTGCACTTACTTCCCACAGGTTCTCCGCTCCAACTGACCCTCTCAAGGTCGTCATCATCATCATCAACGATATCGCGAAGACTATTCACTGCCCGTTTGGATTCCTTTAGCTATGGACAAAAGAAAGAGCTTGGATAAAGACTACCAGTGTTGCAGAGCACTCTTTGTTTCTTATTACCTTCAAACAATCTCCCTCAGAGCTTTGAATACAGCTTCTTCAGCTTCCACGGCCTCTTCTGGAGGAGGTATTTTACACCTACAGGTGTCCTACAGACACAGCAGCCCTTCCTCACCACTGGGAATCCAAAGGCCACCGACACCTACACAGGCACTGACAGCTCAACCTGCAGGAGATGCAGTTTGGTGCACGGGCGAGGAACCACGGTCCTAATGAGATTTCGGATTAGCTACCGTGGGGGGCGATACGGGAGCCCTTGGTGGCCTCCACACGGGGCAGGAGGTGAGCATCCACCCCACCCACGAAGCACAGACCCTCAGCGAAGCGCAGGGCGGAGGCCTGGGCTGAGACGGACACAGGGGAAGGGCCTGCCCGGGGTGGTGGGTCTCACGCCGGGCCGCGGCGCCCCGGCAGACGCGGGGTCGGACCCTACCTGTGAGAGCTCGTCCTCCTCGTCGTCGAAGGTGAAGGCCCGGAACTTGGAGCTGTGCCAGTACTCCTCCTCGTCCGCCCTCGCCCTGCTCATCTGCAACGGCACCGCGCGGCTGCCTCAGGGGAATCACCGCCCTCGCCCCTGCCCCTCGGTCCCTGCCCCTTGGTCCCGGTCCCGCTTCCCGGCCCCGCCGCCCCTGGTGCCGCCCCCCTGTCCTGCTCACCTCCCCGCGCCCCCTCTCGCGCGCCAGACACGGCCACCGGCAGGGCAGGGGAGGGGAGAGCGAGCGGCTGCCGCGCAGGGCACGCCGGGACAGGGAGTCTCCCCGCCGCGGCCGGGCCCGGCGTTTCCCCACTCGCGCACTACGAGTACCGGCGTGTCCCGCGCCACCCCCGGGGCCGGACTAGCTGTGCCCGCGGGCTGCGCGGTGTCCGGGCTGGTTGCGGAGGGCCGGGCTGCGAGGCGCGGCGTGGCCGGCTCCGGGAGCTACCGGCCGGCGGCGGGGACGGGGCGGGAGCGCCAGCAGCAGCTGGAGGCGGCGCGGCGGAACCAAGAAGGCAGGCGGCGCGCGGCGGCGGAAGGGCGCCGGAAGGGACCAGCCGGTGGCGGAAGCCGGGAGGTGGCGCGGCGGCCGGCGGTTCTAGCAGTTTCCACGGGCGGTCGGTGCGGAGGCGGCGGCGGTCCCGATCCCGATGGCCAAGTGGGGGGAGGGAGACCCGCGCTGGATCGTCGAGCAGCGGGCGGACGCCACCAACGTCAACAACTGGCACTGGTGAGCGGGGCGGCCCCGCGGGAGGCCCCCGTGCCCCTGGGCGGAGGGAGGCTGCCCGGCCGGTGTCCCGGGGGGGGCCCTTCCCTCCCTCCCTCCCCCCCCTACGTGCGTGTTGGTGCTGAGGTGGGGGTGTCCGGGCTGATACCCCGGGAAAGCCCCCGCCTCCGTGTGTGTGTGGGTGCCCGAGCCGGTGTGTTGCGGGCGCCCGGGCAGTGCCTGGGTGGGTGCCCCGGGGAAGGGCTGTGTGTATGTGTGCGTTGGAGCGGGGCAGGGAGGGAAGGGCCGGAGGAAGGCTGGCTACTCCCAGCTGTGTGCCGGCGGCCGGGCCTGTCCCAGGTTCTCACGCTGCCCCGTTTTCTCACAGGACGGAGCGGGATGCCTCTAACTGGTCCACGGAGCGGCTGAAAGCTCTCCTCCTGCCTGTCAGGGTGGAGGGTGAGGAAGGGGCTTGTGAGGTGACAGAAGTGAGCAAACTGGATGGAGAGGCCTCCATTAACAACCGCAAAGGGAAACTTATCTTCTTCTATGAGTGGGCTATCAAGCTGGCATGGACTGGTGAGTGATGTTCTCCCCGCCTGCTTCAAGGCCAGATTCAAGTATAAGATTAAGGATACTTACGTCATTTGGGAAATAATAACACAGGGAAGTATTGTATTGTGACACAATATAAGTTTGCTTTTACAACCACCAGAGTAAGAAATGTTGATCTGAACAACATAATTGTAATTGCAGGCACCTCGAAGACAGGAGTGAAATACAAAGGTTATGTGGAGATTCCTAATCTCTCAGATGAAAATGATGTCAATGAAGTTGAGGTAAGCACAGCTAAAGGATAATACTGCTGGCTGTATGGCTGTTCTAACAGGAATCCTCACAGCATTAGTATTTCTTTCCATGTTACCTTTTTTAGAACATTTGTGTAGAACTTTTTAGTGTTAGAGACTGCTTAAGTTAATAGAATCATAGAATGATTTGGGTTGGAAAAGACCTTAAAGATCATCTAGTTCCAAGCCCCCTGCCACAGGCAGGGACATCTTTCCACTAGACCAGGCTGCTCAAAGCCCCATCCAGCTTGGCCTTAAACACTGCCAGAGAGGGGCATCCGCAGCTTCTCTGGGCAACCCGTTCCAGTGTCTCACCACCCTCACAGTAAAGAATTTCTTCCTAATATCTAATCTAAATCTACCCTCTTTCAGTTTAAAACTGTTACCCCTTGTCGTGCCACTGCACTCCCTGATAAGAGTCCCTCCCCATCATGTTGTATCTTTATCAAATTAATTCTTGTCTTCTAGATACAAGGGCTCTATAGCGCATGAAGGTATTTAGGTACACGCGTATGTTACTGAGACAAATGCAGTGAAAGGTTAATAAAAGTGCACTGCTGCTTGTGAAAGTGTAGTCAAAGTCTAACTGTGATGTTGAATTGAGTAATAAAAGAACTGTGCAAGTATGGCTTTGTTAATCAGCACTTGTCTTTCTTGTTTAGATCCATGTCAGCCTTGCTAAAGATGAGCCTGACACTAACTTGAAGACCCTGATGAAGCAAGAGGGTGCAAAAAAAATTAGAGATGCAATAAAAACTTACATCAGCACTCTCAAAACAGGTATGTAACTGAGAGGGAGAAGTGTTATGGGAACCCATATAGGCTAATGCTAAAGAAGGGATGGGGGGTAACGAGGAGTGAATACTAGTTCATCACCCCATCTCAACAGGAAGGTGTCACAGCAACAACAGTAACTTTTCTGTCTCTTTTGACAATGGTTAGCATTCAGCAAGAAGCACTTCTGTCCCTAGACGCTGTAGCACAGACCAGAAAGATTTGTTTTGGTGATAACTCAATAATAAATAGCACTTTTGGATTTATGTTTTAAAACCGAGAATGTCTTTCATACACTGAAGCTCAGCTGTAGAGAGTAAGCCAGTAAAATGTGTTTGCTACCCCAGTGATACAGAGTATCAGTGGCACAATCTGGCCTTTAGTTTGCTTACTCCCTTGGAAGGTGCTATATTCTCTCTAGTTTGTTGGTTTTTCTCTTGCTGCACTAGTAAAGGCATCTAGTGTTATTTGGATTTGAGAGTAACTGACAGCTGGAAAATTGCTCTGCAGGTTTTGTTGGTGTCATTGAATGAGCTGTCTCAGCATCTGGATCAAAACTATTTTTTTTAGAAGATAAATCTGATTCCAGCAGTTTAATTAAATCAGTGTGCTTTGGTTGAGTTCAGCTTTGCTCTCTAGTACAGGCTGGGAACGATATGGTTGCTTTTTATATCCATTTTCCTATATTACACTATGCATGCTAGATATTCAAGTTTTGCTGAGTACAAACCACCACCAGTTGCTGTTTTTCCAGGATCAAATTTCTGTACCCTGGGTTTTTTTTCGGCGTTTTAGTGTTCAGGGTGGGAGATGCAGTCACCCCATGGAAGATGAGAATGTTATTCAGGAAGAACTGTATGATCTTGTGGGCTGGAATAAATAAGAATAGGTGGGAACTAACTATTGCAGGATACAAGATTATACACATATAATGAAATTCTGCTATGTAATGGAATTTTGCGAGCTGATGAAGAGGAAGGAGAAAGAGCAACTATTTTATAACAGGTAAAAGCAGAAGTGATAGTACTAGAGAAAAAGCAAACATGATGCTGAAAGAGGCTGAAGCTTCTGGTGGAGTTATAAAAGTGCTAGTGCTGCTGGAGAGGACACTGGTGAGACCTCCCCTGGGTTTCTGTGTCTAGTCCTGGCATCTGGTGTCAAAAAAGATAAATGGAAGATGGAGCTAGAAGTAACTTTATTTTGTACTGCAATGATTTGAGAAACGGAAAGCCAGTCTGAGAAGAAATGGAAAAGCTTGATTCGGTTTGTCTAGACCAGCAAGACAAACATATTTGAGATGTGATTGCTATTTATATTGGAGAGTGAGAGAGGGAAGAAAGCTACATAAGCGTAAGGCTGACATTAATATGAGAGCAACACGTGGAAGACAGTGATCAGTATGTCTAGGCTAGGAAGAGGAAGTAAGTTCCTAATTGTTAGTGTAGGCAGGTTCTGATATGGCCTCTTTTTACACGCAATTAATTCCTTGTAAAAAGAGATCTGTTTACTTTTTTTTACAAACCATTTCAAGTCATGGGTGCTAGCAAGAGCAGGGGAGAAACCAGGAAACCCTTTTTGACTGTGTATTTCAAAGAACAGTTAAAAGGTTTACTTCATCTTTTATTAGTTTTATGGATGCATTCCTGTCTTTCCAGAATTCACCCAGGGCATGATTTTGCCCACAGTGAATGGTGAACATGTGGAAACAACACCTCAGGTGGCTCCTAAAGCAGAAGACCGCAAGGTAAATAAAACTGCAAACATGCTTTTGGATCTGTGAAGAAAGGTGCACAGTATTAGATTCTGGGGCTTACAGGAGCAACCTATACTATTTATAGGATATGTGTATATTCAGGAATTGGCAATCTGTGGTGTAGGCCTGACTTCTGATTTGCAGCACATGATATTTCTTAATTCAAGCAGAGCGATAGATCTGCTTTTTACACTCAAATATGGTCATACCTAATTACATCTTTACCGAAGGCGTTTGTTTTTTCTTTTGGATATGTGAACCACTTGTTGAGGGTTTTTTGTGAAAAAAGTATGTGTGTGTTTATTTTGTTTGTTGTTTGTTAGACGGCTGCTAGCAGCAGTACTGCCACATCGCAGTCCAAATCCATAGGAGTCAAGATCCCTACATGTAAGATCAGCTTGAAGGACACCTTCTTAACATCTCCTGAGGAGCTCTACCGGGTATTTGTTACTCAGGAGGTAATGCCAGGCTTGTTCTGAGAATTGTTTTTTGCACATAGGAGGTTTGTTCCTAAGAAGCTTTTTAAGGCATTCTGTAGGACACTCACAATCCATGAGAATGGAATGAGAAAGCTGGTCTGCAGAACAGTTGCTTAAAGCTCGTGTGCGCATCTTTTCACACAGTTGACAAGAGAGGATTAATGCCAGCCAGAAGTCAGTTCCAGACTGCTGTCAGCACCTATCTGTGGGTGTATCCCTTACTGTGTGTGGTCAGATCTTTTGGGATTTACAGTTGTGTGCTTTTTGGTTTTGTTTAGTTTTTTCCTTTTAAAGTTAGGTGGTATCAAAGTGTACTTTGGGAATATCTTCCCTTCTCCTGCACACTATTACATAGTTTAAGAAGAGAGAGCTGCATTGTATCATTATTTAAACATGGTCTTAGTCTTTCGTGGTTTTTTTTTTTTTAAAAAAAAAAAAGAAAAGAAAAAGCAAAAAATATGACCTTTTCTTAGAACTGGATTTCATTAAGGAATCAACAGAGTAAATCAAAGTTTGGCTTACAGAACACTGCATAGGATATGAAAGGTAGGGGTTCTTCTCTTGGCAGGCAGAATGCTGCTGTAGTGACTATAACCTTGCTTTTCTGGCCAGGGCAGGGTTTTTTATCTCTTCTTGATGAAGACCTTAAACTGTTCACTTCATCTTCCAGGACTTTTGTAGATGGCTGGGAGGCATTAGGCAACAAGTTTGTAAGCAGATAATGTCAAGTAATACAGGTGTCCTGAATTCTTTTCAGATGGTCCAAGCTTTCACCCATGCACAAGCCGCCTTGGAGGCTGATAAAGGAGGCAAGTTTCAGTTGCTGGATGGCAGTGTCACAGGAGAGTTTGTTAACCTAGTAAGTACTAACTAGTGCAGGTGTATCTTGCTCAGGGGCAGCCTTTTTATTTTTGAGGTATCAATTCTGTAACAATGCTTCAGTTAGCTAATTATGGAGTTCTTCCTGCTGTCCAGTAGCTACCTGTAATTGCTGTGGCTGTTGAAGCATTTCTTATTGTATGGATTAATGTATGGGACTTCAGTCTGGGGAGAAAATCTGGCTTCCAGTCATGCCCTGTCTTTGTGTGATTTTACTTATTTTTTAGGGGTTGGAGGGGTGTTAAAGATAGTAACTGACCCTTTTCTTCTTTATCTCTTCTGCCACTAAAGTCTTCTGGACAGGGACACTGTCTCAGTGTTTGGGGCTGTACTATGGCCTGCCTTCCTAGAAGAGGAGTGGAAAGAAAAGGACACTTAAAATCTCTTTCCCTCTCTGTGTGTGTGTGTGTTTCTCAAGGGGCCTCTAAGGCTTCAGATAACACAATTCTAGTTGTTTTCTTTTAGACTGCAGGATTTGCAAAAAATTACTGCTCAGTCTTTCTCTTTTTAAGGTCCCTGAGAAGCAACTCGTGATGAAATGGAGATTTAAATCTTGGCCAGCTGGTAAGTAGTCCAAAAACAGACTATGGTATTACAGCCCTTGCGTGTGTTTGAAGAATTCCAGTCCCATTTGCCACACTGCACTCTGGCTTGCGTTCTGGGAGCTGCACCAGCCTATTCCAGCTTCCTATCCCACACGATCAGGTCAGAATCATCAGCCACCACTTAGAGCAGTGGCCAGGGATTAGGAACAATGAAGTAGCAGCATGCTCAGCTGTGGCTGCAACTGCTGCGAATCCCATGAAGAGGGAGCCCTCTGCTCCCTCTGTTTCTGAGGAAGGCCTGCAGCTGTCATAAATAGATCCTCTGGGAAGGATCCTGAGGAGTCTTTTTAAGTGGTGCTGTGTGAGAGGAGGAGCAGAGCAGCTCCTTGGGGCAGTGTGTGTGTGTGTGTGTGTGTGTGTATATATACTACATGCTGCTGACAGATTTGCTTTGGTTCCTCTAGGGCACTTTGCAACAATTACCTTGAACTTCACTGACAAAGGTGGTGAGACGGAGGTGTGCTTGGAAGGCAAGGGCATTCCTGCCAGTGAGGAGGAAAGAACAAAGCAAGGCTGGCAGCGCTATTACTTCGAGGGCATTAAACAGACATTTGGCTATGGTGCCCGCTTGTTTTAATACCGATTGCTGGGAAGGCTCTGCCTGAAGACTCTGCCATGTGGACTGATAAATTTTCTCACCTGTACCTTTCTAGTCTTGGCCCTGCTGCCGAGTAAAGTGGGATAATGGGTGATGAGGAAGGCCATTGAGCAGCACCACTTTCGGTCCCTCACTGCTTTGTGCATGTCTCATGCTGCAGGGGATTCTCTTACATGTACATACTTCTATTGCTAAATAAACCTAACTTAAAAAAAACACCATGGAACTTGTCCCCTCAGATTGGCTTGAGTTCAAAGGGTCAGTCAATAGGCTGAGAGAGGAATCTGGAAAAACACCGATCAGTGAGGAGTGCTGATCCCTATGTGATTTACTCCTCACTTCTGGGGGAGTAGAGAGCATGAGCTTGATGCAGTTTTTAGTTTGAGCAGCTGCTCATTTTCTCTGCTTTTGATCTGCCGCTAGTAAATGTTTCAAACCTTTTCCATTTCTGAAGGGATCTGAGATCCTGTTCAAGCTATTCCTCTCCTCCCGTGCACATCCCCAACACAATTCTTTCTTAAACTAGCCTGCTCTACCAGATACTGAACTTCTAGTCACCTGATGTCCAAGACAATCAGCAAACCACTGCTAGGGAACTCCCACCTACAAAATGGTTCTAGCAGGTTCTGGGGCCCAGGGTCAGCTACCTCCAAGAGCAAACTCTAGACTCTCAATGGGGGTGGGATTTATTCCTGTAAATATACGAGGTACAGTACTGTTGGCTGACCCCACTTCAACTGTTGCTTTCACTGGTGAGGAAGGGAAAACCACTTGCTTGTTCTCTCTCGCTAATACAGTTAGTTCCCAGAGATGTCTTCTAAAGCAATAAACTTGTTTATAGGATAAGGGGGCAATCGAGTTCTGGTCAGAAGTGTCATTCTGCCTGACCTCGAGGGTGACTGAAGTGCTCAGTTTTCACTTTGAGGCATGAGCTTCTCTTGCATACTTTGTTTTCTGTTAGTGTTTTCTGCAGAGCACCTCTAGTAAGCTAGAAGTAAGTAATTGTACTGGGTGAGAATTGCTGGTTTGGGGATTTTTTTTTTTTTTTTTTTAATCTGAATGGCATGTTGTAGCCAACCCCTTCCGTAGAGGAGACAGGGAAAAAAACTTCAGTGCCTGTTAAAAAAAAACAGAAATGTAATTGTTTGATTTGCCTTTTAAACTGGAGAGCATTTCTAGCCTTTTCTGCTCACTATTCCAAAGTGATTATTCATGTTAAAGTGTGTATGGACATCAAGAGCATGGTATGAAACTAAGTTCTATATTGTATACTTACCCCTGTGCTGACCTGTGACTGCGAAGGAAGTTGTACAAAGACCTGTAGATATGGTAGGGCTTCCCTGCGTCCTGTGGGGTTGTCTTCCTTAAAGCACCGTCTGGCTGGGAAAGGGGCTGTGGGTATTTTACCGGGATTCTTATGCACAGATGCACTACTGTACGCATCTGGTAGGCTGTGGGAGTGTAACACCATGTAAGGACACTGATGTCACTGTGCAGTGTGCATGTTTGGTTTTTTGGTTGGGAAATCCTGGACAGAAACATGGGAAACCTTAAACAGCAGGGCTGGCAAGTGTCTTCACAGCCAAGGCAAGAGCTTTGGTAAGAGAAGAGCAAAATGATTTGAAAACTAAAAAATGAGCTCATTCTAAGTTAACTCGAGACAAAGTCGACAGCTGAATCGCAGTGTTCTTGCTGTGCTTTGGCAGCCGTGCTGGCAGCTGGCCGTGCCACAGCAGCAGTGCTCACTGGCAGCGGGGCTCCGCTGGCGCAGCTGAGTGAGGGCAGCAGAAGGCAGTCCCTGCTAATCACCTGCTGCTGGAAGGTTAGGAAGTGGGACAGGAAGGCAGCTGAAGTGGAATTTTAATTGCCTTCCTTTCATCACAAACAGGGTTTACTTTGGGCATCCTGCTGCTACTCTAATAGGACACGCTTTGGCCTCAGCCAGCAACCCACATTCATGGGACTCAGGGCTTTGCTCAGAGGCCATTTGAGGGCTCTTGTTCCAGCAAAACTGACTGCCCTAAGTTATGCAGGTGCTGCCCCAGCTGGCTCCCTGCCCCTTAGGCTGGAAATCGCCATCCCCACAGCAGCAGAACAGGCTGTATAGCCATGTAGCTGTGCCTTGGCTGCTGTTCACAACTGAATCTATTGGACTAACCCACTGGTGAAGGAAAGCTTGTGCTAGAAGGCCAAGCTGTGAGCTAGTGCTTAGCCTGAGGCACAGGGCATGGCAGGAGATGCTAACTCTAACGGGGCACAGCAGTGGTAATGCCTTACACCGCTTCAGCCATTTACTTGGCAAAGGTGGTCTGAGCCTTAAGTTGCTGCATGCTAGTGAAGGTCCCTGTGCCACACCCACCTGCTCTCAGCAAAGAGACCCACTCCTTCAGCTACAGCTGACATCTGGTGCAGCTATACATACGCTACTGAGAAACCCCAGACCTTTGCTTTGCTTGGAAGTGTCAGAAGAGCTGAACACAGTTTGTAGGCCTTCAGCTATCTGGGGGAGGGAGGGCTATATAAGATGAGGAAGAAAAGCAAGGTCCAGTATACTCCTGCCCGAAGACTCTTCAAGAATCTGAACTGACACAGGATAAGAGGGAAAGTCTTGTGAATTAAAGAAAACAAAGGTTAAAAAAACAGAAAACAGAGATAGAAGTAAACAGTGAATTTATCACAGTGATGAGAGGTCAGAGGTGGATGCTAACTGGCTACGCACTTACAAGACACATGGAGAAGATGAGTAAGGAGCAACCATCAAACAACAGAATACGGGGTCCCAACCAAAGGAGTCTCTAAACACATTTAGTGAATTCTCGAATTTCTTGCAGCTGGTGATATGGTACCACTAAAAGTGTACATATATTCAGAACAGGAGTGGAAAAATTCATGGAAGAATAAACCAATGAAAGGCTATTAAACAGAATGACCATCACATCTGTCCCAAGAAGCCTCTTGGCCACCAGCTGCTGGCAACAAGGAAAGTACTTCAGGGAAATAGCGACGCGTGCTTATCCTTCTCTTCACTCTTCCTAATCACCTGCTGTTGACTGCTGTCAGAGACTGGATGCTGGTTTAGGTGGACCTATGTTATAACTCACTTGGCCCTTTCTTGTGTGTTTTGATCATTTACATGTGAGAAACTTCTGTGGGAAAATCAGGCCACAAATCAAAGAGATTGAAAGCCTCTAGCCTAAGTAACTATTAAAACTGCTCTGAAACATCATCCCAACCCTACTTCAATGGCAAAATGGGAAGAATTTAAATACAATATTTTTTAAAAGAGCCAAAGTGAAAGTAGTTGGATGTTTCCAGCATGACAGGGCCTGACAAAGCTTACCCTAGAAGACTTACTTGGGAAAGTGGAGCAATCTTTCAGAATTCAGTGAGGAAAGGGGCTGCGGAGAGGGAGTGAGGAAGAGAGAGAGGTGAGGGCCAAGGGCATTAGATCAGACTGTAATATCAGTTCATGAAAACATACTGAAAAATGCAGTCAGTAACCTGTAATTACCCAGCTAATCAGGTAAAAAGTAACAACCAGCACGCCTCTGTCAGGGCTACATCAAGCACATCTCACATTGAGTCAACCTAATGCCTTTCTTCGGCAGAATATCTGGGCTTTATTAAGACTTTAGGCAATGCTTTATATGATATTTTTATTAGTAAATAAGGGAAGGCCTAACAGAGCTGTAACGAATCCAGTATGTTTCAGTACAAAAGATAATATGATTGATAACTTAAAAGTCCAAAATAATTTACATCACCACTGGTGTTGTAAAACCCTTAGAAGACAAGTTAGGGTTGAAAATGATCTTGACCAAGTGGAAAAGCGATCCAGGAGGAAGAAAAAAGTATATTTGACCTCACTGAATTGCAAAGTTTTACCCTGAGGCAGAAATGACCAGTAAGGTGTACAAGAGGTGAAGCAACAGGCTTGGCAGCGCATCTGTAATAGACATTTCAGTTGGGCAGGTTATGGTGAATTTTCAAATGAACATAAATTTAAAATATCATGGGAGAGAACAAAAGTTGCCTGGGTAGGCTGGGGTTTGTAGCTCTTGTGAAGAAATCTTTCCATATAGCATTAAGAAAGCCCCAGATAAGACCCCGTGGCTTCAGTTTTGGGCTCCATGCTTCAAGAAAGATGTGAATTAGTACTTGGAGTGAGCCCCATCGTGGGCAAGGAGACCGACCAGAGGACTACAAGTACAGCTTCTAAGGAAAGCCTGAAAGAATTGCATTTGTTTAGTCTAGAGAAGATGACGAAGAAGGAGGGAAATGATAGAATTCTGAAATACATGAGAGGTAGGAGCAAATAAGGCAATAATATGCTCTCTGTGGCCACTGCAGATAAGATGTAGTGGGCTTAAAATAAAGCAGGAAGGATTTAGATTGGCTGCTCGGAAAATATTTCTCCCTGCAAGAACAGTAAATCTGAGGGTTACTGTGGCATCTCCATCTCTGGAGACATTGAAGCCCAGGAGAGAGCAGGACTCATTGGTGAGGAATGATTTGTCCACGTCCCCATGGGATGGGGCAGGGACTGAATGATTTGCCCATGTCCCCAAAGAGGGTGAACTTTCTCCTGTCTCTTCAGGAACCTCATGGCCACCCTGCCAGCTGCTGCTCAGCTCCCACAGCATGGACAAGCCCGGCCAGGGTCGGGGCTGGCATGGCAGGGGACGCTGGCTGGCAGATGGGCTCTGCTGCGGCCCCTGACCCGTGCATGATGGTCAAGCTGCGCAGGGCTGTGATCCCTACTGCCGGGCTCCCATGCCGTGAGAGAAGAATAGCTGACATGCTTACAAGGACCTGGAACAAAGCAGGGGCCCGGCCCAGCCAGCTGGGCTCCTCTCAGGCATTTCCGAGGGGCAGCTGGCCGCCGCGTGCCAGGGAAGGAGGGTGAGACATTCCCGACTGCAAATGTGTGGATCCATCCTCTGTGAAGATGGAGGGAGTAAATCCCATCCCATGGACACATCGGGCAGGTCTCCCCAGCGTGATTTTGGCATCCCTCAGCACCGTGTCAGTGAAAGCAGAGCGCAGGTGGGCTCTGCCCAGTGCTGGGGACCTGACGGGGGTGATTCTCCACACTCAGGGTGAAGGCAAAACCCAGGAGACTAGGTCTTGCCACAAGCTCCTGTTCGCCCGTGTTCACGCTGCGGTCAGCAGGGCTACTGCCAAAAAAAATGCAGCTACTGTGATTTTTTTTTTTTTTTTTAACTCTTCTACAGAGAAGTTGGTGGCTGTGCACCATGCTGTGCCACCAGCACACCCAGCCCGGAGGGCTGATGTGGCCACACGGTGCGGTGGGTCCCTTTACAGACCAGGAACGGGGGTGCCTGAAAGGGTTTTTCCTCTCCAGAGCTTTCGTTTTAACTCAAGGTCCACAGACCACCACGACCACACTTTGCTCTTTCCTAGGCTAAGGCCAGGCCTTGCAGTTCAGGTCTGCTCCACAGGCTTTGGCCAAACTCTCCCAGCATTATCATCTTCTGTTTTCTCCTCCCAAAGTGGCTCCTTCTGGGCCTAGCTGGGCTTTTTGTGTGCATTCCAAGAAGCAGATTCTTGGAGCAGGAGCCCTGGAAAAAAGCAGACAGCTAATGGGATCTCTGTTGCTGTAAACACGTTCCTATGAAATCTCGAGTTAATCCCTGAGGGGTGGGCTGCAGTCACCCCTCCTGTGCCCCAGGCAGCTGACCATGCACCCATGCCTTCCAGGTGTCATTCACAGTCAAAAGGTCTTTGCACAACTTGCTGCTGACCCGTCTGGGGCCAAGACGGGAGGTCAGCAGGGACAAGCACATGCTGACCATTGTGCCTAGCAAAATCTGGGCATGGGTCCTTCTGTGTACAAACAAACTCAGCTGTTAAGTCAGATGCCAGGGTACTGGTACAGCTGAGCCACACGAAGCTCCGGTCCAGGCTGGCAAACTAAGACAACTGAACTGATCAAGAAGTCTTGTGTTCAAAGCAGCAGGCAAAAGTGCAGCTTGAGAGTCTGCCGCAGACTCACTCGGTGACTTCAGGTGACATCTCCAGGTCTTGAGCACCTGCAGAATTATGGCAGCAACTCTTCCTGCTTCCATCCTCTGGCTGTGGGATTTCTATAGCCCAGGAGTTTCAGAGCAGGGCTCAGCATCCAGCACAGCAAGGTCTTGTTGCAGAGGATAACGGCATGTTATATACACAGCAGTAACTGCTGACTGCCCCTCCAGGGAGAGTGATTTTATCCATGCTGCTTTTCCTGCAGAGTGGAGCTCAGCCTGCTCCCCCCTGGCTTGGGCTCCAAGCAACAGTGTTTTTGATGTTGCAGAAGACCAGCGGGAAGCTCAGAGCATCCTTCATGGAGAGGAGCTGCCTGCTTCCCCCCGGGCAGGAGGCAGCAATGGTGCCAGGCAGCTGTGGAGCACAGCCCCGTGCTGGAGTAGCAGATAACCCTTGACAGATGTGCAGCCAGCACAAAGCGAAAGGAGCAAGAGAGAAGGAGGGAAAACAGCTGGAAATAGCAAGAGCTTGGAAGTGGTCACAGTTTATGCAGCAAATTAATGGCAACAAAATGTTGTGATCCCTGGAAAGCTTTTAAAATCCCCCTGCTATCATTAGCTGTTGGCTCTGGAGCTGGTTTGCCAAACCAGTTTTCCAGCTGGGGTGATGCTGGGTTTTTTTCACCCGCTCCCATGCTCAACACTTGCTTAAAGCAGCGTGCTGGTGTAAGGTCAGACAGCACCCAGATCTGGCCAGGCTGAGCATGGAATAAAACCTGGGGTCAGGGCTGAGGCATGTGCAATGCATTTGCTTGTCAGCACTCACCCTGATGGTCTTCTCGCAAGAGGCTTCCTTCCCCGTGAGCAGAACTGCGCCTATCCCATGGCTGTGGTGGTGGACTCTGGGTAGTCTCTGTTAGCTGCGATTCTTGCAGCCAGACACCATCAAATGCAAATGCTAAGGGAAGGAAGCAAAGCCACCAGGGTCTTTGCAGTACAGCTGGGGCTGGGGACCCAAGACATGTAGCATCCAATGTAGTGACATCCCTCTCCACCAAAACAAAGCGCAACATATGCTTCAGTCCCAACTGAATGACATCACCAACACATACATACATAAAGTGCTTTATTGCAGCATCAGAATAAAGAATTCTTCTCTAAGAAATTTTGTAGGAATAAAAGACATTTTATATATATTATATATATAAAAAACACAATAAACTTAGGGAGTGGAAGCTTAGAGATTCATCACTTAAATAGCAGTGGGCTGGACAGAATCTTTGATGGAATATAAAAATAAATGCTTGCTTAATGTCTACCTTTCTCATGGTGCCCCGCAAAGCCTTCCTGGTGGGTAAGGTGCTTGTGTGAGGAACAACACTGCTTCTTATTTCTCATGATCCAGTTCATGCCTGTATCATCCAAACCATAGAGGCAGCAAGGCAGAACAGCCACTTGCCTTTCAATCAGCTTTTGGGGTGGAGGCTCAATGCAAGAAATTTTTCTACTTGCCCTTGGACGGGAACTTCATTTACTACAGAAATTATAGTTTCTTTTTTGGGGGTTAGATTGGTTGACATATCCAGTATAAAGAGGAGGAGGGTGCAAATCCTGAGTAACAGTCCTTATTATAAGAGCACTCCTCAGAGAGCAGCCAGTCTAACAAAAAAGTTGGCTGAGTTACTATAAGTCTCCTTCAAGAAATGCTGTTTGCAGAGGTCCTGCTTCCATGTGTGGGTCCAATATTGGACACTAGGCACATTTAACAGGAGGTTGTTTTAAAGAAGTCTGTGCATTGATGGTAAATAAGTTCCTCTGAGAGTCTGCTGATGTTAATGATGACATATGATATGGGAGAGGGAATATGAAGATGCTCTGCCAAATAACAGAAGATAACAAGCTCATCCCTCCATGGCCTTGGCCGCTCAATTTGTCTGCTTCCCATACAAATGCCTCCATGTCTGTTGCTGAGCAACCCTGCACACATCCCAGGCTCCCAGAACCAAGCCACCAGATCACTGCGACCCCTTCTTGACCTACCTCTTTACTAGAAACTAGTGAACAAATGACCATTTGGGCTAGGGAACATGTAATAATCTTGAAAATTTACCAGGATCTGGGTCTTCATTCACGCTTATTTGGTTGTGTCTTCCTTTTCACCCTGTACGTAACACAGGTCATCTCAGACTGCACGCCTGTTGGGAAATGGAAGGTTTTGATAGCACCCATAACTGCAGTCTGGGGACACGAGTGTGGAATAACAATTAAATAAGAATAATTCAGTGATAACTTCATTAAGTCTTAGGTACTGATGACCAAGGATGCAATATTCTATCAGTAACAAAGGCAAAAGGATCAACATACACTCAACATATATAAGACTCTCCCAGAAATACTCCTCAAAGAACTCTCGGACCATGGATATTCACTGTCCCTGGAAAAAGCTTCTGCAAGAAGGACAGACCTAGCACAGGACAGTCAACCAAGGACCTCTGCACCCAGAAAGATGAGTTTTTGTCCAACAGTGTCCTGTAGAAAAACATGGAGTAACCAACAGCCTTGGGTGAAACCTCGTGTCTAGAAATGACACCATTCTTCTTTACATGTGCTTGACTTGCTCTTTTATTTCCTCTGATGCGTAAAATTTGCTAAATAAAAGCTATGAACAGTTTCTGCCAGTGACTGAATGTCCAGGGATAAAGGTGCTCAGCCTAGTTTCTCTGCAGGAAACTTGGGAGCTCCCAAAATATGCTGGGAGAAACTGCCATGGAACTGTGAAAAGCTGAATAAAGCCCAGGCAAGACCAAAGCACAAATGGAGAGCATCATGATCCATGATCTGCAGACACCAGGTACAGACATTATTAAGACGTGTGTGTCTTCCTCCTTTGGAGCCTCACTTGCTCGCCTGGCCAGGCAGCGAGCCTGGAGAGCACAGGGTGCACCCACGACTTGCTTTCTCTGGGCTGCCTCTTGCTGGGGACCTGGGCAGACACAGCATGGAGCAGGGCCCAAAGCCAGCAGCAGACCAGAGAGGGGCAACGCTGGGTGCTCCTAGCAACACCTGACTTGTTCCCATCCCCATGGAGAACTTGGCTCGGTGCTTTTTGCTCCTCTCCAGCAATGACATGAGCGGTGGCTGAGCTGCCTCCTGCCCCCAGCAGGGTTGTGGGTGGAAAACGCAGGACTTTCTGCTGGGCCATGTCACAGGTGCTCCTGAGCACTGAGACCCGCTGGGGGGCTGTCAGAGAGCCGAGGCATGGAGGTGGGATGGTGGTGGGACTTGTATGGGTGCTGCCACCCCGCTCCCCCAAGCACTGAGGCAGAGGGGCTGAAATGCACACAGATCGTGTCCCCCTCATGCTGACCTCCTCTGAGGTCCACTTGTGTCTGGCTTTGGCACCCAGTGTTTCCTTTCACAGCCAAAACCGTGGTGCCAAGGCAATCTTGCCAAGGGAGCCCAGGTGGCCAGTCTCCTCCTGCCCCACACACCCCCTGGACCCATGAAACCCTGCTAAGCCTCTCCCTGCTCCTTCCTAACTGCACATGCGAAAACCCGAGGAGAGGGGAGGCCCCGCTCTGTATGTATGGCTGGGACAGCCCTGCTCCTTCCTAGAAGGACCCGCTCCCAGCTTCAGAAGCAGACCAGCGTGTGCCAGGGCAGGAGTACAGGCAAGAGCAGGCAGCTCTGCCTGCAGCAGGCCAGCTCCTCAGATGCGGCGTGAAGCCAGCAGGAGCTGAGGCCATTTCACCCTGCCGACGCTCAGCTTTCAGGTTGCACTGAAAGATCGTAGAGAATAAAAGCAGACGGGAGCAGCTCCCAATTCCCTTTACGCCTCCCATCCCCTGTGGCTCCCTGCGCGCCAGCCCAGGCACCCTGGGGTGTGGGACCGCCCCGGGTGGCACGGCAGGGATCACACTGCCATAACCTCTGGCACCCTCTGAAATCTGAGGACACGAGACAGACAGTGCATCCTCCCCGCCCTGCCCAGCGCCAGCAAGGAGCCCATGAGCAGGGCTGGGGCTTCACCAGGCTGGGCTGGGGTGGGAGCCGGCCGTGGCTCCTCTGAGTGTGGCTGCGGCTAGTACTCCTTGGCCTCCTGCAGCTGGGAGAGGTACTCCTCCTCGGTGGGGTTGTCAGCACACCGTCGCCCGTTGTTGGGGGGCCGGACGGCATGGTAGCGGCTCCAGTCGCCCTTGCAGAGGATCCAAGGCAGCATGTCCACCTTGTAGTGCAGCTCCGGGGAGAACTCGGTGCTGATGAGGTTGGGGACGCCGGCCCCCTTGCCGCGGGTGATGAGGCGGGTGTGCTCGTCGTAGCAGCAGTGCTGGGCAGCCAGGGTGGTGCTGTCAAGGGAGAGCATGGAGCGCAGGCAGAAGCGCGCCGTTGGCTTGTAGATGTCCAGGCGCTCCTTGGGGCCGCTGGCATCCCGCCATCGGAAGCTCTTGCCATGCCGCTCGTCCCGCAGGTTGATGGCACTGTAGACGGCCTCCAGCGGGTAGGAGCAGGGGCAGCTGGGCAGGTCCGTCAGCACCTTGCTCAGGTACTTGGTGAGGAAGTCGCTCTTGCAGTTCAGCCACTTCTCGCAGCTGTCCACCTCTGGGGTAGAGGACACCGAAAGGGTGAGGGCACACGCAGCCTGCACCCCACTTTACCCATCTGCCTTTTGCCCATGGCCTTGCCAGCACCACCAGCAGAGCCTGCAACAGCCAGGCAGGAGCAGCCAGGCTCAGGGGATGAGCTGGAGCCAGGCTCCATCCCCGAGGCAGTGACAGAGGGAAGGGGTCTCATACTGGGGCAGAGCTGCCTCTTGCAGGGGCTCTGCCTGGGGCACCCATCGCTACAGGGGCCGGGCTGGCAGCATCCCCCCATGGGAGATGGCACGCGGCAGGCTGGCTTCAGCCACTGCGCCATAAAGCAGGACCGTGTTGAACCAGGGCTGTGGGAGGAACTGGGTTTCCCAGGATAACTGCTGAAGCCTGCACGTGGCAGTGGTTTGGGTGACTTAGGTCTGGACACCAGACATGGGAGCCATTGGCAGAGCCCTCCCCACCCGCCAGCTACACTGCCCGTCTGGCACCGAAGCCCCCAGTGCAAGGCAGAGGCAGAGGCTGACCTGAGTTGAACAGCTCTGTGGTGTTGTCACTTTTGAAAGGCGTCTCCTCTGTGGGAAAGACCATTTCCTCCTCTGCTCCTTGAGAAGGGAAAAAAAAATCCAAAGAGCCAGGCTGAACACCAGAAGGAATGGTGGGTTTTTTTCCCTCCGTAAGGGCACCAGACACCATCCATCTTCCACCCCCTCTCCTGCCACTGCTTTGGCAACATGGCCCTGTGCCTGGAAGGAAGGGGCAGGAGCAAGACACGCAGCACAAACCTGCCCAAGGCTGTGGGTTATGCAAATCCCAATGGATGGAGCCAGCTCTCAGTATGCCTCAGGAGAGGATTTCAAGCTCCCAGTGTGAGAGAGGTGCAAGGAGTTGCACACCAAGCTGGATGGCAGCTCTACCATCCTTGGGGAGCCATGAAGCCCCATCAGAGCTTCTTCATGGAAACAAGCCCCTCTGGTCATTAGCCCAGATCACATTAAACATAACTAGTTCTTGAAGTACAAGCAATGCCCAGCCCGCAGCGGTGGGGGACCGGCCAACATCGGGGTCGGACAGTGTCCAAGCACTGGTATGGCTGAGGTCTCACCAGGGCAGCGCGGCAGGTCGCAGGTCCTTGACTCCGTCGCTGTGCAGGCATAGCCACAGGACCGGGTCCTCTTCTGGTTGCCACTGCCACAGGTGATGCTGCAAGGGGACCACGGGCTCCACTCCTCTTCATCTTCATAGTCTGTGCATAGCAGGGGAGAAGGAAGAGAGTGGTGGATCTCAGCAAAGCCTCAGCAGGAAGGGATCCAGCAGCCACCCAGGACGTCCCTCAGATCTGCCTTGTGCCTGGGATGTCTTTTACAGGGACACAGGGCCAGCGCTGCCCAGGGCACACAGAGGTGCCCAGCCATGCGATGCCAAGGGCTAACCCTGTCCTCATTGGCAAGCCCAGGGAAGCAGCCCCCGAGCAACAGCTCTTGTTCTCACATTTTTGCTCATGGTCATACTGACCTAGACAGGCATCGCTGCCCATCCCCATCCTCACCACACCTGCCCAATGCACTGGCCATGATGCTGAAGCATCACATGTTAGCAAAGGTTGACTGGTTTTGGGCTCGTGGCTGGGAAGCTGCAGGAGGGAGCTGCTGTGGTGCCCTGGCCTGTTTGCCCAACAGCACCTGCCATCCAGCCCTCTGCAGCTCCTCTCCCAGGGGGTGCCCAGGTCTATGGCAACGGCTTCTGGCACTGGTGTTACCACAGGGACCTGAGTTGATGGCAGCAGCACTTGCCATTAAACATTTACACCCTATTTCTCATCTGAGCATGCCTTTGCTAGAGTCCACGCTCCAGTCTGATTACATGCAAGGCAATTCCTGCTGGGACACTGGCGTGTCTGACCCCTGGCAGACCCAGCTGGGTGCTGGCTCTGCTCCTCAGCATGCTACTGTATTTTTTAAGTAGGAGCTGACCACCAGCGTGCTGTGATCCTCGGTGCAGGGCTGCTCCCCCTGCAGCGAGACAGGGCTGTGGGTCAGGCAGGGCAGGGGAGGTCAGTGCCGGGCAGGGCAGCTGTGTGTGCCCAAGAGGACTCACCGTAATTATATTTTTCCTTAAAGATCCAGTTCTTCTGCCCGGGCCATCGCTGGTCCCAGTCACCTCCCACTCCACTGAGCATGGACTCCTCCTCCTCGTACTCTGCTGTGTAATCTTCCTCCTCCTCCAACTCTTCTTCCTCCCTGTCCCCTACATCCAGGTTGTCATCCTCTTCCTCCTGCTCAGTGGGGTCAGTGTATTCCCAGAAGAGGGGCCAGAAGAGGTTCTTGTGGGACAGCCACTCAGAGGATGTCAGGGACCAGTCATTGCTTGTCTCCTTCAACAAGTCCATCTCCATCTCAGCCTGAGGATCATCCACCACTTCAATGGTCACCTGGAGGCCAGATATGAGGCAGGGTGGTAAGCTGGGGCACAGCCCTGGGACAGACCTACCAGCCCATGCACTGGTTCCCAGCCCAAGAGGCCAGAGATGCTTTGGGCTACAGGATCACACGATGAGCGCAACAGGTCTCGGTTCATCTGAAGGGACTGAGCAGGGACAGAGCGAGAGGCGCAGGGGGGCTGGTGGTTACCCACAGGGACCAACATCACCCTCAGAAATGGAGAGGTCACCTCCGTAGGAGCATTTGCTCCTGCTCTATGGAGAGGGGCTGTGGAGGTGGGACAGGGAAAAGGCCAGGAGCAAATTTCTCTGGCAAGGAGCTTGTCTGTGCCAGCTATTTGCATCTGGTAGTTACCAAGAAGACAGATGGCAGCGGCCACATGGAACCCGCTCATGAGTTCTTTCCTCTTAGGGTACTAAATGAAGCTGGGGAGCACACGTGGGCGCTCTCTCATATCCCCCCACAGCCTGTCCAGACCTGCTCCCCACCTGGATGTTGGGGTTCTGGGCACTCAGGTCCACATTGGCCAGCCCCGGCAAGCTCTGCAGGTCCAGCATGAAGGGCAGGCTCTCCTCCCGGCCAGCGCCGCCGGGTGGGGGCACCGCCGGGCTCCTGGCAGACTGCTGAGCCACCCCGCGGCGCCTGTGCCGGCGTGGGCCAGCCTGCCCGTTCCGCCTCAGCGCCCGCGCCTTGCCCGATGGTGGCAGCTCCTCGTCCCCTGCTGAACGTGGGTCAGATGAGGCAGAGACCTGGAGAGGGAAGAGGTGGTGAGGACATCTCCCAAGGGTGGCTGTGCAGGGAGCAAACCGCTGCCCAGCAAAGGGGGGTCTGGTCTCCTGCACCAAACAGTTCCTCCACCCCATCTTATTGCAGCATCAGGGCAGCAATTAACACGTTAATTAATCAAGTTAATACCCAATGGCCTGTGCTGTGCCAGGCTCAACCCCACTGCGCTTGAACAACCTACAGTTCTACTCAGGCTGGTGCTTCCTATCCATGCGACCACACTCTCTGCACCCCTCTGCTGTCCCATTGCCCATCTCTCCTGGTTTTCCACTTCTTGCTCTCCCCTTTTGGCCATCGCTTGGTCCCTGGAGATGGGTAACAACATGGGCTGCTTCTGGTCACAGAGTTACCAGAGCTCACATTTAATCATTTTATATATTTATATAAAAAGTTTATAACAAGGGCTTTACGACATGGGGGAAAACCTCACCTAAATGAATTGTTCTGTGATGTCGGTATTAGAGTAGACAACTTCAGGCAACACAGGTTTAACTGAGATTTCAGATGCTTCTCAAAGGCTATCACAAGGAGGGAAAGAAGCTGCTGGTAGCTATAACCCAGCTACCTTTATCTCCTCGGGAAAGGGAAGATGCCCAGCCGAACACGACAACAAAACTTATTGCCAATGGCTCTAACCGCTGCGGCCGCTGCGGTGGCATGTGGAGGCACAGGGGGAGCAGGCAGGGAGCAGGCAGGGACCCTCACCAGGGCGGCAGTGCCAGCTGGCCGGGGGCACGGTGAGGTGGCCAGCGAACCCTGCCAAACGGCCGGGCTCACGCTGAGTTCCCACGTTCCTCGTCCCCACGCTCGGCGCGCGCCGGCATGAAAGAGCATAAGTCAAAGGGCCAGCAGGCTCCAGTGCGCCCGAGAAACCAGAGACGGGAACAACTGGCAAAGCCCCCCCGGCACGGGCCGTCCCCGGGAAGGTCTGCAGGGCCCCGCTGCTCGAGGCTGGGAGTGGAGGTGCCCGAACCCCCAGCATCTCCGCCAGCAGCTGCCTATTTCTGGCTGCCCAGATGAAACCCCCTTTTGTTCCCAAGCTCTCGCCCTTCGCGCCAGCCCAGCCGAGAGCCGCGGGATTAACGATGAGAGCGGCGTGCCCCCTCCCCACGGGGGACGCAGAGAGGCATTTCTACCTGCAATTAGAGCCAGATGGTTTGGGGAAAGACTCCCCTCCCTTTCATCCTGATCACTGGAGCACTTCAAAGGCAGCTGGAGCCTGGCCAGGCTCTCATGAGCACACACAGCCTGTCCCCAGCCCTGTGCCCGCACATCAAAGCCCACGACCCCCCCGCCCCGTCCCCGGGGGAGGGAAAAGAGCAGCAGGGATGCTGCTGGTCCCTTGGCTGCTGCCCAGAGCGGGCTGGATGCGGGGAAGGGCCGGTGACAGACTTGGCCAGATGGGCCCAGGGGAGAGGGGGTTGCAGGGAGGAGGGAGCCTGTGCTGCCCAGCAAGAGTGTTTGGGGTTCACCCCTCTCCTGGTGCCACAGGCCCTCGCCAGGTCTCTTGTGAGCTGGGACTCCCTGGCGGAGGACAAGGAGGAGCCCAGGCAGAGCAGAAACAGCAAGGGGGGCCGAGCAGGCAAACCTGGCCATGTTCAGCTGCTGGCCGCATGACACCGCCCACCAGTGCTGGGTTTGCTGCCAGCTGCGTGTGCCCAACGCAACCCCTGCATGAGGGGCTGCCACCAGCCCCGCGAGGCTGGCACTCCTGCCTAATTTGCAATGAGCTTATTGGGGCTGGGTAAGCTCATTTCACAGACAACCCAAATTTAATACACATGGAAAGCGAGGTCTCCTCTAGCAACAAGATCCGAGCTCACTCAAGGACACCAGAGCAAGCGAGCCAGGAACAGACTCCAAGTCTCCAAACTTACACTCAGTGCCTAATTCAGATTTCACACCCAAACAAGCTCAAGAAATTCAGAGTATTGTTTCCACAGGGAAAACGTAAAAGTGCCCCAGGGGAACTGGCTGTGACAGTGTTACAGCGCGAACAGAGCTCCCTTGGCTCCCAACTCCTCCGGAGGCTCAAAGGCCCTGGGGGTGTCCGCCCTGGATGGCCCAGAGTCCTTCAGTGATGGTCACTGCACCGTACCACCCAACCCTTCCCTCCTGCTGATATCTGCATCGTTCTGAGGCTTCGCTGGGTTAAAATCTGTCCCTGTATCAGAAGACGTCCCTCCTGAGCAAAGTCCTGCTCAGTGCCCTGCCCCAGCCAATCAAGCCATGGATTTTAGCGAGGTCCTATGAGGCCCAGTGCTCCCTCTGGGTTAGAGCACCACGATCCTGACAGGCAGATGTGACTTCTCCGTGTCACCAAGGGGCTCCTGCCAGCCACGCAGGCAGCTGCCCTCAAGGGTCACACTCTTGCCATGCAACACCCACCCTCTCCTCTGCCCTGCCTAGGGAACAGCTGGATAAAGCTGCCAAGCCTGGAGCTAAGCCACTGCAGTGCATCAGCTAAGGGAAGAGCTGTCCTGTCCAGAGTGAAAACTCTACTCTCCTGCTTTCTGCAGAGTGCAGGAGAAAGGCTGCAAACCATCGCAGAGCTGGTCGTCAGCAGCTCCCCTCTTCTGCCACTGGGGTAGGACACTTGCCACCACACCACAGAAGCAGAGCACAGTGCCAGGAAGCCATCAATATCTTGCAGCTGAGCTCCAGCCTTCCCCTGAGACCAGCCAGGACCAAGCAAAGGAAAAACCCAAAGGGGGAATTCCCATAGCTCCTCCTGCATACACTTGGGATATCCTGCCTGGCTGCAAATAAGGGTTTCCAGGGCAGGAATCCGAGAGAAACTCTGAGGCAGCACTCGGGAAAGAGCATGCACTTTCCATTTGTGAAGACCATGTTTAGGCTGAAGGCTATAAGCAGGATCACATCTGCCTCCCTGCCAGCCCAGGAGCCCTTCCCACATAGTCCAGGCTCTCCTGCATGTAGGACTGACCACCTAAACACCTTGGGGCACAAGCTCAGCAAAGATGTTAGGAAGGGGAAGGAACTTGTCCGCAATTCACCCCAGTGTCGTGCCTACTTTGTACACAATATGGGCGACCAGGTGTATGGAAAAGGTGTGGGGAAAGGCCACACATCATTTCTGTAGAGACTAAAGGCTGATATTTTCCCATTTCTAGTCCATATACCTCTATTAAAGTTGCTTGGAAATCTGAAGATGGCGAAGAGAGCAGCCTCAAAACCATTTCAAGGGATGGAAAGACTTTTCCAGTGGAAGACTTGTACAATTCAATTTGTTTGTCATGTTAAAAAGAGAAAGCAATGACTTGATTTCCCAGTTCTTTAAGGCAATAATCAATCCATCAGGCACCAGAGACTCTAATCCAGAACAGAAACGCATAACAGGAATGAACGTGTCCCAGTCAAAGCCAGACAAATTCAACTGAGGAGTAAGGATCGTGCTTTTAACGCCGTAGGTGATTAACCACAGGAACAAGCTAACAAGGAAAGTGGCAATATCTCTTGTGGGGACAATCAAACCCATGTCACTGGGCTCAACACAAATGTACTGCATCTGTGCTAGGGAAGAAATTCAGGGATCTAATGATTTCTTCTGGTCTTAAAATCTGTGATTTTGCTGTAAACTTCTCTAAGACTCTGAACTAGACCTGGGTTAAGAAAGCAAATGACCGTTAATGTGCTGCAGGTCTTTTACATAAAAATTATTAGAGATGTGACATCTCAGGTCCTACAGCAGTTTAAAACCTGAAAACATCAACAGACTAGTCCTGTGCTGTACTACCTTTTGGGACACCACTCCGCTGCCACCACAACCACAGGTACTCGTCCCTCCAGCGCGTTCCTCAGCATCTCCGTAGGCACTGCAAGTTGCCAGTGAACCCACTGGCAGCACTCTTTGTAACTACACACATTGCTGAGCAGAGCTGCTCTTCATCACGGGGTTAAACCCAAGCCAAGGACACTTGAGATAGGTAACTCCGTGGGAGCGGGAGCGAAGCACTGCTGGAGCCTGCACACCACCCTGCGCACCAGCGGTGCGGCGCAAGCGAGTCCCTGGCATAGGACAAGCTTGGAGGATGCAGCTTCCACCCACACCCATCCCAAGCCAATTAGCAAGCGCATAAACCCATTCAGCTTGAACCAAAGAAACCTGTGCACACAGAAGTCAGATCAGAGGCAACATTCAGGCTGTGCTTTGGGCTTGTTAACACTGCAGTGAAGAAAATGACATATTTGCTAAAGGCCAGTATTGCACTGGGCTATAATTATAAGGAACGGGGTTTTTTTTGTTGCTTAATCATTACTGCTTGTGTTAGGTTTCCTTTGAACAGATTTACCATGCTGTACTGAAACAAGAACCCACCAGAAGAACTATTGATCTTCTCCTGAATAGAGCTGAGTCTACACAAGCATCTTCCTACTCTTTCCCCAGAGCTCTTCAACAGTATTTTAAAATCTGTCCTGCAGTTTGTTGCAAGCTTGCCCACTTATGAATTAGCCAAGTACAAAATAGAAATCAGAACTTTTTTTTTCTTTTTTTTTTTTTCTCCATAAAAATTTTCCTTCCATATTCACCTAAATAAGCTTCAAAGATCTGGAGAAAGCTTTCCCAAAAAAATTATCTTTGGACTGAAATCAGGCAGGAACAACCTCAGAGCAGGGTTTTGTTATAAAGCTATGGAAGCAGAGGCACGCTGGCTGGTTGCTGCAGAAGGAAGCCCAGTCTGTGTGGGGGCAGCTCTGGGGCTGCAGTTTGCAGAAAGGCTCAGGACAGTTTTTGCTGGTGGAAGTGGAAGAAAGGGGAGGTGTTTCCAGTGCTAACAAGTAACACTGTTAAGTCTCTTTAAAATAAAGGATAGCAGGATAATCAACAGGAACAAATGCAGCGTGCCACGCTGCCCCCCTCCCATAGTGCTGGGCATGCTCTCTCCTTGATGACTCCACCACAGACACTACTCAAAAAAAGGGCTCTTTTAGCCCAGCCGGCTGAGACCACCTTAGCCTCCCAAGGGCTGCAATTTGATCCTCCCAGCTCATGACCCATCCACTGACACAGTCTTTCAGCCAGATGGAAAATCCACTGGACGCAAATGAGGCAAGTGACCTCTGCTACCCATCAGCTCATCACCCGCTTAATGGATTTCCAGAACTGTGCCAAAGCACAGCATGCTTCTAGAGGTATCAAGAGCTGGTTGGGTACCTATGAGAAAAAGGGGAAGGTGAAGGTGCCACCCAGTCCCTGTTACTGTCTGTAAGACCTCCTGAGCCACGATCCCAACGATCAAAACCAACACCTTTATACTTATAGGCAGGTGGTTTAGCAGGAGCCATCACTCAGGGTTTTGACAGGCGAGCTCTGGAAGACCTACCAAAGGTAATTTAAGGCAGTGGACACCTCCAGCTGCATCCCTCTTCTTCTGCCCTGGGTTACACTCCTGCCCACAAAGGGGCTGTGGCACAAATAAAGACCATGATCTCCCAACTGCTCTACTCACTGGTCCACCTCAGGATCAACTTGCACTTGAGTGCTGTTTTTGTTTTTGTTTTGTTTTGTTTTTTTAAATAAAGACAAAAGCATCTCCCTTCAGGTTTTGGGAGAGCTCTGCAAGTGCTCATGGAACAGACAAGGCACTCAGTTATCACACTTGCGTGGGCAGAGCCTGATTATGACAGACCAGCAGGAGCCAGCAGCAAACTGTGGGCTGTGCAGATAATTACTATGCCCTCATGATTATAATTTTCATGCAGTTATCAAAACACTTTAGATCATATGGAATCACTCTTTTCTAACTAGCTTCATCCCAACTGTCTTGAGTAGGGAGCTGCAGGAGGCAGCAAAGGCTTCCTCATGTCTCATTTATTTTCATGTCTCACATTTATTTTCATGTCTCACAATTGCAACAACTGTGATCTCAAAACTCTTTCCAAGGTTGGTGACTTGGTTGCCTCCGGAGGTAGAGCCAGCCCTGGAGCAGAAGACACCATAGCACAGAGAAGCAGCAGCACGCAGCACTGTGAAGAGCAAGGACACAGCAGAATTGACTTTGTGCAAGACCGAAAACGGGGCGGTTGGCCAGGCTGCTGTCAGTGCTCCTCACCGCGTGTCCCTGTCGGCACAGCCTGGCCCCTCTCACTGCAGCCGGCTCTCCTGCGGGTGCACTGATGAGTAGTAACTTGCCCATGGCATCCTCAGTCAACTCCCCAGGTCACTTGTGACACAAGGAGGACAAGTAGGAGCCCGGTGACTTTTCACCTCTCACCATGCCTGGCTGTTGCCAGTGTCATACTCAGGTGCTTCTCTACCATAAAAATCTTCTCCCTCTTTAACACTGAGACAAATACTGTAAAACGCCCATTTTGCAGACAAAGAAAATGACCGCCCCAGGTCTCTCAGGTAGCCTGCGGCAAGGCCAGGAATAGACACAGGTCTCCCATGTTGAACTTGGAGAAAGCTCTCAGGAAGGTTCGCCACAGCTCAGTTTCTCCTCCCCACCTGCCCCCAGGAGGGACTGCGCTGCCTTGCACACAGAGGAACCACACATGCCTTGCAGTGCAGAAGCTGGGGCATCTGATTAGCACCACTGCTATGTCCCAGCACAGCATCTGGGGCTGTCCTCGCACTGGAGACTCTGCCCAAGTGCACAGGTCCAAGGGCCGATCCTTGACAGGTGGTGCCTGCTGCAGGAGCCCAGCTGGTGGTAAGGCACCCTTACCTGAGGAGGAAGGTACCCCTGAGACCTCTGCTGCAGCCAGGCCAGCTGGGACCTGCTCAGATAGAGCACAGCAGTGCGTACGGGAGCAGGGCCCCCGCAGGGACTGCACAGAGAGGTCCCCCGGAGAGGTGAGGGGACACCACAGACACACATCCATACCCTCCGGCACTCTCTGGCAAATGCTCCTGCTAGGGCACATGTTTTCTGTTAACATAGTTGAGCTGTAATACGTGTAAGCTCTTAATGCATCGGACTGAGTTGCTGTTAATTTGTTCCAGCTCTAAACCCCACGTGCTTCAGTAACCATTAACTTGTTCCAGCTAATGATCCACATTTGGTAGCCTGCACACCGTAAGCCTCCAACTGCTCCAGCTGCTGCTTCCTTCCCCACCACAGCCCAAGCAAAACTGCAAAAGGAAAACACCACCAAATATAGCGAAGCAAATGCAGAAACTGGAGGGACCAGGCTGATGCCAGCCTCCCCCAGCTGCTCCAGCCTGCTAGAAGAGGCTGCAGTGTGGGGGGACACAGGGCAGGTGGGAGCGCAGGGGGCACCTGCTCCCCTCATCCCATGCAGGGGGCACAGGCTGCCCCCCTGTGCAGGCAGCCAACCAAACAGAAGCAAACCCATTGAGGGTTACTTCAACGACAGACCAAATGGGCACCTGAGCTGGACTCGGAGCATCTCCATGCCCTGCACGGGAAGGGATCCAGGCAGGGATGCTGCAGCTTGGCATCTCAAGGGCTCGGCTCCCCTCCCCAGCCCAGTGGTAGGATTTAATGACTCCTGCACGTCAGCGTGGGGTGGAGAAAGGGTCTCGGGGTAGGGAACTCTTCCTCTCCAGCTCCAGTCTGTGTCGTTTGTAACTCACCCATTCATAAGCTTTTCCAAGACAGTCCTGCTACTCCTAAATGCCTCACCAAAAAAGAATTTTTTTCCTCACCAGATGTGAGCCTGAGGCTTGCAGGGCTGCAGAGGCAAGTCCAAAGTCAGAGGAAAGCTAGGACACATGCCAATGGGGAGCCCGACTTCCCCAGCATCTTAGCCCCCAGTTGACCCCTTCTCTTCCCTTTGGCTGGTCACTTCTCAGCGGGACCTCAGCTGTAACCCCAGGACCGGTCCCCAGGGTGGGCACAGATGCGCAACAGCCAAGCTGTAGTCCTGGGTGTGGGGGAAGCCAAGCTGACCCTGCAACGCCCACATCACCTCTGGGCAGCCCTGCATCTCCTCCACTGGAGGCACGATGGGGGCCACCCTGCAGATAGTCCCCAGGAGAGAACTAGCTGCTCCCCTAAGGGGGATCTTTGATTTTTAAGGAGAAGCCAGCTTAACCATGTAATACAACCGCAGTGTCCCTGGAGGGGAAGGGGTAGGGGAAACAGTGGACGTGAAGACATCTGTACAACACCTTGTCTCGCTAGAGGTGCTGCGTGGCACAGCACAGCTGGCCTCCCCTGGGATTCTGGCTGCTGAGGGAGTGGCTGCAGGTGAAGGGGAGCGCGGGGGGGCAGGAGGACGGAGCACTGAAGCAATGGGGAAGAGAGGACATCCCAGTGAGGTGAAGAGGTGCTGACCCTCGCTGGTGGGACACCTCCTGCAGCACCTCCTGGCCATCCTGCAAATACTACCCCCTCACCTGGCGAACACCTCAGGGCTCAGCTGCCAGGAAAGAGCCAAGGCTGCTTGCTCGCCCCCCAGGCCCAGGCTCAGGCTGCTGGGGCTGGGATGGAGGATGGCTCAGCTGAAGGGCACCATACCCATGCCATGCCCCAGCCTCCCGCTGCACCCTACGTGATGGAGGCTCCCTTGGCTGGGGACACGTTCCCAGCCCTGCCTTGCACCCCAAGTCCTGCGTGCTAGATAAGGCCCCGGAAGACTGGGTGAACCAACAGCTCCTAATCCAAGATAAACCCACGCCTCACCACCTCTTCCCTGCATGCATGGGTGCTCACTGGCCGCCCGCAGCTGGGTCCCCACCTCGTGCCTGTCCAGCGGTGCTGGGGACCAGCAGAAGGCAGCAATTTGCTGCATTTTGTTCCCTTTGAAGCTGTATCCTTCCTCTGGAGACTAAACCAACCTGCAGCCCAGGAGACATCGGTACCCTTCACGCCAAGAGCCACCTGGGACTCAGAGGCAAGTACATCACCATCTTTTTGGTGTCTTCATCTCATAAGTACTGAGATGAAGTATACTGCATAACAGCTTCTCAGACAAGCCCCAGGCATCCCTACACACATGGGACATGCAGAAACTGAACTGCTTGGATGCAGTACCAGGCAGGCTGGCTTTTACAGCTGGCCACGTAAAAGCATCTGACAGCCCAATGAAGGTTCCCTGCAAAACTGGTCTACTAAAAAAAAAAAACAAACCAGAGTCCTTGCACTTTTACAAGCTTCTATCTGAAACAGAAACGTTTTCATACTGAAACATGGCTGCAATCTCTTCCCTGCTTCTTGGCTACAAACTCTGGTATTTTATGCAAAAACCAAGCCTCTGGCTGACCACATTTGCTTTGGAGGAGCTGGACAGCACGGGCCGCCTTGTTGTTGTGACTGTAGCTCAGACTGTCTTCAGGCTTCCCTATGGGAAGTGTCTGGGCATCTTATTTTGGGGATTATTCTGAGTGGAAGAATACTTATTGATACCATGGAAAACAGAAGATCCCCTGCACTCCTTACCCCTAAGACACTGACAGGAGGAAAGCAGGAATTAACCCCCAGCACACTCCTTCCATCACCTCACTGGGCTTGGAGGGACCACGGCTGGAGGCAGGATGAGTCCCCCAGCCTGTGTCTCTAAGGAGAAGGTCTGCAAGAGCTGGACACTTTTGGGAACCCAGAGAGAGGGCCGGGCAATGCCCTGTGAAGTGATTTATGCCTAATCTCTTCCCCTTACATGTGCCTTTTACAGGAACCCCTTTGATTGTGACAATGGGAATGCAGCAGACCTATTTGTGCAGTGAAAAGGGAAGAAGCTCCCTTGTTGGGCAGCTTCCCTACACCGGCTCCCCTTTGTTTGTGCTCCTGCCTCAGCCCCGGGGTGGGAGGGTTTTCAGCTGTGTTGACTAAGATAATTTGGCACTTCTCAAAAGGAAATTTGCTACAAAGGGCGAAGTACCTCCCTGGGCACAAAGAGCCCCTTTCAGAGCGGAAGGATGCTTCAGTGCACGTTTTGTACCCACAAATCCGACCTCCGCCAAGGACAAAGCCAGGGACAAGAACGCTTAATTGCTGAAGAAATGAAAAGGTAAAAAGCACATCCGCAGGCAAAATGACTCTGCTACTGACACAGCCTGCAGTGGCCGCGGGGATCTGGCTGTGCAAGCAGCCAGCACTGACCCGGCCGCCCACTCGTACCCAGGCTGAGCCCTCCTGATGGGGAGACAAGGTGCCCCCACGCAGGGCAGACATGGGTGCTGGAGATCCACAGCAGGGTGAGATGGCTCTGGGGCAAGTGAGATCCTCTTCTTGGGCCAGACATCCCTAGAGGAGTCAAGAGGAACCAAGGGCTGGGGAGAGGCACATGGGAGGCTCCTGCAGACCTCTGTGCCTGCCAGCCCATCACCCCCGTGGTCTCCCCAAGCAGTGTGTCTAGGCTACATTAGGGCTCCCAAATGACAGAGCTACCCTGACTTACAGTCTCTTGATAAATTCCACTCAAGCCCAGCTGGTATTTCCCTTTAATGCTTTTTATCTAGTACAGCCACGCCACGTCACCTTGGAGCTCCTTTGCTCTCCGCCTGCTGGGATCTCCAGCCAGGCATCACGTCACTGCTATACATTGAATTCTTAAGCACTCCTCTGCACTCAGACTCCCTGTGCCCAGGGCAGGTTGATTTAAATCGAGACTGCTACCGATGATTTTTAATCAGTAAGCAAAACAACTTGGTGTAGACCTTCAGTTTTAAACGTAGTTTCCCATCGCTACTCTTGCTGCCTGATGCAACCAGTAAATGATACGCATTGTTGTTACTCGTTTCCGTATTTCTCAGGGGCCAGGAGCCAGTCACACCAGGTGCTGTACAAACCCACTGATTTGCAGCCAACTAGAGCCCTTATGCTACGCTTGGTATTTCTTTCATTGCCCTCCATTATCTCTTATCACAGACGCCAGATTTGCTTTGCTCGCAGCCTCAGACCAGGGGAACTCCAACAGCAAGCTCCAGCCTGGATTCTCACCCTGCCCCTGTCCCAGCCCTGCCGTAACACCCCCGGGTGCCTCGGGGAGCTCGCTGCCATTGCTCTTGGCCCCCTCTCTGAGCAGTTCTCTCCTGTGAAGGAGTACCCGCCAAGCCCACCGGAGCTGGGCTGAGTGGCTTGGACCCTCCATAAAACAGCACTGGCTTACTCTGCCACACCCTGTCACCGCCGGGACACTCACCACCAACATCCCCATCACTATTACCACTGGTACTGTTATTTGCATGCACAGTTATTGAAGCGGTTGTGTCAGTTCACGCAGATCTAATAACTTCTAATGTTCACATTTCTAGCGTGTTAGAACATTAGCTATTTTCTATTTACTAGAAGAGCACTGGAACCAATCGGTATCAGTCAGAAAGAATGCAAACATCTATTAACAATGCTCAAAGCCAATATTTTGAAATCCAGTGAGTTTATCAAAACATATTTTGCATTTAAACCCCCTGACTTCATAAATAAACAAAGCATTAAGCAATGTGATGAGCTCTCCCCTGTCTCCACAAGGGACACAAGCTTTTCCAAGTATCCAGTTACCCAAATTTGAAGAGCCGCTAGCGTGGGTCAGTGCTTGGACCTGCCACATTTCTGCCCACGTTAGTGTGTGATGCATCCAACCTGCAGAAGCACTTCTAAAAACCCTGCTGTACACCTCCCTGCTGCTTCGGAGCCCACCTGCCTTCCCGAACATCGCCAAAAAGCCTCCAAAGCAGGTATCTTCTCGTTAGATTTAAGTCACAGTTTGGAAAGAAAGTATTCTACCTTTTCAACTTCCAATAAAATGGACTGAAGAAATAGAAAATACTCTCGCTACATCTGTTGCTTATGCTGGGCTCAGTGTAATGCAGGCAAAGCTTTTCTGCACAGTATCACAGCTGAGAAAATGTAAATGCAAGTGCTCGCTCCTTTGGTAATGGCTGGAAGTAATGGATCCTGACTGAGGTACAGGACTTTGGGACATACAGATAAGGCTATTGCCCAAAGATAAAGCACATGTTCCCTCCATCCTTTCTGCAATTAGAAGACTTCCTAACTCAAAAATCTACAGAAAACCTTAATGGTTTTAATTTTTCTGAATTATTTTAGTATAGAAGTGCAGCTCTCAGGCTCAGCATAGAACATAATAATTCCCATTCAATTCTAAACTGAGGAAAAATGTTTGCTTTAAATAAAGATGTTAAATTAAAATAAGTCCAAGTTATGTCATTGTTTAATGATTTTGAATGTCTATCTGCTCTGCTCCATCATTTCTATTTTTCTCCTTCTGGCCCCCTTCTTTCTACCCACATCTGTAGGGCATTACCCATAGTGTAACCAATACTCCAGCTGTGGCTGCCCTGCTGCCATAGAGACAGGACCTATCAGCACTGCAACAGGAACCATCTGTGCGTATGACCCAAAATCACTCTGGATTTTTTTTAAACCACCATACTGCTGCGCTTGTGCTCTCCACTTCAGTTGAAACAGCCAGGCATGACTATTCCAAATTCTCCCCCGCACGCACCAGAAACAGAGGATTTCCTCCCAAAACACAGCTAGAAGACCCATGCCAACACCTACCGCGTTCTCCCTGACGTGTGAACTGTGCAGCCAGTACCTTGGGGGGTGCAGGGTGTGCACAGCAGCACCCACAGACCTGCAGAGGAATCCATTCTTCATCTTCCTCCTTGCTCCAAACCTCCACCCTCAAGCCTTTGCCTATAAACTTCTTGTATGTTTGTATTTCTGCAAGAAGCAAAGGTCTGGGGGACAGAGGCTGTGCTGTGTAAGTGCCGTATGTGATCTTTGGCTGGCTGCACAACGCTCCCCATTCACAACCATTCACAACCATTCACAAACTGGGACTGACAGCAGCTCGTCCCGCTTCCCGATGTATTTTAGATGTCAGATAAAAAGGAGCCTGAGATTGCGCTGCAGGGTTGTGTGGTGGGGACCTGCACAGCTTCCTAACATGGAGTTTGTCCCTATCCTATGCCCCCTGTACGGGGCTGCAATACTTTCCTGGATTTCAAGCGTAAATCCCTACCCCCTCTGCAGACGGAGCTCGAGCACACTCTGCCTGGCATTTGTCCAGCAAGTGAACCAGCATCTACGTCTATGCTTGAAGTTTCACAAGCAAAGTACAGCATCAACATGGTATTACCAGCACTACAGCACGTAACATCCCCAGCAGTCCTGTTTGCATCTGCTCCATCCACGCTCCAGTCAAAACCATTACCAGGCTCGATTGGTGGTACTTGGCTGGACGCAGCCCACGCCCTCTCTTGCCCGTTGGCCAGGCTTTCCATGCGGCAGATTCCTTCTTCACACTTATCCCCTGGATTTCATGCCAGAATGGAGTTTAGTGCATCTGACAGGAGCTGCCAGCATGACTCCTCCACAGATCAGCACCGTGTTTTGGCAATAACCGGCAGTAAGGTTTATTCCCATCACTCGGCACCTCCTCTGCCAGTCTGGCTGATGCTGCAGATCAAACCTGCTGCTTCCCATACTGCCGTGTATTGCCAGCAAGGGCTGAGCTGCTCTTACCCTGTCCTGCTCAACCTTCTCCTATTACCACTTTTTCACGTGTTCCTTTTACCCACTTTTAGCAGTAGCATTCTTCAAATGGGTATTTTTTAACCACAGCTCTGCTTCTTGAACTTTTCCTCCAGAGAACAGTTTCAAGATGGAAACAGCTTGTTTCCATCTTGTGACAATAGTTGTGACAATTATTCAGTTGTCTGTCTTTCTTATTCAAACCCTTCTCCCTCCCCTCCTGGTAGTTTGTTTCTTCCTTGTTCCCTTCCTGTCATCCCCATCAGGTCCCACCAGTTGGTTTCCAGTCTGACCAGTCCCTCACTGCCCACTGAAGTTTCCTCTTCCACGATATGTGCTCCAAAGGCAGAGCTGGCCAGGATCCGTCTCTCAGAGGAGCGAGAGATGCAGCCCTGAGACCTCTTTCCACAGTCTGTGGGGGCAAACAAGGCTGCCTGCCTGCACCCCGCCCAGCATCCCCTGGGCAGGCTGCCTGCTCCCCGGGGGGACTCTGGATGGGGTGCAGGCTGTCAGGATGTGGACGGAGCATGACCACTCTGGAATATCCCCCAGGGTCATCCCGACAAGAAGGAGAGATGGTGGCTGAAACCTGTCACGTCTTATTTTTGTAGTAGTGGTGTTCTGGAGTTCCTGGCAAGCCACCAACCTTGCTAATTTTACTACAGGTCGCATTGTGGCTGAACTCCTCTCTCCTACGAGGGATATTGTCCCCTGGAGGCAACGGAGCTGCCCGGGCACTGGGTCATGGCACTCCGCCCCAATCTCAAAGCACCTAAACCAGCCCCTTTCCTGCAGCCTCTGAGCAATGCAAAGAAAGACCTGAGGCTACCCGAAAATCCTGGAGGCTGGGAAAGGGCTCTGCCCTTCACCGAGGGAAGGAAGAGCCCAAAAGAGGGGAGGCACGAAGCCCTGCTTCTCCCCGCTGCTGCTGCTGCTTTTCCACCTGGGACTCCAGGCGGCCTGGCCGCGGGGACACGTGTTGGATGCTGCTCCCTTCGGGGATGCACAACCGCCTCCGAGGGAGCCCCGATGCCCACCCAGGTGACCCCGGCTGCCCTCCTCAGCCTGCCCGGGCACGGGAGAGGGTGCGGAGGCTGAGGAGGGCTCACCCCATCCTTCCCCAAAAGTTGCCTTACCTCCGCCAGCTTGGAGCTCCTCTCCTTCGGGCTGTTGCTGTGCTGTTTCCTCACGGGCAGCCCTCTCACCGCAGCCAGGAAAGTTGTCAGAAAGACGAAGCCGAGGATGAGCACGACTTTCCCTCTGATCAGAGGCATCTCTCCCTCCCTCTCGCTCCCACCTCGCACACCCAGGGCAGGCGGCCCGGCAGCACGCCCTCCCGCAGTGCTACAAAACCCGTCCTTCCTCCAGAAAGCGAGAGGGAATATTTAAAAAAAGAACCCTGTATAAAATATCGCGGACGGGAGGTGCAGTCCCCGGCGGGTGCGGGCGGGGGCCGGGGCAGGGTCCGCCGCCCCGGGCCGCTCCCGGCCGCCCCGCTCCCTCTGATCTCTCTTGCAGTTTGCCGAGCACGCCCCGGTGCCGCTGCTCCCCGGGCTCGCCGGCCGGTGCTACTGATGCTGAAGGGTGACTCTGAAAAGCTTCACAAGTGTGTGCGGGGAGCGGGCGGGGGGGGAAGAGGGCTTCGCCTCCCCACCCCTCTTCCTAATCCTGTCCGCAATCTGATTTCTTTTCCTCCTCTTCTCCTCCCCCCTCCGAGTCGCTCCCCGGTGCTGCCGCGGCTCTTCAGGCAGCGCCGGGCACCGGAGGGCGGGCAGGCGGCCGCTCCCCGCCGCTCGCCGGGGAGAGGCTCCTTCTCGCATGAAGCGCGGTCCAGCCCCTCCTGGGCGAGCGGCGCGCAGCCGGCCCCGGCCCCGGCCCCAGCTCCTGCCCCACTCGGGGGCTGCCGGCGCTGCCAGACCTCCCCCCCGCTCCCTCCGTGCGCTGCCCCCGCCGGGGCGCCGCCGGCCGCTCCTCCCCTCCCGGCAGCTGCATGGCCCGGGCGGCCGCGACCCCCTCCACCCGGCGGTGCCCCGCGGGGCGCTGCCCCTCCGGCGGGGCCGGCCCGACCCGGCCTGGGGCTTTGTTCCGCTCCCGGGCAGCGGCTCGCCTCGGCGGCGCCGGGCCTTGCACAAGCCCCGCGGCACCGGGCGCTTCCCTCCGGGGGAGCCCTGCCGCAGTGCCGGGGCAGCCCCGTCCCGGCGAGGCGAGGCGAGGCGGGGCGGGGCGGCCGCGGGCTCCGGCGGCTCCGGCCCGGCCGCATGAGGCAGGGATGATGGAGGGGCGGGAGCCGGGCCGCGGCCGGGGGCTCAGCCGCATCGGGCCTTCAAAGCCTCCCGCCTCGCCCCCGGGAGAGCAGCTTTGGTGCGCGGAGCCGCATCCCGCTCGCAAAGGCCGCTCCCTCCCCTTGCCCGAGCGGGACCGCGGGCTTCGGCCGCTCCGCTGGAGAGCGGGGATGGGGCCACCCCCCTTCCCCCCCAAGCTGGGCCAGCCGGTGGCAGGCAGAAACGGGGCTCTGTGCTCCCCAGTGAAAGCACCGGCTGTTCCCGAGCCGCGGGAGGAAGTGTCCATCACTCAAAAGGCGGCTTTATTCTTTATCTGCTCTCTCCTGCGCCGGCAGCATCTTTTCTAGCCCCCAAAGCCCGCTGGAAATATGGTGTGGCTGTTTACTTGGGGTCTAGAGACCATCTTTTCCAGGATCTCCACAGGCATTCATCAGCCTGTGAAGGAAAGTATTAGGGAAATGATTATGAAGAAGTTATTAGGGAAAGACACTGAAAGGAGGTTTTGCAGCCCACAGGAAAAGTGCCAGTGCTGGCACAGACCCCAGAAAGGGACACCTAGCAGGGAAAAACAAAGCCCAACATTTCTACAGCAGCCTTAGCACAACCCTGCAGATCACCTGGACCCTGCAGATCACCTGGGCCCATTTGTGCACCCACAGCCAAAAACAGGACCTGCACCTCCTTTTCAAACACCAACATCTGGTTTAGGCAAACTTAGGGCTGAGATGAATGGAAGGAAATGTTTAAAACAAGGCACAGACTGCAAGACAGATGTGAGGTCAACAATCCCATCTGAGATGGATCAAGAAGCCCTTTCAAACATCTCAGTGTCAGCTGATAGCAGTCTGACACTCCAACAGCACCCAAGGGTAGCAGCCTGACTTTGGAGCAGAGCCAGCTTTACGTGGCTAGCACAGAGCTACGGCGGGCACTCGCAGGAGTGCTGCATGTCAGGAGCAGCAGTAACCTCTGCAGACATGTATCCCCACAACAGAAGCAGCTTCTCTAGCCTGTGCATCAGGGCTGTTGCTGTACGATGGACCTGAGACTGACAAGAAACAGATAAGAATTCATCTCCCATGCAAGGTTTCCTGGCTCTGGAGTCCAAGGCTAGAGGGGGACACTGATGTATCAGCTCTCAAACAGGCTATGATTTTACCCAGCCATTCTAGTACGAAACTCATGTGTTGTTTTTTTTGGGGGGGGGGAGGGTGTGGTAGAGGGATGGGGAAGGAAGGGGAAGAGGGTTTGGTCTCCCTAAGAGGGGAAAACTCTCATTAGCATTAAGAAAAAAAAAAAAATCACAATATAGCATTTTTTTAAAGTCTTTATTATGCAGAACATAGAATGTATTTGAACGGATTTTTTTCACCAAGCATTTTTTTCTCCAGTGTTTTTTTTTTTAAACATGCATTGTTACCTTTTTAAAGCCAATGTACCATCCATTTCTCTTTTCCCTGCCCACAGAGCATCCAACTTCATGTTAATCCCGAGTGTAAAAAAAATTAGACATCTGGCATAAAATATTTTGGGGGGAGCCCATTTAAAAATTTTATCTAAAATGTCTTATCTACAAAAAAATCCAATATATATGTACATTATAGCAACACAGAGGCATAAGAATACAGTGCAATTTAAGACGAAGTGCTGTGACTTGGTAATTCTGCCCAGGGCTTGTGGAAATGTGGGCCACCATTGGCTTTGGGGCTGCT